>NC_056536.1:5104790-5723123 GCF_910596095.1 Thunnus maccoyii | reverse complement strand
GGCTATGTCAGGATTGTCTAAAAAAAATTAAGGAGTATTGCCATTTTTTGATGACATACAGATGAAATATAACAACCATTCAATTTTTTCTTTCTTTTTTTTTTGGAGTGGCCACCTGATCACTTAATGTCTACTGGACATTAGGGATGTGCAGAGGGCGTGGTATTTGTATTTGTATCTGTACAAAGGCAGCAAAATTATTTGTATCTGTATTTGTATTCGAATAAAAGTGGAAATAAGCTTAAAAGTCCTGTTTTCGTTTTTATTACCCTTTTAATTTTAGAAAACTAAAGTGTTACAATAAGTGTTCATGAATAAACTACCTTACAAAGGAGGTCCCCACACCAGGTCTTGAACTAGAGTCTCCCAGATCATAGACGACTGCGCTGACTACTGAGCTAAAAGTTTACTTATCACCTCAATTCTGTGGCATTTTTTTTCACCATCTCACCATTTCCTCTGTCCTTTACAATAAATTGTAAAAATAAGGCTCAAGGAAGGAGCCAGAACTCTTAATGTTAACACACAGTCACAGTCACAACTGGCAGCCTCCCAGTCCAGGAATCAAAGAGGCAACCTTCAAATCAAAAGCCTGAGTGACAAAATTTGATATTCAACGCTGCATTACTGTCCTACCTGGTGCATTACTAGAGATTGTTGTGAGCCTAAGGACACAGTTAAACCAGCATTTACAGTGGGACAGAAATTTTTTTCATATTGAATATATAGTATTTGTCTTAATGTTGACACTGTGTCCATTTGTAACTACTGATGTTTAACACAGTACTTCTCTGGTACAGATATGAGCACCAGATCAACCACAACCCCATCTGACCCCACCAAGCTGACAAAAGTTGGCAACCCTGTTCTATAGTTATGAAGACAAATTTCACTCTGGTATGACTGAGACCTAATTCAGACCTTACAGCCAGTATACAATTTAAACAAACCAGTTTGTACAACCTGTTCTCTGGACCTGATTGACAATCCTATTGAAATTTGTAACTTTGCTAATAAGTAAAAATCCAGCCTTGGAACAGAACCTTTCTTAACAGCATGTCAAGTGGCTCACTTCATATATTTAGATAAGGATGGGAGTTTTCTGAAAAAATCTAATATCAATGTTCGTGTAGTTCTTTTAATGTGGGCTGCAGTTTTTTCTGTGCGCACAGCGAAAACGTCATTTAACTGTTAGACTCACCCACACACATTACTGTCATTTGATAACATACTGCATGACTGATTGTTTTTTACGTTAGCTTTAGAAAATCGTTCTGGGAATACCTTTGATATCTGTTCTAAGAATAACACTGGGATATGTTTTTTAATTCCAAAGTCCTTGAATACTTAACTTTTATGCAAACCACCTGAGGGCAGATTTCATTTTGACAACCTAAAGAAATGAGAAATGCAATTTTTTGCATTTTTTTCCTGTTGAGAATCACTTTCAGATATTTGATCCAAGAAATGGCTTTTCACCTGAACTCTCTCTCTTTCAAAATGCCCAACAAAGAGCTCTGTGCCACACACCCAGGTTACTGTGACTTCAATGCCCAGCAGTTTACATTCTTTTCTTTTCAGATTATTTTCGCTTTCTCTACTTGTATGTGAGAGAAATGGAAACCATGCAGGGGAGAAGTTTTATAAGGCTCTTAATGCTGGTCTTTTCCTATGAGACAGTGGAAACTTTCAACTTGTGTTTCTTATTTCTGATTTGTGCAGTCTAGACAGTTGTGGAAGTAGCAGAAAGAAAGCAACTTGTAAAAAATCCTGCTTTCCATTCACTACACATTTGATGACTGATAACTAACTCTAATGACTTTATTCAGTGACGTTGTGGCTTGAAGATCTCAGAACTGCTCTCAGTGTGTGCTTATGTGTGTGTTTCATATCTAGATGTAAGCTAGTTTGAGTGCAAGCTTGTGTGTATTTTCTGCATGTGTGTGTGATTTGTGTGCATGAGTGGTGTCACTGTAATTGAGACCTTTTAGGTTAGCATGACATTTTATGTGGGGGATAAAACACGGGATCTATCTGGATCAAGGAGATTCTGGTTGGCTGAGCATCAGCAAGGGCTTGACTGGCATTAAATTAATGTGTGCCACCTGATCTACATCATAACACCTGTCACACTGATGTGGGGCTTTAGACATGGAGAGAAACACACACACACACACACACACACAAGGACTAGTATTTTTTACTTTCGGTGTGTGTATGATCATTCAAAGGAGGATATTAAGGTGGAATTGAATCTGTGGAGCTGTCAGTCTCGAGGAGACTATACATAACGCTGACTCGACTAGGGTGTGGCACACTGCACTGATGTCTGTGTGTGTGTGTAAAATTATGCGTGCATCCACCACTGGCACACATACAACTGAAGAGTTCTGAGCAGCTCATCACTGCTTGGCGAAGTATACGCCCGCTCAGCGGTTTGCACTACGCTCCCTCCTGTCCTCATATATATAAACCTTCAGGCATGGCGGGGTGATAAATCACATGACTAACAGAGCGAAAGACCCCATCGGCTGCGAAAAGATGGCCTTTCATGAATATATATGGAAAGAGCATGTGTATCTTTGCCAACTCGCCATTTCAAGTCTGCTCTCCCTGACATGATTGAAGATTGAGTGATTATGTGACACTGGTGGTGGCACACCCACTGTTTGACAGTGGATAGGCACGTCTATAAACACATGTGCAAGGATTCACACTTGACATGCATAAATCGGAGACTATGTGTGTGACACAGATGAGAGAGATGGACAGAATCAGAGACAGAAAGACGCAGAGAGAGAGAAAGATTGTACTTGAGTCACACATTCGGCAGCTCTCACACACCCACACTCGCACTACAGCTGCTGTCTGGCCGGCATCATCCATCTTCCACCAGATCAAGGAGAGTGACAGATTGCTCTTCAGGCTGCTGGTGGAAGGGCCGCGGGTCCCAGTTAACCAATCACAGCAGGAGGCGATCACGCCAAATAGCTGACCCCTGAAACCCTCAACACACACCCTGCACCCCTGTTCACCTCCCGGCCCCTAATTTTGCTCTGTCCACTGCTGTCTAAACTAGTGTCTGGGGACCAGTGTTGGGGAATGTTGTTGGCTATTTATTATTAGCAACGCAAGCAGCGTGACTCTGGTTGACAGTTGGTTGGTCCACCGTTTGGTACCAAAGTGAAATATCTCTACAACTACGGGATAGATTTGGAAAGACTTTTCCTGTAGTGCCGATACTAATGTCAACCCCATCAGCCTCAGCTGTACTTTGTGCTTCGTGTTAATGAGAGAATATGAATATGCTAATGGGGTAAACTAAGATTGCAACTATTGTAAACATTACCCAATAGACACCAGCATGTTTATTGGGTTACTGTCATTTTGAGCCTGTTAGAACTTAGCTCACAGAGCTGCTACTGTGGCTGTAGACTTTTAATTTTAAATCTTAATCTAAATCAAAACTGAAACTATCTCCATGGCAACATCAAGGTTTTTTGTAATTTGGGTAAGTAAGCCTTTAAATGCTCCATTTGACTTCAGATTAGAATACCTTTATGGTGAAAATGTGTTTCAATAGGGATAAATTCATGTTTTGTGCACGTGAGTAAATTTTGGCAATCGCAAATTATTTTTCATATCCATAAACAAATGCTACCCAGTTTGAATAAATGTTTTCTACATATATTTCTTTCTTGAGGTTCATTCATCTATTATTTGCTTTTGAAGAACATATGAAATAAAAAAGCATATAAATGTCTAAAAAATATCTGTAATATTTAGTTGAATTTCTTTACAGATTGTTGAATCTGTGTGCATGGATCACCTGACATGCTGAGTTACATTTGAGATTCTTTTCACATTCTCTGATCCACAAACTTCTCTAATCATCATACATATGTTTAAATCTTAGTGTTTTTATGTGGATCATGAAACACGCTTTTGTCACTTCGATTAAGACTCATCTCTCTCCTTAGAAATTAACCTACAGCCAAGGCCCAGTTTAACGTTGTGCATATGTTTAAGTGCACTAGCACTGAAATCCTACAGCACATAGTTTGGATCTACAGCGATCAAAATGCCTAAAGGGAAGTGCCTTTTGCAAGCAGGAAAAAGAAGATAGTCACATTGTGCTGTTGACAAGACATGTAATTTTCCTTCAAACACCTACCGCTCACACAGAGAAAAAAAAGGGAAGCAAGATAACAATGAACTTCCGCTGCATTATCCTTCAGTCGCTCTAATCTTCCACCCACCTAACACATCCCTCCCTCATTTCTCTCACTTTACAAATCTCAATTTTCTTCCTTTACGTTCTCTTCCCACCTACAGTGTTGTCTTCCACCTCCTCCCTATATACCATCACACCATAACTGCACCACCATCTTCTAACCCAATCAATCCACCCATTTTCAATTGTATCAAGGAAAACGGGCTGATTGTTGATCATCCACATCTTCCTCTCTTTCTATCAGTCCTTCACATTTTCCTTTTATCCACCCACCTACTGGTTATTGACTGGTTCACTCCTTCTTCTCTTGCATCTCAACTTCTGTGCTTCTCATCATTTTCACTTGAAATCAATAGTTTCATTATATCAAACTGAATGTTGGCCCTTCTCGTTTTCCTGATCTCCTCTCTTTTGCTCCACTCCTCCTTTTTTCTCTCAATTGATTTGCACTTTTCTCTCTTCTTGTCACCTCCCATCTCTTCATTCCTCTACAGCTTTTTCTTCTTTATTCTCTCTGCATACTGGCTCATCATAATGGCTTTCATCATTATCACCCAGACAATAATTACCACATCATTCACTCCCATTCCTTTTTACATCTCAGCATCTCTTCTCACATCTCCTTCATATTCTCTTGTCCTTCCATCCCACAATCATCTTCATCCTTCTCCTCATCCATGATTCTTTCCTCTGTCTTCTCTCCATCTTCACCCTTTGATGCTCTTGACCATCTTTCCTCCTTCACTTCAACCCTTCACCTTATAACAGCATCATCATCATCAGCTCCCCTCACCCTTTTATCCCCACTGGGGAAGACGCTGCACTCGGGTCGCCACAGCAACGACTCAAACACTGTTGCCGTGGCAGCCCTATCAGCTAATTGAGGCAATTATAACTTATAGCAGCAGCTGTGGTACCAGTCCTTCCCTTCCCCCTCCTCCCTGGTTCCTCCTTCTCTCTCACTCTCTTTCCTTCCCCTTCCCCCTCCACTTTTCCATCCCTCCATCTTCTTCTTTGACCCTCCCCCAACTCTTCCTTAACTCTGCTGTCCTTCAGCGCTTACCCTTGTCTACTAACCTCCATGTAGTTCTTCCTCTTCCACCAATTTAAAAAAAAGACTCCCTTCCCTCCTTCTCTCTATTTGTCTATGGTTTTCCATCACATTCCTTCCTTTTCACTTTGCAAAAATAGTCTCATCAAGGCATAATTCTTTTCTGCCAGTGGTGTGAAATAAAAATGATAACTTGTAATGATACAAATTTAACTTGAAATAAAATATCTAAAAATCATCTCCCATTTGTCTTACAGAATCACTGTGCACATGAAATTATAATTAACATTAGATGGTTTTCCGAGCGACGTGATCGTGAGTAGAAAACAAACTGGAATGACGGAGAGCTTATGAGGAGATCCATGAGATGTTGTTTTTGTACCACAAACTGCAACAGTAATTTGTGGAAAATGTTGAATATTCAAAGACTCCCTTTTAGCTCAGAATGCAGAATTAGCCATAACAATCTGGTCAGAGCCCTGGATTTTAATAAGGTGATGGATAGTTTTTCACAGAAACTGGTGAAGAAGAAATTTCTGTTTTGAGGTAAAACAGCTCACACTGTTACTGTGTGTATATGGCTGTTTCACGAAGAGTGTAAACATTTATCAGGCTCTGTGATCAATGATTAGGTTAGACTTTGAGTGTGCCACCTGGTTACAGCTGATAGAGATGCAGACTGATGGTGTTGGATGGAAAATGAATCACTTTGTTACACTTAAAGTTTTTCAGATGAAAAGAAAATCACTTACAGGTGTGCAGAGTCTTTTCTGATTACACTATTCTCAGTTTCATATGATGCCTGAATACACTGCAGCCATCTAATATTCTATTTTTGCACATAAGATACCTGGCTTGACTGACTGTTTATTAGACTAGTGTCTAATAAACAGTAGGAAAGCACATTCATCATCATCATCTCACATGCTAACTTTACTAATATCCAGAATAAGCAAGCTTTTCTGCTCCTAACCTCTGCTGTTTGTCAATAGTCTGGGACACACAGTTCATTTATTGCTACCTGCAAAAGATAACCAACAGCTAACCAACATTATCTAATCTGGGTTAGCATTATTACTGCTATTGTTTCTCACTGTAATTCCAGTGTCCACTGTCATCACTGTGAGGCATGCAGTAAAATAGTTTTGAAAATGTGAAGATGAAGTGACATACAAATTGACAAAAAAATTCAAAAAGTAATTTGACAGATTTCCAGTGAATAAACACTGAAAATGTCCATATATAAGCTGTCATGACATTGTTGCTTCCTAAACTGAAGTTTTCCCAAAGTTATTTTCTCGAAATATATGATGTGTTTTAGAAATATGAAACAATTATTATAAGGTAAAACTTTTTTTTTCTCTTTAACTCCTCTGACCGTCAATACTTCATGTCCTCCATCCTCTCCTTCACACTCCCCTCTCCCCCCTCTCCCTTTCTCTCTGAAAACGATGATGGTGTTGGTGGTTCCCCTTCCTTCTCTCATACACTGAAGATGCACTTCAGGTTTTCCCCCTCGTGGCCACCAGAGACCATGAGCTCTGATGTTACGGGAAAGACAGGGGGTGGGGAGTAAGGGTGGGGGGTTCTCACATCCACACAGATGCACATGCAAATTAAAACTGTGCACGTTCAAATGTGGACACATGGGTGCACGTGCACACACGCACACACACACACACACACACACACACACACACACACACAGTTCCCTGGTGTGTGATGGCTGTGTAGCTTGTGATTCAGTGTGATTGCTGAGGGGCCTGCTGGGCCCTCGGCTGAGTGAAAGTGCTTTGACGCTTTAAAGATGCTTTATGTTCTGAGGATATTTGCCTATGCAAATTTTCAGGTTTATTAAAGTAAGCTGCCTCACATCCCAATCTGGAGTGGTTCTTAGTACATGTAACAAATATGGCCCAGTCTTGTGTAACTAAATGAGTGCTGAAAAAAAACAAAACATTTTTCAACTCGGCTTGGAAAAAAATATAAGATAAATAAGTTAAAATAAAAGAAATATTCAAATATTCTTGACAGATATGCTTTGCAGATGGCAAATAGCATTTTATAACCTTTTCATCCAATTATAAATCAAAATATATCTTCTAGGCCTCCTATATTTTACACGTGCACACTAAAATAAGTAATTCTTTACAGCTTATCTATAACATCTGCTGGATCTCTCACCTTTCAAAGCACAAATAATATCTTACAAGAGCAGATTTTCAAGTCAAAGCAAAATAACTTTTGTCTTTTAGCTCAGTTTGATGATATAAAATAAAAAACTCTTTTGTTTTTTTCTGTTTCTGGTTTACTGATTTTTTGCGCTCTTTTATCATCCTGCTTCGAAACATGCAAATTGATCTCATTTATGTTTCTCCAGTGATTCTGATCTGTGTGTGAGTGTGTGTGTGCAACATTGCATGGCAAACTGAGCAAAGAACTCAACAAGGCAGTCTTATTTTTGAAACTGGTGCTTGTATAAAAACAAAAAAATGTTCCGTGCTGGGTGGAGGAAAATGAAGCACGCATGTTTGTGTTGTTTGCACATAAATGCATTCCCAATTAATGTATGCATATTTGTGCTAATGCTGGAATATGTGCATGTGTCATTGCATGCGTTTCAGTTTGTGTATTTTTCTGTGCATGCAGAGAAATAAAGGAACTCCATGCATGAGCAAATGTATGCCAAACTCCTCATGTTAAAGAGCTGCTTGCATGCACACTCAAGTGATTCTCCAGCCAATTACTAGGAGTGCCTGCCATGCATGTTGGGGACGGTACCCATGCCAGTGTGTGGTAAATATGTGGGAATGCTACACAAATGGATGGCTAAATGTGCAGCGCTCTCTCTGAGGGCTGAGTGCCACAGGGGAGCTTTGAAAAGCTCAGGAGCAAGTGTCACATCAACAGGAATTCTCTTCAATGGAAGGCACTTGGCCAAAAAGGTTCAAACACAAATGTGTAGTCGAAGAGGAAAATCGACTGTAGTATCACATGCAAGGATGAATGACGAAATATGCATATTCTGATATGGTTTTATCCGTGTTTTCACTGATAACAAATGACAACCCTTGCAAAAAAACAGTAAACAACTAAATGTGAGAAATGCTACGTCCACTCCGTGTTGGTTCTCCTTTGAAGATTATAGAATGCCTATAAGAGGAAAGCAGCAGGAGACATTTGAGTAACTGAGATTGATGTAGGTGGATATTTCAGTGGGAGTGGTGTGAATGTGCACAGGGTGTGACAGGGCGGGTAACGTGTGTTTGAAAGTGAAAAGAGAGAGCGAGAGGGGCGAGTGTGCGCATGCGGCTCTTGTTCAGCAGTGGTCTTATCTACCTTGAACAGATGTATTTTTCTGCCTCTTTCTATGTCTTTGTAAGTGTATGTGTCCACATGAGTGTGTATGTGCATGTGTGTGCATGTGTGTGCATGTGTGTGCGTGTGTGTGTGTGTGTGTGTGTGTGAGTAAAGCTTATCTCTTTGGCCACTCAGCTGGAAGGCACCTTATCACATGCAGAGCACAATGTAAAAGAAACAGCAGATCGGCTGCCTGTGGCATTTCAGCTTTATGCTGGGATGATCTGAATTCAGCCAGATGTTACAATCGGGGATACCCGCAGAATATAATATCATGAATTACTGCTGAAATATGCCGAACTAAGGAGAATATACAGTACTCACTGGTTTATTCAGCAACGATAAACATGGACATTCAACTGGTCTTCACTGGGCTCAAGTTTGAGTTTTATAACCCACAAAAGGAGCAGGACTGAACTGTGTTTTCTTGCTAGAGAGTGTTTTGCTTTCCAGTGCAGGATTATGGATGTACTGTATATAGGCTACTTCTCTGCAGTTCTACAGTTCTGCAGTTATAGCATTACATCTTCTTACCCTTCATAGTTAAACATCTTACTGCTACCACACACTAGCCCTTTTTAGCCATGCTAACAGCTTGGCTCTAGGGATGGCAAAAAACATTTTGGTCAAGACTGAAATATCTTACCAACTATTCGATAGATTGCCAGGAAACTTTGAACAGACACGTATCTATACATGTTTCTCTGTCTATCTGATGTTAATTTGTTTTATGACTCAGTATGTTTTTATGACTTGTTGAAATGAAGGGGAGGACTTTGTATAAGCTCTTTGGGCTTCCTTCCTCTCTTGCACAATTTAATATAACTTTTTATTGTGTATTTTTTATTGTAAGCTTTGAGCAAATAATAAAAGAGAAAAAAAGGACATTCATGGTGTAAAGAGGATGTTATTTAGCAACAGTCTGGTGCTGATTGCACAAAATTTAACCAGCAGATCTGGCATGCGTAATTGTACCTTGACAGTGCAAAACATCATTCCAATAGAAAACTGCGGATGATGTCCATTTCCTGTTCATTCCAGCTGTAGTGCACTTTTTTGGGGGGCTCTAATCTAAAATCTCACCATGGCACCAACATAGTGAGGGCCAGCCCTGTGTATACACAATGATGCAGTGATCCCAATTTTTCTCTGCTGATAAATATTTGGATTCTGCAGATACCAATTCTTAATCAGATATAGTGCAATCTTTTTCCCAAATGTGAGATTTGTATACCTCACTGCATGGACCTCATGAGGATTACTTTTATATGGTAACACCAGGGATTGCTGTGACACTAAAAACTTGTAACTAATAGTGGAAACACACAATTTTATAATGACAATAACAATGTGCTTGATAATATCAGTGTCTGCTCTGATATTTAGTGTTTGTTTGTTAAAAAATAAAATATGTAAAATGTTTTTATGTTGACACAGTCATACACACAGACATAAAGAGACAGCCACAAACGCAGGCAAACATTCACAGTCTAACTCCTGATCATGAATAAGTAATGAGGGGTGTGTTAATGCAGAGGCATGAGACCTTTGGAGCTCATGTAAAAGGCCAGGGTCAGGAGGACTGCTATTTGATATTCAGCCATGGCATTTTCTCTGCAGCACACACACACACACACACACACACACACACACACAGAGGGGAAAGTGTGTATCTTGAAACAGAAGGTGAACATGACATTAAACCACCTGCAAATATTCTCTTCCCATAGAGAGTCTCTTTTGTGCCATATATCTGAATCATGTAAAATTTAAAGGAGAACTTGACATGTTGACTTTTTCGTGAATTTCAAATAACTTGCAAACCAATTGTAATTCAGTTAACTATGTAAAATTTGTACTGATAATGATGCTAAGGGAAAGGCCATGCAGCCATTAATATCATAAGAGTTTATTCCTTTGAGAGCTTGAAAGTGTGCAGTAGATTTTAAGGTAGATATCGGGCATGCTATGGTGACAATTTGACCATTGGGGTGGTATTTGAGGAGAGCTTATAATGTTTCCAAATTGGCAGTGTTTCGTCCATCCTCTCAAGAACACATGAACTTCATCTGCAACATCAGGCTGCAAGTGGGATTTTTTATTCTAATGGTAAATAGGTGCCATCAATGACTGGGATTCATCTTCTAGTGAACATGAATCTAAAGCAAATTTATACCAAATTTCATGGAAATATGGGCAGCAGTTGTTGAAATGTCTTGCACTGGAACAATGTGTTAGACAAACAGACAGCTTTGAACTCTTCACAGTTTTTCATCATGGACTTGGTAGGCTTCTGCTGCTAGCTGGATGTATACCTTTGTTGTTGTTGCTCAATTTGTGACATTAGTGGCTAGCTAGCAATGTATGCAACAATGTGTGTGGAGTGGGTCTGTGCTGTTGTTGTTTTTTTTTTAATTGAAACGTTATCATAACACATTCCATTTCACAGTCCAAATGTTAATCATTTTAAATTGAAATTAAAAATCTTGTAACAGGAAATATAGATTGTCAAGGTCAATGAAAATAAAATAAAACAATAATAATAAAAGTACAGTAAAAAGATATATTAAAAAAGGCAATTCTATATGTTTGCAAAAAGGTAACTATAATAATCGATTGTACATATAGTCTTTGTTTTGAAGAGATTTTAGAGACCTCAAAAAATATATCAAATCATGGAGGAACAGATAAAATAATGTAATTTCTAATACCATTTGTGAATAAAAAAAATGTACCCATTTTAATCATCACATTAACAGTAAAACCAATTTTGGGGTCTTTACCTTCAAAATATATTATAACATTTTTAACCAAAAGTAAAATTATGTTTATGATAGAAATGACAACTAAAGTCTGACCAAAATTGGGCAGCAAAGTTACAATTGAAAAAAAGTGAAGCAGACTTATCTCTTAACTCACTAGGAAGTCCAGTTTTTGTACTCTTTCGTCTCTGTAAGTTTACGAAATTTCAGACCATCAATAAATGCTAATGTTTCATGCAAGTGGAAACATCTTCAACTCACATGGACACCTTTTTGCCTCAGTTTGTGGTGATTTTGTGTGTAACGCACCCAGCCTGTCTTTCTTACTTTGTATGTGTTCTATGTAGGGCTGCAACAAATGATTATTTTCATTATTGATTAATCTGTTAATTATTTTCTTGATTTATCGATTTGTTATTTTGTGTGTAAAATGTCAGAAAATGGTGAAAAGTGTTGACCACTGTTTCCCAAAGCCCAAGGTGATGTCGTGTCTTGTTTTATCCACAAACCAAAGATATTCAGTTTACTCTCATAGAGGACTAAAGAAAACATAAAATATTCACAGTCGAGAAGCTGGAATCAGAGAATTTGGACATTTGGAATTTCATCAGAATACCAAGAAAAGTACTGACAAAACAGTTACTGTAGTGCTCTACACTTTAGTGTTTAGTCCTTGATCTGCTCTATGGCGTGTTTGTGTGTGTTTGTATGAGTGAGACAGAGACTACAATTGCAGCTGAGCTAATACAGTATGAGCTGCCTTTGATGTGTCCAGACAAATGTTCAGCTGTTCCTTGATGCTCTCACCGTCTGTCTGTCAAAACACCTGAAACAACAAATAACCACACCAGCAGCTGCCCTGAGGCTAACCCCCGCTGCTATTTTGAATGTGCACACGCACCTGCCAATTGTGTCATTGCTATAAAACCAATAATAGACCTCACAAACACATTTTATTAGCAGATCTGAGATCTCATCTAGCAGATCTCATCCAGGTTAAGAGTACGCTGGTAGCAGAAAAAAACAAATGGTACGTGTGAAAAAAATATTTTAAAGTTAAACGAGCATTGCTGTGCAAATGTTGAATTAGCTTTCCACATTTGCCTTTCTTGGTTTCAGTGGGGCAGATAGTTGACTCGTGTGTTCAGTTTGATACATGTAACTGGCATTTAATATGAATTTTGTGTGCTACATTCTTTCAGGTTCTGCACTTCACTGCAGCTAAGAAAACACAAGACTGTTGTGTGTCTCTGTGTGTTGAGTGAATGGATTAAACAAGATTAGCTTTTGACCATCAGCATGACCATCAAGTGTATGTGTGTATAGTTTGGGAGTATCCTAGTTACAGTTGGAAAGGCACAAATCACAGTCACCCAGAATGGCTTCTCAACCCACACAAACACACTCACTCACACACACACACACACACACTCTCTCTCACACGGTTACCCAAGCTGCCTCTGTCTCACTATATATAGACCTGCCCTATCAGGCTGCCTAAGCAAGTTAAAAATAGCTCTGCTCCATGCTTTCACAGCCCCCCCCCCCCCCCTCTCTCGCAGACAAAAACACACTCCCAACCCCCTTTCCCTGTGTTTCACCTCTCCACACAATTTTAGCCCCCCCCCCCCCCCCCCACAAATCTCTTCACATCTCCTCCCTCCTCATGTTCTCATAATACTCGATCATAATACTGTAGTGGCAAGTCTAAAGCTAAACACATGTTCTGGTGCCGGTGAGACATACCACCCTGCAACTAAATGTAAAATTTAGCTCAAAAAAAGCATTATTTTTAGCCAGTGTGCCTTTAGGGGTGACAGTGTTGGTTGGTTGGTTAGTTGGTTGATCCACCACTTTCTTCCAGACTGAAACAGTTCAACAACTATTGGATGGATAACGATGAATTTTTTAAAAGACATTCATGGTCACAACAGGATGAATCCTTATGACTTTGTTGATCCCCTGAATTTACCTCTAGCGCAACATCTACTTGATGGATTGCTATGACATTTTGTACGTTTTGATGTTCAGGGCTCCCAGACAATGTATCCTGATGACTTAAAAGACTTTTCCCACACCATTATTGACATCTGTGGTTTTAAGTGAGGTCTTGAAAAATGTTGGATCGCTTGCCATGAAATTTGGTTCAGACATTCATGGTCCCCACAGAATTACTTGTTATACTTTGTATTTCTTTGGTTTAGATTGGAATACCTGCAAAACTAATGACATTCCCATCATCCTCACTACACATTATATTTAGTGCAAATGTTAGAATGGTAATGTGCTTAACTAAGATTGTGAACATAGTAAACATCATCATACCTGCTAAATATCCGCATGTTAGCATTGTCATTGTTATTATACTAATGTTAGCATTTAGCTCAAAGCATCACTGTACAATCCAGCCACAAAGAGCTGCTAGCATGACTGTCAGACTCTTACTTCAGACTCTTGGTTACTCTACCTTGACTTATTCTCTTGTCAGGTGATAACATGACTTCTTCTGTGGTCATGTAAATGTCACAACAGATGAGGAGAAAATTATGTTGAGATATAAAAATAGCCAGATAGAATTCTATGATCCACAATTCCACTGTGCTTCATATGCTCTGCATTTCCAATTACTTCCAATGCCACAGAATGTCAGGTGTGTGTTACAGTTTCAAATGAAGTGCATCATATGACACATTTGTACAGACAGCAAGAACTAAATGAAAAGGGAGTAAGTACATTGTTTACATGACGCAGCAATACATTTGATGATAGAGTAAGAAGGTGTCTAAACTGTGGTTAACCAATATGTTGTAACTGGGTTTTACAGAGTTTTGTTTATACAAGTGAGGATTGGCACACATTATAACCATCATCATATAGGTGTTTGAAAGTTAGAAGTGTGAGAATCACAACACCACAGTACATGGATGGCATATATGCATATCATTCACTTGTTCACAACAGGCTACATGCCTGCAGCACAAACTAATCTTAACTCCACTTTTCTGCTTGGACCACATGCATAATAAAAGGAACAAGAGTGACACAGAGGTAGCGGGGCTGCACAATGTGCTGTCTCATTTGAGTAAATGAAAAGCAGGAATGCATATGCATGATGAAAAGCATACAAAAATGTCAGTGTGAAGAGGCCCTAAGTTTTGACAGTCCTTGTATTCATATTTCCTTTAAGGTATGCAAATGTACAGTACTGGACTATTTTAAATTCATAGTGATAGTGTTCGAAATGAGGCTGTGCCTATACTTATAGCAGTTCAGCTTGTCTAGTGAGCAATCACTCCACCAGTCAGTCAAGCTCTTCTTTGTATCCAAATGTGCACACACACCTGACACAGAGACTGTACACCAGCTCTTTTTGTGAGAATGATCACAACACACAAGTATTTCTGTGTTTTCAGTATAAACTCTTTAACCATTAGCTACATGTGAAACACAGTACACAGAGCAATGAGGACAATGTGCCCCCGTGGTCACTCAAGTTTCAGAATAGTCCTTTTTCACATGAGTTGTCATAGTAGGTAAAGCATGTGTTACTAATAACATTAACAGTGGCTATGTTCTATTAAAGTGTCTCAGTAAGTCACGACAGTGTGACAGTGAGCCAGCATAAACAATACCAGGACCCTGAAACTAAGGCAGTTAAATGGGATTCAGCTGTCGTTAATTTCATTATACCTATACACCTGTGCTTTTCCTGCTGTGACATGTGAAAATGTCCTTTGTGAAAAAGATCTATTGCCACCCATGAGCATGCGTGCATTTTGACCAACAACACAATGATAACCTGGTTGGTTAACAGTGACACAGTTTAACGACAAATCAAATTAAGACACAGTCCTCTCAAGACAAGTGACAGTGAAACTTGTATCATCTTAAAGCTTATACTGAAAAACACACATCCAGATGTAAGTAACAGGAGCAGTAACGCACTGGTTTAGATTTCACATGTGACCTGCTGATGCCATGAAGCAGACTGTGTTTTACCTGTGTAGACATGTGTGAGTGATTGACTTGTGTCGATCAGAGATCTGTGCATGGTGCATGAAGGAAACTGAACCTCCCCAAAACTTTGGCATGTACTTTGTTCACTGTTGCTGGTTTATGTGTGCACATGACATGTGCAATATGAAGCAAGAGGTGTTCAGTAAACATTACGTGTCTAGTGCATTTTGTAGTAGGTTCAACACTGAATATTGAGGTAAACAGATTGCTTTCTTTCAGCTTTTGATGGGATCTGATGACATGTCAATTACAAATATTAAGGGGGACAAATTTCCATATTTCATACATGTGGGGGGCCATGACACCCAGCACCCATGGCAATACACACCTGTGTCTGACCTATCAAGACTGCTATCATGGCATTTATTCAAAAGTAGCTAGTATTCAGATATGAAACTGACATTTAAAATGTCTATCACAATTATGTGACAACATGCATGTCTGGAAGGGGCCTGAAATGGCTGACCTTTGCCTTTAAACGTGGCAGGAAAAGACGTTGTATTGAAGTAGTTCATTTCAAGAATAAAACAGTATTAGGATAGCACAAAATAAAGATGCATTGTTTATTTCAGTTAAGGTATTTAAATTGCATAGTGGGCAAGGAGTTCAAAATAAAGTAAAAAAAAAAAAAAGCAAAAAAAACAGTATGCATCAAACAAACTCTGTGACCCCACTGCAACATGTATTTACACAACCTGAAGAGGGGAAGTGGTGCAAAAGGCATGACTTGTGTTTGCAGTAAAATCCATCCTGTAACCTATGTCAGATAAACATGTTGTGGAAGCAGAGCTGCTATGTTTTTTATGAATGTGGCTTGGAGGTTAATGGCTACTCATGCTGACATTGTCTTTGTGTGTCCACAGGAAAACGGTCAATCGCTGTCACATCCTGAGTGGAAGCTGGAGGGGAAACTGACAGTATGTTTTTCTTTTTTTCATCAACACAAAAGTCACCACCAACTTGTTGACTCAGTAGGAAGGAAGGCATGCATTTATGTGTGTGTATTTGTCTGAGTACGAGCATGTGTATCTGCGTGGGTGTATGCCCACCTGTTCATCAGTGCACATGGATGCAAACACATTTGTAGGTTTGTTTCTATTTTTATGCAACTTTGTATGTCTGCATGCTCCTTACATCCAGATCAGGAAGAGCTCCGAAGATAAATCCAAGCTGAAAACAGTGGCAAAAAGAAATCCTGTTTCCTAGTGTTTCCAGGCAGTGTGTGTGTCTGTGTGTGTGTGTGTGTGTGTGCGTGTGTGTGTGTATCCATTACATAAGTAGGTGAGAGAGGACAAACACTTATGAACAATGAGCTTGCTCGCTTTGTATAACAAAAGCAACAAAACCATCTTCCTTGTTCCTTCTCCTGTACAGAAAGTATCTATAACTACAGAGTGAAAGGAGTGGAAAAGAACATTTCATCTTCACACATAGTGTTCTCTTTGAAAACTCATGCATTGAGCATGCAAAGACAAATGTGTAGACATCACAGACATACAAACATATACTTAATGTATACTTATTCCCATGCATACACTCCTTTACAGGCAACCCCAACTACTTAAAATGCCAAAATGACTGTGAGATATATGTTGTTTGCAGCTGCAGCCTGCATCATTTTTGAGAAATTAGGGTCTTTTTGATGTCTGTCAAAGCCAGTTTCCAAAGCTCTTATAATTCATAATGCTACCTTTTTTTTTACCATGCTCTAATATTAGCATTTAATCTTCATGTTAAGTATGGAAAATTGACTTCTTTTTACATTCTTTCATATCAAATTTTTGCACACACAGGACTCAGCAAAATATGCAATGTGAACCAGCTCCATCTGATGAAGGCCACAAGATGTGGCTGAAAGCCCCTGAAAAACCAAATGTGTGTTGACAAATTTTTGTCAAACTGCCGTTACCAAGATTAAGAATGAAGCTCAATATCACCAAACTGTCTGGAAAAAGAAACTGATATAAATGACACATGCAACTGTCTTCATCATGTCCTGGATCAGCCAGTGTTTTTAATCAATTATATTTCTCTCTCCATTTTCAGCAGCTGACAGATTTCTGCAAGAACAAACAACAGCATATATATTTTTTTTTAAAATCAACACAAGCACAGTGAAATGTTAAACAGCTGTTTACTACAGTGCACTTGTGTCAAGCTGTGCCTCAGGGCAGGAAGCTATTGGATATTGAGCTTTACAACAGGATATGTGTGGGCAGAGAGGACCTGCACTGGGCAGACGGAAGTGAATATTCATTAGTGATAAAAGAATAGTTTCATCTGCTGATAAAAATAGAAATAAGTGGACTGAAGTAGAAATTAACAAAAAATAAAAAGAATATAACAGAATTTTGTTGCATCCTGCTATTCCTATTTCTGGGTTCTTCTTTTCTGCTAAAAATGAAGTAGCAAGTTGTAGGGCAGTGGGCTAGGAGAGATAGAAAGATGCAGCTTTGTGCATACAGCTACTGTGAGATGTAAGCCGGAGGGAGGGACCGTGCTTCAGCCAAGACACATCTCTCAAGCAGCTGAGATACTCTATATACACACACATGTTCACATGCACTCTCTGCTCACCCTTAATGCAGCTTAAATGGTGGACAAGGAAAAGCTTTTTGAAAGCATATCTATAAAGATAGGATAGTAGTTTATGAATAATTTGTCAAGGGACTTATGCTGGGGGGGGGGGGGGGGGGGTTGTGTCAGGGAATATTGGATATGGAACAAGAGCGGAAGGAGCTGGGATCCCATATGGAGAAGAGAGAGACACACACACACACACACACACACACACACACACACACACACACACACACACACACACAAGAACAAGCAGCAGAGAATGAAAAACACATACAATCATATGAAAAGAATGCACTATGCAGAATATAGAGGACACATTCTGCACTGTATACAGGAGAATATATGAGAGGCACAGCACGGAGCACATGGAAAGAAAAGATTTGTGTGTGTGTGTGTGTGTGTATGTATGTGTGTAGCATCAATACATTCATGTCTGTGTGTGTGTGAGAGAGAGAGACAGTTAAAGAGAGGGAGAGACAGGTACATAGACACAGGACACACACACACACACACAAACGCGCGATGTGTTTCGTAGTCCGTCAGTCAGACAGACAAGCAGGAAGGGGGTCAATTATGGTTGTAATGATGCTATGAATAAACCAGTTAGAGGAAGTAGAGCTCCCATTAGGCTTCCCTCCCCAGGCTATTAATAACCAGAGAACTAATGCCTCCTCCGCAATCAATACACACACCCACTAGGACACGGTTAAAGACACATTCCGTCGTTTGATCTGAGAGTGCTGCTCAGTGGGTTGCAGGGAAAGAGGACTGAGTCTGTTGTAACCATCTGTAGTAGCTTGATGTGAATTAATCAAATATTAGGAACATAATTCTTCACCTTTATGTTCTTTTTTGTAAAATCCATCAAGTTAATCAACAGAGGTTTGATTCACGGCCCTGTCTCTGTCAGCTGAAATCAAGAAGACTCCCCCTGGGTTGAGCTGTTAGTAGATATCATGGCTTGTCAGACAAAAAGGAAGAGTGACAGATGTATGGATCAATATGATGGTGTGCTGCCAAATTAAAAGACAAGATTTTTCAATGTGTGTGCACAGATATGGAATGGCTGATGTTTGTGACGTCTCGCCTCGTAGGATACATCTTGGACCATGAAAATGGTGTTATTGTTATCTGATTAACTCAATAATCTCCAACATGCGTAACTCTCATCTTTGCGGACATGCCATGTTTATTATTAGAAGCTAGCAAGTACATGGGTCTAAGGGCTGGACTTTGAATGAGTGGACCCTTAAGCCCACTGAAGTGGGATTGGTTTCAAGACAGAGGGGAAGTAAATGGGTGAGCGGCATGGGAGAGACCCTGTAGCATTATCCATCCAGCCATCCAACCAGCCAAACAGCCAGCCAGGCAGCCAGCCATCCAGCACTAATCCTTTGCCACCCAGCACACATGTGTCACACTATCCTTCAGGCCTTCATACTTCAAAACAACAAAGGCCTTAAAAAAGAATGAAACACAACCACAATCTGTCTTTGATAATAGCACTTTCAAAATATGTAATTTAAGATGCACCCTACCCTCCACCTTTTGTTTCAACAGACACAAAAGCAACCCATAAAGGTGCGTTTTATTAGTATAAAAATCAGCCTTGTTGTGATCAGTAGTCCTCATGGGGACCAAAGCCTGGTCCTAATGAGGCAAAACGTCATTTCTGAGGTTCTGGTTAATTTAGGGTTAGGATTTAGGTTAGGCTGTCTACAATGAATGGAAGTCAATGCAAGGTCCTAACAAGGAAAGCTGTGCACAGCAGTTCTGCTTCCACAAACATACTGTGTGTGTGTGTGTGTGTGTGTGTGTGTGTGTGTGTGTTTATGTGTGAGTGTGTGTAGGGAGTACATCCATTATCAGCCTGCAGCTGAAGCACATTAGAGAAATAAGGAAGAGAAAGAAGCAATGATAAGGCTTATGAAGATAAAGTCAAACACTGTGCAACTATCAGCTGTTGAGAGAGGACACACACACAAACATACACACACACACAGAGACACACACACACACACACAAAGAAACAGATTTCCAGACAAACATGTTTTTGCCCCTTGAGCTCATTTTCTTTAAAGATTAAGTTCTGAAGTACGAATAGCAGTAAGGTGTATAATCAGATATTTTTCCTGCCATTTGGAATTTTCAATTTTATGGCACTGGCACACACAAAAAGGCATAAGCCTCCAATTTGACCTTAATTTTGTCCAGGAAGACAAGGTTTTCTTTCTAATTGTGATCACTTGTAATAAATTAATTACCTCATTACTTTGCATGGGCACTCCTGGCTGTCCCAGCACCACATGTTAATCTACAGCACTAAGACATAAATTAGGAGTGTCACTTTTTATTTGAAATTTAAAAATTAAATCAAAAATTAAATATTTTGAACTATAATTACCTGTTTGAATTGGAGTTGAAGGCACTGCAGCGGAAGACATTCCTTTAAAGCACTGTCTGTTTGTTTGACGATTTTGTAAAACTCTACAAGCTGTTAGCTTAACACTCAGGTGAGGTGGTGGAGGCACCATGAATGGATGGAATATGGTCAAATAAATTTATGCTTGTGCTGAGAAACAGGACAGCAAAACTGTAGGAGGGTGTGGGGGGGTCTCACCCAGAAGGGTGAGACGTGAGGCAAAGATACTGCTTGAGGTGAAAGAGACAGGTACAACAGCAAGAAGTTAGTTATTGTAGTTTGGGCAATGGTCACTTATCAACATGGTAAGCATGTGGAGCTGCAGCTCATGGTGGCAATTAAGGTACTTCGACTGATTCAATTTGTGTCAAAATTCATACTCAGGCATTATTAACATATATTTCTAGATACGGAGTGATTTATACTTTCTGAGGACATTATGTCTGCTGTACATCGCGAATAAAAGTTTTGCTTAGAAATCAGAAAAAAATATGTTCCCTCTGAGTCCAGATCTTGCCTGAGAATCATTTTTTAAGTTTTGGTTAGTATCAAAGAAATCCAGTGATAGTTGTCTGTACATCCATTAATACATTGCAAACATGAACTGCCAATAGGTAATTCAATGTTTTTTAAGGATGCCAATTTGTTAAGAAATGCAACAGCAGCAAATACATCTTGCCCTGTTCCTCATAGAAATGAACACTTTTCCAGATAGGCTATATGGGTTGCTTTCAAATTACAGAAATTCGAATGAACTGAGTGTTAGTTTGAATTTGTTCAAACTTATTTTTTTGAGAAAGTGACTGCCCTAACATATATGTAAAGAGTTAGACAGAGACATCAGAAAGTGTTCCCTTTCTGGGAAGTAGAGGGAGGAAAACTTATGTTTTAAAACCCAGATTAGCATGAATTGGCCATTGAGTCAACAGACAGACCTATTATATCTCTATATGAGCCTGTATATGTCATCCAACCACACACGCACATACACATCCAGACACACATATGCATAATGCACCTGACCTGTAAATGTGAGTTCATTGTTAGAGTGGAACATGAAGAGAGAGGGGAAAGCAGCAATAAAATTGATTTTTATTAGGTTTCAGCTCATTACGTTTCCGTGTGTGTGTGTGTGTGTGTGTGTGTGTATCTGTGTCTGTGTGTATGAGTTGGGGATGGGGGCACGACCCGTGGTTGCCAGAGCAATTTAATACAACAATCGTCACACCTGACATTCTGTAGCCAGTAGTGAAGAGATAAGGCTTTGGACTGCTTATATGACCCTTTCACACATGCAGTCTATCCCTGAAATGTTCGGGAACATTACCTTCATGAGGTCATGTGTGAAAAGGAGCAGGGATCAATATTCAGGGAAATCTGTACCTCAAATTTCACACCTCAAGACCTAGTAACAGTTCAGGGAAAATGCCGGTATGGCTGTGATGTGAATGAAAATAGTAACATTGCAGGGACAAGCATGTAAAGGGTTACGTCTGTCTGACAAAAGACGCTTTCACGTGGAGTGAGCAAACTAGTCATAAGACATGATGTGTGGGTGGCGTACTGCGGGTTGGGCGGTACTTGGTTTTGGCCAAGAAAAGTATATAAGAAGGAAGGGTCATCACTGTCACTGTCACACTTGAAAGCTCTTGGCAGTTAGCGTGGTGCAGACATCTCCTTCATCTCTCCCCTCTCAGTTCCACAGGTTATCAGTCTAGGTGATGGGGGCACCGCTATTTCGGTGTGTGTTTCATGTGTTTTCAAGGTACATTTCGTTTGAATTGTATGTTAATTCAACGATTTATTTGCATGGAAGTTATGTTAATGTTATGCTAGATTTATACATGATTGAGGTTAGTAACAGTAAGTTAGCTAAACTGTGATAATACCCTAACTAAATTAACTCTGAGCCCATTAGCTAACGTTATATAATGTAATCTACAGTTTTTGATATGGTGACCAGTTGGGGCACCAGACAAATTACAGCCCAGGTATTGATTTTATCACGGCAGAGATTGCTTCATTCATAATTACAATGCATTATTTTCTGATGATCAAGTTTGTTGTTTAACATTTTATGTGATTTATCTGATAGCCATGAAATGTATGACTGTCGTCTCATAGCAAAGGGTTAGTTTATAGCCACTAATACACAATTGATAATCAGTGGTTTGTAAATGTTTCATTTGAATATGTGATATTCCCATAACATTAGCTATTATTAGCCCTGTCAATCATCATAAAGAAGCCTCCAGATCAAAATAAAAGGAAGAGAGACAGAATGAAGAATACAATTTTGTTAACAATACTTATTTATCCTAAACTCAGTATTTTCATGGTGAGCAGTTTAATTTCACTCGCCATGAGCCCTGTAAAGTATGCCTATAAACATCTTTGGATACTATTAGGAAACCAAATAAACAAATGCACACATTTGGAAAAATTAGTCAGTATTTTTTAAGTGTGTACTTTCATTTGGTAGAGGCATTGCTTTATCAAAGGTAATATGACGTATATATGTTGGATTTTAGTGTGCTTCTCAATGCATCTTCCATAGGCTTCAATAGTTTTGGCACCAAAGCCTGGCACCAAGCAAATCTTAGAAAGTCAGCTCATCTGTTTTCAACATGGCAGCCGCATCACAAACTTTCTCATATTACGGCTGAACAGTATACTAAAATATGTTTCTGGAAACATTAGATGCGAGAAACAGGCAATGCAGTAACATAATCTTGGTTCATATTTGATCAGGAGTGCTTATGAAAGTTTGATTGGAGTTTTATGGTGGTTGGCATCCATAAGTGTGTGCAAAAAGGCGCAAGACGGAAATGTTCCTGAATGTAGCTGCACGTATGAATAATGAAAACCACTAGCGGTGTCCAAAAGGTTATCCCAGTAATTTACCAAGAACTATGTGTGAGAGAGGCTTTAGTGTCACGTCACGCTCACATACAGTACATGCACACACACAACACAAATGTTTCTCATTTGAGGAGTGATCTATTGGCGCAGACAGATGAAGAACTCTCCACAGTTCCAGAAATTACCTCCCCTTGGGAATGAAGCAAATTAAATTCCACCACTCACACCTGGTCCCAAACCAGTGGAGAGGAAGATTGAGGAACAGCAAACTACTATAGGGTCCAATTCATACCTGTCTATTTCACTGGCCAGACAGTTATATACACTACAGTCAATGTGTACAGTTGAGAGCCTACAATCTATACCTTCATAGCAAAAATCCTATAAGGAAAAAAGAAGCAGAGGTTTAAAATGAAACTGAGTGAAGATGATTGGCTCTTCTTTCATTTGAAGTAATTTCATAGTTCACAGACAGAATTTGTTATTACTCAACAGTCCCATACGAACATCAATCACAATTGGCTCAGTTTTTACTTAACGTTCTTACCATATTGTGTGTGCACAGTTTTTCTGGAGGATAATTGCATCCAAGTTAGATACTAACTTAAGATTTTTAGCAAATGGTTTATACAATTAGATTTTTGGGTGCCATCATTTATTTTTTCCTCCAATTAAAATTTGATTTAAATTAAAATAATCTGGCTAAACAGGCATCTTTACAATCCGTCCGATTGCTTGACTGCAAATGTTTTTTGCCCTGTCACATGGCTATAAGTACAAAATAAGAAGTTTTAATACATTTAAAATTTCCTTTAAACAGTAGTACAAGTGGAGAAGGGTCATGAAGTACTGGCTGGGTCATTGAGTGCATTTAAATGCGCACCAGTATCATCATGCTCAGGTTTTTGGAGTATCCCCATTATGTGGTGCTCATGGAAACACCATAAACTGGTTTAAGAAAATGGATATGCTATCTGGAGTACTCCAATAGAAACCAGGATACTATGGCATGTAAACACCTTATCTAGGTTTATGAAAATTTTCTGTTGGTAGAGAAATGAGTGGCTGAGCTGTTGAGGAATCAAGACATGATGAACCGATGATCACAAACCTGGATACTATTAGAATCATTTAAAACAGGGATATGAATAACCAGGTTTCTCATGTTCCATGTAAACGTCATATCCCCGAAAAATATCAAAACAAGGACTCAAAACCGGGATACTACTAACACACCCAGTGATGTTACACAACAATATCTAAAGTTTGCACAACAGTAGCTAACATTAAGCTACTGGTTATAACAGACCACGTAAGGCTATAGCAGCAGTGTTATTCTTCTCTCAAAAGTAGTCTTGCTTTAAACTGAACCTAATTTTAAACAGAAATGCACAGACTAAATAGAACACTTTACTAGTGCCTATAGGGCTCTTTTTAATGACCATACTGCCCGCGTGCGAATCAATAATTAGAGCGCAAAAACACAGCATTACCCTCCTCCAAACTCCACTGTGAATTAATCAAATCTGCAGCTTACAGTTTGGTAGTGGTACTTGGACACAACACAAGAAATAATTTAAACTGGCCAAGATATTATCCTTGTGTTTGCAGTGTTTGTAAATCCATGGTGAATTAATTAGCTTTGATACACCAGTCAAGAATACCATTGTTCTATGTGTTCTGCATACATACTACACAGTGCCTAATTCACTATTTGTAAATCTGTTGATATCACAACACTCCTGTGATTTCAGCCAGCAGTGTTAACAGCACAAGCCCTCAGTGACCACACATCCTTGCCTAAGGCACTTTTCCCTCTCATCCCTTCGTTCTGTTTCATTCTTTATTCAGAAGTTTTCTTCCATGCATCCATCCTTCTCTTCAGTGCTACATCCTGTGCTCCCCAGTGACTGCATATTACACTGGGAAGCAACCTCTGTTTCCCCTCCCTGCTGTGCATGCATTGCGCATGTGTGTATCTGTAAAGTGTAGTGAGTGTATAGTAGGATGTACAGCTCTGTCCTATACTACCCATCTGTAGACTCTCCTCTTCTTCCCATCTCCACCCCCACAATTCACAACCTGCCCCATCTGCACCCATCACTTCTTTGCACTACAAACCTCCCCTGCTCTGATAGATGCTCAACAGAGCAGCAGCCTCCTCCTTTAATCCATTTTCTTCATTCTCGTTGACCCCCCCTCCTCTTATGAAACTGTCTTACACTCTCAATCACCTCCTGCCTTCTCTCTTTAATCTCTTCACAAACTACTACCTTTTCCTCCCATCCTGTTTATCACTTCCTTGAATTTTTCTTCAATAAGCCTCCAGTTAACCAAGAATCAGGTACTTCCTGAAGCCAAAAACACACATTTACACACCTCCCCAGCTACAAAACTAATATAATATTAAACAACAATATAAACACAAAACATTTGTGGCTGAAATGCACTGCAAACTGCATGTGAAAGCATTCAACCATCACTGGATTTCACTTGAGTTTCAAAACCAACACAGTGTTTTGTTTCAATATGGGCTATAATTTCTACAATGCGGTATTTTCCAATGTGTGTAAGCAGCAACGCAGGTCAAGCTGCAGGTCTGAGCTTCACAAGACAGCTGTGAGCAAAATGTTTCTTTTTTTATTGAGATGGAATTGTGGTTTTGTGTTAAGTTTTAGCACACAAGTGTCCCAATTTCAGATTAAACAGAAAGGTGAATCACCCTTTGCTGTTTGTGCAACAACTTGCCTGAGGAGATCAGGGAAGCAAACACTGTTTCCTCTGTTTAACTTACCTTTAAAAGAACATTTTGGGAAATATACTTATTTACTTTCTTGCTTAGAGTTTTATAAGCCAGCCAGGCGGCAGGGGGAGACATATAGTCTTGTTGTATCCAAAGTAAAAAAAATCTGCCTACCAGCACATCTATAGCTCACTAATTAACATGTTATGTTTCATTTGTTAGTGCACATTATATCTAATTTGTTACAGCAAATCACTTTGTTATAAGGTAAGCCAATCACCTGCTGGCTCTAGCATGGTATTTAGCATACAGCTGAGAGAATTATCAATCTTCTCATTTACCTCATAGCAAGAAATTAAATAAGTGTATGTCACAAAATGTTGACGTATATCTTTTATTAGCCCATTATTATGTTGTATTGATCTGTCATTCTGTAAAGCACTTCCAGCTGCCATGGTTTGATTTCCATCTCTTGAGCAAGAGACCAAAAATCCAACAGTGTCACTTTGGATCACAGCATCTGCCAAAAAAATGTAATGCAACTATATGTTTTAAAAAGTACTGCATAAACACAATTTATTATTATTACTTCTAGTATTAGTATGCAAGTCAGTCTGATTCCCTTTCTTTTTCAACACATCTGGTCTTCATTCATTATTTATTCAAAAGGCCAGAAGGACAGTGGACTGTCTTGTGTGACCTCTGTAGCCTCCTGGGAGCCCAGGGCATGCTGGGAACATCCTGTGTGCATGGACAGAGTTACAGCTGATCTTCCTCTCTGGGCTGGTGTGTTAACAGACCCTGTGGAAAGAACGTTTACATACACACACACACATACATACACACAACACACACACAGAGCCATCCATGTCCTGTCTGACCGTAATCACCTGGAGTCATCTACAGGGTCTTCAGCTTGTATACGGCACATGTTGCGCAGTGTATGGAGAGCACTAACATGTGCAGCAAAGCTTAATGTGATGTTGCAATCAATACTTCCAATGCTACACTGTCAAGGTTACAGGGGAGGAGCAGCACCATTGTGTTCAGTCTATATGTGGAAGAAATGTGTCCTCAGATCTGATCCTCATCATGATTCATCTTGTGAAATTGATTATCATTCATAAGTGAAGAGAGAAAATCTGTTCCGTGTGATGGCAGGCTGGCTAATTTATTATCTGACTGTTTTTTCTCAAGTAGTTATAAGCATGTGGTTTTGGGCTGTGTGTATGAAATTCATAAAATTAGATAGAAGGAGTGTGTTGTATATTTGTGCGAGACTCCCTGCTGTGAAAAACAAAGCTTGTTGTCTTTATATGAGATAATAAAGCTTTTCTTATTGAAGTGCCTATGGACATATCTAACACTGTCATGTATGTAAAACATGTCAGCTCCAGTGTGTCAAGACCAAGCTGTATCTAAGTTGCCACAGGCTCAATGCTCACAACAGCAGCAATTCAGCTTCAAAGGATGACGAGAGAGAGAAGAGGAATGTGTGTGTGTGTGTGTGTGTGTGTGTGTGTGTGTGTGTGTGTGTGTGTGTGTGTGTGTGTGTGTGTGTGTGTGAGCTTTCTCAGAATACTTATGTACTACGGGTGATTACGCAGGAGAGGGGCTGTGCTGACGTCAGAGAGTGCGTTGCTGATGCAGAAGCCGAGCAGCCACTGAGTAAGTAACAGCCAGATTCTCCCTGGAGCATCCTTCCTCCATTCATCCCCATTATTCTCTGTCATGAGGCAGTGAAGGCTTGATTGGTCCCAAGCAGAGTGTAGGAATCGTAGGCAAAGGCTATCAAGGTAGTATGATGTAGAAAGGGGGAGATATAGAGAGACGCAGATGCTGGCAATAATGACGCAGACCCACCCCCCCTTACATCTTTAATTCATGCTGAACGTGCTTGTCATTCAGATCCAAGTCTCTGCATGTGTCAGAAAATCCTTTGCAGTGGGAGAGAGAGAGAAAAGTGGAAAGAGCTGGAGGGAGAGAAAATTACAAATAGAGAAAATGCTATAACAAGGGGCTTTATCTCATCCATGGGATGTTACCACGGATGCACTGTAATCCCTACACACTGACACTGATTGATACTCCCTCCCTAACAATGGCTTCATGACAGTTTCTAATGGACCCATTAATAAATCATTACAAGCTGACATCAATGTGTGCCAGCCACATCAGTTGATGCAGGGTCACTGAGTTCGTCCTAGATGTTGCTCCTGCCCAGCAACTTCGCTGTCAGGACCCCGCCCCGCCCTGGCATGCTGTCTGCTACACTATATCCTTCACCCAGTTCCCAGGCATTCACAGTGGGCAGAGAGGCAAGGAATCAAGGCGGGGATGTGCCCAGAGGCTGTGAGGCCTGGTAACCCACTTCCAGTTACCCCAGGCCTGTTACATGCTGCCCTGCCAGTAACGCTGCCAGTAACTGATACTTTTGGCCTATGGGAAAATACAGCATGGATTGGTCCCATTCAAGGAGTTACATTCATATTGAACAATTTATGCATCATGATTTAGGCGCAGGAAGTAGTGAGCCCTATATGTATTGAGGAATAAGTAAGGGTGTGGAGGTCGGTGTGGTTGATTGGCTTAAATGCGAAGGATCAGCTGATATGAACAGCTGATGTCTCCCCAGCAGTACCTGCAGCAGCTTTTTTGTCCTTTTTCAGTCAAACAGTTCTAGGAACAATGGAACCACAGGAACCAAACGAGCAACTAAAAGTCGTGTGCATTGCTGTTTGCGTCTGAACAACCTTGAAGATTAGGCAAATTAAACTGATGACAGATTAAAAAACAATGTTGATTTTCTCA
Organism: Thunnus maccoyii; assembly: GCF_910596095.1. NCBI lineage: Eukaryota > Metazoa > Chordata > Actinopteri > Scombriformes > Scombridae > Thunnus > Thunnus maccoyii. Next base: position 5,694,278 of record NC_056536.1, on the reverse strand, counting down.
CACAAGGACACAACAACACAAGGACACAGCTATCGAGTCATTGTGTTGTTCTTTGTGTGTATTGAAGAGTGACTCAAGCCACATTTCAACCACAGGGACTTTCACCAGGGACTAAGAACCTTTTGAGGAACTCAGTCCCTCTACCTGCGTTTCCACTGGAGGGGCCAGGGTTAAGTTCCAGGGAGATTGTTTTACCCCACAAAAAGACCTATTTATTTGAGACCTATAAAAGTGTCTACTGCCAGCAAATGGAAAGAATAACTCACAACATCAATCTAGAATCAAATCTATGAATGTATTGAATTGAGAACTGATTATGAATCGCAAATTGAATTGATTTTGAATCGCAAATTGTCCCCAAGAAATCGAATTGAATCGTGAGATTTCCTGAATCGCGCACCCCTAGTGTGCGAGCAAGCTGAGAGCACCAGTGAACAAGAGAGAGAGAGCAGCGGTGGTTGAGTGAGCTAGAGAGTGAATGAAGAGAGGGAGCGGCGGTTGTGATAACAAAGCCATGAATGAGTGAAACAAAGTTATGTTCTAAAGCAGAAATAAAACCATCAAACACTCAACAGATGTTATACTGTGGAGACAGACGCTCTTAGTTTCTGATTCATTTTCCTTCTCTGCATTTCTCCTTTTCATTTATTACATCCAACTCATGCAGCAGTTACAAAGAACAATAGGACAAATCTGTGTTGTTTCTTCCTCATGTGTGAGCACCGCCGTAATTTTTTAAATTCCTCATAGGTCTAATGTGCATGATCTACCTGGTTCCTCAGATGCAGTGGAAACACAAACAACACTGCACAACAGGGACTTGAAGTTCCAAGTTTAGTTCCTGAGAGTTTAGTTCCAAAGTACCTGGAACTTTCAGTCGAAAATGGGGCTTCAGTGGATGTAATGAATTGATGCAAAGGAAATCTGCAGTCTTTGATGGTTATTTATTTATGCTTTAGTTCCTAACCTTGATTAAACAATCAGCACTTTTAGTCCTCTTGTTTATTGGCTTTGTTCTCAAGTCACTCTTCTTCATTCTGATACTTCCTGAACCTTTGGAAAGTGCTCCCCGAGGGGCAGGGACTTTTTTGGCACCTGGAAGTATTGTGGAGGAATTACATTTGGTCTATAAAGTTACTGTGTTCCTCAAAACATTCTTGGTCCAGTGAGAAAGTTCCTATGGTGGAAACTTCCTAACTGTCATTGAATGTTATCCAGGGTTTCGCAGAATTTTCCAATATTGATATTATTGTCTGGCTGGGTTGGATTTTTGCCACCTGTGTGTCTTTACTCCTTGTGCTGGACTCTAATCATATATACACACAGCATGCCTCCTGTTTATCAAGCTATGAAATGTTGTTTGGCTTTAATTATTTTGTGGGCACAAGTGCAAACAGGCTCTATGGTCTATACCTATTTAAACTGACAGAAACAAGTGGCTGGGACTGTTTGGTCACATTATGTTGCTGCGTCAATTACATGCATTTATTTATATGACATTGGGGGTGCAGCCAATTCTGGCAAAGCAGGCAGAATTTAATTTACTAGGATGCTTGGGGTACTATGCACTGACTGATAATGACATGATAGGTAATCAAAAGATGATGAGATCCCAGGTAAATCACAAACATTACACAAGAACTGCATTTTAAAAAGGCAAAGAAAAAATGTAAGGTAGTGTCCAATAAACTCTTGATTTTCATACATCAAAATACCACCTACTTGCAAGTACTATATAAGAATTCCTAATCTATGTGAGCATTTTTAATTTTGTCTTTCTAACTTTTACCACAAACACTTGTGTTCATGTTGCATGCAAATGAACACACTGAATTCCAAGCAGCATACTATATGTAAAACTTAAAAGAGCAGCCATCTCATTCAGATGTTGAGTGGAAGCAGTCAGACTGACACATGGGGCTTAACACAAACACTGTGACTTTTTTCAGCATGTCTGAGCCACTGTGGTGCAAAACTGAAGGAACTGTATGTCCTCTTTGGCGTATGACATTGTGCATCCCCTTGGAGAAACAATAGCCAGATATTGAGTCAAGCAAGATCAGTGCATCAGCAACTGCATTGTCCACTTCTTGTTCTGGGTGGTCCGTCGATATAAACTCATCATCCTCAACTCCGCCCATGGAGATAACACTATATTAAACAGTGAATTTTCTCCAGATACACAATCCCACTGTATTTGTGGTTAAGGAGTTACACTAACAAGACCTTCACAGGATGCTGTCACGCTATATTTCAGTAAATTGAATGCTACTGATCTATGATATCTGCCCTATTAGAACTACTTAGCTACAGTAGCTAATGTTAGCCCAAATGTGCACTGTGCTGAGTGAGCGTTGGCTTCGGACCGAGATGGCGGGGCATGTTTCCAGGGCACGAAAGGCAACACCTCGCACTCCTTCCCTCCAAACGGGAAAGATGATACCAACCATAAGCTACAACTCTGGGCTGCAAACTGGCTCCAACGCAAACCAATGGGTGACACTGCATTAAGCAGCTTTTTCTGTTTCTCTTTTCTTCATTACTGCACCAGTCAGCTGCTTCACAAAATGTGATCCAACACTTTCATGGTTATGAGGAAGTGATTATGGTCTTATTTTTCCACAAGGAAGCAGGGTTGCAGCCAAACACATTAAAACCAGCTTGATCTCTAAAAAACCTTTTTGTCTGTTGCCAGATCATGTGGTTGGAGCATGCAAATTTTTATTTATTTATTTTTTAAATGAAATCTAAAAGTAAGAACAACTGATGCAGTGTGCAGGGTTTGAGGTGAGAGAAGAGGGAAAGAGGCATCCTGGAAACAGCAGGCCTGCAGGTCACCAGTTCGATCCTTAACCTTAACCCTTGGTCCTTAGCTGCCAATGGTCATGCCAATCTCTCCTCATAGGGCACTTAAGTAATTTTCTTAATTTGGTTCTGAGGGAGATAATAAGGATTTAATCGTGGGCTGACCCCCTTCCCCATGATCCATTCCATACACACACACATACACACAATCTGACAGGTCCTGGTCTCAGGAGACGTATGAAGAGAGGCAGAGTCGAGCAGGTCTGGAATTCACTGATTATCTCCAGATTTCCCCAGAGGGCTCAAGGCTTGAGAATGTCTTCAATGTTTCTATTTTTAACATGAGAAGTAATAATAGAAATGTAATTGTTGTTTCAACGTCAGTCCTTAAAAGGACATAATTCAATTCATGTAATGTTTTGTGTGTGTGAGATGTAGTACTAGTATTGAGTACATGCTCTTTTTCACAGAAGTCTGCTATTGCCCAGTTATTTGTTTGGGTTAATCCTAAAAGTGTGGATCTGGATGGAAATACAGGATGCCAGCACTAATTCTACGGTCATAGTTAAGGATAAACACATCAATGCCACTATCTTTCAAAATCAGACGTGATCATTTATCACCTCTTGTGTGGCTTTTATGCAGAATTTACTTAGGTGAGTACAATCTCTTGGAAATTTTAGATTGTTTGTCTTCATACATGCACAGAGCTGGGGTGCTGGGCAACAAAGCATTGAATGATTGCCAATTCCATGGGGCAAACAGACAAGAAAGAGTATTGCTACTGTATCGCTACACCAAAGTTCAGTCTGCCTTCATCTGAGTGAAGAAGGGGTCAAGATGTATTTGCTTCCTGTCATTCTCATAAGTTCAGTCTGACTGACCTTTGACCTGCAAAATAACAAGACTCACCAGCATCCAGCCAATTTGAGAGGGAGAGTGGAATTGACCTATATTTCAGGAAGCTTTGCATGTTTTTAGCCTTTCATGCTGAAATACTGCAGCAGAGAGTGGAGAAAACACTGCAGAGAAAGGACAGTGATATTGTTTAACATGAATAAAGTGTCAGGACTATAGTACTTGACTCGGTCTTGAGTTCTGTATAAAGTCTTTGGATTCAACTAAGTATACTTGACTTTTTGTAGCCACACTTGTGACATGGCTACAAACTGGAATATCTCAACAACTATTAGACGGATTGCCATGAAACTTTGTGCAGATGTTCATGTTCCCCAGAAGACAAATGACTTGCCATCTAGCACCCCAGCAAGCCAAAATTCTTATTTATCCAGGGAAGTATCTCTGCACCTACCAGGTGGATTGACTCAAAACTTTGTACAGTCATTCATGGTTCCGAGATGATGTATCCTACTGACTTTGGTGATTCCCTGACTATTCCTCTAGTGCCACCATGAGGTTCACATTTGTGTTTTTTAAGTAAAAGGTCTCAATAGCAGTTGGATGCATTTTCAAAAGGTAAAAATGTGTCCAATACTTTGGTTTATCCCCAAATACAAAATCAATGACATTCCTATCAACCTTAGCTGTACTTTGTGAGACTAAGCTTGTTAAACATTCTACCTGCTAAACATTGGCTCGGTAATTCTGGTTGCACGCTCTTGCAGCAGAAGCTGCTCAGTTGTCAGTTCCCCATAAAGACGCAAAAATCTCATGAACTGTTCTGCACTGTCATTTACAAACGCAGGTAAATGGTAAATGGACTGTACTTGTATATTGCCCTTCTAGTCCTCCGACCACTCAAAGCGCTTTTACACTACGTCACATTCACCCATTCACACACATTCATATGCTAAATGGGTACAGTGGCTACCATGCAAGGTCCCAACCTGCCCATCAGAGGAAATCTAATCAGTCACACACATTCTCACACTGATGGCACAGCCATCAGGAGCAATTAGGGGTTAAGTATCTTGCCCAAGGACACATTGACATGCGGACCGGGGGAGCTGGGTATCAAACCGCTGATCTTCCGATAAGTGGACAACCCGCTCTACCTCCTGAGCCACAGCCGCCCAAAGGTAATGTTTATTTTCCATAGTTTGTCTTTGCCATTCCACAACCAGGCATCGTCATTCTAGGCCTGTAGTTTTATGCACAAACGTGTGGAAATTCTTATTCTAATTCTTATATAGTTAGCTTGCAACCTTGTGCAAGAATGTAGTTTCTAATTATTAACTTTTTCATAGAGTATGCTGTTGTTAGCCAGACTAGCTCCAGGGGGTGATGCTTGCAACCCTGCCTGCCCACATTATTTCCTGCCTCTTCTGCTTCTCAAAACATTCAAGTAAAATTTGACTTAAGACCACTGAATAATAATACTACCACGGAAAGAGGCAGTATTCTTTCGAACAGAATACCATGAAAGTACGTAGCTGTCAGCCATTATATAAGTTAGTGTCATTGATGCAGTGTCCTTGACACCCTCCTCAGGACTGAGGGATTTTAAATGTGATCCTGGCTTACATTATCATTCAGCAGTAGAAGTGACCAGAATATACACACATTTCAAACAGTTTCATCTGTTTGCTTTGATCTCTGAATACCTACTGCCTTTCTCACTTGTCTTTTCATTCCTGTGGGTGTGCACTGACACACACTTGAGTCATACAGGTCAGAATCAGTAGAAGAAACAGAAATACTAGAAGTAAACATACTATCACATATTCCCACAATATATTTATGGCATGCATGTGTGAAAAACTACATTGACATGAGCATTTTGCACACATGCACGTACACAATGCCTACGCCCATCACTGCAGGCAAGCATCCTTCCCTAGCATGGCTTCCCCCATTATTTCTCTCCTCTCCTCTAGCTGCAGTCTGATTGGCTGCCAGATGGGTGAGGCTCACTGCAGAGGCAGAAATGAGGGGAGGGGGTTTCCCCCACTTAGCACGACTCACACACATGAAACTAACCACTCACTCACCGACACACTCACAGACACACACACAAACGCATAGGGAATCCCTCCTTTTCTCTTTTCAACACACGTCCCGTTTTTAGTTACATGCCGCTGTTAAATTATTCACAGCACAACCAGGTTTGAGTGTTTTGTATACCAGATATGATTAGATGGTTTTAGGCATCTCTCTGCCTCTTGTTTTTTTTTTTTGTGAGTTTCACCTCATTTTACCTTTCCCGAGAGGAGTTTGGGACCTGCCAAAGTGAGATTCCCACCACCGTGTTATTAATAGGGAAGTGTCAGATTTAGCTCTGATGGTTATGCATAGTTATGCCTTCACAGGGTAAGAAGAGCCACATTGGGGGTGCAGCTGTCGAGTGCAGACGTTAGGTCAGGTTTCACTACAATGCATGTGTGTGTCTGTGTTTGTGTGTGACAGCACCAAAGCTGGCATGAGGGAGCCCCTAGCGGATCAAGAGAGGCTCATCAGGAAGTAATTCTGATTCATATGATTTGGGTGTGTGCCTGTCAGTGTGTGTGTGTGTGTGTGTGCGTCAGTGGGAATATAAGGGTTGAGATGGGCACAGCAACCTTTTATATCTCTTCTGTGCCATTTAGGAAGAATCCAATGAGAGGATGATGATGTAAGGCACTTTGATCAAATAACACTGCTGAATTGCTCATTTATCACCATGCCACAAAGCACTGTAACAGAAAAGACATGTGGGCTAGTGGTGTCTCCTGATCAGTCAAGAGAAGGGTCTTATGTAGTTTTATATATATATATATATATTTTTTTTTTAAAAAAATCTGAAATCAGACAAGAAATGAGAACAACAACAAGAAAGCAGTTGTTATCTGGAGATAGCTTTTACCTGAAATCAGAGTTGAGCTTATCATCCAGCCAGTGACATCACTAGAAGGAGTAAATCATGTGACACTCCAAGCCAAACGTCAAGCCATAACAAGATATCATTTATTTATTAGACTTTTTTTTATTAATGTTTATTTATTTTGGCCACTTCTGGCAAAACAGAACAGCAATGTGAATATGCGCAATTTGCCTTTCCCGCAGTGGAGAGCCAACAGCACTGCAGCCTTACTAAAAATAACTGAGCTGTAATATGAATGGAGACATCCTTTTATGGAGAAGGAGCCACAGAGGCAGGGAGCTGTGGAGTTATCTCATGCCCAGTGGTCACAGATGACATCAGTGTCAGGCTGACCCTCCACTAAAAAGGCCTGGACACTCTCTCTGCTCATACCCTCTCTCCCTGCTTTCCTCGGCAGCTGCATGCATGAGCTGCATGCTGCTCTACGTCACTCCCAAAGGTCTGACTGTCAGCAGCTCTGGGTGAGGGAGTCACAAGACAAGCGTGGTGGGTGCACTGTACACAGTCCATGGCAACACCATGCCGCAAATGTTGCGATGAAGAATGTGAGGAATTATGAGGACCGGTGTGTGAGACCCATGGATCCTGTCAGCTCTGATAAGATCATGTGAGACATTCTGGCTCCAAGTTTTTCGTTTTAGGTCAGATGATTACAATGATTTGTGTGTGTGTGTGAGTGAGTGTGTATGTGTGTGTGTGTGTGTGGAGGGGGGGGGGGGCATGGTATCCTTCCCATCAGGTGACAGTGGCCAGGCTATCAATTAGATAAGTATAACGATCAGCTGATTCCTCAGTCCTTATTTTTAGAAGGGGGGTGTGTTCTGTACTGTAGGTGGCCACAATTACATTCAGCAGTCTGACAGGCCTTTGCTGCTAGAGATTAAAGTGACAAAAAAATAGTGAGTCTGATGATATTCTACATTTTCCTTATTGTCAACAAATCCCATGAAAAGACCAAAACCAACAATGAACTGATCTAACTAAGTAACTGACTATTGTGTATGTAACTATAGTCTGACATATCTCATTCCTCTGTGTTGTAGAACTCCATTGTTGTATAAAAACTGTTGAGCCTTTATACCTGATGGACACAGTTTGGGTCAAAAATTGCTGTCCCTTAATCTGAAATTAGTCTCCTCTATCCATTCACATATTGGTGTTGTGTTATATTGGAAATGGCTGAACATAAAGACAAATTACAAAATTTCAATTTCAATTTTTAGTTTTCCATAAAAGGTCTCTTAGAGCTTGTATGGTACTAATAACATGCAAAATGATGGCATTCATGAATAGCCTAACTTGTCCTGAAAAAAACAAACACAAAAAAACCCCAAAACAATAAATGCCATGTCTTGGTCACACCAGTGGTGACTATGCCATAAGCCTATAAATGAAGGAAATTTTAAAAAACACCCTAGGGTTCAATAGGTTAAAAACACATCAGTAAGCCACAATTTTGCACTGGTTGACATGTTCCTTCATTATCAAGAACACACACGTTGTAGTTTATTTTGACTCAATCCCACACACACCATCCTGCAGCCATAAATACTCATCACCACAGCACCACATGTGGCTGAAAATAGTCCCCAACTGCAATGCACTTTATACCCATGTTTGAGTAACGTTTGCTAAAAGCTACAGTGCTCAGCTGTTTTATTTAACATTTCTAAAAAATGAGACTATAGATTTGCTACCTGTTTTTATAGATTCAAGTCTTTAGTTGGAATGAATAGGCTTTGGGTTGAGTGTCACAGACACAATAGGAAAGTCAGAAAGTATATTGAGATGGACCAACACATGGTAAGTTATGGTCTTTTTATGGGATTTGTTGACAACAACAAAAACATAGAATGTAATCAGCCTTTAATTTGATCATTGTTTTACTCAAAATAGGACCTGTACTGCAATTATTGTGATAAAAACTAGATCATATTGTAAGTTACACAAGTCTCTTTCATAAGTGTCATGAACATATAGTGACTTTTGCACAAGCCAGCCTTAGCTGATCAGACAGAGGGAGGATGGGAAGGCATTTGTTTATGCATAATGCTGACATGACTGACGTATGTGCGTGCCATATGTTGCAAGCATGCAGACTATATATTAATTATGCATACTTGCTCTATAAATTCTGTTTATATGTCAGTTTTTGTGCACCAGCTGTGGAAGGGGATAATTGAGTATATTGTATATTTTAAACATGAATATGTTTGTAGGATTTTATCTCACCTGACTACACTGTAGCTCATAAAATACTTAGAAAAGAACAGAAACATACATGATCCTCCAGAGCAAGTAATCTCCTTTGGGCAGAAACTGTACTATAATTTGACTCAGAGTTGCCCTGTAATCTTGTGTTTATGTGTTTGACATTGCACAGTGAAAATGCAACAATAATTTATTTAATTTCATGTACATTATCTTTGGATGGGGCAGGTAGAGCATTGGTCATTGATTGTAGGGTTGTTGGTTTGATCCAGGGTTCGTCCTGAACCCTAAACAGCTCACTGATGGTTAGGCCAGCACCTTGTGCGGTAGCTCACTCCTATTGGTGTGTGTATGTGTATGTGTGTGTGTGTGTGTGTGTGTGTGTGTGTGTGTGTGTGTGTGTGTGAATAGGTAAATGATAGGCAAACAGTAACCCTTTGAATAAAAGTGCTATATATATGCAGTCCATTTACCATGAACAGTACAAGGATGCTGACAGTTATTTGTCAATGAAAACTTCACACAGTAACAGAAAGTGGTAATTTAATCTCCCTATCATGGGACAAGAAAGCTGTGCAGGTCATCAAATCATTTAAAACCATTAATACAAACTGTTTAGAATATTTTTATCATCATCATCTATATTTGTAATTATTTTTCTGCGTCTTATTATTGCCCATTCTTGGCACTGAAATGAAAAATCTCCAGCTGAGCGGTCTGCATGTGTATTAAAACATACACATACACACACACACACACACACCTATCTGTTCTGTTTCCATGGCTACCTGGCTATTCTATTAACCCTTTACTTTTCAATTTTTTGTTCAATTCAATTTTTATTCATATAGCGCCAAATCACAACAAAAAGTCATCTCAGGGCATAGAGCAGGTCTAGACCGTACTCTTTAATTTACAGAGGTCCAACAATTCCCCCATGAGCAAGCACTTGGCGACAGCGGTAAGGAAAAACTCCCCTTTAACGGGTAGAAACCTCAAGCAGAACCCATCTCTTGGTGGGCGGCCATCTGCTTTGACCAGTCGGGTTGAGAGAGAGAAAGAAAGAGTGGGGAGGAAGAGGGGGAGGGGGAGTAGGGGGTGGGACAGAATAACAACAATCATAATAATAACAATAACAGCAGCAATAGCAATAGCCGGAGAAGGACGCCAACAGGACTGTGAAGGACCGTGAAGGCTCAGCCTGCAACCCAGGGGTTCCTGTGAGATGAGAAAGCACAAAAAACTCCGGGAAAGAAGCGAAGTTAGTAACATGCATTAATGGTATATGAATGCATACAGATGGAGAGGAGGAGGAGGAGAGAGGAGCTCAATGCATCATGGGAAGTCCCCCAGCAGTCTAGGCCTATAGCAGCACAACTAAGGGCTGGTCGAAGACGAGCCCGGCCAGCCCTAACTATAAGCTTTATCAAAAAGGAAAGTTTTAAGCATATTCTTAAACATAGAGAGGGTGTCTGCCCACCAGACCAAATCTGGAAGATGGTTCCACAGGAGAAGAGCCCGATAGCTGAAGGCTCTGCCCCCCATTCCACTTTTAAAGACTGTAGGAACCACCAGTAAGCGCAGTGCTCTAGTGGGATAATATGGTACTGTGAGCTCTTCAAGATATGATGGTGCCTGACCATTAAGGGCTTTGTAAGTTAGAAGAGGGATTTTAAATTCTATTCTAAATTTTACAGGAAGCCAATGTAGCAAAGCTAAAATGGGAGAAATGTGATCTCTTTTTCTAGGGGCAATGGAGTCGAGTGTTATTTGCAATGAGCCTGCGGCACTATCAACAAGATTATCAATTTGGGAGGGACTAAAGTAAACATAAGAGTCCTCTGTAGTATTGAGACATGACATTGAATTCAGCACTGATGGAATTGGTTCCTTAAATTTAGCTATGGCACTATCAGATAGACATCTAGTGAAGACATTTTTGTCTAATGATGTGTAATCCAGTAATAGGAATTCAAAAGATATTAAGTAATGATCTGATAAAATAGGATTTTGTGGAAAAATGATTAAATGTTCAATTTCAATCCCATAAATCAGAACAAGGTTGAGGGTGTGGTTAAGACAGTGAGTGGAATTATTTACACACAGAGAAGCCAATTGAGTCTAATAATGAGATAAAGGCAGTGCTGAGACTATGATTATCGACATCCACATGAATATTAAAATCACCTACTATAATTACTAAGTTTGACTAAGTTTGATAAAAACTCTGAGAATTCAGATAAGAATTCAGAGGACGGACCAGGAGGATGGTACACTATAACACATAGAACTGGCTGTAAAGTTTTCCAGGTTGGGTGAGAGAGACTAAGAACAAGGCTTTCAAATGAGTTATGATTAAATTTAGGTCTAGGGTTGATGATTAGGCTTGAGTTGAAAATGGCTGCAACACCACCTCCTCGGCCAGTGTCTCGAAAATGAGTATTAATATGACTGGGGGGAGTGGATTCATTTAGGCTGACATATTCTTCATGACACAGCCAGGTTTCAGCAAGACAAAATAAGTCAATATGATGATCTGAGATTAAATTGTTTACTAATACGGCTTTAGATGACAGAGATCTAATGTTCGAGAGTCCACATTTAATTCTCTTATTTTGTTGTACTATTGCAGTAGTGGTTTTAATTTTTATTAAATTTTTATGAATGAGTCCTCTTTTGTTTACTTTGGATTTAACTGATTTTAGTGGTCGGAGACACAGTCTCTATGTGGTTTTCGGTGGGTAACTGCTCTAATGGAAGCCCAGAGCCCGTGTAGGACTGCAGCTCTGCCTCCTGGTCGCAACTCTGGGTTGTCATGGTTTTGGTCTACTGATAAACTTATCATATCTTATATAGATTATCTCAATTTCATACTCATGTAGTCGGCAATTATGTGTTTTCATATGTATTCAACCCCCCGACAACAAACAAATTATGAAGTAAATTGCTGATGAACGTCAAATGAATAGTATGTCCTATTTGCCCTGAGAAGACAAATATCCTCCTGAAATCATTTGGAGCGCTAAGTAAACTTTGAACGGTGTTAATTGTGTTTGATGTAGCTTTTGAATTGCCTTTTGCCTAACCTGCTCTCTCCACTCCACCATCGCCATTTTCAGCCTACCTCTCCAGTTCAACCTGCCCTCACTCTCTCCTTGACCTATTCTTTTCCCCTCCATTTTTATTTATCCTCTCTGTGTAAACTCTTTCACTCTCCCCTCCTTTCTGTTATCAGAGAAATTAAAGAGAATATGTTACAGGAGTACAAGGAGGCAGTCGAGCCTGAGACGAGTCCAAGTTCAAGCAGCTCCAACATTATGTCCAGAAAAACAAAACAGCAGCCGTTCAGTCTGAGAAAAATCCATATTTTACTATGAATTACTAACTATGAGGGTTTCATCTTTCAATGAGGAGTGTGTATTCAGGGCCGTAGCTACCACTGAGGACACCAAGGTCATGTTGTCAAGTCACCTTCCACACTTCCACACAGGCTTGAAGGCTGCTTATTTTATGGACTTAATATCCTTCACTTTGGCATTTCTTTGGCAAAAAATCAGATTGGAAGATAAAAAATTTGCTGTAAATGTATCTAATTTATCAGTTGACTAAATAAACTAGTTTATTAGTTTAGAATAAGTAAAAAAGGAAACAAATATTCACTTGAGTTTTACTTAATCAAGAATACACAAGAAAATTTTGTCTGCTGCTGGAATAGTAAAGACAAGCAATGATGTAGTGTGCAACTTTGAGGTTAGTGCCCATGGAGGATGATTTTTTTTCTGAAATGCTGTCAACTGTTTATTTACCTTGGTTCCTGGCTCTTCCATACATCCATTATCTAAATTTAGTATTTTCAACAACACAATAGGAGCACATACACAATGCAAGCAAAACTGTTTATGGCTTATTTCCTTAAATTGTCAGTGTGCTGTGGAAGTAGCATTAGCCGCTAATGCTGGCATTAGTCATGCTCCTCTCTGTAATGTCACTGTCTTTGCCCACGTATTCTTTATGAATAAGCACTCTATTGGAGGGCGACTCTGCTCTCTGGGTCAAAAAACACTGAAATGTGAGGAAGCTTGTGGACATTTTTTCAGTGCATGTATTTTCATAAGAATGAATGGGACGCAATCTTTGAATGTAGTTTCCATTTATCCTAAATACATCCATAGCACAGAAAGAAAGAGAGAGACAAAGAGAAAAATCTAGCTGGACTTGGCTGAGACCAGAGACTTTGTAGATGAGACAAAATGAGTCAAAACACGCCGAGGCCATATAAAATAATAAATAATGATGCAAGTACTACAGCCCTGCATGTATAGCTTAGCATCTATTAGCAATTTATTCAACAGAGGTATCACAATAGTGTCCAGGTAATACCTCAATATGGTTCAGTAAATCCAGAGACCAGCCAAGCTTCAACTAAGGTCTAACTCAAGTCATAAATTAACCTGCTCCTCTGCTCTCCTCTCGCCTCCTCCCTGCCTGCCTGGTTTAACAACATGCCTAATTTATTATTCAATTACAATTAATGTCAGGGAAAGATGATAGATATACTGCTGAGATAACAAGGGTAAATAAAGAGAAGATGCTGTGTGGTGGGGATTAAGACCTTTTTTCTAAATTATTTATTTGATAACATGATACATCTTTTTTTCAATGCTCTCTTTTTTCCTGCCTTTCTTCATGAAGGTCGGAGGTCAGGGTAAGCCTTACAGGGACACTTACACATGGCGGGTGCTACCAGACATGGGGGGTTAAACCTGGGACCTCATGTTGAAGGACAATCTCCTAAAACTCGTGACCTCCCATCCCCCCTCTGCCCGGCCACCACTCCCCAAGGCTGCCACCAAACAGTGATGCCGTGCACTTCCTACATACAATCTGTCTCTAACGCCTATACACACGCCATCACACTCTCCTTACACCACATGCTCATCAGAGGATACCTAGGGCAATGGGGAGATAAAAAGTGATGACAGATTTGTCATGTCTGTCACCACTCATAGAAAGCCATCTTTGTTACCAGCAGTTTTGTATCATGATAAATGGCATGAATGTAACCAGCCATGAATGTAACCAGTCATAGATTACAATTAGTTAATAAAGACGAGAACATCTGTTGGAGAAGCTCTTTATACCTTGTGTGCAAAGGTCTCTGTGTGTTTATGTGTGTGTCACCCAGCGAGTCTAAGATAGACTAAAGCCATATTTCTGTCCATCTGTCAAGAGAATTTTGGGTAAAAATTAGTAATTCTGCACATATTAATGCATAAAAACTGATTACAATGTGTCCTATTGCTAACTAAAGCATAGCTAATAAACAAAGCCAAAACTGAGTATTTTATAATATTTGATGATAACATAAGAGTGAGGAAATGATCAGGGAGTTTGATAAACAATACAAGGTCCCAAACCTTCCTGCAAAGACAGAAAAGAAGAATGTGACATCAAATAATCAGCGTGGAATGTGATAAGTGATACAAAATTGGAAAGCCACTAGGGCTGGTACTTGATACCTTTAAGGTACAATGTGTGACTGGCCTTCTACTGCAGCAACTACAACAAATACAATCTATGGTGGTGATGCCAAGTGCAGTGTATTTGACAGAGTTGGCAGTTCAGTGTGCGAAGATGTCACAAAAATACATATTTTGATTATTTGAACACTTTCAAAATATATTTATGGTGGCATTTTATGCAACTGAATGCTTCCATTCATGTGATGGGTATTGAATGAAGGAGAAAAAAAAAAGGTATTGAAGGAAGTACTCTATTGGTATCGGTGTCACTTTAAGGGTACTGGTATTGGTACTGGTATCACAATTTTTTTTTAAAATACCCAGCCCTAAAAGCTGCACAAATCTGCAAAAGTATCATCTACCACTGCAGAAATAAACAGCCAGCAGAAAAGTGGAACATTTTCCCAAGAACTAAAGAGTATGGGGTTCCTTCTTTTGTGCCACTGAAAGACGAAAACAAAGACGGCAGCACGAATGCACCAACTACTGCAGGCATAAGAAGGGCTAGCAAGTTAACTAGATCTGTTAATTCAAAATCAATTCTCGTTTTTGGTTCAACGACTGGGAATTATGGAGAAGAAACTGTTACAGAAATTGTGATTACAAGATGTGACACGTACCTAAGCTAGTTTTCAGGCCTGCTTAACTGACAGTAAAATCATCCAAGCATCTTTTCATGTTATATTAGTATAAAAAGGAAAAAATAAAAATTACATCACCCCGGTCCTTCAGAACCTCCACTGGCTCCCTGTCCAGGCAACGGATCCAATTCAAAGTCCTTCTCATCACTCACAAAGCCCTCCATAACCAGGCCCCCTCATACCTTAGCGACCTGCTCCACCACCACACTCCTTACCGCAGCCTCCGCTCCTCTGATGCCAACCTCCTGTCTCCACAACTCAGGACCAAGCACCACTCGGGGCAACCGAGCCTTCTCCATAGCCGAGACCTCCCTCTGGAACTCTCTCCCAAAGCACATCCGAGACTGCATCTGTCCATGTTCAAATCACTAATCAATACTCACCTTTTCAGAGCTGCTTTTAATTTGTGATTAATCTTGTGTGTCATATGTTTTTAGTGTGTTGTTTTCTATGATCATTTTAATTTATGTTAAGTGTCTTTGAGTACCCTGAAAAGGGTAGAATGTATTATTATTA
This sequence comes from Thunnus maccoyii, assembly GCF_910596095.1. Lineage (NCBI taxonomy): Eukaryota > Metazoa > Chordata > Actinopteri > Scombriformes > Scombridae > Thunnus > Thunnus maccoyii. The sequence continues at coordinate 5,678,763 of NC_056536.1, read as the reverse complement.
TTTATTCAGTATTTAGAGCCTCAGATGACAACAGTATGATATTAAGTCTACTCATAAAACATAAACAACTATATATCTACTTTGGTGTTTTTGAGCTGCCAGTGGCGTGGCTAAAGGGATAGCAATGACATTCTGTTGGTTCACCACTTTGGTCCAGCCTGAATCAATACTGATTGACATGAAATTTTGTACAGACATTCATGCTCCACTCAGAATGAATTGTGACAACTTTGGTGAATCCCTTAACTTTTAATCAGGTCAATATTGTCCAATACTTTGATTTATTACCAAAAACCTGCTAAACTAAAGACATTCACATCAGCCTGCTGTACTTTGTATTCCCACTAATTAGCAATTGTTAGCTTGCTAAGATGGTGAATATGGTAAATATTGAACCTGCTTAGGACTCTTAGTCTTGTTATCATTTTCATGTAGCATGAAGCTCAGGGCTGTCAGTCCATACGTGAACACACGTCTGGCCTACTTCTCACGTACAGACACTCCAAGCTAGCATTAGCTGCTGGAAGATGATGCTATGGCATACTCACAGGCTAGCCAGCTCCTGCTAGCTTGATTTCCAGAATTTGCATATTGTAGCTTTAATATTTAACAGAAAAGAAGATAAATCTGATTATTGATCTGCTGCATGTACACAAGAATTTACAGTAACCAATTTACTACAATGAATGTTAACACGGTGACTGAGTAGGACATAGTAGGTTAATGTTTAACTACACATTTAAAACCTGACCAAATCTGGTTGGATTATAAATTGATTGTTATCTACATCACTTATTCATTTTTCAGAGTGAGTGGCCACAGTTTGTCAGAGATCAGCTAAACTGGTTCTAAGTCTGTATTAAGATGATAATTTATTCATTTGGATAGACCTGAGAGACTAAAGTGGGGAGTGTAAGATGATGAAATCAAATTGGTGAGGAGCATAGATCTTTCTTAACCTGTTTTGAAGAAAGATGTGTGTAATATCTGCAGGGTATATCAAAAATGCTACACAATAAACAAAAATTAGCAAAAAGAAAAAGTCTTATAAAAAGGTATTGGTTCATAAGGCGAGAGAGATTTCGAGTGAGTCAGTTTACCACAAATAATGCTCATTTTATTATGAACAAAAATAAGTACTACTAACCCCACCCACCTCCCAGTCAAATAACCACCACAGGAAGTTAAATAGTGTAAAGTGCCTAGAATTAGACAAATATAGCATCTTTCATATTATCCCAAGGCACATTTGAATTGCTAAAAAAACAATACTACTTTAACTAAAAATTTGCATTAAAACATTTGGACGTATACCCAGCTAAACACAAAATGAGAAGCACTGTGTGAGAGCCAGGTGATGTGTGGAGGGTGATCGGGGCAGAATGTGGCCAGGTGTGAGATAACAGTGCTGTGCTGTGCTCGTCTCTAGCATGACCGTGTGTAACAGGTGGGCTCTGACATTAGTGACTCACTGCAGGCAATAAAGAGGTGGAAACAGATGAAGAGAAAATAGGTCACGGAGATATAAAGATACTATATTACATAGCATCAGCAAACAATTTGGCTTCATGGATTGTTCCAGGAATTTAGAACAAATGTCCTTACTGCCGCTGTCCCACCAACAAATCATACAAACGTTGTACATTTTCTTGAACTTAGGTCTTAATTGTAAGTCATTAAAGGTGCAGTGTGTAGACTTTAGTGGCATCTAGTGGAATGGACTTGGCAAAAATCGAATATGATATTCATAAGTATGTTTTCATTAGCATATAATCCCATGAAAATAACAATTGTTGTGTTTCCTTAAACACATAATATGTAATTTCAGCCACTAGGGGTCCCTCAATAAAAACAATAATAAAAGACAGAGTATGATGACCACAGACTGTAAAAAATATGGACGTAGTCACCGCGACATCACCAATTGGTTTGTGAACTGCAGTTTTGAAGCCTCAAGGTTATTTTATTTTTAATTTTTGGAGCCAGAAGTGACCATATTTGGATGATGGGGTTGAGCTGACCATAGCACTAGCTGCTGGCTTGGTTAACACGGTGCATTTAGAATCTATGGTTAACAGTGATAATGCTATTGCTAATGCTAATTTATGCTATCGAAAAACAGGCCTAAAACCATTAAAACAAAATGTACCCAATGGAAAAACTGAACACCCAACTCCTTAAAGGGTCTTTTAATCACAATCAAACGCTGAACAAGACTTTTTTAGGGGACAAAAATGTTACAATTAACTTTCATGGATTGAAAACACACTGAAATGGCAGCAGCTACACCCGCACTCTGGAGTTACGCCATGGTTACAGTATGTAATCAACGTTGTCGCCATGGTAGGGACTTGTCAATCACAACATAGCCACACCCTAAAGCATACGCTGCTTTATCATCTATTTTACTCTAAATGGGACCATAATTTACAAAACTTACATCATGCTGTATTGAAGAAGACTTGAAACTAGCAATTGAGACCATAAACTCATTAGGAAAGTGTATACTGAGGTAATAAATTAAGTGAGAAGTAGGGTCATTTTCTCATAGACTTCCATACAATCGGACTTCTTTTTGCAGCCAGAGGAGTCGCCCCCTGCTGGCCATTAGAAAGAATGCAGGTTTAAGGCACTTCACGCATTGGCTTCACTTTTCAGGCTGGGAGATACCCACTTGGGTTCTCCTACACTCTTTAAAGGGGAGGGTGAGGGGGAGAGGTAATCAGTTGGTTAAACTGTAAAAGATCATCTAAATCAAGTGTGACTCAGAAGTGTGACCCAGAACAAGAACATGCCTCGACATATGGCTGGATCAGCAATCGCCACATAACCACTCGAACCAGCTCAAACCTTTCAGACATGTAAAGCAAAGTGTCTGGCAAGGCCTATGGTGAACTGTAAATTTACAGCACTTCCAAATGTTTGAACACGGCGAGAATCGTGTATTGTGTTGTTGCACACATGATTGCTACTGAATGAACATTTTGTGTGTGTGTTTGTGTACAGTGATGCAGTATTAGCCTGAGGCTCAGATCACATGTGGTCAGAGACCGATTGATTCAAGGGACACCTTTGTTCACTGACTGTAGCTTGACTCATGCAAATATACACACATGTGCACACATACACATGAAGAGGATTCTTCACTCCCATTTAAAAAATAAAAAGTAAATAAAGTGTATATATACAGTATATAATATTGCCTTGCGTCCTTGCTTGATAAAATAGTATCATAGTATAAACTTACAAACAGCTGCTAGATGTTTGTAAAACAGTTAAGACTGTCCTTTCAGTCAGTTCAGCAATAAAGACTTCTAGCAGCCAGAGCAATTATGATGGGAGCAAAGGAGGACATCTGGTGATGTTATTATAGAGCAACAAAGCCTACGTAGGGAGGAGGTCAGGATGGGCGAACTTAAACTTAAACACAGGAGACCGCTGTTTGACCACCGTGAACTTAACCCAAAACACAATGTTTTTATGCCTGTTCCTAACTAAACTTTACCTGTATAGCATTGTCACATTACAAAACATTTTTTTCAACACAAAATGATTCTGTGCTGCTGAGAGGAGTGTCAGATCAGAAAATGCTTCTACTGTATTTTTGTTCTAGAGTGCATGTATATTTTGTTGTTAAATTTGGAGAGCTTGTTGAAAAAAAAAATAAAAAAAAGCTACCTGTCCAACAAATATGCTTTTACCTGTAAAAGATTTTCAGAGTCTGAAGCTTCATCCACTGTTCAAATGCTGCAGTGATGTTTACTTTTTATTTTGGGGAAAATAAGTACAGAGTGCATGATACATTGTAGGTAGTTAAGGAGGAATGGGAGCCTAAAACATACACAACAAAAACACGGCTGGGTCAGACATGTTTTTGTTTGTGAGCATTTAAATGAGAGAGTCAATGTACACATGATTATCTGTAATCTCTTGTTGTCTTGTGGGGTCATTTGGCTTTATTGTGGTGGTTTGAACCTTTCTTTCATTTAAATGTTTGTCTGGACTGTATACAAGCACTTAGCATTTTGTATTCTCTTTTTGTCTGGTGGGAATGGTTGGGAAGGTCAGTGCACAGGGAGTAAATGTATTTTTGTATATAATATATTTATACAAATATATATATGTATATGTATATATATGTATATATGTATATATATATATATAATATATATATTTTTGTTTGTTTTTATTCATTTTTACACGCTTTTTTCCTTTTTGTTATAGAATATATTTGATAAAAAAAATTAAAAATCACATTTACATATATCTATATATCATATCTGTATAAATATTTATATTTGTAAAATGCTTTGCACTTATGTAACAAAGTATTGTTTTTATGTTATATAAATATTATTATTATCATTATGAATGTTATATTTTTTGATAAAGTATTTTTAAGTATTATCTTGCAGTTACATCTTTAGAGGATACATTTGAAAGCTTTTTGAATGACAGACATTTTGCTGATGTTGGTTTATTTCTCTGTGTGTCTCTGTCTTTCTTTCTTTTATACAAACACACACACAAAGTCCAAACCCCCTCCTCCTCCCATCTCAAGCCCCCAGTAAGACCCTTGGGTGATCCGCAGACATTGTTATGGCCACTGAGAAGGCGGGCCTTGCACACACACTCATGGGTTCAATGAGGGCGTTTAAAGGAGGGGCACAAGGGGGGTTGATGTGAATGTTTTGGGGGCCATAGGGGGGTAGGGGGGTTGTTCACTCTTAGTGTATTCCATGAGTGCAAGTGACTGGGTGTGCATGTTTGTGTGTCCTGCCTGGTCACAGCAGCATCCTTTGAGAGCGTGCTGACTTACTGTTATAGGGTTAACAAGGTAGTCAACCATCAACTGTAACCTACAAGCATGGTGTGGAAGGTCATAGTGTAAAAGTGCATGTGCGTGTTTGTGTGTGTGTGTGTGTGTGTGTGTGTATGTGTGAGTTGGTATGTCAGTCATCTTCAGTGCTGTGTAAGTTGCTCTCACTCAGTACAAAGACAGGTGGGCTTTTCATGTTTCTTCGTCTTCGTCACTTCTCCTCAACCACTCCTCTTCTTCCCCCTTCCCCCTCCCTACTAATTCCCCATCTTCTATCCAACCACCGAAGCATATAGATGTGCACATATGCATACGTACACACAAACACCCCCACCCCTCCATGAACATACAAAAACACACACAGTGTTTTCATTTCATTACTCAATCCCTCAGCTCATTACCACATGGGGATTAACTATCAGAGGACTGCATTATGGAGAACAGGTCTGGGATGGGCAGCAGCGTGAAAACCACAGCAGCGCCACCATTATCATTAGCACGCCACTCAGGCGAGAGAAACACGAGCATGTGTGTTCAGTCCTATAGATATCCGTTTTACATGTACACACATTAATACTTAGCAGCGCTGTTACTGATTCCAACCCAATTACTGAGCCATAAATTCATGCATGAAAAAATCAATGAGGCAGGAAACAAGGAAGTTATCTTTTTGCAGATTTTAAAACATGTTATCTCTGATCAGTTGAGATAGCATAATTGGATTTATTGGGATTGCTTTCTTGTGTGGCTGAAAATATATCATTTTAAATATGAATATGTAAATAATTGCGCACATTGAGAAAAATGAAAATAAATAATGGATAAAACCTTGTGTGCATGAAGAGGGAAAGTAAGGCTTGTTAACCCTTGAGATGGAGGTTTGTTGCTATAGAAATTAAATTAGTTTATAAGTGTGTAAGTTGTGTACTTTAGCTCACAACACCCACATCACAGCAGAATTTAAACCAGTCCATAAGGTTCTTGGAAGAAAAGACCAAACCTTTTTCTTTTTTATCGCGTCTGCACCTTTGGTCATACATAAACCCACAGTAAAGATTTACTGCTAATTTGACTGAAAACACATTTACTATCCATTCTCTTTATCTGAACATGAGGTGTTTTCTTGTGTTAACTACCCTCTAAAGAGAGGTCATTCCCAGGGTCAATGCACCCCTCTACCTCCCTGCTGTGCTTCCAGTCTCTGCTCTCTCCTCTCACCCTTTAAAACAGGGCATCAGGGTTAAACCGCACCTTTTCTTTTCCCGCTTTTTTTGTGCTCTTTCTTCTCTCCCTTTTCCCATTAGTTCTCATTCCTCCCAAATATCTCCCGAAGCAAACCCCAGCTTTCTCCCCTGTTTCGTTTCCTCACTTTTCCCCCCTCATCTTTTTTGGGGTCAGTCTGTGACCTTGTCCCTTTCACCCTTATTGAGCCTTAAACTGATTGTTCTGCAGCCAGTCCCTCTGTCAGCGTGGACCTCTGAAGGTTTGATTTATTTCACTAACTAGAACGCCGGCACACAGGGCTCCGTCTGGGTCAAGCACTTCACTCACATATTGTTACAAGGTAGTGCGGTCAGTTCAGTGATCTGTGACCCCGACAGCAGAGACCCATTCTCATTTCACCTCCTCAAGTCTGCTGCTGACTGTGGGTGGTAGTGTCAAAATACACACCAGGAAACAACTCACTCGCATTCATATACTGAATAGTTTAAGTCATTATATACTTGCATGTCTTCATCTGGACACATATTGTATCTATGTCTCTCGAGACAATCACAAACAATCAAACAATCACATTATGTTATCTACACAGAAATGCTCACATGCTTACATTTGCTTTTGTGAATGCACATCCAAAAATAAAAATGTATGTGCACACAAATGTCATACAGATAAAGGTGTGTTCTGATTTAACACAAAGCAAATTTTCACCTGTGGCTTTTCACCTGAATTCATTGGCACAGTGTGTGCTCATCCCACAAATAGCTGTACCAACTGTACAGACATTAGCAGTAGCTAGCTAGCAATGTATACACTAACAGTGTGGACTGTGACTGCCTGTAGTAACTGAGATTCAGATTGATCCAAAAGCTTGCCTGACCGTATTGTGACTTTTCTCCAGAACATCTCTTTTTGCTTTTATTTCTCTACATGAAGCCTAAGAATAACCGCAAATTTTTCACTTGAGTTTGAAAATGTTCAATCATTTTCAACTCCCACAGATTTTTCAGCTGTAAAAAAAGGGAAAAAAGTAAAAGTTTGACATTTTTGGAAATATGCTTATTCACATTCTTACTGAGAGATGAGAAGCTCAGTATCACTCCCATGTCTGCTAAATGTGAAGCTAGAGCCAGCAGCTTAGGTTAGCAGTTAAATCACAACTTGTCATGTCATTTCATTGTTTATATGTATACAAGATGCAACGTGTTAATTATTGAGGTGCTGGTAAACTGATTTCTTAAACCATGGACAGAGCCAGGCTAGCTGTCTCCCCCTTTCAGTCAGTCAAAGCTAAGCTAACCGCATATTAACATTACAGTGGTATTGATGCTCTCATCTAAATCTGAACAAGAAAGGCAGTATTTCCCAAACTATCAAACTATTCCTTTAATTTACGCTACCACCATGATTTACATCTGTTTGCATCTTATTGCATCTTTACTGTGCATTTACTTTATATACAAGTGCACTGCCTCTAAAATTTAATAATAATAAGCATATGCACTTGTATACATCCTGATAGTTTTGTACATGGACATGCACAAAAGTATACATAACCAGGTGGAAGTGGGAAAAAAAACACACACACACACACACATGGATACACATAAATGTGCATACATACACACTCTCAGACAGAGGGTTCAAGGAATGGAAAGCTCTTTAACATGTGTTCCTTTCCTCTTGGTGGCGGAGAGTCATGAGTTGCAGTGGGCTGGTCAGCAATAACCAGCTGGGACTTATTAAAATGCAGCAGGAGGCAGCTATAAAAACCCCATTTAGCTGTCAAATAATCAATGATTTATGAAGCATATTTATATCTGCCATTGTGTGTCATTGAATATTAGATAATCATGGTGCTTTTTTAATACTGATCTTCCCACTAAAGTCCATACTAATGTAAACAATCACTTACTTTGATTATCTTTATACAGAACATCCCTGTCCTTACTATTAAAGCTACCCATTGAAAAATCCATATCAGTAACCTTTATTAACCTTTTATTGTGCTCGTGTGTGTTGAATAGCTCTGCAAATATGCCAGGAATCTCATCCAATGCAACTGGGTGTAAAAATATCTTGTGAGTGTATTTTTCCAAAGAATACATTACACAGCTAAATTTAAGGAAGAAATTCCATCAATACTGAATTCAATGTCATGTCTCAATACTACAGAGGACTCTTATGTTAACTTTAGTCCCTCCCAAATTGATAATCTTGTTGATAGTGCTGCAGGCTCATTGCGAATAACACTCGACTCCATCGCCCCCTTAAAAAGGAAGATAATAAAACATAAGAGGTTAGCTCCATGGTATAACTCCCAAACCCGCAAATTAAAGCAAACATCGCGAAAACTGGAAAGGATTTGGCGTTCCACCAAAGTGGAAGAATCTCGCTTAGTCTGGCAAGATAGTCTAAAAACATATAGGAAGGCCCTCTGTAATGCCAGAGCCGCCTATTACTCAGCATTAATAGAAGAGAATAAAAACAGCCCTTTTCAGCACTTTGGCCAGGCTAAAGAGTCATAACTCTATTGATCCATGTATTTCTATAGCTCTCAGTAGTAATAACTTTATGAGCTTCTTTAATGATAAAATTCTAACTATTAGAGGCAAAATTTATCACCTCTTGCCCTCAACAGGCACTGATTTCTACCCAAACACAGGCACCTTAGAAACAGCTGTAAATCCTGACATATTTTTGGACTGTTTTTCTCCAGTCGATTTTTCTGAACTAACTTCAATGATTTGTTCAGCTAAACCATCAACCTGTCTCTTAGACCCCATTCCAACTAGGTTGCTCAAGGAAGCCTTACCCTTAGTTAGCACTTCTTTACTAGATATGATCAATCTGTATTTAGTAACAGGTTATGTACCACAGTCTTTTAAAGTAGCTGTAATTAAACCTCTTCTTAAGAAGCCTACTCTTGATTCAGGTGTTTTAGCTAATTATAGACTTGTTTTTAACCTTCCATTTCGCTCAAAGATCCTTGAGAAAGCAGTCTAATCAGTTATGTGACTTTCTACATAACAATAGTTTATTTGAGGTTTTTCAGTCAGGATTTAGAGCGCATCATAGCACAGAGGCAGCACTGGTGAAAGTCACAAATGACCTCCCAACTGCATTGGACAAATTTGTCTCCATACTTGTCCTGTTAGATCTTAGTGCCGCATTCGACACAATTGACCATCAAATCCTATTACAGAGACTGGAACATTTAATTGGCATTAAAGGAACTGCATTAAGCTGGTTTAAGTCCTATTTATCAGACCGATTTCAGTTTGTACATGTTAATGATGAATCCTCCATGAAGGCAAAAGTTAGACACAGAGTTCCATGAGGTTCTGTGCTTGGACCAATTCTATTCACCTTGCATATGCTTCCTTTAGGTAATATTATTAGGAAACACTCTATAAATTTTCATTGTTATACAGATGATACCCAATTATATTTATCAATGAAGCCAGATGAAACCAATCAGTTAAACAAACTCCAAGCATGCCTTAAGGACATAAAGACCTGGATGACCTGCAATTTTATACTACTAAACTCAGATAAAACTGAAGTTATTGTGCTTGGCCCTAAACACCTTAGAAACACATTATCTAATGATATAGCTACTCTGGATGGCATTACCCTGGCCTCCAGCACCACCGTAAGGAATCTGGGAGTTATCTTTGATCAGGATATGTCCTTTAACTTCCATATAAATCAAATTTCAAAGACTGCCTTTTTTTCACCTACGTAATATTGCAAAAATCAGGCACATCCTGTTCCAAAAAGATGCAGAAAAACTAGTCCACGCATTTGTTACTTCTAGGCTGGATTATTGCAATTCCTTATTATCAGGCTGCCCTAACAAGTCCCTAAAGACTCTCCAGCTGGTCCAGAATGCAGATGCATGTGTACTAACAAAAACTAGAAAAAGAGATCACATTTCTCTCATTTTAGCTTCGCTACATTGGCTTCCTGTAAAATCTAGAATAGAATTTAAAATCCTTCTCCTTACTTACAAAGCCCTTAATGGTCAGGCACCATCATATCTTGAAGAGCTCATAGTGCCGTATTATCCCACTAGAGCACTGCGCTCCCAGAATGCAGACTTACTGGTGGTTCCTACAGTCTTTAAAAGTAGAATGGGAGGCAGAGCCTTCAGCTATCAGGCTCCTCTCTTGTGGAACCATCCTTCAGATTCGGTCCGGGGTGCAGACACCCTCTCTATGTTTAAGAGTAGGCTTAAAACTTTCCTTTTTGATAAAGCTTATAGTTAGGGCCAACCAGGCTCACCTTGGATCAGCCCTTAGTTATGCTGCTATAGGCCTAGACTGCTGGGAGACTTCCCATGATGCACTGAGCTCCTCTCTCCTCCTCCTCCTCCTCTCCATCTGTATGCATTCATGTAACATCAATTCATGTCACTAACTTTGCTTTTTCCCCACAGTTTTTTGTGCTTTCTCATCTCGCAGGAAACCCTGGGTTGCAGGCTGAGCCTTCGTGGTCCTTCGCAGTCCTGTTGGCGTCCTTCCCGGGCTTTTGCTATTGCTGCTGTTATTGTTATTGTTATGATTGTTGTTATTGTGTCCCACCCCCTCCTCTACCTCCCCCTTCTTTCTTTCTCTCTCTCAACCCAACCGGTCAAGGCAGATGGCCGTCTACCAAGAGCCAGGTTCTGCTTGAGGTTTCTACCCGTTAAAGTGGAGTTTTTCCTTACCGCTGTCGCCAAGTGCTTGTTCATGGGGGAATTGTTGGGTCTCTGTAAATTAAAGAGCACGGTCTTGACCTGCTCTATGTGAAAAGTGCCCTGAGATAACTTTTGTTGTGATTTGGTGCTATGTAAATAAAAATTGATTGACAGAATAAATCAAGCAAGAGTCAGCTGAGATGCCTTTGCCACCTGCAGTGTAATAAACTTGTGGGAATGAGCCTGAGCTGTATGCAATATACTGACACACTTGACACTGGTTTGGCAAGTTTAGCTAACTAAAAACGTCACACAGGCAGCCTTTCTGTTTTTTTTTTCGAAACACAGAGAATTGCCACCTACTTGAGCTGACTGACAGGGAAACCCACCAACCCCAGTGTTCACACATGAATAGTTCAATCTTCACGTGTACCTCTTACTTTCAGAACATTCTGTCCTCATGTAATGCAGATATTCTCCATTCTCAAGGAGCAACCCCTCCTCCCAACCCCAACCGTGACCCCACCCGCCTCTCTTTTCTCCTCCTCGAACGCCACCACCAGAGCCGCTCATTGAGAACCATTTGCCGTGAAATAAGATTGGAGACTGAAGTGGCGGGAAACCCGTGATGGAGAGAAGGCAGGAGGGGAGAAAGGGAGAGATGAGAGGGAGTGACACTGGCAGATGCAGAGATGCAGTGTGACAGAGAGATTTGGAATGAGAGGCAAAAATAAAAAGATGGGCAGAGAGGAAGATAAAGACCAGAACCTTTTTTTCTGAGACTCTTCTCTCATGCAGCTCTACTTGTATAGACTAAACTGCTATAGATAGGTTAACCTGTAACCAATCCAAAGTTCTTGACCATGCCCACATTCCTGTAGCCTGTGTAACTCTGTGTGCTAGTTAAGTAGTCTCCAATTCCCTTTAATTTCCCTTTTAGTCATGTTGTATGTGTAATTATGCTGTGTATGTGACTGAAAAGCTGAATGAACTAATAAACTAGGTGAGTGTTTTGCCTTGTTTACAAAATTAGGTAACAAGATGTTACTCTGCTTTTGCTGCAGTGCAATGCAACGTCATCCAGCAACATGCTGTGTTGGCTAATCAAAGATCTTTCAGAAGGTGTTATGACTTTACATATTACTCACTTTTGGTGAGCTGAACAGTCTGACTTATTCAGTACCATCACCAGTTGATTTACAGGGACATTATCGTGGGACGCAAAGTTTTATGAGGAAATTTCTCTTGGTATGTTTCCTGAAAGTAGATAGATAGCCTCCTCTCATCAGTTCAACAAAGCAATATGGAGTGAATTGAAATAATCCAGAGAGAGGATGCTCTATTATCTGTTAATATCTAAGGTGTCAGTATACTTGAAATGAAGTAGTCTGTACGATGTATAGTCCTAAGGCAAAAGTGCAATACTTGTTTTAATGGGTGCTAAAGAAGTGGATTGTTGATTTTGGAAAGTTACATAAATTGTAAGCTGTAGCCCCCCAATTCTAAGAAAAATTTTTGAGGAGGATGTTTCAGATGCAGTTTGACCACTAAACAAACACTGTGATTGAAACATATTGGTGCCTTTACACTCTCATTTGGCTATTTGACTGGTGAAGTGTAGATAACAGTAGAAGACCACTGTCCAAAAAAATGATAAAAATTTAAACAGCTATCTAGTGCCTGAAAATAAAGACAAAGATAATGCCACTAAATGAAAATTTCAAAGTGCATGAAATAAATCTTTGCAAAACTGGTATTTTGGCACCCGGTGCATTCTTCAAATGGCCATGAACAAAATGGGCCCTTAATCCTTACATCTCCAGGAAGAGAGAGGTGCTTTAGATCCAATGCCAGCCATCAGCCACAGAAGAGGGTTTCAACCTGTGATCCAGTGATTGATGAGGGCCTTAATGGGGCACTGTGAAGATGAAAAAGCCAGGGAGGAAATGCCTCCCATCTCACAACCACTCATTAGCAACAAGTGCAGGACAGGATGGCCCTAACCCAAACCCACCATATAGAGACAATGTTCTAGTGTGTGTGTGCGTGTGAGCAGGCACTTTGAAATGTGTGTAAATGTCTATGTAGGTGCATATGTTGCTATCCATGCACATACAATATGTGTGTGTGCATGTTCATGGTAAGTGCTGCAAAAAGTTTATCTGAGAGTGTATGCATGAATGTGTATGTGAGGATATGAAACTGGCTCACACTAACCTACTAATGGGAATATATTCGATAAGAGTCACTTACACCACTCAGCTAGACGATAATGCAAACACAGATCCATCCTCTTGGTGTTTCTATTCCAAGATGGCCTGATTTCTTGGAAAGCTAAATGGAGCATTAGCAGATGGTCTGTGTATTTTAGTGGAGGATTTTTCCCATAGTGGGAAGTAGTTATTTATTTTCTATGTAACTAGATAGCAGCAATGGAAGAACCGAAGAACTGAGTAGATGATGTTATTGTAATGATATTTCCACGAACAACAAGATTAAAGTACAAATGAACTTGTGTGCTGCCTTTTCACCTAAAAGGAACTGCTGATTTTTCAGACATTTCAATACACAGTATCACAAAATAAGTCCACAGTGTCTCGCACTTCGGTCAAATCATGTCTAAACAGCAGATGACTGTTGCATCTCAGTCTGCATCCTCTTTTTATCTCCTCGTCCTGGTCTACACAGCAGAGTGTGCATGTCAAAAAAAGCCCAGCCTTTTTTGAAAATTGCCTGAATGTGAATCATAATGGGCATTCAAGTACCGGCAAGTAGCCTTTGAAGTCAAAAAAGAAAGAAGCGTTGAGGAGAAAGGGTGAAAAAAAACTGTCCACCCTCACTTTCCCTCCTTTTCCACTCTCTTTATGTCTCTGTGAAATTGCTCTCCTTGGATGAGACACAAAGGCTCCGGAGGAGAAAGGCCCCAGAATGGCCACGACCGCCACACACAGATCTTTTCACTGGAGCTGGCTGCAGGAGCCACAAACCCAATGCCCACTCTCCCCTAATGTGTGTGTGTGTATACCCCACCTCATGTAATTTTTGGCTTTTTCTTCCTACATTGAACCAAAAATGAATGTGACCACCGACCTATGCAGATTTCTATTGATCTGAAAGTCAGACAGTGTTTCAAGGAAATACACATCATGCACAAAAAGATACTTACTATAATTTCTAAATTAACTGAAAAGTTCTATCATGATTAATTAATGTCAATGTAGCAGAAAATGTGCCATATTTCAATAACCTCGTCCCATGACAGATTACAGTTTAAATAAGGAACAGAGCTCATTAGTAAATTTCATGTAAGTATGTTAGCTGGCTAACTACAACTAGCAAAGAGCTGTTCTCATGCTGCTATCTAAGAATATATCACTTATTCTGATTTGGGGAAACTGTGTGCATTGCTGAAGGTTTCATTCACATAAAAATGGCTGCAGGAAGGAAATTGAGATGTTAACAAACCTAAATATAAGCAAATGCTAATGTTAGCAGCAAGGTCTGTTTTTACCTACACTTATTTGACATGCATATATATAAATTCCACTTCACTTCCAAAAACTTTTGAAATTACAGTATACTGACTAAATTGTAATTTATAAAATGAGATGGAGATGGAGGAGCCCTTGGCATCTTAACATTTAGGATTGGATTTAGGTTGTAGGTGTAGCAGGGTGGGCACAATTCCATGTATTGTGAACAAATGGGCACAAGTGGCTCTCTGTCCCCAACAATGTGCTCTAAAAGTACCATTGTAGTATTTGTTTGCTGAAATGAATCCTTCTAGGCATGGGGACAGGGAAGAGGAGGGCTGCCCTGAATGAGGTCCTACAGAGTCTTGGTTGCATGTGGAAAAAGCTCAACTCTTGTGAAAACTTCCTAGTTCACTTCCTTGGCTATGACCCTTGCTCGCTCAATCCCACCCACAATGACCCAGCATGGGAATTCCAGAGGAGGAGGCGGGACAAGGCTGCCAGCAGCATTCCATGGCTTGGACTCTGGCAGATCCGAGAAACAAAAGCATCGCAAAGACAAGAAGAGGTGAAGGCATGAAAGACGAGGAGGGAAGGAGGAGGAGAGATTATGAGTTAGAGTGGGAAAAGGTGGAGATAGGATGAAGCTGGAGAAAATCAAGGCAAAGGATGTAAAACAAGGTTTGGGAGGAAGAGAAATGCAAGCCTGTGTGGGTGAGAGAGAGAGAGAGAGAGAGAGAGAGAGATGGTGGGAGGGGGGGGGGACTTGTAGGCTGGATCCCACTCTTCTTCCCATGGTCTCTCCAGACACAGGACCACACCATGTCCTGTTCTCACACAGCACTGCCCTTAAACATCCGTCACATCCCATTACTGCTGACGCAGGGCTCCCAAAGAGAGCTGGAAGGGCATGATGAAATTGGGGTCAAAGTGAATTTGAAGGCATGTGATGAGGGCCATTAGGTTATGGGGTGTCTTGTAGAGCACAGACCTTTGTCTCTCCAACGGAGTGGCATCTCAAATTTAAGGCCATAAAGAAGAGAAGCCAACAAATGATCTTTTCAACATTACTTTAATCTTTAATAGAAGATGTGAAACTGCCTATATACCTTAGCAATTGGGAAATAATGCATGATGAATCCTGAAATGTATAGCAATGCTGCTAAGTTTTCACTTTGGATTAAAGGCCCAGTCACACCAGAGAGTGGCAAAGCAGAATTCATCTGCACATCTTCACGAAATATTTGGTCCTAGAACCTTAAAGGCATATAGACTACTACTAGGGCAACTTGGTAATTACTGTAGCTGGCTAGCTAACTGCTATCTGCCTGGAAGTCAGTCACAATAATGCTCCCTGAGCTTCTTTCTATTTTCTCTGTACTGTGCTGTTTACTCCTCCTGGTATTTTGCACATATTTTAATTCAATGAAGAGTTCTTAAAAAGGGAAAAAAGCTAATTTAGCAAGCTTGTTAGTTTGGTCGCCAGTGGGACAATAAATTGACACTGTATTTGAAAGATGTATTTGTATCATTAACTACAATTTTACCTTTTTAAATTCTTGTGTGAGCAGGCCTTAGTGCCAATATATTCTCATAATTTATGGTTCATAAGCTACAGGTATACAATATTCTCTAGTCATACTTTGGGTAAATTACTAAACATGAAGTTAGTTTTTGTGTATTGTGTTTTGTATATATTATTGCTACTTTTGTTGATGCTTATTAAGGCACATAGGTCAAATGTTGCAGGTGCACATGTAGTCTCTCATTACCTATTGTGACTCAAACAAGTGCACATACACACACACTCACCCATAATAACATACATGCACATGTTTGTTGCTGAGCTGAAGCTGCTCTAAGACCTCACATCTCTTTGGACACCAACATGTGCCTAAGGCTGATGTTGAAATTGGGGGCCTCATTATGCACGTGAGTTTGACCATGTGTCCCCTCTTTATCTCAGATCCTTCTCTCCTCCTCAGTTTCTTTCTCCAAACCACTCCCCTTCTTTTTCCCTCCTCCCAGCAGAGGACGACTGCAGGAGGTGAACTTTAAGAGGCTCAGAAAGACAAAGCATTTCCCTGAAAAGATGCATTTTCCAAAAAGACATCCAAACCCCAGGGTGTTTGTTTTCATACAGAGAAGCAAATCATTTGCAGAGACATGACAGACAGGTTTTTAGATGGTTTCCAAGTAGCTACTGAACTGGGTGTTTTGTAAAATGGAACAAACAGCCACATGATGCTATGGGCAGCCATTGCCTTGAGGCAGTTGTACATGTGTTCGAGCAATCGAGCATAGAACATTTCACCACAGAAACATTGAATATATACGTTTCAACACGTGTAATGCGTATCATATCAACGTTTCTACAAACGTAGCATATCAACATTTCTACCCGTTGGATAATGTTGTTTTATGGTGTGACAACGCTGTGGTTGAGGTCTGTTTAGGTTTAGGTACAAAGACCACTTGGTTAGGGTTAGGGAAAGATCATGGTTTGAGTTAAAATAAAATAAAAAATAAAATAAAAAATGGCCAATGTCTCGCTAAAAACACCCGCTTTTGTCGGTTGAAACAGGAAGCGGGTATTGGTTTCGAGGTGGCCTCGAACCGTGGTCTCTGCTGATTTCCAACTTGCTGCCAAGAAACTTACTAACCATCCAACAACCCCTCCACCTCCTAATAGGAAAGTCAGCTCAAATAGATTGCATGTTTACTACATCACTTTAGAAATGTTGAGATGATATGTATTTTGGAAATGTTGATGTGATACATTTTGTAGAAATGCTGAGATGATACATTTTGTTGACATTTTGATATGATACGTATTGTTGAAATGTTAATATGCTACGTGTTACACGTGTTGAAACGTAGATATTCAACATTTCTGTGGTTTGCAGAAATGTAAACTGCCAACGTTTTATTGTGGCGACCAGGCTGCAATGCAATGTAGGTCTAGTTTTGTAAGACTTGAAGAAAATATAGAAAAATTGTAATATACAGTCTATGGATTCATTCAATACTGATATGCGCTCAAAGATACTGATGTTTTCACCTAACACTTTTATGTTGTAGATATTATCCAAGACATGTTTTTTAAGCTCCAGCAGTACAGAACAGTGTGAGCCTCAAGCAAAAACCACTCATACAAACACTTCGACACATGCAAGTGATTTAAGAGAACTTGTTGCATTCACCGATTTTATCATATTTAGAGTTTTCTCTTATATGAACAAAATTCACAAGTGGTCCAGGCCTGTTGTGCAAGTCTAGGATAGTCTTCCTTTCCTCACAGGGGGGAACACTGGTTTGACTTAAAAGGACAGGTTCTCAATTTTTCAAGTCTGTCTAAAACAACAGTCACGTGTCCATATGAACATTGAAATAGGTTTTTCTTGCTGTAATCATTCCTGCTGTTCATACTGGCCATTGGAAGATCCCTTTATAATGCATTTATAATGTAAGTGGTGGGGGATGAAATCCACAGTCTTCCTTCTGTGCAAAAATGTATTTAAAAGATTATCTGAAGCTTATATGAAGCTGCAGATAAACCATCCAAATGAGTCAAATCAAGTAGACATCTTTCAACATTACAGTCTTTTTAGTGCCAAAGTCCCTCTTTTTGTTACTATACTTCCACTGCAGCTCAACATGGAAACACTGTCTGAGGAAACACAAAGAGGGAAGTTGATGCTAGAAAGGCTGTAAATGTGGCAGATATCCACTTGATATGACTAACTCAGACTGCTGAAGCCTCATATAAGCTTAAGATAAACTTTTAAATGCATTTTTTGCACAAAATGACTGTGTGGACACACTGTGGATTCTGGCCCCCTTCACTTACATTGAAAGCACATTTGAAGAGGATCTTTAAATAGCAAGTATGAACAGGGGAAATGATTACAGTGAAGACAACCACCTTCACTGTTCATTTGGGCATCTGACTGTTGAATGTTGTGAACTTATCCTTTAAGAGTTGTAACATCTGAATGAATTTGGAGTTTGGACAATAACAATAATAAACTTTGTGCAAGATTAATATTTTGTTAACTGTATCAGTGTGATGTGCATCATGGCCATTGCCATAATAACTTACACTATACAAGTAGTTAACGAATAGTTTCCAGGTCATTTTCACACTCCGACAGCATGTTCAGGATCTTGCAGGTGGCTGTCCAGGGGAACATCCTCAACTTCACCTGACAATCTCCTTGATCTCCTTGACTGTCAGACTCCTTCATATATAATCCACCAATTTGCTTTAGCAAGACATCTTGTAGCATCTAATGTTGTGTCAGACTATTCGTTCTTTATTTTTGTCACAGCACGTTTACATGGTGTTGACACCTGCAGTAATATTTTCTCATTTTAACATGACTACTGACACTGCTAAATTTGTTGTTTTTGTCTGCTGATTTCCAACAACAGGGCTTGAAACTCTGCAGTGTGAAATATATGACCTTTTTGTGAATGAAAAAGGTCATATGCAGAACAGCCTCTTCATACTGTAGCAATTTAGGGGTGCGCATAATGCAAAAGTTCAAATCTCACAAACATGTACCTACTTGTGAACAGGGGGTTGACATGAACCATTTATGATATATTAGTGCATATGTGTTTGCTGGATCTGAATTTGAACACTCGTATAGGCAAAACTCACAGAAGAAAGTAAGAGAGGTTTAGGATAAGAATTCTAAAATGTTCTTGCATGAGGATATTATGCATGAGGTGATTATCAGTAATCCAGAGAAAGCCTGATTTCCCAAAATGACAACACAAACATTTTACGAAAACTGGTTGATTTTCAAATTGTGTCCAGGAATCCACAAAAATGGCTTCTCAAGTGGATCAATAATAACATAAAGTCCAAACCTCTGTTTTCTTTATGCCAGTACTGTATTTGTGCACATATTAAATTATTCTTTGTTATTTTTAAATTGTGGCATTTTTTGACATTCATACAAGCTATTTGAAGTGTATTGGCTTGCCCATTAAATGTTTAATTGCAACAATAGGGAACTCTACAACATATTATTATAATTTAATATTCTCTGTGAGGAGGAAAAGATTTTCCACCATGTTATGTGTTAACTGCCAGTAAAGCTGGATTTATTGTGGTAAGAGTTCCCTGGAAAAGGAGTTGCTGCAGATTAATCACAACATGATGACGTCAAGCTCTGTAACCCACACTGGCCTAGTGGCATACTAACTCCTGGTTTAACTTCATTAGTCTACACACACACACACACACACACACACACACACACACACACACACACACACACGCACACACACACACACACACGCACCTGCAAACTAGTCTACACAAACAGCTGCCCACATATGTGGTTGTCATTATTATGCAATTCAAATTTACACATGGCAACAGTAGACACATGGCCTAGCACACACACAGACACACCCAAAGATGACCTTAACCATAACCACCACATGCCTAACCCTTACCCTTACACTAACCTTACCTTACCTTTGAACCAAGTCTTCACCGTAAAATTAATGATTTACATTACGGGGATTTGCTTTTTGTCCCCATAAGGGAAGTAAGTCCCTACAACAGACAGATTTACATCCCCACAACATGAGGAATACCTGGACCCCCCATACACACACACATGCACTAACCCTCATTTTCTCGCTCAGTCATGACACACAGTGCTGCTGCTCCACTGCAGTGCATTAGCTCATTATTCACCAGGATAGACAGGCTAAAGAACTGCTTCACATGCCATGAATGTTACCCAAAATGAGCACTGAGAGTAGCCATAGAGATTAAGGTATAACCTTGTATGTAATTGTATGAATGGGAGTCAGGAGGGAGATAGAAAGACAGAAACATGTTGGAAGACGGTGGATATGGGGGGTGGGGGGGAATCGTGTCGTGCACAGACATGTTTAGATTTGCTCTATATACAGTATGTGTATGTGTGTGTTTTCTGTACCACGTGCTACATTTGCCCATATGTGTGCATGCCTGTGTTGTGAATTTCTGTAGGATCGAGTGTCTGTCCCTGCAGTCGAGTGAGTCTGTGTGTATGAGAGGGAGTGAGAGAAATGGGTGTATATTTAGGTTGGCTTCGATGCGGTGGGACTCCACACTGCAGGGTCTGGCTGCCAGCCGAACTCCTCTGTTACCAAGGAAACATGCTGCAGCCTGGCATCCAAGGGGAGCAACCCAATTTGATAGTTTTTGGCCTTTTTAAGTCGCCTGGACGAGCTCTCTGTGGTCACCATCACAGAGCTGAAATATATACCTGTAGCCTACACCCAGGCATAAAGGACACACACACGCATGTGTAGATGTATGCACACTTGTCCCTTGACACACACCTGTCTCAAACATCCCTCCAGTCTAAATATGTCAATATGCTAAGTTAACTTATGCTAATAAGTTGAGCAAATAAATGAAAGTATAAATAATAAATAAAGGATCAAATCAGAATCAAAGTCAAATCTGTGCATTTTTTTTAACATTAATTGCAGGTCTTTAATGAGATTTTTGCAAATGGTGCAAAAGCGCTAACATCTCAGAACACAGGGACAACATGTCCTGGTGTGCAGCGCAAAGGGACAGTGCAAGATGCAGAATGGACAGTATACCATGATAACAGTTTGAAAAAGTGACAAACAAACACTCAGAAGTTATCATTTCATATGTCTCAGAGATGTGTGAGGGAAGCTGTCAGGCTGTGGCAAGACAGCTCAGAGTGAATTCTTAGGAACCAAACACCATACTAGTCAGTCAAAAGAGGAAGGAAGAAGCCACATGACAAGACTTAAGTCTGACACACAGCAGTGACCATGCTACCCTCTGGATGGAAGAGATAAGGATTTTTTTTTCTATTCTGCTTTCCGCTGGTCTCATTCATTCATGTCATTTCCATATTTAGATATTGAATGCTCTTTTCAATTTGTTTAAATAATTGGTTTGCATCTAGTGTGGTTCATGGTTGGTTATAGCGGGTGCACATATATAATAGGGGTATGTATTAATACTTTAATTACCTCAGGGCCAGGAGGGCAACGCTGCATTTTCTGATTTTGGTCTACAAAATAATTCAAGAATCCCTCACCTGCTCAAAATAACAGCATATGATGTTGAAAGCTTTTGCCTCTACAAAGTGCAGTGGAGAGGAGAGTGTTCTGCAGATAATTATTCATTATGAAAAGGTTTTATGTGACAATGGGATCATTGTGACTATCCTAAGAATCATTGAAGGCCACAGTGTAGCATTGTTTTCTCTACTTATATGAGAGCGCCCTCTGCTGTTTAAAACATTACAGCCCAAATGGTTGAATAAGCTTCTGTCTGCAGTTTATAAATGGTTTATAACACACCGTAATAGAGGTTAAATCAGATATTATTTATGTATTTGTCAACAACCATAATTCCTCCTTCATCCATTAGTGGATGCTGGTATATAAACAGATAAATTACAAAATAGTAAAACACACTTGTAATAATATGAAGTTATAACTATTGTCAAAATACTGTACATAAATAAACACTTACATGTTCTCATATCTGCTTATAAGTACATTATAGTGTATTATAAACCATTTATTAACCGTTTCTATGACGCTTACAAATGCTAAATAAGGAGGACTTTAAGTTACCACAACATGTAGGAACAAGCTGCACAGTACAACAAATAAATGTAAGTTATATCTATATTGTATGCATGCGCCTATACACATGCATTAATACACATACACACACCTGTATGTTGTATCAGTACATCATTTCTACAGCATAAACAGATTTTTCATGTACACAAATCATGACAAGAAATTATTTTTCTTGTCATGATTTGTGTACATGAAAAATATTTTTTTGGATTTGTATATCACATTGGTTTTGAACATTATTTTGAATTCCCACACAAATCTGAATGTCTCACTTCTTTTACCAAAATGCATCTATGCATATATAATTTGCCAGTGACATGTTGCACTGTGCCATACTGTCAGTGTTTGTGTGCACTGAAAAAAGTTGTATTTGCACTCACTGTGCTTGACAAAGAAAAAAACAAACAAACAGAAATACTGATTTTAGATGCAACGTAATGTGTGTGACCTTTCTTCAAAAACACACTTGTCTGTCATTACCCAATAAGTGAAGTTGCTCTTTGCAAATATGAAGAGAAAACAGGGGCAACCAAATGACAACAGAAAAAAAAGGAAGACGTATATGGGAAAGAGGTGGGCCCCTTTCCAGTAACTCCACACAGTTCCTCTTTCTGTAGAGGCCAAACCCTGCCATATTTCACTTTCAAAACATCCCTCTTCCTGTTTTTATGGCATTCAATAGGCCAACAAATAAATGCACACAACACACACAAATACTTGCCTCAGGTGTCACCAAGGTCACACACACACATTGACCTCCCTGCACACACTTAGATAAGGCATTAAGCTGTGGAAGGCATAGAGACCTGACGTGTGGTGAAGGTGACAGTTGCTGCTGTGTTTCTGTCTGTAGAGTTGTCACTCAGAGCTTCACCTCCCTCTGTGCCTGTTAACAAAGCTGACACTCTGGCATTACCCTCGGGATCCCACAGACCTGACTCATCTCTAGCACTCTGTACACACAAAGGAGGGAATAGTGTATGTTTGTTGGACAGAAAGAATAACTATATGTTATATAACTATAACTATGCTTGCATTTACATTTATGTGTTGTATTTGTTGAACATGGTGCGCAAATTTGTTTATGCACATGAACCTGTGTGTTTTTAATTTTTCCTCCATTTTGCAACAGTATGTTAGAGGATAGTTTTGGGCATTTATTATTGTATCTTTTTAATGTTTGACCACTTTGGATTGATTTCATATTTTAAAATAAAATAATATGATAGTAACTGATTATTTTTATGGTACAGTGCTCATTTAAAAAAAGGTGACAAACATAACAAGTTCAGCAATGTTGAGCTGTCTGATTTTGCTGCACTCTGTGTGGTATAGGCTTTTTTTATGGGCCTGACACTCAGAGGACATTTTCTTGAAAAAAATCATTTGATAGGAGGTGAGGACAAACATGGCACTAGGTGGTGCACTTTGTAAATTATGTGACCTACATAGAGGGAGTAAAAGTAGACACTCAAAGAGAAAGGAATGAGATGGCTGTCAAAGAGACAAACGTCCAGTGGAGCTGTCAAAGATGTGTGTGTGTGTGCCTGTGTATGTGTGTGTGTGTGTGTGTGTGTGTGTGTGTGTGTGTGTGTGTGTGTGTGTGTGTGTGTGTGTGTGTGTGTGTGTGTTTGAGACAGAAATATATGGGGGCAAGGCAACAGGTCCTGTCACTTCAATTTCTCTGCTTTGCTGACCTTATTCTCTAGATTGTGGAAGGGAGGCCAAGCCGCCATCCATGTACTTGCATGCACACAAATGAACACACATGCATACATACTCTTGACCACAGTCCCAGAACAACAATTTAGCAAGTGATCAGGGCCTTTCACCCTGGACCCCCTCCCCCCTGTCCTCAGCTCCCTCCCCTGCTGTCTTCCCAGCCAAATGCAAGTCCTTGCCCAGCAAACAGAACATCTTTCATAGGTGGCTGCTGGTGAGCACAGCTCCATCAGCAGCATCAGTGCCAAGGAGCTGACTGCTGGAAACAGAGCAGGACTGATGACTGATGCTGGACTCATCCTCTTAAAAACACAGGGACTTTTGTTACAGTGTGTACTGCCAGGATGCAGGGGCTTTGACCCTCAGACTCACTTATTGTTGACCACTTTAGAATCAGCAGTCAAGAAATTTAAAATTCCTGTGATTGCACTTTATGTCAGATCACCTAATACTGCACTGTATGTCGGCTAAAGAGCAAAATGCCAATGGAAATGAAATACTATGTATATTATTATTATATTATAATTTTATATGTTAAAGTATACCAAGATTATTTTATATTTATTCCATGTATTTCTCCAACAACAAATTTTTTCATGGAATTTTCAATATTTTTTACTTTATTTTTTTCAGTGTGATAATCAAACACAACTTTAACATTGTGTTACAAAAGTATTTTTTGTTTGTTTTTTTGTTGTTGTTTATTGTTTTTTGTGGGAAGTTGTATGATGTGGGATGTTTTTTTTTAGATGTTATTTATTTATTTATTCATTCATTGGTTGATTTATTGTTTCATTGATTTATTGATTGATTGATTTTTTTCTTCTTATTTCTATTTTATTGTGCTATGGACCCCTCATGAGCTGTGTCCTTAATAAAGTCTGAATTGAATTGAATTTGGTCTGTGTACTGAAAAATACAGTTCCAGGAAAAAATAAAAAAATCAGATTTCCTTTTATGAAATTTTTCAGTGGAATGTTCAACTGTTGTTTCCTTTATCTTCAATGACAAACACAAATGTTTTTTTGTGGTTTGGTTGAACAGGTTTAAAACATTATCAAACACACACTGATACATAAAAGCAGTTGCTAGGGTGACAGTGCCATTCTTGAGCAAATATTTACTTTTTGACATTTTTCAAAATGGATAATGTTTTTTTTCCCTGATGATAACATTGCATGTCCCTGGTTCAATTCCAGCTAGGGATCTTTGTTGCATGTCATCACCCATCTCTCTCTCTCTCTCTCTGTCTCTCTCTCTCTCTGTTTTTTTCTTGTCAGTACTTTACTGGATAAATGTCATACACAAATGTCATGTACTATAAGTATAGCAGTGGAGACTGGTCCATAGAGGCAGAGGAGGTTGATCCTCCTCTATTTTTTGAGAGGCAAAAGGGAGATCAAAATATAAAAAAGAATATTTGGTTGAAATAAACCATTACCAAATCTCAGTATTTATAAAGTATTTTTTTTTCTCTTCTTTGGTAAAAATCCATTGCTGAAATTCTGTTTAAAATGCTTCAACAACGACACCTGCAGGGCAGGAGGAGAAAGAGCAGTGTGTGAAGTGGTGATGGGGGGTGCAATTGGTGGAGGTGGAGTGGGGGACAGAGGAGGATGGGAGATCTCTTACATTGGACTCAATGTATTTCATTTTTTTTCATGCTAATCTGTGATTGGCCATGACAGAGTAGCAGCAGTAGATAGCTCCTTGCGTTAGCCAACGCAACAGTTAGCTTGTTGTAACAGCCTGAAGGACTCTTTATACATCCATGAAAGGACTGTTAAGGACTGTTGTTAAGCTAGCGGGAGAAATTATCTGGTCTGTGCAGTGCAGCAGCTGCAGGACGCTGCCGGGGAGGCTGGAGAGAGAAGCAACCGGAGAAACAACCAGGAGAGTTAGCTTATTTGTCATTGTTGCTAATGATATCAGACTGGTTAACCAGCAGCCACAAAGTTCTGTTAACTAACATACAAGATGACCAACAGCTACAAATGGACGTTATGACATGAATACTTCTCCATGAAAGAAAGAAGAAGACGTCAGATAACATGAGTCAGATACAGCTTCTCTCTGTCTGTGTCTTTTGTCACTAATTTCATCTCTGATGGTTAAATGTCTCTGTGTGGCTTTTTTGTGTTTTTTATCTCCTTAACAAGAATGCAGCAGAGATCATATAATGTGTTGTGGGTAATGTTAGTTTGCTTGTTGAAGTTACAGTGAGCTGTCTGGACTCACTCATTCATTCGTTTTTAATTGAGTGGTTGTTCAGTTACCTGTTGATGTTGTATGACTAGTGTGCAGGAGGTGTGCTTCTGTGTGCTTCTGACAGTTTCTTTAGTTTGTTTTAAGCTGAGCCGTATATTGAGTAATAAGCTTAAAGTAACTAGAATAACAAGTGTTAGCTAGTGGTGTAGCTAACTGATTGTAGTTGATCCGTGATCCGTACGGATCGCCCCCTGCGGTTCGGCAGGCATATGAACTGCGGATTAATTGCAAAATTTAATGTCTCATTTAAGACAAAGTAAACAAACTGCTGTAAGTACAAGTCATGGACAGACAGTGTGTCGCTAACAGGGATTTTGAAGAGCAATGATCAAACCAGCATCTAACGGGTCCGATGTGACATTTGAGTTATGTTTACCTGCTTTTTAATGTGCTGCAGCTGAGCAGCTAGTTGGCATCTAGCTGCTAACTGACGTTAGCGGTGAATGTTTGTTATCATCAAGTTTTGATGATGTGGACAGAGGCTGTTTCATTCACTGTTTAAAAGAGGAAGGTTTCATGCCTCATATTGCAATAAGTGGGCATTGAATATTTTATATATTTTATTTTATTTTATTTAAACATTGGACATCTTAAATGTTGTTTTCATTTATGACCATGGGCAAAAGTTCCGTGCTGTTTCTGGCTGTCAGTGTGTTACCGAATAAATGGAAAACAAAGTTTTATTTGTCTCCCCCTTTTTTTTCGCTGATCCTAATAATGATCAGATCCGTGACTCAAATCCGTGATACGATTCGAACCATGAGTTTTGTGTTCATGTTAACACCCCTAGTGTTAACATGTCAGCTTTGTAGACTAGGCCTTTATTTTGTATATCGTAAATATAGATAAGAGTGTGTAAGTCATGTATTTGATACATGCATTAATACTTTCTGATGTGAACCTACACTTTTAGATCTGTGAATGTTTTTAGTGTTCAATCTTTCTAGTATTCAGCACTGATCTGAATACTATCTATATTGCTGTGATATCTTTTCTGTTTTTGATGAGAACATAAATTTGTTGTCACAATAGAACAGTACAATAAATTTGAATTTCACTTTGTTGGTAAAATGACACATTTGAACCACTCCATGGCTAAAATGAGCACTTCTTTGTTTAGAGACATTATGTATATGCTAAATGTCTTTAAAGAAGCAGCCTTTTCACCACTCAGGGGTTTTTGTTTTTGAAAGCAAATTGTTTTATTGGCGTACAAAATTGCCCTCCACCCCTTGGATTTCATCAGGTGGGACAATGATATAGTTTGATGCGGTTTGTTGATCAAAAAACCAACAAGATTCCATGTTGGTTTTCCTCCTGTCCTCCCCAATTTTTTGAGTCACCAGCCGCCACTGAAGTATAGTATGTGTTGCCAGACAAAGAGGAAAACAATGTAAATATGTATTATTATGTACATTTACATAAATGGGGTATGTGAAATATTACAGTTTTCAGTACATTGTGGTCCTCTGAAGCGACCACAGCTTTGTTTAATTTGGCTTATTCATGAACTTATGGATTTTCCTGTTTGTCGAAGCACAACTAGTGCTTGGCTCACCTTCATGTAAGAGATAACAATGCTCTGTTTATATATTTAACTTAAACTTTTAAATACATTTTTGCACAGAAGGACTGTGGATTTCAGCCTCCATCACTTACGTTGTAACTGTATGAAAGGATCTTCTGATGGTCAGTATGAACAGGAGGGATGATTTAATATAATATTTGAAGTGAAATATATGACATTTCACACAGTGTAAAAACTACATTACTTGATTGTACTTTATTTTGCAAAAATCTGGAATTGTCTTGATCCAGTTGGTGAATAAGAATATACTTGATCTTGAAGAAGGCAATATGCGAAAATGTTGATCTTTAGAATTAAACCAAAAAATATGGCAACTTTTCCTGCATTTTTTTTTTCAAGTTCCTCAGGAAATAAATAATCACACAAAATTCATAGTCACATGAACCAGCACAAAATACAGGCCTAATATGATGTTTATATTAGCTGTATAGTACAGTGGGAAGTGCAGAGGATAGTGTATGTCACATAAAAGTATCCATATACACTTGTCTAATCCTCACATCATCCTTGGCTTGAAATAACTGTAAATTGTAACCATGTAATGTATTTACAGAATCTGGTGTTTGCAATATGAACTAAAAAAAAGTCCTTAGAGGTGATGTCAGTGCTCATGTTACATTCAGGCAAACTCCTTTTCACAAGGTGTGACGTTAATGTGTGCAGAATGTGAAGAATCCTAACTGAGGTGTTAGGTTAGCTATCCAGTTTCTTCTCTCAGTATTCAGCACATTAGAGAGAGCCAGAATAGCATCACTGACTGCTTGACAAGGACTCTGTTAAATGTGGTGAGAGGTTTATCTACAGCAGCACTGCGTGTCTCAAGAAAGGACATTCCTCTCATATAGACATACAAACAGGCCTGCAGGCATTTGAATGTTCTCTTCATCAGAAGATAGAAAATGTGTTTGCCTTTACTTTCACTAGATGGCAGCATTTTACTTGTTTTTACTTCACATTGCCTTTACTAACTCAAAATATAATTTGGTAGAAAACTTAACTATGAAGGAAAACTGGCTCTCTAACTTAAATCAACAACATATTTTACTTTTATAGTGTTAAAGCATCTTGTGTGTTTCTGTCAGTGTGTTGTATTATTACAGATCATCATACATGTCATCCAGCAGCTTTCAACAAAGCAACGATAAAGGGAGGAATCGCCTGTGGGTGAAATACAGTAAATTCCAAAGCCGTCAGCTTGTCATCATGACATAGGTCAGTGCTCTTTACACTTCATTACCAGTGCTCATAAACCAGACACCCATTGCTATAAATATTCAGTGAAGCTACTCACACCTCTTTGGGGACGTGAATAAACATATAGTTACAATGCTTTGACTATAAGAGTGGAATCTAGAGAGTGCTTGAAAAAGACAGAACAAAACTTATTCTTTTCACTGTGTGTCAATGGCAAAGATGTCAAAGCTGACATCAGGTTTTAGTGTGATAGCACTGAGCATAAGCATTTTATTTTAACATTATTTGATATTTTGGTTGAAAAAAAAATGTGTGTATTTGACCAGATTGTAAAGATGCTGACTGAGCATGTCAACATTTTTGCATTATTTAAGGATGATGTAAAAGTTAAGGATGTTAGAAACTTCCAGTGGTGGAAAGTAACTACTGTAAGTACATTTACTCAAGTACTTTACGTAAGTACAATTTTGAGGTACTTTACTCACTTATTTCCAGTCTATACTCTCTACTACGTTTCAGAGGGAAATGTTGTACTTTCTACTCTACATTACATTCTACACTCTACACTCTACTCTACATTTATTTGGCAGCTGATGATACTTATGTACTTTTGCTTAAGTAGGATTTTTCATGCGAGACTTTTACTTGTAATGGAGTATTTTTACATTTTTGTATTGGTACTTTTACTTAAGTAAAGGAGCTGAGTGCTTCTTCCACCACTGTCAAGGTCCACCTACCTGGTTGTTCTGGAGCTTTCGCCTGTATCACACAGTTTTCATAGACAGATTTTGTTCAGTTGTCATTTAAGTATATGTACAAACTAGCACATTATTCTGAGGCAACAAAACCAGGACTCCTAAAAGTGCTCAGAATGATGGAAAGTTTGAACATCAGTTCTATGACAATTGAGAAAATCTCAATCCTTATTAGAGTGTTTGATGGTCAAAAGCTCAAGAGAGTGGATCTTGAGTTGAGACTGTTTTATTGGTGTTTCCGAGGAAAAATATTAATTGCATCTTTAGTAAGCTTTAGAGACTTTTTCCTGCATCAGATTCAGAATATATTTTTTCATGGATTCATAAATTTATTGTCACAGATGAAGTCACTGAAACATTTGATTGTATTGTCACCTCCATCTGAGTATTGCATGTACTCCTACTGGCCAACTTGACTTACCATCAAGCTATTCTTAGAGATCCACCACAACAGGACACAACTCTAGTATAACAGTAGTTGTTGACAAAACACAACACACTGTATCCACCAACTTGGAAGTCCTCCAGGGATTACAACCTCAGTGCTGTGCCAGGATACATTTCCATCCTCTGCTCCCTGTAAAATCTTTTGGAATCTGAATGCCACCCTGTTACCCCATGATAGGAATATCTGGACGGGCATAGTGGAGGCTCAGCCTCATACCACACAATTATCTCAATTAACACCAGCCACAGGCCCTGCTGTAAGCCTGAAAGAACATCATTGTGTTGGTGCTGTTTTGGATTCATCAGATGGAAAAAGATAGAGGGAGGAGGGAGAGAAGTAGAGAGAGAATGTTCACTTTGTAACATGATTCTGGTGTGACTCCCTTGGTCATTGCGGCTCATTCCATTGTTTGATATTTGCCTTGGCAGGAACATGAGGTGTCATAAAACATGCATCCTGAACATAACTTCTGTAAAACCACCAGGAGTTAGCCTACCAGTAATCCCCCCCCCCCCCCCAAACCACCTGTGCTGTTCTCACAACTCAATTTGTCATTTGTCACAGTCAGGTTTTTGGAGAGGTTTTACCCCACAAGTTCAATGATTAGAAGAAGCATACACCACTGTAGAAGTAGCCATTAAACTATCAAAACTCCTCATTGATTCCAGCAGCGTAAAAAGAATCTACAGTCACGCTAGCAGGTCTGAAGGTGTACCTGAGCTAAATGCTAAACATCAGCATGCTAACGTGCTGATGTTTAGCATTTAGCAGGTATATTGTTTACCATATACAGCCAGAACTCATAAACTAAATAGTCACTCTGAATTGGCTCTAGATGAAAAGTGATCACATTATTACAATTCATCCTGTTGAGATACATGTTGAGGTATTTCACAGGATAAGTGAAAACGTTGACCTGCTGCAGGTTGACAGGTAGCTAGATGAAAAGTCAGAGGATCACCAGAGTAATTAGTATTGATCCTCTGGACACTATGGCTGTATGAACTAAATTCCACGGTAATGTTGATATATTTCAGTTAAACATAGATATGTCAACCTCATGGTGGTGCTAGACATGTTGAGATATTTCACTAGGTAACAAAAAGTTTTGACCTGCTGGTGGTGCTGACGGGATCTCCAAAGTCATTAGAATTCATTGTCTGGGGACATGCTATACCAACTTTAATGGTAACCGTAATTGTTGAGATATTTCAGTCTGGACCAAAGTGGTTGACCGACCAACTGACAGACTACAAAAACTTTTTGCTTTCAACATTTGCCCAGAATCATATTAACCCTGTAGTGAACAAACTCAACACTTATTCAAAATAGAAAATGCATTCTCTTTGTATTTTTAGGGTACATTGGGGTGAGGAAACACGTAATACTTAACTAAATTAACATTACATTGAAGATTGAAATTACATGGTAGCATTTAAGCAAATTATACAAACAGCCCTTCAGTTTTTGAAGTGTTATAATGGGAAAACATACATACAGTATCTGCATTTGTTTTTTGTCTCACCTATTTCTGCATTTAGAAATGATTGGACGATTCAGACATCAAACCACTTCCTAATGTCAGCCATGTCCCCAGCTATCCTAAATAACTGAGTCCATGACCAAGAGACTTTGTGACTCTCTATAAATCATCACAGAGAAGACATGTCCGAAAGGTCTCTCAGAGAGTCTGGCACACATCAGGGAGAGTGGTTTATTTGAAAGGTTATAACAACAAGAGGTCCTAGGCGATTTGTCAGTTCTGTCGCAATGCTATTATTTATTTTTGTCACAAGGGTGTAATTTTTTTTTTTTAATCAGTACTTTAGTAAAAAAACAACAAAAAACAAATAAACACAAAAAAAAGCATAGGGACATAAGAGAAAGAAAAGCAACACATTTGAGAAGCTATAACCAGAAAATGTCTGCTACTTTTACATTATAAATGAAATTAACTGATGAATGGAAAATGGAAATTTGAACACCAAGTCCATGCCAACTGCATGGGTAAACCCCATCTGCTGATGTAGATCATGTGATATGATTAAAAGCTTGAGGACAGCTCGATGTATCTTGTGGTAAGATTATTTTTCTTTAACTGCTTTTTCCAAGGTCAAGAATGAACTTTGAACATTTCAATACATTTTTGACCCAAAACTCTATACTTTTGTTGCCGAAATTAGCTGAATAACTGGAAAATAAAGGTGTGTAGTGTTAAGGTACAACTGAGTTCAGAAGTACAACTTGGGGGGACATGGGGCTCTAACCCTGAAGTGGCATGTCAATCTGAAACTATATCTTAGCAGCCTGTCTTCACCCACTCTATCAACACTAGCACTGCTGTAAACCCCATTCCTTCACTCCATCCACTTACTAACCTTTCTATATTAAGGCCCAGCGGCCTCCTCCCCTTGTTTGACCATCTGTGCTGTACATTTCATCAGAGGTATTCTGTAGTACATTACACATACACTACTTAGTGATCTCAAATTACTGTTTATTATGACTTCAATTTGTATGCACATACAATTGAACTACAGTTTCTCTGTCAGCACACACTGTTATGCACTAAAGATATTTTCAGGCATTTTCAGGTGATACTTTGTGTTTTACTTTCTTGCAGACCTGCTGTGAGAATACTGCGATCCATCAGAGGTTTTATTCAAATGGTACACTCTCAGTATGAGCCTTGTACAAGTTAAAGGTCCATGCTTGCAAAGTTTTACTCATGCGAAATTTTAAAGCTCACAGTTGAAAAGACCTTCCTCCCTTGAAGCCTGTGTTAGCTCACATGTGGATTTGATGAATTTTCTCATCTGTCTCTTCTCCAGGCAAGTCTTTCTTTCTTGATTTACCTTAACTGGTAACACTTTATATTAACCCCCTTATTCAACATTTATAAGCAGTATACAAACAATAAATATATAATATATAACACACTGTAGTGTTGTTGAATCATATATAACTGGTGTAACAGTTAATTAATGTCTGACAATATAATGTAAATACATCTACATATTTTATATGACAGATATGATATGAATATGAAATGATGTGTTATTATTTATAAAATGTAACAATTATATTAATTAATTATATTTACTTCAACAGAATCATTGATTAAAACTGGTAAAAACAGTGTATAAAGCAGTTTACATTAAAAATAATAAATAATCCTCATAAATAATCCTCACGTCCTGTGTCCACCGGACACAGGACGTGAGGATGGGCTGCAAGCTCAGCTGCTGTTAAAATTTACTGAGCTGTTTCTCTGACAACTTAAGATCCAGACGTCCGATGACTAAAATCCTTCATCTGGTTAAAAGATATACTTAAAAATGACCAAGATTTAAAAGGTTTATCATAAAAATGTGGCTTAAAACTGAATAAAAGTCCATTTATGACTTATTATTATTTATTGAAGTTTTTGGTGGACAACTACAACACTGATGTATTATCTTGTATGCCTATACTCTTTGGTAGATGCCATTGTGGAGGACAACCACGACATTGATGCATGCAAATGACTATCATCTTGTGCGCATATACTCTTTGATAGAGTAACAAACTGTTACCTTGATTAAACTTACTGATTTCTCTGGGTTTGATTGTTGAAAACATTTGGGATAATCTAAGAACACAACAACAAGAAACTAATGTGGAATAGTTACATATTATAGCTTTAATTACATATTTATCTAATGATAAATACTTCTTCACTCCCCATGGCACTTGGGCAAGTTCCATCTGCAAGATTTTTTTTGTCAAAAAGATCTAAACTTTGAAGCTCAATGTGTCTTCATGAGTTTGAACACATTTATAAACAGTTTTAAACCCCGTCTGTGATTTTTATGTATAAACAGTTGATTAATGTTGTATTAAACACTGTGAGGATTTGTTCATGCGTGACAATATATCATCAAATATGAGTGAAAATTTATTATTGAACAAATGTTGATTGATGAACATTTAAAATGTTTATCTGCTGACAACTATATTATAGTATGCTATGACCATTTAAGTACAGTACAGTATACTATTTATAAATGCTAAATACAGTTTGGGGCTAACAGTAAAGTGTAATATTAAATATTACTCAAGGGAAAAGGTTCACTTTACTTTTTTGGTGGGAGCATTTATAGAAAAGCAGCAGGCTAATAATTTTGTTATCGTGGATCAACAGATTACCGGTACATAATGATAATAATTTGACAATAATAATAACAGTTATGTGGATGTACAGTA
The DNA here is from genome assembly GCF_910596095.1 of Thunnus maccoyii. Taxonomy (NCBI): domain Eukaryota; kingdom Metazoa; phylum Chordata; class Actinopteri; order Scombriformes; family Scombridae; genus Thunnus; species Thunnus maccoyii. The sequence goes on along the minus strand of NC_056536.1, from coordinate 5,644,696 downwards.
TGTGTGATAACGAAGAACCCTCAGAACTTAAAAGCAGCAGCTGAAGAATGTAACTGGGAATGTTAAATCTGTGTGCATGTACGAATGGGTGCATGGATGCTGTGCATGCCTTGTGCATGTGTGTATGTGTGTGTGTGTTTGTGAATGACAGAACCATGGTGCATGATGGACCATCTGTCACCAAAACTTGGACTGTAAAGATGCAGTTTCTCACGCCCAAGAACCCAATACCCAGAATCATTACTGGTGATTAATAAATCTTTTCTTCCACAGCAGGTGCTTATGCTACGTGTGTCTGAACATGTCTATATTTTAATGTGTGATGGGTGAAGCATTTCACCCTTGTAGAGTGGGTGAAACCACTCTTGCACACCATGCGCACGCACACACATGCTAAGCCACATAAACAGAATGTGTCTGTAAACTAGCCAAATGACTGAAACATCATGTACGGGCAATTTGTGCATGTAGAAATAGTGAAGTCACAACCTCACATTAATGGTCTGGCCAGTGTAAGAACAGCTGTCAGATATGATCTGATGATAAGGCGGACACGTTTGGAAATCATGACAAGTTAATGTAATTTCACACAGGGCTAAATTTCAAAATCTTAGTGTTCAAGCCTTGCATTATATGTCATCCAGCCTCCTGTCTATTTGGCTATTGTTCAGAACAGCTGCAGTTTGTGTGGAATTCACTGTTCACAACACACGCTCTGTTGCTACTGAGAGTGGTGGCAAAAATACATTCAGATCCTCAAAGTCTTTTCTGTACAATGCACAGTGTATAATGTGAAAGTGATCACTTATATTGACAAATCTTCAGAGAATTATCACCAGACTCTGTTCCCCTCAGCTCTACAGAGTGTTTCTTTCAGCTCATTGTTTTGTTCTTCTGGCCTGCAGCTTTACTGTTTGGTTCACTCTCACCACTCTGATCAATGTTGTTTCCAGATGTGGAAGGCGGATAGTGCATAACTCCAAGTAGGCTAATTGATGATCTGTGTGTGCTGGATGCATAGCCTGAGTAGGCAACAGTTTGCTAACACATCTGCCATTCTGCATCATCATTTTTTGATATATATTGTGTTATATATTTATGCCAAAAAACAAAATCAATAATATAGGTTTAATTTGTAAGGAGAATTTTAATTATGTAGTGGGCCCATCTGACACCATTACTAAAAACAAAACATTATCATGGACACTTTAACTGTTTTGTTGTTGTTGTTTGTTTGTTTGTTTGTTTGTTTGTTTTTATATATTTTGCATTTAAATATTTAATACTGGAGAATTACTAGTGATAATAATAACTACTGCCATTGCATAAATGTAGTGTAGAAAAGTACAAAATCTCCCGCTAATATTCCTACAAGACAAGCTCAAGACAAGCATGTTGTTACTGCTGATGTGAATGTTCATGTCAATGGAGAGATGCTGCTATTGGACAATGTATGTGCTAGAGTATGTAGCACATGAGAGAGAGAACTATGGTTGTAAATGTTAACCCTGTTACTATGAGGACAGCCACATAGTCGCTGGACTTTCACAGATGCAGCTCCTTATGTTATCTTGGTTGGTTATTTGTCTCTCCAGTACAGGAGTGAGTGGTACAATGTTCATTAGAATGCTGCTCCTGCAGTCATAGGTTACAAGTGTCTTACCTTACTGACATAAATCTACGGTTGTCATAGCAATAATGTTTGTTTATTATTTCAATCAGAATGAGAAAACCTTTCGCTCCCAAGTATAAATGCATTGAAAACATTTTGGTAATTGCTCTGTGTTTCCTAAATTATCAACGATATTTTGAGATATATTTTTGTTTGCAATAAACTCACAGTCAGAGAAATGAAGAGAATGAAGAGATCAATGCATCTAGTTGGCTTACAGAGAGGTGGAAGACATAGCACAGAACAAAGATTGGAAGGATGAGACAGTCTGTAAGCTATGTAAAGGAAACCACAGTCCAGTGTCTTGGTTTCTTTTTCTTCACATAACAATAGGTCAATGAAACAGTTGTAGCAAGGTATACTTTTTCACTTTTGATGGAGCCGAGATGTTTTCCCTTGCCTCAAGGCGAGCAAAGTTAGTCACGTCCCAGGCCTATCTCTGTACTGGGCACACGGACTTGAAACTGATATGCATCTTCTGGTCTGACTCTGGGTAAGATGACAAATGAGCATATTTTCCCTAAATGTCAAAGTACGGAAGCCCTGAAAGGCAAGCGAGAAAAAAGACTTTCTGGAGATCCAATTTCTATGTCTGATCTAAATTCTTTTCTCTCTTGTGTTTATGAGTTAAGAACAAGTGAAAAAAGGTTTTGCCAGGATAATCTTTCTAAGTTACATAAAAAAATCATCTGTGAAACAGGTGAAAAAAAAAAAGTTTTGCCAGCCAAAAAAAATTAAGTTTTGCCAGTTTTGCTAGCGCCCTAACAGCCGATAGCCCTTAGCCTGCTAGCTATCAGGCTAACAGCTAACGTCAGTATAGTTAACGCTAATGGCAGATTAGCGACAGTAATGTTACATAACTTGCTAATACACAGTATATGTACCTTGTGTTTAGAGGGTATGGAGCTATTAAAACTCACCTGGAAGAAAACATGAATGCTTTCAGTCCTATTGAGAACATGGAGTAGTGGTGCACTTGTGGCCCCTTGTGGCCGAAATGAGTATTACAACAACAGACACTTGTTGTAAAACTCATACAAAAATCCTGGCAAATCTTTTTTTTTCACTTGTTCTTAATTCATAAACACAAGAGAGAAAAGAATTTAGATCAGACTTAGAAATTGGATCTCCAGAAATTTTCTTTTTCTAGCTTGCCTTTTGGTACTTCTATATCAAAGGGTTCATGTTAGAGCATAAAATGTTTTTTTAGTCTTTGTCAACATTAATTGATTTCCTCAAAGAACTGTGTGCATTATGAACTTGATAACATCATGACTCACTCAGCTATGTAGAACACAGATAATGTTTTGGAAACACTGGCCTCATTGCTCCTAATGAGCTTTCCATGATGTGGAGGCAGGAACAGTGAATCATCAGTGGAGATAATATTCCCTTCAGTTTTATTTTCACTGCATGTCAAAAACCATGAAATTGTGAATGCCTCCTCATTTATTCTAACATTAAGAGAGGAAAATAACCATAGTCTTCTAACTTATATCCCTGAGCTGACAGCTGAAACTACACTGCATGTTATATCTTCCTCAAATTGATCTCAAAATGCCAAAGGAACAGCGAGAACTCAGCATGTTTTTCATCAGTCCACACAGATCTGTAATTCCATTCCTGTGAGACAATGAGGACAGCAGCGGTATTGTGATGAGGCAGGAAGTTGGAATATGGACCCTGTCTGGCGCCTCAAAGACTACACCGTCCTGGGATGTAAAAGAATCCAAATATTACATGACCCCATGTCTGTGGTGAAAGCGTAATATGATGATCTCAAACTTCAAAACATTCTCCACCATTCACCACATTCACCAACCTAACTTTAATCACTGATGGCAGCCTGACTGAGCACTCTGGAGGGTTGCTATGATGTTAGTGGACAGAGTATAACAGGATGCTTTTAGAAGCCATGACGTAGAAAAAAATAGATACAGTATGTATAGTTACATCTTAGCTTTGTCTCAAGCAAAGATTACTATAATGAGCCAATTTGAAAATGTAAAACCTCATTACATCCTAATAGTTTCACTTGGATGGGTCACAAAAAGCATCAAAGCTTTATACCATATATACCATTTTTGTTATGATCGTCATTTTTTATCCTCCTTTGCTACTGTCTATTGTGCAGTAGTGCAAGGTTACATTTTAAGCCCTATCGCATCATTTGCATTATGTGACATGTGACAACACATACTTCCTCTTAAAAACCAGGAGAGGCACATGAACTTCAGTCTCTTCTAACCCTTTGCACCAAAGGGATGCAATTTGCGTCAAACTTCATACCACTTAATCTCAAAAATAACTCAAACTGAATGTATCAGATATCATACACTCACTCCATGATTCTCAATGATTTGTAAAAGATAAGCGGTAAATCCATTTTCAAAATCAAAGAAAAAATATTTCCCTATAACTTGAGATCTTGGATCATCGTCATCAAATTTGAAAGTGTTCCAAAGCAAACGCAGCATGTAATTCTGTGGAGTGGATTTGCTGTAATGTTACCCCCCCTTGTAAAAACAACAATCAGAATCATGTCACAAAAGATACTGATGCTTTCCTGACTGTTACAGGAAAATACAGAAAATTACAATCAGCAAAACAATCTGAGTGATAACATAAAGGAAAATGTGGTTTTGTTCATTTGGCACAATCTATACATTTTTTAATATTGCTAATGCTCAGGATGTCCCATCAACATGATCTTCATATCCCTGGAATCTCCTCCAACCATTCATATGTGGATATTTGTGTTATATTGAAAACTTATGGACATAAAGACAAAAATTACAAAATTTCAAATTAAATTTTTTTTTCCTTTAAAAAAGTCTCCTAGATCATACAGAATACTACTCATATGCAAAACAACAGCATTTGTGAACAGTCTAACTAATATACAGTACAATAACCATGTCAAAAGCCTATAAATGGAAGAAATTAAAAACAAGCAAAAACAAATGATTAAGATTTTTGTTTTTAAAACTCTACATGGGCTGACAGCTGACATATCCGATCTTCACAACCCATACTCCATTTTCAATTGCTACTCCCAGACTGAAGAACGGTTCACCCCCCACACTGTTAAGTCACCTCTATCTATCGCCACTTTTAAATCCCAACTAAAGACCCACCTTTTTACAATTGTGTTTTATAACTTTAAAATCATTTTAATTTGATCTCTTACAATTATTTTCGTATTCATTTTTGTTTTAATTGTTTAATCATATTTTTTAAAAAATCTCTCCACAAAGCACTTTGGTCAATACTTGTTTTTTAGAGTGTTATCTATAAATAAACTTGACTTCTTTTCCATGACTGAAAAATGAGCTTGGCACCTTAGCTTTTGGGACACTCAGCAGCCCTGAACTGCACTGACTGACATCTCATTAACCCACCAGAGCCCTGCAGGAGCCAGCAGGGCCAAAACACCAAAGTATCCATGTATTTGTATCGTTAGTCCAGTGCGCGTGGATGCTGCTGCCCCCAGAATAACTACCAGAGGTCACAGTGTTGAGTGAATTCACAGTAAATGAAACGCAGGCCAACACACACACGCGCACACACACACAGGTGCATAGAGCAACACCCCATTAGACCTTTTCTGAGCTGTAGGCAGCACCTCGGGGGAGTTGTCTGTACGAGTGCCACAGCTTGAGTGCAGTCATGGCTTGCAGTTCGGCCATGAAGGTAAGACTCCCGCTGGTATGCTGTTGGATCTGTTTCAGCCTCCCACTATTTTGTGGAAAGTTTTAACCAACATGCACAGGATGCTTATTTAAAAGTGAATGCCCATATGTATCATAGCATATATATCATATTATACTGTAATAACAATTAAGGTGTTAAAGAGCCAGTGTGTAGTATTTAGTGGCATCTATTGGTGAGGTTGCAGATTGCAACCAACTGAATATCCCTCCCCTCACCCTCCAAGCATGTAGGAGTGCGAAACTCATGAAAAGCGTGAAAGGCCCTCTCTAAAGCTAGTGTTTGGTTTGTCCATTCTGGGCTACTGTAGTAACATGGCGGTGCAACATGGTGGGCTCTGTGGAAGAAGACCCGCTCCATATGTAGATCTAAAGGGCTAATTCTAAGGTAACAAAAACACAGCGATTATTATGTTTAGGTGATTATACACCAATGAAAACATACTCATGAATATTATATTCCATTTCTGCCAAGTCTGTTCTGCTAGATGCCACCAAATTCTACATACTGCACCTTTAAGTAATCACTGTAAAATTTAGCAAAAAAAAAGGGGGGGGCACAGAATAACAACAATCATAACAATAACAATAACAGCAGCAATAGCAGAAGCAATAGCCAGGGAAGGATGCCAACAGGACTGCGGAGGACCGCGAAGGCTAGGCCTGCAACCCCAGGTTTTCTGCGAGATGAGAAAGCACAAAAAACTCCGGGGAAGAAGCCAAGTTAGTGACATGCATTGATGTTACATGAATGCATACAGATGGAGAGGAGGAGAGAGGAGCTCAGTGCATCATGGGAAGTCCCCCAGCAGTCTAGGCCTATTGCAGCATAACTAAGGGCTGATCCAAGGTGAGCCTGGTCGGCCCTAACTATAAGCTTTATCAAAAAGGAAAGTTTTAAGCATAGTCTTAAACATAGAGAGGGTGTCTGCACCCCAGACCGAATCTGGAAGATGGTTCCACAAGAGAGTAGCCTGATAGCTGAAGGCTCTGCCTCCCATTCTACTTTTAAAGACTGTAGGAACCACCAGTGAGCTTGTATTCTGGGAGTGCAGTGTTCTAGTGGGATAATACGGCACTATGAGCTCTTCAAGATATGATGGTGCCTGACCATTAAGGGCTTTGTAAGTTAGGAGAAGGATTTTCAATTCTATTCTAAATTTTACAGGAAGCCAATGTAGCGAAGCTAAAATGGGGAAATGTGATCTCTTTTTCTAGTTTTTGTTAGTACATGTGCAGCTGCATTCTGGACCAGCTGGAGAGTCTTTAGAGACTTGTTAGGGCAGCCTGAATACTAAAGAATTGCAATAATCCAGCCTAGAAGTAACAAATGCGTGGACTAGTTTTTCTGCATCTTTTTGGAACAGGATGTGCCTGATTTTTGTGATATTACGTAAGTGAAAAAAGGCAGTCTTTGAGATTTGATTTATATGGGAGTTAAAGGACAGATCCTGATCAAAGATAACTCCCAGATTCCTTACGGTGGTGCTGGAGGCCAGGGTAATGCCATCCAGAGTAGCTATATTATTAGATAATGTGTTTCTAAGGTGTTTAGGGCCAAGCACGATAACTTCAGTTTTACCAGAATTTAGTAGTAGAAAATTGCAGGTCATCCAAGTCTTTATGTCCTTAAGGCATGCTTGGAGTTTGTTTAACTGATTGGTTTCATCTGGCTTCATTGATAAATATAATTGGGTATCATCTGCATTCTTCTTTTCAACCATTGCTCAGTGGAGCATGAAGCCAAAAAAGTCACTTCCCGCTGTAAAGAAATTCCCCGGATGAGTACATTCTGTACATGCTGTATGGGTCCAATGAGTCAGCATGCTCAGTAGAGACTTCTGCCAGCCGAGACCGCTAACATCTGGTTTAGCCCTCTGCATAACTTGAATGGGGATAAAACAATTCAATCATGCGGCTCTTCTAGACTTTCAAAATGTGATCAGACTGAATGGATCAAATTCTGATAGTGAATCAAATCATTTCACGGGGGTTGTGATGTTCAAAAGAATGTATCCGCTGATTTACAGATGTCTCTGTCACTATGTAATGTAATGTAATAATATAAGTCTTTTTGGGCCCAATAGCATCATATACCGTTGTAATAAATTTATGCCTCTATATCAAATTGGCTTCAAAGCCCGGCGCTGTTCCTAGGGGCTTGGGTTTTACGGCCCACAAGACACGCCCCTTCAGCCATCCCACCGCCTGATGGAAGTTTGAGAGCAGCTGTCACAGCTGTCAATCATGATGTCACACCCCTTTTTTTATATAGTCAAATAACTAATTTAAAACAAACTTATCAAAAAAATGAGCACTTGAAAATACATCAGCATGATAAGAGCCTAAAATGACAGAAACCATCTTTGGGAAAAATTTATTTGATGTGTACTTTGACTTTTTTTTAGTTTGGCGCATGTCCCATCTGCTAAAATGGAGGGGCAGGTTTTATGACCTATACTGTAGCCAGCCATCCAGGGTTGTTCGAGATGTTTTGGCTTCACTGTTGGGGAGCTGTCATGACGTCCATATTTATATACAGTCAATAGTATGTCTGAGTGAAAGTATGCAATGTGCAATCTGATCAGAGAATCAGACTCATATGTTTAAGTTCTGCCATACATTTACTTAGACAACTCAGCTCAGTTTGTGAAGTGGTAACAAATCCCTGCAAAACGATCAACGCTGGAGGAAAAATCTAGATCCATTACTCAAGTAAAAGTAACAGTTGGACACAGTAAAAATACTTTCTTAGAAGTAAAAGTCTTGCATTGAAAGTGTTACTTAAGAAGTAAGTGTGAGTATTATGAGATAAATCAATTTAAAGAATCAAAATTAAAGCACTGCAGAAAATGCATCCTGTGGGTGTTATACTATTAGATCATTATTACTGATGCATTAATGTGTGAATAAGCAGCATTTTACTGTTGTAGTTAGTCAAGGTGGATTTTATTTTAAGTATTTCATGTACTGTTTAATCTGTAAAACAAACAAAAAAAAACTGTCTAGTAACTATACAGTCAAATAAATGTAGTGGAGTAAAAAGTAGAATATTTCTCTCTGAACTGTGGAAATGTGAAATGGATTAAGTACCTTAAACATCATCACCCTACAGTATTTGAGTTAATATACTTAGTTACTAAGATAGTGCTATATTATAATGTTTTCATGTCACAATAATTTATCAAAAAGGCTATTTTTCATTGTTATATTCTATTTTGTCTCTGAAGTCCATGTGCTTCCATGTTTTATTAATTTAATCCAGCAGAAAAGTCAGAAAAATCTTTATAAAGATTCACCTGCATGACTTGTAGAGGTTTAGCATCAGTTTTAAAAGGCTAAAATCACCAAGTGTGGCTGGTAGGCTAAATTCATGGAAGACTGTATGCAGCTGCTTTAAAATCACTGGGAGCAGGGGCTTTCAGATAGAGAGACTTTTTTAATTTATTGCAGCTCTATACTGTATTTATGTGTGTGTGTACATTAGTAGTAATAGACCCTTGAACCTGTTAAGTACAGTACAACTAAGTTGTCCTATAAAGAAACGTGTAAATGAGTGAGAGCTGTTATCTGTGTATGTGGAACTAAATGTTCATGCTTTTCTACATATAAGAGCTCCAATACATGTGTGTAGCCGATTATACTGTATGTAGGCCAGTGTGTGTGTGTGTGTGTGTGTGTGGGTGTGAGTGCCCTTTGCAGAGGCAGCTTGTAATCATTTGTCGTAGCAGTTGAGAGCTGAGCTGTATACTGGCCAGTGAAAAGTGCTCAGGTCCACTCTGAAGGCTGATCCATGTAGCAGCAGCAGCAGCTAAAGTGGAGGACGGACAGGGCAGACATTCAACCTGCACTACTTCAGCATATTGATTAGTTATGTTTTGTAAGCTGTAAGCATGGTGGTGTGAGTGGGTGTGAGTCATTTGGTGTGTTTGGTTTGCCTGATTTCAGACTCCAGTAACTGCATTGGGAACAGACTAATAAAAGGTAAGACAAGAAAGTGAGCAATATTTAACCATATTAAATAATATCCATTACTACTACTATTTTGTACTATTGCTTTGCTGTTAACAACATACTATTCTAATAGTCAGATTAATACTGTACAAATTACAGTTGATCACAGATGCTTGTACTAAAAATACTTTGACATAAAGTTCATTCATTCTTTTTCTCTATCCACATTATGTTATATAGATTTCATTGTTATTATTACAACAAAGTAGTTGGAAGTAGCTGATTACATGTATGGCATGAAAATAACTAAATGCATTCATTTGGTATCATTAGCTTTAATGGAAGTATGTATATGTGTTTTATGTTAAGCAAATTCAACAAGAAACAAAGTAAAGAAAGTGTTAATTGTACCAACAGAAACAGCACCTATTGTACAAAATCAAGACATTAATGGTGATGTCAGGTTGAGTGTAGTAGCTCAACACTAAATCTTTAAAAAATATCTTTCATCAAATTAAAACATGGAAATGTCTTGCATAAATGAAAAATTAAGTGATAATAAAAACATTTGCAATATTGTTTATCTTCAACTTGTGCATTCAGAATTCATAATTGAGAAATTGCATATAAATATAATAATACCATCTATATTAAGTACTGTGGCTAATACACAGTGTGGGATCATTTCTGAATAAAAATAAAATCTATTTGTCATATTTGTTGTATACGTTTTTCACATAAAAAATATTGCTTTTTTATATTTGTGTATGCTATTTAGTAAAACTTCAAGTGAAATTCAGCACTCAGAATGCTTTGGTAAATAAGTCAGGCAAAGATACTAATATACTATAAATTTAATGTATAATTGGATACATTGACAATGACATAAATACTCTATAATGTTGGTTCTTAAATTAGTTTTGATTCAATGTCCATTTTCTGTAATTTTTTTTCTAAAAGGAAAACAATTGATAATTGATGTGTATTTTGAAACGTAGTTCTAAAAGATATTTGATCTAGAAATGCTCTGTTTTTTATGGCACAATATATCATGATATAAGGGACACATCATATGGCAGTCTAAAAAACATCTGTTAATAAAAGTATTTCTTTTGTCCTGTTTGTGTCTGAGTAAAGATGATCGAGTTGGGCCTCGCTGACGGTAGCCTGATCGACGAGCTGATGGAGCTGACGGCTCAGAGTCTCAGTAACTTGGAGATCCAGGAACACTTCAACATCATCAAGGAGATTGGCCGAGGGAAATACGGCAAAGTGCTGCTGGTCACGCATCGCTTCAGGGGTATAACTTTGTTTTGATTTCTAATCTCTTACAGTAGAGAGATAGTAGAGACTTTGTAATAAGTGTGTGATGTTTTTGTACCGAATCCCCAATTATACTAATATAACCATGCTCATGAAATATTGTATGATCTGAGGCACTTTTCCCCAAGAAAAAAAGGTGGTGTTTTATGACTCCAGTATTAGCAACATTACGCTGTCTTGGTAAAAAAAATTAGAACAAATTGATAGATAGAAAAATAGACGATGACCACATTTTCTAACACATCAAGTTCTTTGTTTAATTTAAGTTATCTTGACATTTTAATGTTTCAAATAAATATGCAGTAAGATAACTTGGCTGTCATACTGTTATAATGTAATGTTATTGCTGTTACCACTAATTTAGCTTGGGGATGCTGTAATCCTAAAATAGAGCAAGCATACCAATCTCTGAAAACTGGAAATAAATTAAGAGCTAAGGAGAGAGAAGTACCTTAGAACAAAGCAGACACAGTGAGTAGAGTGGTGGAAGAAGTACTTCTTGAAAAACAAAAATAAGATGGGTGACTCCACAAACCTCAGACGGGCCAGAGAGAAAAAGAGTCATGCCAGAACACAAGCTGACATGAGGCTGGCTGGCTGAAGGCCTGGAGGCTTTGAATTTGAAAACCATTGGGATGGTGGGGAGAAGTTCTGGGGGTTGTGGAAAAGCTTTGTATACAGCAACAACCTAATATCAGTACACTGTTGTTTTCAAGTGTAATTTGTACTTCTTTAGTGAAACAAAGAAGATGTGCATGAACACTGATAATAACAGCCAATGATCTGCAGGGACTCCCATGGCCTTGAAAGTGATGCCCAAAGCCTCGACTAAGCTGCAGGGCTTTCTGCGCGAGTACTGCATCTCCTTACACCTATCCTGTCACCCCTGCATTGTGGGCCTCTTTGGCATTGCCTTCCAGTCTAATGAGCACTACTGCTTTGCCCAGGAGCTTGTCATTGGGAGGGACCTGTTTGCTGTCATTCAGCCAAAGGTGAGTCAAACATTGTCAAAATAAGACTAAGGCTTTGTACGAAATCCATACTCCACACTATTTCTAAGCAATTTTTTAGTGTGCTGTTGATGGCCAATTTTTCACCACAATCCAAAAAGGAAATTGAGGAACAGCACAGCTGGACAAAATTAAAAGTAATGGATGAATATTGAATTTTTGAAAAAAAAAAAAAAACATTTTCACCTTAATGTTAGGTTTAGCTGGCATTCTGAAGCCACATATGTTTAGCTTGTATACCACCAAGTACAGCTGTAGCTGATGGGAATGTCATTAGTTTTGCAGATATTTGGTCATAAACCAAAGTATTGGACAAATAAAAAGGTTTACCAGCTGGTTGTGCCACATGAAAATTCAGGGGATCCCCAATGCAATGATCCTTGGGGTGTCATGAATGTCTGTGCAAAATTTTGTGGCAATCCATCAAGAGTTGTTGACATTGTCATCCCTAGAGTCATATTGGGCACACCTAGTATTAGGGCTGGGCAGAGCCAAAAAACATAAAATCTCAATTTTTCTTCTAGCCAGAGGACGATTCACTTCACATTTTGTGTTTTCTTCTGTAAAATACAGAAAAAGTAAAACATTTTATGACTTCATACATAAGACAGTAGAGTAAAAATAACAAAATACCTGCAACATCTGCAAGGCTATCACTGTTAAGCATATTCAAAAATGACATGTTATCCCTCACAGCTGTGGGCTGTCAGTACCAGGTGCTGGAACTAGTGGAGCACAGGCCTTTACTTCAATAATCCATACAGAGCAGAGACTTCTGCACAAAAAAACATCTGCTCCTGCTGTTTATGTTTTGACATCAGTCTGATATCTCCAGGGAGTATACCAAATCTGCACACTGCCCCTTTGGCTCCACTGGCTTCAGCTGTTGGTACAAGAGATAGAACCTTGTCAACAAACACAAACCAAGAGCGCAGATCAGTGTGCTGAGTCCTTTTTCAGTCTGTCCCTCTAGTAAATGTGATCGTGCAAAGACAAAAAGTTCAATTTATTGAATAATTTCATATCTCCCTGTTGTCCCTAAGATTGTGGGAAGGTTTTTGGCTGAATCAAAGTGTTAGGACTTGCAGACTTAATGGCTGCATTTCAAGAAAGTCCCCAATTGTCTAGAGCTGTCTAAATCCACAGTTCATCAATTGTGGATTTTCTGCAAACTTCTGGAGAGACGTCAGAGTTCTAAATTGTCCACTTGGGGTGCAGACTTCACTGATTGAATTAGACAAAAGAGCAATATACGGGTATGACATGCAATAAAAGTCTGTGGCCATAGCCTAGGCACCCTGTAGAGATATCTAACCATACAAATGTGTATAGATATGAAGAAAAAAATATATGCATGCATTTTAAAAAAGTGATAGTATAAAAGTTGTGAAGTGCAGGGCTTACAGGGGCTGGTGTGGCCTTACAGTCTTGAAAACGTGATGACAGTAAGGACGTCACTAGTACTTATGCTTGAAATCAGCAAGAGCCCAGCCCACAAGTCTGGAGGGTGGACATTTGGATTCAGCCTTTCTTTCTTCATGTGGTGCTTTGTGATGAGTGCTATATGTCCACACTTGAGTGCTGTATGTCTTCACTTTTTGGAAAACTACACGTCCTTTGTCCAATTGTTCCAGGTGGGTATCCCGGAGTCATCTGTAAAACGTTGTGTCCTCCAAATTGCCAGCGCTTTGGAGTTCATCCACAGCCATGGCCTGGTCCACCGTGATGTCAAGCCTGAGAACATCCTCCTGCTGGACAATCACTGCTGCCAGGTGAAGCTAGCAGACTTTGGCCTGGCCCAGAAGAGAGGCACACTGATACGCTTCATCACAGGAACCCTGCCCTACATGGCCCCAGAGCTTTGCAGTGTTGCCCTGACGGAGGGCCAGAAAGAAGTCACAGCTCCTCCACTTAGCGTGGAGCCAAGCCTAGACACATGGGCCTTCGGGGTGGTTATCTTCTGCATCCTTACAGGCTACTTCCCCTGGGAGCGTTGCATGGACTCGGACGACTTCTACCAGGAGTTTGCCGACTGGTGCAGAATGGAGGAGAGGCCTACCACCGAGGAAGAGATTCCTCCTTTGTGGAAAAGGTTCACTCCAGAAGCCATGGAGTTGTTTAGTAAGCTCTTGGCTCTGGATGCAGGAAAGAGGTGTACAGTTGGGGAGGTGAGAGATTATGTGGAGAAAGACTGGCTTAAGAAGGTACATGGGGACGGGCAACAGCAGACAGCGGAAAAAGAAAAAGTCAGCACTTCCAAGGAATAATCCTGGGCATGGAGAGATGGAGATGCTTAGTAACAGACTTCATTTAATCTGTAATGCCCTTATGCTTTGACAGCATGTAAAATATATTATTAAATAATTATTAATTATAGGTGCCTGGATCTGGCATGCAATTTCAGTTTACATCATGTAAAGGGGTGGGGGTGAAGCATGTGTTCTGCTGTCCTTTTGACAAGAGGATCCAAACTGAGACAACCCACAGATGCTAGGTAAAAGTGATAGAGAAAGAAATAGCCCATTAAAGGGTTTTTTCCACGACTTAAGGCTCAAACGCACTGCAGGCATCAGATTTGAAATTCCAACCACAGAACCAACATAGGTTTTTCATTTTGTTCTTTCTATTAACCACTGCATTAGTTGGATGTAATGAATGAATGAAAAGGAGAAATGCAGAGGAGGAAAATGAAATTGAAACTAAGAGCGTCTGTGTCCACAGTAAATCATCTGTTGACTGTTTGATGGTTATTTATTTGTGCTTTAAAATGTAACTGCCGTAAAATCATCAGCATATAATGTTTTATTTCTCTCATGCAGCAATTTTGTTCTCACTACCACTCGCTCTCATTGCTCGACCACCGCCGCGCTTTCTCTTGCTCGGTGGTGCGCAGCTGGCTTGCGCTATCTCTCTCTTTTTCAGCTGCAGAGAAAACAGCTTTGGGTGCTGGGTCTGCATTTGACGCTCCAAAAATCGAAACAAGGTCAGAGTAGGTGCTTCAAGGCAGTTTGACGCACCTCATAACGCTTCTAGTGCGTGTTCGGCCATTGAAAACAATGGGTGTACTTCAAAACGCGCGTGTCAGACGCTTCCAGTGCGTTTAGGCCTTTAGCATTGCACTTCCATTAAGTTTGGGACTCAAAAGAGACAGATTAAAAAAAGAATGGATATTCTTTAATCCCTAATATGAGTCAAACACCAAAAACACTAGATTCTACATCTGCCATAACTCAACAGTGTCTTGCGTTAGACCCTTCCTACCTTGGATGCCTGAGATTTGTAGCTCAGCTCTGTTAAATACTTTAAGTTTTAAGCCCAATCCAAGAAAATTGGATTTCTCAGAATTTAGAAAGCTCCCTCCAGAGCCACAGAAGACATTATACAACTGTTTTGACAAGCTGAGTAGTACTCCTTGGGAAAAGTAAACTGATGTTAATGTGTAAAATCAGCATAGTGCTCCTTTAAATATTACTAGTTTATATGAGAGAAACATCTAAAAAGGGTATGAATCAATTTATTTGTGCCTTGGTATTATTTTTTGTCAAATTCGCTTTGTTTTTTATAGTTGTTCTCCAGTATAATGTTCTGCTCAAGTCTGGATTTCAGTTTCAGCTCATGCTCTGTTGTGTGTACATTGAAAAAATGCATAGTTTGATGCAGCACATGAACTCATTACAGCTGCATTTTGTATTGTTTGATATTTAAAGCTCTGTGTGATGACATTTTTATAGTATGAATAAGTATGAACAGTTCATTTTTGATTAATTTTTTTTACCATTCTGCTTGTGTTTCTTGATTCACTGTAATCTGCAAGCACCAGGCAGCATACACTTGTTTATTGCCTAACGTCATCTTAAATGCAACAGACTGCAATTTGGACCCTCTCTCCTGGGTGGCGCTACTGTATCAAGCTATCACAATGAGCTCTAAAGCTCCCCTCTGAGGCTGTACAAACTAATATAATCTGGTGATTGTTTATTCATATATTTTAACTTTCATATATCATATGCATTGTTGGCTCCAAAAGGACCTTTCTCTGTGGACTTTGCATGTTCTAGTATGTTTAGTTGACTTGCAGGTCAGCTAAAATGTAAACTTTCTATAGTTTACCACAGTTCTCTGAGATATTTTTTCCCACCTGCCTCTCATGGTCTGACAATACTGATATTAATGCAGGATGCAGCGTGTACAAGTTAGAGCAAAGGGTGAATCAATACTCCAATCAATTTTCCACAAAACTGCTTAACATTTTGTAAAAGTCTCAAGACACACTTTCTGATACAATTTGTTATATTCTAATTTTTGTTGTTGTTTTTGTTTTACATGTTTATTTTCAATTCAGTATTCCAACCTGTTTCTTATAAAATTTGAATTAAACTGTATATTAAAAATCAATGTTGCACAGTGTGCACAGGTAACAGTTGACTCGTTTCTGTAAACAGTTATAACACTTATTACCATATTCTCCACACAATTTATATTTGTTGTATCCAATATCATTGTTCACAAAATACTATATATTGTCATGTTGTGAGAACAGAAAATTAAAAAGAAAAAAAAAATCATCCATCCATCCACTTAGTCTTGTTCTTTTCATCCACTCTCTTGGGCAAATATATTACTCTCTTTTAAGCTAGATCCATGACCTAAGTCAGATCTCACTCTGTCTTTATCCCCCCTCTCACCCACTTTACTGACCTTCTTCAGCCCCTTTACATTGAATAATCTCTTGGCAATCT
This sequence comes from Thunnus maccoyii, assembly GCF_910596095.1. NCBI lineage: Eukaryota > Metazoa > Chordata > Actinopteri > Scombriformes > Scombridae > Thunnus > Thunnus maccoyii. The sequence continues at coordinate 5,628,288 of NC_056536.1, read as the reverse complement.
GCTGTGGCTGGCTTACCACTGATGGATGTCCTGCTTTTGTTTGGGAACGGGGTGCCACAGGTGCTTTCAGGAGGCGACATGTTGGCTCTTGGGCAGGACAAACCAGACTTGGCCCAGGGCCTGAACATGCTTGTCCCCCTCATGCTTTGCATCATATTTAGGACATTACACATGCCAGGGTCATCTTTCACCTGACCCTTGGGCCTGTCATACAAACATTAATACAGCTAAGGCAAATCCGACCGCAAAGTCTGTGTTGGCATTTGACTCACCAACTATCTGTGTTGGCGTTGACACAGACTCAGTGTTTAAAAAGATTAAAATAATGTTTTGCATGCCTATTCTGTGTAACAAGGCACTACAAGCTGTGTATTAATCTTGTGAACTTTAAAAATATTGCTCCACATGCAGAGAAAAACAACTTCACTTTTTGCATATGAGCAAATTGTGCTTTGCAAACTCTTAATGACTGAATAAAAAGATCTGTATAATTTCCAGGAAACTACATCTACACTAAAATCATAAGTCTCATCATCACGATTTCCTTCACCTGCTAAATAAAGATCATTGCGTGCTGTTATGAAAGGCACTGTGGTCATGGACTTATCTACATGACTGTCGTGTTTCGGATAGTTGAGTACTTAAACATCACATTAGTGAATCATCCCTGTGATAGGTATATACATATGTCCTTCTAGACATTTTGGGGCCCTATAGGCCAGATATAGAGTGGTGTCTCTGAGGGCTTGGATCTGTTCATATGGGATATGTGATTTACATAACATCAAGTAATCAAGTTATTGATATCTCTGCATGATTTTAACGTTATGCAGATTTCTGATTGTCTGATCAGGACTGTCTTTAACTTTGTAACTTCCCAGACAGTCTCTGTCATTCCTCCACTGGCTGAGGTATAGGTATCAAACTTCCACTATCGGACATACTGAACTTTTTTCCTAACACTGTACAGCTTACAGTGCCCACCTTACCTACTGTATGCTTATATTTGAAAAAGTAATGTTGACATCCCCCTCAACGGAGTGTCCCCCTTTCCTGCATTCAGACTCCTCTCAGGTCTGTATGCAGCAGAGTGAATAGTGCATTCATGTATAAATGAAATGCAAGCCCAGAAAGTCATTTTTACAGATGTTTAAAAGTAAATTGGGTGTCTGAAATTAATTACGTTTTCCTTCCCTTTTGGCAGCCCTCTGCCTCGCAGCATGCTGGGTAACCACCTAGATCACCTAAAATGGCCGTTTCTGGGTATTCTTTTGGTTACAGTTATTAACTGAACTCAGCCATGAACAAGAACACAATTATTTTTTAGTACAAAGCTGCCTGTCTGGATAAAATGAGAGATGTTCATTAGGGATGCACGATATTGGATTTTTTGCCGATATCCAATATGCCGATGTTTCCAACTCATCGTGGCCGATTGCCGATGCCGATATCGATATATGCACATATTTTTTTCCAGCTGGCTGAGGAGACTATTATGCATGCAAGCATAGATTGTACTAAGTATGATCAAGAAAGGCAATATATGAAGGAAGAATTTAGGAAGACTGGAGTTCAGGAGCTCAACATTAAAACTTTAATGAACCTGCCAAGTGGGTGGAGCAGTGGTTTTCTTTGAGTTTATTAGACAGACAGGATTAATGTGTAGGATTTAATCTCTGGTCCACACTACGGAGCAGAAGGTGGCGGTAATGCACCTAATACGCTGATTGCCAATTATAAACCAAAAAGAAGAAGTTTTTTCCAAACAGAGTGGTACATTCTGTCCACCGAAGTGTTTCCTATCTGTGCAGCCGAACATAGCAGCTCCTCGACAGACTGTTTCACCCTGATGGTCCCGGTGCTTCCTCCACAGGCTCCCCCTCACTCAAGCTGCCCGTCAGACCCACTGCTTCTTCCCATTTTAACCCAAATAACAAACCGGGGCTCAGTGCTCCAGTTGGATCCACATGGAGAGCTGGGGCTAACGTTAGCTGGGAGGCTAGTGGAGGCTAGCAGAGGCTAGCAGAGCATTAGCCTCTCAGCTAACGTTAGCCCTGGCTCTCCATGTGGAGCACTGAGCCCCGGTTTGTTATTCAGGTTAAAGTGGGAAGAAGCAGCAGATCTGACGGGCAGCTTGAGTGAAGTGAAGCCTGTGGAGGAAGCACCGGGACTGTCAGGGTGAAACAGTCTGTGGAGGGAAGCACAGTCAGGCGGCGGAGAAGAAGGTGGCATATCGGCTGCTCATAATCGGCAGAATTCGCTGATACCGATATTTCATTTTAGAGCCTTTATCGGCCGATACCGATGACATGCCGATAATATCGTGCATCCCTAATGTTTATCATATGATTTGTTACTGTTATGATTTGCTGCTCTTCTCTATCCACCAACTACAACCAACTGCACTTCAGGAGGCCCGTCTGCATACACACGGAAGGTTGAACAGCTGGCCCTCTAGTGCGGGTACAACAACCTGGAGCTGAACATGCTCAAAATGTCAGAGATGGCAGTGGACAACATCCTGGACATAACCTATTCCATCCTCTCCCCTCTGGTAGGTGCTACAGAACACCGTATGCCAAAACAACCAGACACAAGACCAGTTTCTGTCTTCAAGCCATCACACTAGTGAACAGATATATCAGCCATGTGATGTCAGAAAACATTCCCTGTATACTAACCCTGTAAAATAAAATAGAAAAAAGACCAAATACACTGTACCTTCAAATCATATATTATTTATATTAAGAGTTAAAATACACATTGTGTAATAAAAATGACATATCGCCTATCACTGTCAAATATACATTTTAGCAGGCATATACTCTACATAGCCATGTATACATGAATATACTGTATATAACCACCTACTCTATGTATACAAAATAACTTTTTATTCATACAATATTTATTCCACCACTCCTTGCACTCTTGCACACCCTTGCACTGTTGGTATATTTGATTAAAAGTTACAGAAACAGTCTGACCTTTATGCAGATATTGTATATTGTTGTCCATTGTTGTTTTCATTTATATCTATGTATCTATTTCTTCACCTACTTGTATTGAAAGCCACTAGAAAGCAGAGTCTAATTCCTTATATGCATAAACATACTTGGTCAATAAAGCTGATTCTGATTCTGTGTGGAGCACATGTTGAAAGAAGATCAGCTGTATATTAGGAAGTCATGTGTTTCCAATTTGGATTACATTACATAATCTGTGGTGTCCTCTCTTTCACTGTTCTTGTTCATGTCTCTCCTTTCTTCGTACACACACACGCACACACACACACTCACACAAATACCAGGCTTTCTGGATGGCACCATACACACAGGAGCACTGTTAATAATACCACACTGTCTGTTATGGAATATCACCACAACTGGGGCCTTTCTCAAAGCCAGCAGCTCGCCTGACTCTTACCTCCATAAATGCCAGCATGAGGTGTCTACAGAAACTTTCATCATTTTCATATTCTGTAGCTCCAATCTGTGCTTGAACAAATTATTACAATGAGAGCCACAGCGAATGGTGTTAGCAGGGGGAACAGATCAGAGTGTTTCAGATGAATATTTAAAATGAGGTTATGAAGATTTGGTCAAAGCTGTCTGAGAATTGCCTCATCTCAAGACATGCTATTCCTTGATTTTTCAGAATATTCAAAGCTGCATTTACCATCTTAGCTTAGAGTGTTAGCATGCTAACATTTTCTAATTGGACAAAGTAAACACTAACACAAAGTGATGGCAGTGTCATTAGTTCTGCATTTATTTGGTCAGAAACCAAAGTTTTCAATATATTAGAAGTACATGACAAAAAAAAGACCTAATGATCCTGAGTCATTCTGCTGGTGTGGCTCAAAACAAGTGTGTCATTTGGAAAATGATACAGTAAACATGATTTGAGGATAATGGGCTAAACCATGCCAAACACCAGTGGTGGAAAGTAACTACAGTAAGTACATTTATTGAAGCACTGTACTTAAGTACAAATTTGAGGTACTTTACTTGAGTATTTCCATTTTCATGCAGGACTTTTAATTGTAATGGAGTATTTTTACATTTCTGTGCTGGTACCTTTACTTGAGTAAAGGATCTGAATACTTCCTCCACCAATCCAAAACACTGTTATGATCCTTTAATGCCAGGTGGAAGGAGGGCTAGAGGATCACAGGAGACAAAGATTACTTAGAGTACTAATCAGAGTTTAGTCACTGCCTTTTTGTCATCAAAGAGGACTTCTGATCATAACTAAACAACTAAACAACACAATGGGATCATTTTTTCCCTATTACTGGACCCTCTTAACATTTGTATAAATTCAGTTCTGTAAGTAAGAAGCAAGTAATTGATACCATTTTTTCAGCATAACATGGGCTATTTAAATATGTATGCTGCAGTGATATCACATGACATAATAGAAAGTTATAAGACAAAGAAGTCAAAAGAAAAAGTATTTTTCAACTTTTTATCCATTTTCCACAAAAACAAACTATGTGTAAATGATTATTATCTTCACATTTGTAGCTCAAGGCCTCAGTTTAAAAAAAGTCTCAATTGCACAAAAAACAAAACTATTTACAATTTTATCAAAACTGTCCATATTTGTTTCTTGGTGTGTTTTTCTGGAGTTTTTTGGAAAACAGCATTTTTGCCTGTCACGCCACTTCCACCAAGCTGATCTTGTCATTCCTCAATTTCTGTTCAGTAATAAAATGTTTGTAAACAGAATAAAAACACCAATCAGAATAAAAACACACATTTCACTATATGCGTAATGTGCACATGCTTCAATGGTCAAAGTGTGCATGGAGGTAGGAACATGTCTTTACCATAGACTGTAAAAAATATGGACGTTGTCACCGTGATGTCACCCATTGGTTTGCAAACTGCCGTTTTGAAGCCTCGAGTGTAGTGATTTGACCATTACCATCTTGGATTTAGCCATCACCATGTTTGATTTTTGGAGCCAGAAGTGTCCATATTTGGATGAGAGGGTGGAGCTGATCATAGCGCTAGCTGCTAGTGTGGTTAGCACGGTGCATTTACAATCTATGGTTAACAGTGATAATGCTAATGCTAATTTTCGCTAGCGAAAAACAGGCCTAAAACTGTTAAAACAAAATGTACTCACCAGCAAAATTGATCATCCGACTCATTGATAGGTCTTACAACCAAACACTTAACAAGACTGTTTTTAGGTGACGACAATGTTACAATTAACTTCAGTGAACTGAAAACACACTGTGAAATAGCAGCAGCTACACCTATAGGCAATGGTTACATTACATAAGCAATGTTATCGCTGTGGTAGCGACTTGTCAATCACAACGTAGCCACGCCCTAAAGCATACCCTGCTTTATCGTCAAATTTAAATTAAATGGGACCACAATTTACAAAATGAACATCATGCTGTATTGAAGAAGACTTGAACTTGAAACCAGCAATTGAGACCATAAACTCATAAGGGAACAGTTTACTGATATTTTTCAGCGCCGGAGGGGCTGAAATTTGACGGTAAAGCAGGGTATGCTTTAGGGCATGGCTACGTTGTGACTGACAAGTCACTACCACGGTGACAACATTGCTTACGTAACATAACCACTGCATATGGGCGTAGCTGCTGCTATTTCACAGTGTGTTTTCAATAACACAACCTGTGATTGGACAAGCAAGATTCAATATGGCTGCCAGTGTTCTCATTCACCAAAACAGTAAAGAGTTGTTGGTACAATATTATTATATTATTATATAATATTAGAATAAATAAGTACATAAAACATAAAATGATTGCCTTTATAATTTTTTAAAAGTGTCCAAAAATAACACAATATTTCCTTGATGGATTATCAAACCACTGGATGGATTATAAGAAGTTATATAAGTTATAGCTTGTTGCAACAGCTGATAAGTACACTGCAGGGCAGTTTTTAAAGTAAGCGTCTAGCATGCAGCGTTCCAGAGATATTCTAAAAATAGTGATTAGACTTTTATATGGTATACGACATCATCGACCCCAGAGAGTTCCCCCTGGCCCTGCTAGGCCCCACTGGTCCATGCTGTGGAGAAGTGGCCCCTGACACAGAATGAAACCATCCCCTCTTTCACGTACAGATCACTATGTCTCCGCTGTATCTATTTCAGATTCTGCCACACAGCAGACTTAATCCTACATCATGATCCCTCAGCAAGGCCTCTGACAGTGAACCTGGGTGTGATGTTTACATATCATACGAGAGCTGCTGCTTACAAATTAGTCCCTTTGGGTGTATCGCTGGCTCTGTGATCTCAGTGGCCCTTGGCTAACTCCTGACAAAACATGTGAGGCTCTAGCATGTCTGTCAATCTCTTGAAAGCAGCACTAGCATGTCTGTCAGTCCCTAACGGATGGCCTTACTCATGTTAACATTTGTAGCGAGCAGCTGCTGTCGAACATCTTGACCACTGGGGGGAAATGATGAAGTGATTGTAGAGAATGTTTAAGTGTATGGAGATTAAAACTGCATTCAAAATGTTTTGAGTGGTGAGAGTGTTTAGATTTTTTCTTTGTGGAGTGCGGGGGAAATGCTAGGCTTTGTGTAGCAAATGCAGAGCAAAATCACAATTAATAATTATAAATCAGGATATTGAAATAAGTAAATTCAAAATAAGTTTATAAAAATACAAGTACAAAGTACAAATACAACGATCAGGACCAGCAGTAAATTTCAAGCAATCTTGTTTCACTGCCTAGACGGTGTCTTGTGAAGAAAACGGCTTATTGTGCTGTGTATCAAACTATATTTGGCATATGTAACATACAGTTTGATACTCAACATCTGAGCCATTTCCAAACTCCGGAAGTCCCATAGGCGTCGTTAGATACAAGTAGAGGATAAACCTAAAGGTGTCAACATACAGCAAACACAAAGCCTCAATCAAGAACTGAATGTTGTTTCTGCACAAAACTGCTGTTAACACCCAAGTTTCACATGCTGTACACTTTCATTTTAAAGGTTTCTTCAAGGGAGATGTACTGCTCATTGCTCCCAGCGCCGCAAGGTAAACTGAATTGAATGAAAGTATATAACACTGCATGAAAAAGATATCACATAAAAGTGTCACTGAATTGTATTTTTTGACTATTTTTACTGATATGATGCTATATGACTGAAATACTTTGTGTGTCAGTTTGACATTATCACAACCTCCTCTTGATATGTACAAGAAGTCACATAATAATGTAAGTCAGGAAGAAAAAATAAGAGATGACAATCACAGCTAACTGAGCATTATATTCATGTTTAATACAATGTGTTTAAAAAACATAAATGTGACAGTGAAATCAACGTTATACATTCTTATAAAGCCTACAAACTTAAAAATATACAATGTAACCACATGGTAATATGACCTGAGGTTATCAGGTGTTACACAAGGAGTTTGACTCACCATCACTGTCTTGTGAAAACCATGTATAACAATGTGTGACAATGTGTTTTTCAGCAATGTTTTTTTTTTTTTTTAGCTTTAAAGTCCCCCTCCATTAAAAAATATGTCTAGCTTATTGTTAGTCTTGGATGTCTGATCGTCTCTGTTCAGAATGATGCATGTGCAGAGTGACACGAGATGGATGTTTTCATAGTCAGTAACTGAAGGGTGAAAGTTTTTCTGTGCTCACGTTAAATCTCAGTTGAACATGTGTATTTAAAAGCATAATTTGTGACATCACAACTAGTTTGGGGACAACTTACACAACTGTGATTGGGAAACTTGAAGCCTCTGGTTAAGTAGAAGATATATTTTCTAGTTCAACTTTTGAAGCGGAAAATATATGTAAATTTATAGATATTGGAGTCTTCAATGAGGAAGAAGATGTAGGTGTGATTTTATGATTTTCTTGTTTACTTAACTGAACTTTTTTGGTGGAAAAATCATATCAAATACAAATGAGAGTATTTTCGTATGTCTTAAAACATGCTTGGAGGGGATCTTTAAGGAGAAGAAGATTTTTCTCTGTCTATAAAGGCAAACTTAATTGTATAATTGGTTTGAAATTTTCAAAATGACCAAATTTGGAGATACATGGTTTTCTTTTGACAGTGACGTTATGTCATTTTCGGCATTTTATGCAGCTAATTCTTTGCTACAGTTATAAAATGAGTATGTCATGTGCATGTTGCGATGGATTGCAATTGATATGAATAAGCTCATTGATAAATTGACAAACTACTACAGAAATAACAGTCTCATAAAAGATTGCTGAAATCAAGCTCAACTACTTTATATATATCTAATTTTTTTAAACAAATGCCTCAAAAATATGTTGAAAGCCATTAAATCAACAACAAGCAGTAGATTTTAGACAAAGCTGCTTTGCATTCTGACTGATCAGAGTTTTGTTCATTTTGTACACTGGAAGAGAAAGAACATTTACTACGCATTTTTTTCATCTGTGATTTGATGGAAGGCCAACACTTTGTACATTTAATAATACAAACATATGTAGAATAAGAGATGAAACTGACTTAATCTCACTGGAAGGTACACAAACCAGCCATGTAGAAGCAGATTATGTTTTCTGTTTATACATAAAATGTTTAAGACTATGAAACATCATTTTAAAATGATCAGTATTTTAGTTAATGCGTAATTCACTTTGTTTGGACTTTTTTGAGTAATTATATCCATTTTTGTAACAGAGAGTTGGGTTTTGCTTTCGAGGTGATCCACCTTGCCAGATTGGATTTTATTTCAGTAAGTTTTCAACCCAGTTTTGGCTCACCCATCTTGGCCTGGCACAAGATAGTCCTCATCCTCCGGCACCAATCCCGCAATCACTGCCTCTCTTTCAGGTGTGGTTTTGGGACCATCGTGGACTTCGGCTTGAGTCTCTGTGATCTCAGGGCTGGCTTCAATGTCATCGTAATTCTCCTGTGGGTCATCCACCTCATAGGTCACCCCATCTGCAGTAAGGAAGGAAGAATTTTGTGGATGCTCAGTATTAGTATGCAAGTGTGGAAAAAAAGATGCGTGCATGTGATAAAACTTGCTCAAAACTTTCCTGTGCTTTGATCAAGGGCACTCTCAGGGATGTAGTTTTCTCCTGAGGTGCCAGCAGAGTCTGCCTGAGAGGTCAGGGGCCGAGCCTCATCCACTTCATCAATATCATCGTAAGAAAAAGAGGAAGTGCTCCGTGCGTCGTGCTCTTCAATGAATTCAGCCTCTGATCTGAATCCTCCTTGAAAAACGGCAACAAAACAAGTTTCATAAACACTTTCACATTGTCCTAAATTTCAAATCACAATGCCTGCATTTCTATCACAAAAACATTAAACCATTAAAGAAAGATATTTTCACTATATTTCAAGGTTGTGCTTAATTTTTATATTGAGATCATATTTAAATATAACAGCCTGTGATTAGGATCTGTTTTATAAATGGAAATGTATTTAAATACAACACTAAATCATTTTTTTTAAAAACATTATCATATATATTGATTAAAAAAAATTAAAAAAGAAAAACAAATAAATGTTTTGAGACTCACTGCCATGACCGAAGTCTTCCATTTCATTTGCTTTGCTGTTGAAATCCTCCACATCACCACTTTCAAACTCTACTTCTTTTCTTGAAAAGATTCTTGCTACATCAAAATAGCATTAGACATTAACTGGGACATGACAAACAACTGTCTAGGGCAGAGAAACAATAAATGCATGTGCTCATACTAATGTACCAGTGGACAGCACAAGAGCCAGAAAAACTAATGGTTAAATGGTCACATGGAGTATGTAGTGGTCAGAATTTAGTCAGCATGTAGAAAGACTGGCCTCTTGTGGCAAAATGCCTCCAGTACACCTTTTTCAAAACATTTTGGTTGATCAGGAATTAGTGTAATCAATTAAAAGTGAAACAAATTATTTATCAGTAGTCATTGATCAGTTGCAACTGACGCCATAACAATAGAATAATACACTTACATGAGACATTCTTGGCTTTCCTGACGATGCAGATTCGTACAAATACAACGATCAGTATCACCAGAACCAGAAGAAATCCTACTCCCAGGATAATAGGCACTATGGGGATCTTATTGTCTTCCTTTGGTTGCTGTTTGACCACATACCCTGAAATCAAACCAGAGCAAAGTGGCATTGATTTATCTTGTTTTTTTTCTGTGCTACATTAATCAAATAAGAAATTCATTTTGTGTTAAATGTGTTAAAATTTACAGATTTTAATCTTCATATTGTATTTTGGGGAACCAGTGTGACTTATTGGGAAAGGATTCATTGTTTTGGTTACCTTCACAGTAGATCTCAGCTGGTTTGATTTTTGTGCAAGACGTTGGGTGGACACAGTGCTTGATGTCTTTATGATCTTTTGTGCATGTCAGTGTTGTTTCCAAGTTGGCCTTGAATCAAATTTCAACTTGTCTTTAGCATATAGCCTTTTCATGCAGCCATATAAAACAACATAAAGATCTGTCTGACAGCTAAAAATGACAGCTGAATGAATAATGAAGACAAATAGTAAAATGTAAAAGATCACAGTTAAATTATACAGAAGTCACGTAGCTTAACAGGATAACGAGTGGGAACTTGCCACAAACAAACATTCAACCAAAAAATGAAATACAAAAATGTACCCTTGTATCTGCTCCTCTGCCATCGCTAGGTTTGTCTATAGGATTCCCACATTTGAGCGATTCACACAGATTTTCTTTAGTAGTCTTGTCATTTAAAGGACACACTTCTTTCCACTCTTTTCCATAATTGACTTTAAGCTGACCTCCGCATTTTTGTGTGGTGTTGAGCTTGACATTTTCTGTAAAAATAAATAAATATATATAAATAAAAATAATTCACTTTAATCTCTCCAACTTTCAGGAATACACTAATGTTCAAAGGAATAGCTGGACAGTTTGGGAAATACGGTTATTTGCTTTCTTGTCAAGAGGTAGATGAAAAGATCTGTAACACTCTCATTCATATTCAATACTGTCTGTTGAATATGAAGCTGGAGCCAGGAGATAGTTTGCTTAGTATTTTTTTAACTTTGGATGGACCCAGGCTAGCTGTTTACCCCCGCTTCCAGTCTTTATGCTAAGCTAAGCTAACCATTTCCCGGCTGTAGCTGACATGAGGGTGTCATCAATCTTTGAAAAAGAGAAAGCAAAAGTGTTTATTCTTAAATGTCAAGCTATTTCTTTAATACCAATTACTTGAATTTTCCAACTTTGGTAAATTCACAATTTAATTGCTAGCTGTAAATATACTATAAACAATGATAAATTAAGCATTTTCTCCAACATTCATATGGTTATATTCTGCATCTTTGATGATACAGCAAGCACATACATACATACATACTTACTAACACAGTAAACAGACACCAATTTTCCTTTACACGTTCCTTTGAATCTCTTGCACTGGCCGAGAAGGTGATGGTCTTTCTCACATTTGACATGGTAGTACTCCTTATGTGGGTCAAGACGTTCAATACTGAAGTTGCCGGGAACAGCGTTGCTGCAATCTTGTTCTTGGCAAACCATGTGTGAATAGTCGAGGTTCCAGTTACTGTCACACACTTCAGTGTCATTTATCGTCACTTGACCTTTACAATTCTCTGTGAGCTTGACTTTGGGCTCACCTTGAAAGAGAAGCAATAAAATAACAAGATCAAATGTTAGAGGAGAGGTTAACATTTTCAGATAGTGTTGAACACTCTATGAGTGAGCACAAAATCAACAAATAAGCATTTCCCAAAATGTTGAACACTTAATTGATCAATAAAAATTATCGGGAAGTAGCCTGTTTACTGTATCTGTGTAAACAATATAGCTTTAGTTTAGAAATCAATTTTACCTTCACATTTAATTAAGAGCTGTTGCTTCTGTGTGGCTGCTCGTGTCTTTTCGCAGCCCCATATGTTCGGTGGATTCTTAACACCTGCACAGTTGAAGCTACCGTTCCAGAGAGTTCCAGAGAGAATCATCAGTTCAGAGTTCTTTTCCATCGTTTCCATGTACTTCCCACAATCCAGATCCTCGCAAAGCCTCTCGCCCTCTATTTTTGAAAAGCCTTCCGCAGAAACAGCAGCCAGATTTTTTCCTTCTGATTGAAGTAACACAGTTCCACTACAGCTCTTGTTAAGTCTGATCTTCTTCCAGCCTAAGATTAGCAGCATGGACAAGTGAGAAAACAAAACAAAGCTTCAGGAAATACAAAACCTACAAAACAACATAGTGTATTAAGCATTAAGTCCACCAATGCCTCCACAGTGCTTTTTGCACCTGTTTGTCATTTGCAAAGTAGTAGTTGAATTGTTGGGCAGATAAAAGAACCTTGATAAAAGTTTGTGTTGATGTTAAAGACCCTCTCTAAAACCTTCAGCACACTTGGAAAAAAGAATATTTATAGGTATTATTTATAAAAAGTTTAACATTCAAACACTCTGCTTCATCAGGACTGTGTGGTTTGATCAGATGTGACTTATTTGAATTGATACTGCTAAATCCTGATAAGTGATGTGTGACATCAACTTGTCCCACCTTTGGCAAACCAGTGAGAAGAGCACAGACAAAACCAAAAGTACAAAAAAGTCTCAATTGAAATAACCACCGTTCGAATGTTGATCGATAATTGTTTGTTCATATAGGATCACATTTCTCATGGTAAGATGCTGATTGATGAAATAGGTTTTCAGGGCCTTTAAAGTTAAAATAGTTTGTTTTAAATAGTTCAACATTTTTGGGAGGTACACTCCGTCGCTTTCTTGCCAAGAGTTAGATGAGAAGATTGATACCATTCATAACTTTCCATTACATATGACGCTAGAGGCCGTCTAATTAGCACAAAGGCTGTGACAGTAGCTTAAATAACACAGGAAGTCACTGCATCTGGCAAAGACCACAACTTGTCATTTTAGGTAGATGGATTTTTTTTAAACTTTGGATAGAGCCAGACTTGTTGTTTCCTCCTGTTTCCATGCTAAACTAGGCTAACTGGCTGCTGCTGTAGGTTTATATTACAGACATTACAGTGGTATCAGTCTTGTCATTTTGCTCTTGGCAAGAAAGTGAAGACCTATTTTTCTAAAAAAAAAAAAAATCAAACTACTCCTTTATGAGAAGGTCTCTTTTAATGCTTAAAACATATCTGAGAAGAAGAAAAACTTAATCTTCCACTAAAATTTCCACTTCCACTATTCTGACTTACACATCATAACTTTTCTAACATACTATTTCTTTGTGAAACTACAGCTTATATCTTGTCATATTTTCTCTATGTAGTTTTTTCATTTCAAAACATCATGCTAAAATTCATATAGAGAACTGAAGTCATGATGTCACATTTGAGCTATCCTTGGTTACACTAGTTTCTGTAATTCAATGCAATCTCTCATTCAGCATTTTTTTTATCAGTCTTTCTGGGGAAAAAAAAGTTAAGTAAAGGATGCGGAGATTCCAGTTTCAGTTTGGCTCTCTATATGGATAATGAAGACATTTTGCACTAGAGTCAAAATCATTACACATACCAGAGCATTGGAGGCCACCAAGAGCGCAGCGTGTCGTGGGAGGACTTACATCACATGCTATTAATGACTTATTTGCAGGACACTCTACTTTTGAAATGAAACGTTTCTTGTTTGATTCAGGTCCGAAGTAGTCAATGGCGTTGAGAGCCGGCCCACATCCCAGCTCCTCACAGATGATGTTTTGTGTGTTCTTGTCTTTTAGAGTGTCCTTGCACACTGGGAGCAACTCGCCTTCATACTCCATCTCCAGATTTCCAGAACATTTGTCTCTGGAAATTTGTAATTTAGGCTTGATGCTACCTGCAATAAAACAATGACAAGTATAGAGTATAACCTAATGTTATTTACATTATTTGTTATTTTGATAAAAGAACAAAAAATGGATCTGGATCTAAATACACACTGATGGGCAAAAATGTCAATTTTGTGCAAAGATGAAATTAACTTTAAGAAAGTCAGTCTGATGACCACTGAGTTATGGCCCTCTAAATGTATGATGGAGATGCATCAAAGTTTTCAGGGGTGCACTGATTAATATTTGGGAGTTACATTAGTTTATATTATATATAAATATATATACAAAATTTGAAGAATTATGAAAAAACTAGAGCCATTTAAAAAGACAAAAACAACAAATTAAATTACTTATTTTATACATAAATGTGTTATGTACCAAATTTGGTGAAGAAGACTTTGTTTAGCTTTGTCTTGATAGATCATTAGTTGTTCTTTAGCCTATGAGCTAACTTCCTCCAGATTTAATTTAAGTCTCTGAGAGGTTCAGTTACCTACTTAACAAACAGATAAACCGGACTGAAAACATCGCCTCCTTGGCAAAGGTAATATAAGAGCAAAATCAGTATAGGAAATTATTAGGAGACATGAAATTTGGAGAGAACTTGAGGTGGTGGGAGTATATGGGGCATTCAATCTGACAGAAAGGATAAACATAAAACATAAGTAAAATGATATATGTTTCAGATATGTTTGATAATAATAAATATATAAATATTTTAAAAACAATTACCTGAGCAAACAACATGGACGGCATCTTCACAGGGGTCATTATCATTCATGACAAAACTACACTTTGTCAGGTTGTCAGTCCTCTTTGACATGTGCATACTCTTGACAATGACAGTGTTATCTCTTTTAGACAAGACGCCGGAGTCGGAGACGGTCCCACAGTCCAGCTGTTTACACAGCTCCTTAGACATGTTTTTTCCCCAGGTGGCTGCACACACACCTCCACAATTCCCATCCATGCAAATATTGACTTTGCCCCAACACGTTTTGGTCAGATTTATTTTGATTTCTCCTGTTGTGACAAGCAAAAGGCAAAAGGGATCAAGAGGTTGCTTGCAGAATCTCATCATCAGATTATTTCACATCTAAAACATGTAAAGAATTTCTTACACTGATCAAAGACAAATGCATGATATCTCAAAGTTTCTGCAAAACTGGACCAGTGGAGTAGAAGTTTGATTGTAGTATATCTTTCAGGCCAAACTTTTATAGCGCCCCTATTAGGTCAATTTTTTGTACCATTGTTAAAATGCATCATATCTGGACCACAGGACAACCAGTGGCATACTAAATGAAGGCCATCATGAGTAAAGGATATGTTTTAAATTAAAAGACAGGTGATTCAACACTGCTTCACAATACCTGAACATATCACTGTGGCAATAGTGTCATTGTGGTCTGATGGCAATGTGTTGGTTTCACAGTCAAACAGAGATGTGTTGTTGGATGAGCAACTGTACGATTTCTTTGAAATAGCATTTCTCTTTACATCATTACGGATGTAGTTAAAGCTTTGGGCTGTCCCACAGTGAATCTGTCGACACACTGTGTCGGCGGACTTTTTGTTCCATGTCACGTTGGATCCGGAGAGCCAGGAGATATTGTTACCATTCTCTATCCCCACTTTTCCAGAACAGGAAGAGTGGGGATCATCAAGAAATACCACCTTGTGCTCTGAGAAACAAGGAAAGAGAGATATACAGTTGGTGTTAGGATTGTGATAGACTGGCGACTTGTCCAGGGTGTCCCTCCCTCCCTTCACAATGAAACATGGAAATACTAAGATGCAGTTTTACAGATAAACAAATATTCTGGACCATTAGTGGTTTAAACTAATTATTATTATTTTTTTTATCATTCTAATGAAGGAATAAAGTTGTCTTCAGTCCTGGAAATCTATACACACATGCACATATGACAAATTTTCTTCAATTTTTTTCTTCCTAAACCTTTAAACAAACCATTTGGTTGTTTGCCTTTTGAGCTGTGATATCATGTTTGAAATGTGTTGTGCTTAATCCTTAATGAGCCATCTGTATAAGAGGTATGTTCTGCACCCCACAAAAAAACCCTACCAAAGTTTTCGAAATGAAAACCTTTTCAGTGGGCTTCTTTTTGGTGGAATTTTCAAAGGCAAACATTTTTGTTTTTTTTGTTTGTTTGTTTGTTTTCGGGGGTTTTTGATAATAATTGGAATTTTAAAATGTTCTCAATGGAAAATAATGTCTATTTAGGTCATTCCAGATGACACAGTTAATACTTTACAATTTTTCAAGTCTGTCTTAAAACAAATTTCAGGAGTCCAAATGAACATTGAAATAGGTTTTTCTTGCCATAATCATTCCTCCTGTTCATACTGGCTGTTAAAACATCCCTTCATAATGCACTTACAATGTAAGTGATGAGGCCACAATCCACAGTCCTCCTTCCATGCAAAAATATATTTAAAAGTTTATCTGATGCTAATATGAAGCTTCAGCCATCCAAATCTCAAATCAAGTAGACATCTTTCAACATTACAGTCTTTTTAGTGCCAAAGTCCCTCTTTTTGTTACTATACTTCCACTGCAGCTCAACAGGGAAACACTGTCCGAGGAAACACAAAGAGGGAATTTGATGCTAAGAGGACTGTAAATGTGGCAGATATCCACTTGATGTGACTAACTTAGACTGCTGAAGCTTCATATAAGCTTCAGATAAACTTTTAAATGCATTTTTGCACAAAATGACTGTGTGGACACACTGTGGATTTTGGCCCCAATCACTTACATTGAAAGCACATTTGAAGGGGATCTTTTAATAGCCAGTGTGAACAGGAGGAATGATTACAGTGAGGAAAACCTCTTTCAGTGTTTATATGGGCACCTGACTGTTGTTTTAAGACACACTTGAAAAATTGTGAACCTATATAACTGTATATGGTTGACCTGATTTCCGTTTTCATTAAAGCTGTACTAATTTTTTTATATATTAGCTATGGATCAAATGATTATGTGTAATATGAAGGGTGTCACTTGTATTGACAAACCCACAGAGAATTATCACCCAACTCTGCAGTTCCCCTCAGCTTCAAAAAGCATTTTAGCATTTTCAGCTCATTGTTTTGGTTACGATTTTAGCAAAAGTAATTTTACTGTTTTAGTTTAGTGTTTAGTTTTAGTCTCAGCAATCTCATCAACCTCAGACAGCTGTTTTCAGCAAAAAAAAAAAAAAGTTCTCATAAACCCACTGTACA
Organism: Thunnus maccoyii; assembly: GCF_910596095.1. Taxonomy (NCBI): domain Eukaryota; kingdom Metazoa; phylum Chordata; class Actinopteri; order Scombriformes; family Scombridae; genus Thunnus; species Thunnus maccoyii. The sequence goes on along the minus strand of NC_056536.1, from coordinate 5,611,223 downwards.
CTACCTGCCCAGCACCAAACGCAGACAGATCAAATTAGCAACTAAAGCTGGTGAACATAGAGGCACATTCAGCAGCTAAAGAGAAAAGTCAGATATTTCCATCAGGAGTTTGTGAAAAGCTAAAAGGAAAATGAATATTGGACTGCACGTTGGTCAAGTAGCCTGAAACAAATGGATGTAAATGTTGTTTTGTGTCTGCTGGGTGTGTAATTACACAAATTACTGTTAATAGACCATTGAAGGGCTAACAAATATGGAGTAAAATTTAACATAAAAACAATGTTTGTTCTTAATTCAGATATTTGTAGAATCTTTCCACCTTTCAATGGCTTTTTTTACATTGTTGACTAAAACCTCAAAAAGAAATGTGGAGTACAGATTCAAATTCAGTTAAGTGCCTCTCTAATGTGACTGACAGTATGGAATTGAAGAAAGACAGTCAGGCACAACAACATAAGGTCAAAGGGCAAGACAGACAAATAGAGAAAATAAGACTCACTTTTGCAGATTATTCCCACTGCCTCCTTCTCAGATGAGGTGCCGTCATGTATCTTACACTCAGATATTTTTGAGGCCTTTTTACAGGTAACCTTCTTTTGCAGGAATTGATTTGAACCCGCGCTGAATTTTTCAGTGCTGTGGGCCTCTTTTGCTTTCCCACATTCTAGTTGTTTGCAGACAGTATCTGAATTTTCTTCTGCCCATAGATTTTTAGAAACCTTTTTCCATTGTCCGTCATACTTGATCTCCAGCCTCCCAGCACATTTTCCGGGACCATCCGTCAAGTTTACTTGAATACTATCTGTACCAATACAGCAAAAGAATTGTGAAACATGGGCCACATACTACATTTAAAACACTTCCTGCATACATTTGGGCAAATATATAATTTTACATGTACTTGATATCAAAGTAATGTTATTCTTGTTTTTGTTTGGGTTTTTTTTTAGTATTTATCAATGAAATTCCCTGTCTTGGCCTGGTATTCCTTCTACATCTCAAAAGCCATACTTCTTACTACAAGTAACAAGAAGAGACCATCACCATATGATTACTGCCATATCTCACCTGAACAGACTACGTAGGCCGTAGAAGCACATGGAAAAGGTTTATTGTGACGCTTAGCTTTACAATGCCACAATGAGGACTCCTTGCCCGTGCACTTCACAAAGTCCATTATCCCTTTGTTTGCAGGCACTGTTTTACTCTCCTGGAAGAAAATATTTATGGTAATTTGGAAATCATGTTAATCTGTGCCAGACTGTACACTTTGATGGACTCAAAAAGAACAGTAAAACAGGTATTGGTAGGAATTTCTTTTAACTTTAGCTAGAAGCAGGTTTGCTGTTTCCAGTCTTAATGCTAAGATACTGTAAGTTAAGTGTCCCCTGGCTGTAGCTTCATATTTAGCAGACAAATACAAGATTGTTATTGATCTTCTCATTTAATGCAGCGAGAAACTGAATGAGCATGTTTCCGAAAAATGTCTAACTCATCCTTTACAAATTTAAAGGCTATGAAACTTTTGAAAAAGGAAAAAAACACACTCTTGTTCTTAAATGTGAAGCTGAATTTATAATAAATTAAAACATGATAAACCATAAGACACACTCTTGCTTAATTCAGTACACTCACAGGTTTTGTTGCATTAGCTTATGGTGGCTAGGAAATGTTAACAAAATTTAAATAAATATTGCTGTATAACTGACATTACTGAGTCATTTTGCTGACTTCATAACTCTTCTCTACTTGTGCCACTGTTACACTACGTTTTAGTATTTACCACCATCCTGTAATTGCCACTTGTGGCCACAATGGTCACTGTTCAACAAAAGGTGCATAGGCTCACATAAAATTTAAAAAAAAAAAAACCTTTGAAAAACTCACCATTAGACTCCCGCAATTTAGCTCTTTGCAAACCATTTTAGCATTTGATTCGGTCCAGGAGGAGGCACACACAGGGTAAGTTATATCATTCACCCTAATTTGAACTTTACCAAAGCAGTTGTCCTCCAGAACTACTTTAACAGTGTCTGTGGAAAATAAAAATATGGGAACGTGTTCTTGATATTATGGTTTAGATTTTTAACCAGCTGAAGATAGTGGGTGAAAAAAATATTCAAGTGACTTGTTTTTTTCTACTGATATTTACATTTTTCAATTATAGAAATAATCAAGACAAAGCAAGATCACGATGAAAACATTGCCTGTGGAAATTATGTGGTTGAATAGTAATTAGTTAAATTACCTGAGCATGTCAGCTGTGTGTCACTGTGCTTTGTAGAGGTACCACAGTACATCTGCCGGCACATCTCATCATAATCGGATTGGTTTCCTTCAGGTTTGGTTTTGGTCCAGTTGTTATTTTCTTCTATTTCCAGCTCCCCAGAACAGACATTTGATGCGTTTCCTCTTAATTGCAGTCGCTTGTAATCTGTTTTAATAAACAATTTTCTTAATTCACTGATATGTTGCCACAAAGGAGTAAAATTCTGAGTATATGTGTGTGTGCAAGTTACCTGTGCATATGACAGAAGCAGGTTTACTGCATGAAGTTGATTCCTGAGTTACACATTGCCAAAGATCGGTTAGCTTGTCTAGACACTTGATCTTCATCTTCTTTGAGGTTTTGAATCCTTCCCAAACCATCCATTCCTCACTAGGAACGTCAGTGGAATTACCACATTTGAGCTTTTCACACAAATGATTGGCTTCTTTCTTTTCTTTGAGAGGAATTTTTATGGCATATTTTAGAAATGGTAAGGAGAAGAAAAAAAATCATCAAACTCAATCCTTCAAATTCATTACAAAGTCAAAAGCAAATAGTAAGCTTATGACATAAAATAATGAACAACAAAATATATCACAATAATAACAAAGTAATTAATAGTCATTGTGGTGTTGAAAAAGAACTCAAGAAGAGACAATGACTCAGATGGTTCTGTAATCACTCCTCCTGTCCATTAAGAGATCCCTTTCTAACATGTTTCCAATGTAAATGATTGAGACAAAATCCAAAGTTCTCATTTTGTGCACAAATGTATTCCAAAGTTTGAAGCTAATATGAGACCTCAACAGTCTGAGATAGACAAATGAAGTTTGCATCTTCCAAAGTTTAAGTCTTTTTTGCATTATTAAAGGCTGTAACTTTCAATCATACCCACTTGATTTACAGTACAGAACAGTACTTGTGAAAAGTAACTTCATGTGTAAAATCTAATTAAATAAGCAAATGCTGCTGTTTTGATTTTGTGTGATCATTTTTATCTCTGTTTGTTACACTACTTGTATATAGGAACACTCATCTCACAGCCATCCCACTCTGCGTTCCTCCCTGCTGGCTACTCTAGTTGCATTTTACATGAACAAAATGTCCCGTTCTCTTTCAAGCTCACACACAAGACTAAATTCAGACATCACAGAACCTTTCATCAAACATCCACAAACACAGATATGTTTCACTGCTAGCATTTAGAAAGACTAAATCCCATTGACTGTATGAATGATGTTAACTCTTACCCCAGTTGTCATTACAAAAGTAACCTGAAGGTGTTTTCCCATCTGTGGAGTAGCGTACAGCTCCCGCACATTTAAATCCATCAAGATCTATTTTGATTTTGTCTAGAAGAGCAAAAACAAGTAACAGCCAATTACTAAAAAAAAGTCATCATCATTTTCTATAATATCTTGGATTACCCTGCACCTATTTTGTAGCACAGAATTTTTTACCTTTTAAAGGTGCACTTCTCAACAATACATAGTACATATCTCAACATATATAAAAACAAAAAGTTTAGCCTTACTAGAACATTTCATCTTTTTCACAGATGGCTTTCTGTACTTGCTGATACCCCATCCAGGATATTTACAGTCCAACAGGTGACTCTCTGTTCCATTGCACTCCAGTTCATTGACAAAGACTTTGGCATCAGTGGGATAAAGCACATCTTCTGTTGAGTTCTCTGTTTCCCCACAGTGAGTGCTCCTGCACACCACTTTTTCAGTGCTACTGTTCCAGTGTTTATCTCCAACGTAGCTCCAACTGTTATCTTTGTAGATTTTAACATAGCCTTCACACGAGCCATTTTTACCCTCAAGAATCAGCCTGGTGTCATCAGCTGGTTCCATACAGAATGTTTTTAGAAGCATGTTAATATAGTGAGGTATATATTTTCATTTTGTAGTTTTTCATTATCATTTTGTAGTTTAACTTTGTGAATTGTGAGGTTGCTGTATGTTTTTGGTTTTTTTAACCTGATCCACACCAACTTCAGAGCCCTCTACCCACATTTGCTTTAGCCCAATTTACATTTAATTGTGATTCTTTACTGAACAAAACCAAATGTCTGCCATGAAACATTATTTTTTTTTCCCTCTGTAGGATGCATTTTCATGTGTAGCAATTTAACGATAGTTTCCAAAATCTTTAACATTTTTTATACAAATTAAAGAAATGATGCTGTACAAAGTAATATCATGAGGAAAAAAAGGTAACGCTTTATTTCTGAATAATTTCCTAGCAAATTTCCTGGATAGAAGTATGTTTTTTGGTAATAATTGCAGAGAAAATAGCAGTTTCCTTGGAAGAAAAACTCAAATTTAAGCCAAATAAACAGTCATTCATATACTGGAAATTTTTTTCCCTATATGTTGAATTGTATCTTTGCTTGTATACATTTTACACCTATCAAATACTTTTTTTCTGGGAAACAGTAGAAACTAAGATGTACTTTGAAAATTACATATCCTTAAAATAATTTTTTTTTTTTAAAAAAAAGCCAAACATCTGACCAGTATTGATATTTACACAAAATGTTACCCAAACACCGCCTTCAATAAGTTTGGTATTTTTTGTATTTTTTGTATTTTTTGTTCCGTCTTGTTTTTTCTATTTTTTCCCCCTCTTTCTTTGTTTTATCAATATAGAATTTGTCATCAAATTTTGCACAGCAGCGAGATCTGGTATTGGACCATGGGGACATTCTTCCTGATGTTGGCACAACAGTGACTCTTAAGTTTAAAAAAATGAACCGAATGAATAAAGTGTTCTAAGAGAGCACATTTGGTGTGAGTTTTAGGTTTTTTTTTTTCATCAATTGTTCTTGAAATATGAAAATTTGGCAAAAATTTTAAATCTTCATCAATTCCATAATAGATTGAATGAATGAAAAACTGATTATGCATGATTTTTTTTACAAAGTGAGGATTTTCAAAACAGCAGATATATTTTCCACAGTCAAATGTATAAACATGTATTTCAGATTAGCTTCTTCCTGATTTTGTATCAAATTATCAATTTATTATTTATCTTCTATTTTATGTTTTTACTTGAAATTAAATTTAGCAGAATAATCCATGGTCATCCAAACTGATGCTGACTAAACAATAAGAACCATTTTTATGATTGTTGCAGTTCATCTTAAACTTATTTTGAAAAACCCTTAACATGAGGATAAATTGTTTCAGAATGCATTCTTTATATGTTCTGAACAAATACTAAAAACATTTTGATCAACAACCCAACATAATTAGTCACAAATATAGAGTAAAAACTTTAAAGAGAGTAGCTGTAACTTGCCTTCAGTGATCACCTGCTCAATGTGAGCTATGTAGAGGAGAAGGAGGAACCACATCATCACCACAGCTCATGTCTACAGAGTGAGGCAGATGAATGATCTGCTCAGCTTTATATTGCCAAGGATGTGCCCACCCAAAATGGATATGAGCTGTTACATGTATGTGGTGCACTGTTAGAATCACACATATTGTCTTGGAATGAAAGAAATAAAAATAGAGGGAGGATCTCAGATGAAAAAAACATATCTAAAAGAGTATTCATTTTTTTTTACTTTTTCTTTTTTTTTTCTGTAATTTGCACTCAAATGATTGGACATATAAACATGATATCAGACATATAATATATATATGTAAATAAATGTATTAATGAATTAATCAGTAGTTGAAGGCTATAAAAATGGACAGCTTATACAAGTGCAACAAAGATGTGGTGTGCAAAAGCACTGGCTGTAGGATGTGTCTTAGACATGCTACAGATTTCATGACAATGTTAATTTGATGGTTGTCAATAAATTGAAAGGTGCATGTTAAAGTTTTACAACAAATAAACATAACAAAAACTGCGCTGGAAATATGTTTTAAGTACATTTTATCAATTAGAATGTCTATGTTTCCAGTAAGACAACAGGTATTTCTTTACCCACGGCAACGCACTTACATGTTAATTCTTTAATGACTGCATCGGTACATTTTTTATGTAAGTTTGATAAGACAAGTTAACATTAGTCAATCATTAATTTAAAGCTAAAATGAAATAAAAACATTTAAATTTAGACACACACTGCATTATTTTAATCTTTATGACATGGCTCAGAAAAAAGCAGCTGTAATTACAACATTTAAATTGTTGGGGACATTGTACCGAACAATGTATTTGCTGTTCTTAAAACTAAAAAATATAGTTTTCCATAACTAAGTGTTAGGATTAAGTGAATTCAGAATTTTTTATGACTTTTCAGTTTATTTGATTATCAGTAATTTAGATCTTAATAATTGTCATTTCACATAGCAAATGACATATAATATAGTAGTGTTAAAATTAACGCGACTGTGTTAAAATTGATGTGACTGATCGATTATGTGATAACGAGTTTTCCAGCACACCTGTCTTTAATAAAGTTTCATTAATTTAAGTATCAACCTTTTACAGTAATCTTGAGATCTCAGAACAATGTGATCTTGACAAAAAACAGATCCTTAAATACAAAGATTTAGCTCTCAGGAGCAACAAACTCGGCAGTCATCAAGGCAGCCAAATGTCAGCTCACATCAGAGAAATGTCAAGCTAATAATAATCGTAGAAAAGATTTTACTGAGAAAAATAACTATCAACCGCCTACTATCTATCAAAAGGCATATAATACTTAAAAAAAAAAAGCCCTGATTCTAAAAAAAGTCTTGCTTCCTCAACAGAGAGATCCAGATCTCTCTGTTGCCATTTGAAATAAGACACTGAATAACAATGGGGTGATTAAATTAATTGAATTTTACATTACAGTTACCCTAAATCTACTTTGACATTGCTTGACATAGAATCATAAATGCTAAAATACAGTGTTCCAAAACATATGGCATCCCATATGAGTCCCATATGTCTTTACCAAATAAATCAGATATAACTCCATTTTGGGACCAAATATGATTTATATGATTTTGCTGCATTCAGCCTGGACACACCAGAAGAATATGGGCATATTTAAGGACACAGCACAATATATGAGCTGTTTTTATAGAAATAATAATACTAATTTTGTGATTCAACAAACCTTTTGGAACTAAAAGAATGATCCCTTAACTAAAGTATCATAGGACCCTAAGAAGGCTTAGTTTTCTTGTGCAGTAGCAAAAAGTAATTATTTCTCCAAAAACCCATGCTTTATTAGAAATGTATTTAGTCATTAAAATGTTCTCATGTTAAAATACCTTGACAATGTCTCAGACAAGAAACAAACTTCATTACTGAAACAAATTAATGGCAACTTTATGTTCCCCGGGGTCAGATTTTTCATGTAAATGCTGTCTGGATGTGGACTGTGGTTACAGGTGCAAACTGAAAAATGTGACAGAGCTGCAAAGGGCTGTGGCTTTGTGGCTTCAGACTTTCCAGAGCTGTAGCATACCAGTAAGTAAAAATGAACTACACGTGGCTACAAAAATGTTAAACACAAATTAAAACAACTACTCTTGAAGTTCGCTTTAGCCACTGACCTCCAACTTCTAATGATGACACCGGACACCAGTAAAACACTGTGTTTGTACTGGTAAACTAACACCTCAAAGTTTTGCAAGCATAACCTGGCAAGTGGGACAGAAATGTTCCCATCAGAGGATCCAAGTTAGTAGAGAAAAGAAGCTGTGCACAGTGCTGGAGGACATATTCAGATCCTTTACTTCAGTGAAAGTCTAATACCACACTGCAAAAATGCCGCATTATGAGGAAAAACGTTACTTAGGTAACAGTACCTAAATATTATTTGCAAAATGGACTTAAAGTATCAAATTCAATGCAGAAAAATGTGCTGAGTGTTATACTATCACATATTTTACTGATTATGTAAGTGGCATAAAACTGCTGCTATTGGCCAAGTTAGAATGAACTTTTTTATAAACTTTTTTGGCTGTTTAATCTTAAACAATTCATCATATTCTATCAGCTCATCATACATTTTAATTTTCTAAGTAGTAAGTAAAAAGTACAATATATGAAATGTAGTGTAAAAGAGTTATAAAGTGGCATGAAATGGAAACACTCCAGTGAAGTGTCAAATGTTTGTGCCTAAGTACAGTAATTAAGTAAATGTACATAGTCCCTTTCCACCATTAGCATTTCTTGAATTACCTGTACCGTTTTTTCCTTTACAACCAGCAAAAAGTTGTATGAAGTTAGGCTTACATGTGTTGATAGAGGCAGACCTTTTCATTACAACCTTTTGCCTTATCTGCAAATTCAGGTAACACAGTGTCTTGCTTTAAGATATTTACTTAATATTTAAAAACACTTTGTTCATTTTGACTTGACTGTGTTACTGGTGGTGGTCTGTATTTTTTCATATTTGTATTTAGTTTTATACTTTTATAAGTGTTCAATAAATACATGTTATCCTATTTTCGTATTTTTAAAAAAGGGTTATGGCATTTTTTAAAGGTGAATGAACTACACATCCAGTTGTTAAAAATGAGAAGGGCTTATAGAAGTCAGGTTTGGACTTATTTATGTAACAGGGTCACAGACTTATAATGAAATCTGAAATGACATTGTTACTTTACCTATCAAATTGTCTTTGTATCTTCATGTGGGCATTTTTATTTTTATTTAAGTTGTGGTGCTTTTGGATTGCAGGATTGTGTTGTATAGTTTTCACGTTGAAAGTCTTGTGCTTCTTTATGTTTCTCTGTCTTTTGAAATCTTGGGACCATGTTTGAAACAAGTGTTTTAACTTTAACAACTTGAATTTTTTTTTTTTGTGTCCGTAATCTATAAATCCAATAAATTGCATCATATCATATCAAAACAGGTGTGAAATTACAGAACGGCCTTGAGATTAGTTTAAAAGTGTAAAACAATTAAAAAACAGTGTGATAAAAACAATGTAATAAACTTTTTTTTTTAAGTTCGTTATTTAATCACTCAAGAACAATAAAAAGAAAAATGGTGTTTTTGTTTGCTTATTCTGTTGATATAATGTATTTATATTACATATGTCCTTGTATTTATGGTTTTGGATTATTTGCACCTTGTTCATAAATGTTCATTTTGTAGGTTAAAGAAGCAATATAAACTTTTTTCTCATTGCTATTATTGCTTTTCCCATTACATTAATATTTTATAATTGTATTATAATGTATTTATAATTATTTTATTTTTTTTTTAAAACTTGAACTCAAGAACAAAAAGCACAAAATCGAGATCAAGATGTATAGTTCAGGGTTAACAGAAGTTAAATACATATAATTATATACTGTACAGAATATTGAGAATCAACAGTATGATATATATGGAAAATGTATTTATGTACAGTACTGTGCAAAAGTTTTAGGCACTTAAGATGTTTAAATTCTTATCCATCATGAAATGCCATCAGAGAGGCGTCTGATCACTTCCAAATTTATTCCGCAGCATGACATGGACCCCAAACATACAGCAATACTGATTTGATTTAGTTATTTTCTCTTTACTGAACTTTGTTTTAAGCTAAGTGATAAATAAAAACTGTACATAGCATTATTTTTGAAAGTATCCTCACTTTAATTTTGGTGCCTAAAACTTTTGCACAGTACTGTATGTATGGTAAAAGTACATTGCATATGTGTCATTTGTGGCCCATTTTCATTCCTGTCAGGTTCACTCAGATACTATAATTTGACACAGCCCATTCTCTCTGCAAATTAAGCACTATAAACAAACGTTTTTGACATCAGTTGCTGTCTTGTTAAAATATTCATGACCCAAAGAGGAATATAATTATTTCAATAGGTGTAAAAATGTGTTCAATTTCCCTCCGCCAAACAGCCAAATATTGCGGCTGAACATTCTGAATGTTTGATCTCACAGCAACGTGTATGACTCATGGGGAGCAGTTTTGACCACGCATTTTAGATTTATCTGTGAAGCGATCGGAGATTGAGTGTAACTGACTCAACCACCGGTTTGTGAGAGGAGCTAGTTTAGCAGAAATAAAGCCACAAACCTCTGGGTTGTGCTTTTGAAACCAAATCTTCTATCTAAGCAGGAAACAGTGATCTCGCATATGCTTCTGCCTCAGATGTATTCTCAGGAAACATGAAAGTATCGACTCCTGCCTGTGTTTATTAGAGTTTATTTGAAGGGTGTAAAAAATAGCTGTGTATGTAAACTAAGGCTTTCATTTATTTAAATGTTTTATTGACAGAGAAAATCCATGAATTTCATTATTATCCACTTTTATCAAACTGGAGAAAAAGTTAAAGGCCACTCTCACCAGCAGTCATCCCTGTGCTCAGGGGCTCACAGTGTGACTAGAAACATAACCCTCAGTGGTCCCACACATACACGCTATGACGTCCCACAAGACAGTGTGACATTTATATCGGCCACAGCACACTACTACACACTGCAGAGGAACAAAAATGGCTCTATGGAAATTTTGTGCATAAACCAAGGGGCTGCTTTCAAAAATTTCACTGGCAGTGTATCTACTCCCACAGAGTTAAAACAAGAGCCAGTCGTGACTGATGTTGTTCATTTGTGTTAAAATTACCTCCTTCCAAAAACAAATTAAATTGCTGTGTTCTTATCTTGCTGCTAACAGAGATGATTTGCCAGCTGGATAATTATGCAGACAGAAATCTGAGCAGAAAGCTACATTTAGCTGTTAAATGGTGATTAATATAGTACATCATGCAATTGCTGATGAACTAAAACTATAATAATAATAATGATAATAACTTTATCGGTATAGCACCTTTCTTACAAAAAAAAATGCAGCTCAAAGTGCTTTACAGCAAGAGAATTTACATGCACCAAGAGCTTCACAACAAGAAAGACATAAAAGGCATAAAACGAATATAAAAACATGTAAATGTACAAAAATTGCCAATAACCATTGACATGTCTTTGATTTCAAAAGATACAGTACTGTGCAAACGTTTTAGGCACTTTAGATGTTTAAATTCTTATCATGAAATGCCATCAGAGAGGCGTCTGATCACTCCGGAATTTATTCTGCAGCATGACATCGACCCCAAACATACAAGAAGAGCAAAGAGTCCTGCAACAGATAGAATGCCCCCCCCCCCCCCCCCCCCCCCCCCACAGAGGCCTGATCTCAACATCATTGAGTCTGTCTGGGATTACATGAAGAGAGAACCAACTGTGTCACCTAAATCCACAGAAGAACAGAAACTTGTTCTATAAGATGCTCGGAACAATCGACCTGCCAAGAATCTTGAAATATTGTGCCCAAACGTACTGAGGAGAACTGGTGCCATTTTTTAAAAGCAAAGTGTGATCACACCAAACACTGATTTGATTTAGTAATTTTCTCTTTACTGAACTTTGTTTTAAGCTAAGTGATAAATAAAAACTATAAATAGCATTATTTTTGAAAGCATCCTCACTTTAATTTTGGTGCCTAAAACTTTTGCACAGTACTGTACATCTGACGATTTATATTTTTTTGTTGTCAACAAATCTCATGAAAAGACAAAAAACAACTAATAAATATTTTCTGGGGAATCCAAGCCTGATATATGTTATCCCTCTGTTTCATAGAGCTCATTGTTGTCAAAAAACTCTTCAAGACACATCAGTGAGCCACACCGTTGCACTGGGTGATATGTTCTTTCATTACCATGAATGCACACACTGTAGTCTATTTTGACTCAATCCCACACACACCGTCCTGCAACTATAAATAGCCTATTTAACTGAACTTTTGAGTCCATATATTCCTGCACAAGCCTGTAGGTCCTCAAATACCCAGCTGCTGTATTTATTAAAATACTAGAGATGCAGCTTTTTCCATCTATGCCCCTAAACTGTGGAAGTCAGCCAGCAGACACCCAACAGGCAACTTCAGTAGTGTCCTTTAAAAACGTATATTTTTAACTTAGATTTTAATTAAAACATACTTTTAATTGCTTTTTAAATTTAATAATTTTATCAAGTTTTTAGCTTGTTTGATTCCTGTATTTTATTAGTGCATACATCTTTGATTTTAGGTGAAGCACTTGGAATTACTTCCACTGTATGAACTGTACTACATAAATACATTTTTCATTGATTGAAATACTCACAAGTGTAAAATAGTCCCAAATAAAAACATATCCTTTCATTTGAACATGTGCTGAAACCTACAGCATCCAGCTGTAACAGGAAATTATCTATCCTTTATATAAAAAAGTGTATACTCATGGCTCATTTTGAAAGATTTATGTCTTCAGTAGGAACCGAAGGGCTTTGAGGCTGAGAGCCACAGACAGGGTAGAGAAGTCAGAAAGTACTGAGAGACAGACAAACACATTGTTCATTTTGGTCTTTTCATGGGACACCTTGATAATTGTTCAAAAGAAAAGAAAAGAACAGTATTTTCCAGAGACCTACCTTTATTAGTTTTAGTATTATTGTTACCGTACAAAACAAAACAAAACAAAAAAATAAACACTGTGCTGGTTAATATTTATTTTTATCTTTTTATTTTGTCAATTACTACAAATTGCATTCTTCATTTTTAGTGTTTTCAGTTCCCTCTGTACACATGTATGTACAGTGAAAGCAGTATATGGATGTACTGATCTACAATCTTATGTCCTCACAAGATGTACAGATTTAGTTTTACGAGACTGTGCAAAGAGGGGAGGGGGATTTTGGCAGATGAGATTAAAAGTAGGTTATGGGTTTTTGGAAGGGGAAAAAAAGAAGATTGAAGTTTTACTTTAATATAACCTTTGTTGTCATAGTGCCAAGAAAAGAAACTACACTTTGTAACTGTACATCCTGTATACGTGTGCACTTGTGTATGTATGTTTGTTATTTATTATTTTTCTCTAATTCTACAGTATGTAACTGCAGTACATGAAATGTTACAGTATGCAATAAAAGGTAATTATCCATATTGAGTACTTACAGTGCAGTAATGATATGTAATTATGCTGTAGCCTCAAATATCAACATAAAGCATAATGTAAAACAAAAGTTACAACAGGTAATTACTTGTGGTCACATAAGCACCAACTGAGTTCTGCAAATTCAACATCATCAACATCAAATTGTAAAGAATATGTAATGTGAAACTGGGTTGTAAAATGAGGTGAAGTTTTTTTTTATCATACAAAGTCTTTACATATTTATTATAGTTTTTATATAATTATCCATGTTGTTATTTCTTTACATTTTATTTTCTCTGACTTAAATGCTGAAATTTGTTGTGATGACTTTCAAAGTGCAAATACAAAATGCAATATTTGAACTGTTTTATGTATTTGCTCTGAGTCTCTGTGTCAGTGGAGATGCTGCTACCAACAGTTTTTATTTGATTTTTAATTTTATGAGAACGATGTGCATTCTTTCTTTGCATGATCACCTTTGATCTATACTGAAAGTAGCATGTATGTTTGTGTGTGTATGTGTATGTGTATGTGTATGTGTGTGTGTGTGTGGGTGGGTGTGTGTGCATGCATCACCTTGAAACTGGTAAACCTTCTCTGACCGTAAAGGCTCGGCAGAAAGGGAGGTGACAAACGGGCAGATGTTCAGCTGCCAAACATGTAAGCATGTTTATCACCTACTTGTGAGAAACATTTTCAGATATTTTGTCTATATTTATTTACTAAATACATAGGGGAGACCCAAAACATTTTGCATGTAGCATTTTCCCCACCAACTGAGGGAAACATAAGAATGATTAAAAACATTAAAAGTTACATAATATTTTTTCCCACTATAGATTTTCTACCTTATTTTAATATATTTGTATTTTAATGAGGATATGAAAATCCTCCATTTACTGCCTTTTTATATTTATTGAAATTATGTATTATTTGTACATAGGAAAGAATTACACTCTTAAAAAACATATCCTTCATGTCCATTATCCTATTATTAGGATAATGGACATGTTATGACCAAAAAAGCCTACAACCCCTAACCCCTAATAAACATGCAGTCTAAAAACTAAACCATATGAAAATTATCATTATCTTTGAAAATTCTACAATAAAAAGATCTCATGCCAAGAGTGTTTTTTCTGTTGGTAACATAGTTCAACCGAGCACTAGAGATGGCTTGTAATGGTTGAGGTAAGTACAACTAATTTTCAAAAGGATATCATACACCAAATTGTGATCAAACAATGGAGAAAGATCCCCTTAGACATGTTTTTGGACAAAAATCCTTAAAGTGACATCTATGCCTTCCACCTCACTGAAAAATCCAGAATCTATGTACATTTATTTCAAAATTAAATAGAGGATAAGGCCCTTGAGATGCACCATCTGTTTTTTGTTTTTTTTCATAGGAAATAATTACACTCTTAAAACTATAGGTTTATCATTATATTATATTATATTATATTATATTATATTATATTATATTATATTATATTATATTATATTATATTATATTATATTATATTATATGGTTATATATAATGTACCCTTTGCATGCATGCACACACACACACATCAAACACACATTAAACACACATTAAATTCCTCCATTTACTGCCTTTTTATATTTATTGAAATTATGTATTATTTGTACATAGGAAAGAATTACACTCTTAAAAACTATAGGTTTATCATTATATTGTATTGTATTGTATTGTAATGTATTGTATTGTATTGTATTGTATTGTATTGTATTGTATTATATTATATTATATTATATTATATTGTATTATATTATATTATATTATATTATATTATATTATATTATATTATATTATATTATATTATATTATTATATGGTTATATATAATGTACCCTTTGCATGCATGCACACACACACACACACACATACACACACACACTTCTGATCTCTGTCTGAGTCATGTACTAATTGGGTTTTGTTTAAAACTAATTGGTGTTAGTTGTTGTTGTTGTTGTTGTTTTACTTTTTTGACTGATTTTTTCTTTTTGCTGTATTTAACATGTATGTTTTTAATTTTATGATTGTTACTGTTCAGATGTGTGGACATGTTTCTGATGCCAAGACTACTGCATAAAAAGTATCAGACAATACAATCAAAATCAGACAATGGATAAAGCAATACTAAACACAAATAATACTAAAATAAGGTTAAAAGTAGCCTAGAATAAGTAAGATTAGATATAATCACATAAGATTCACCAATTTAAATTCCTGTTCCAAGTTTAGCTGAAAACATGGAGTCTTTCTTTCCCCACTGTGTCCCTACACTGGTTTATGCTTATGCATTCATATACAACAAATCACCACAATCAAGTGTCTGTACTGTACTGTACTGTACTGTATCTGTACTTTTACTCAAATTTTTGAATGCAGGACTTTTACTTATAGTTTTTCTACATTTACTTAAGTAAAAGGTCTGAATATTTCTTCCACAATTACCACTTTAGGATGTTGACGTTGAGCAGAGCATTGCAGGGGCATGTTTGCACCACTAGATGGCAAAAAAAGACAACTGCTTGGAATTGTATCAGCTCAACGGTGAAGTGTATAAAAAAGGGGATAAGGTAATTTCTAATTTATAAAAGCCTCCTTTCTGATTTGTGTGGGGAAAACAATCACCCCTGCACTGTTTGATTAGTTATTGCCTGGTAACTGAAAAAAACATGGTGGTACATTATTTTCTTTCCCCTTATGCCTTAAACTACTTTTAAAGATACATTTTTGCCTTTAATTGACAGCTGATGGTGGAGAGGAAGCATGGGGGTGAGAGAGGGGGCTATGACATGCAACAAGGGTCCCCAGGCAGAGTAGAACCAGGGATGTTGCAGTTATGCAGTATGTGCTGTAACCATTCGGCTACAATGGCACTCCTTGAATGACTTTTCTTAATTTACTTTTCCTGGCCTTCCATTTGGCCCTGGCCTAACGTCAACTTTGTTAAACACAAAGATAGAAATCATGGAGACCAGAGATAACCAGAGACGTTGGTGAAATTCAAAGAGACCTCCAGATCAACTCCTATCCCCTGATGGAGATGAAGTGGAGCATGCAGAGGAGTGGAGGGCAACATGTGCTTGATGATTCTATAAATGAACAGCTATGCTCCGGAGGGCTCCTGTATTCGTCATCTATATTCCCAGCAGAAAAAAAAGCTGAAAACATACCACTCACATCCACATCTCAGAGCAAAACATGGGGATCATGTTTTATAAGGTTTCTTTCACAGCACCTGCAGGGTTCAAGATAATGTTGTCTGTTGTGGACTGCTGCAGAGAGGAGTCAGCTGCACTGTTCGTGTCATCATACCTGAAGTGCTGTGGATCCTGTTTCTGATCCTGTATTATTAACCACACAGACATGCACTTTTGATATACTTGATAATGTGTTTATGTCCCAACCAGTGCAAAGCAATGGAAATTCAATAATATATCCCTTTTATGGACCAGAGTAATGTTTAAAACCTAATATATAAACATTTCACATATTACATAGACATGAAACATTTTTAAAGATGAATATTTTTTTTAAATGACAAAAAAGTAAAATCTTTGTAGAAGTAAATCAGACTTGATCAGCTGCTTTTTGGGAAACAAACACACGAAAAACAAAAAACAATAGGGTCTTTGCCCTTAGGCTAGGACTACTGTTTTACAGTAGTCCTCTGCCTTTTGGGCTCGGCCCCTAATAATAAATTAAACACTAAAGCTGCAAGCAGCGTTGAACGGGCCCTCGTGCCTCCGCGCATGTTGGGCCACGGTGCAACTGAAGGGCTTCTGTCACGGGCATGTAGATGTTGCCAGACAAAGGCTGTTTTCAGATAGTGCAAGGAGATGAACATCGCTTGCTTTGTCCACTATTTTTCCTGCTGGTGGGACTGCTTCGCTGAAATTTTGTAGGGGGTGCTATTCAGCCAGTTTGCATCACTGATGGAATATTGTCATGTAGACGTGTTCAGGCCGGGACTCTAATCAAACATGTAAAGTCTGGTGCAGACTGGAGCATTTACAGTAAAGTTATGGCAACTTCCTCTGTAATGGTGAAATATCAAATCTCAGCGGTATGAGGATGAGAATTTTCTGCAGGGTGAGACATGTCTGCCTTGTTCACACCTGTGGCATCAAAATTATGCAAGTTTTGGGCCCATTCAATTTCAGTTGGTAAATTGAAAACTCTTGATGAGTTTGTGTGTAAAACAAATTAATTTCCTAATTTTCATCAAGACTATTTTTAGAAAAGTAAAAATGCGGACTCCCTGTCGGACTTAGGTCAGGGTGTGATTTGTAGGTGATGAGACGAATAATTGAGTTTTGGTTCAATCTCTCTACAACATTCCTATGGGCCGTGGCGGCCATATTACTGACATAGGTGGCGCTCTCAAGCACATTTTGGCACTTTGGGGATTAATTTTTACATTTTATCAAATTTTTCACCAGACCTGATGTGTGTGCCAAATTTGGTGAGTGGCAGAATAATAAAGAAAGAAAGAAAGAGACAAAGAAAGAAAGAAAGAAAGAAAGAAAGAAAGAAAGAAGAAACAAACAAACAAACAAACAAACATGAGTCATCTGTACAAAGAATGAACGAGAAATAAAATAAATCAATAGAACAACCAAATGGAACCAAAAGATGTTTTAAGTATAAAGGATAGTTAAAGTAAATACATTTTAAAACAAAGAGCAACCACTGAAAATGTTTCCTGAAGTGAAGTGGTAGCCAGTGTGTTGTACATAAAACAATGATGCGGGCAAATTTTATTTAAAAAGTTAAACTATTGGATACAAGATGTCACCTGCCTCACTGAAAAGTCCACTCTCAGTCTTTGTGGACTGGATGTTTCCATAATACACTTGTGTAAATTGTTTACTGGCCTTTGATTGGCCCCGAACTAGTTGTGATGTCACAAATCCTACTCATAGACCTGCCCCTTAAAATCATATTTTCAGTGAGCATGGAGAAACTTTCCACTTTCAGCAGATGAATGTGAAAACAGCCTTCTAGAGTCAAACTCTGCACATACATCATTCTGCACAGTGAAGCTCAAACATGCAACTGAAGAAGAACAAGAAGAAAAATATATTTTTGAGTGGTGAAGGACAATTTATTTCTATCTTAATCTCTGAGGTGTTAATTAGTAGTGTTTGTACTGATACAAAAATGGCATACAAATCAGACCTGATGACCAAATATTTTATGTTGTTGATTAATGCATATTAGGCTGATTTATGCACACAGACATGAATGTATGCATCTGCAGATGCCTTGTACAATCTGTCCAGTGCATGAGTTATATGTGCTAGTTTCCTGCTTGAAAGAGTAGACCTGGCTAAACAAAACATAACAGCCAGGCTTTGTACCACAGGGATGTTACAAATAGCTTCATGATACTGTGGGTTGCAGGACAAGGAATAACAACTTGGATGAAAGAATTTCACACTCTGCCAGCATGTTCATCAGACTCAGAGTCATGATTTCTCTTTGTTTATCTGCTTTTTTTCTCTGCCTGGGCAAAAATAATAAGGTTGCAATAGTAGCCAGACTTCTTTCAAAGTCAGTGTGCATGTCCTGTGAGAAAGAGCCCTCATTATCCTTGTTCATGAGCCTTTAAAAACTGGAACCCAGCCAAAAGATATTAGAGTGCTTTTGAATGTGACACTGTTATCTACAGACTGAATTCATATCCGGCTTGAGTTCCACCTTATTTTTCAGCATTATTCATATTTGGTCTGCCCTGCTGAGATCGAAATAAGCATCTTCAACAACATGTTTATCATCATGACATAATTGGAATAATGGTAATTATGAATCTGTGTCAGACCAGACACCAGGGACAGCCTGGGTGAGAGAGGTGATAGAATTATCATTAATCTTTTATTACTAATTATCATTAATCATTAATGTACCTCTCATTGTACAGCTTAATGCTACGCTTGACTTGACGTTAGACTTGGCAAATCCACAAAAAGCCACTCGAGAAATGTTTCCTCTAATTTGCTGTGCATCACACATGCCGAATGGAAAGTAACTGAGAGTAGTGCTCATCAGTTTAATTGCATTGCCCTTCAAGTCAATTTGGTCTAACAATGGTTCAGCAGTTTCTGTGGGGGTGTTTCTTTTTTACTTTTTCCTCTCTGCTGTCACTGTCATCTAACCCTATCTGCTCAGTAGTCAAGATTGCTGAGAAAACATTGATTTAATTGCACGGATTTTAGATACTGGCTTTCTCCTGCTGCAGTGTCTTCCCCTTCCCTGCCGTTACCATGCCTGTATGCTGTAAACTTACTACCTACAGTAGTAACCAAGCATTAGGGCACCAGTATAATTCATCAAAACTGCTTGTCTGATGTTCAAATTGCTTCAGAAACTCTCTAACTTCTACACCTTCCTGACGTCAGAGTAAGGGGGCTGCCTACGAGAATTTCTGTAACTTTCTGAAAACCAACAAGCCAACAATCACCCACTTCACACAGTGAGTGGCCAGGTGTGGGGAGGTAAGAAACTCAGCAGGGTTTGAACTTCTCTGTCAAGTTCTCTTTTCTCAATTGTTACATTAGTGTTTCCATCACATTTTGACAGAAACACTAATGTGTTACAAACAAGTGCGACACTATTGATGCCTTCCAGGAGAGACTGTCTGGAAATGTGCACTTGTTATATTATATATCATATTTAAAGAGGAACTCCACACTAAATACATTTTTTGCAGCATACATATAATCACATAGATTCTTGTTGGCATTTTGTTAATACAGGTGATTTTTCCACAATACACATATTGTGTGTAAAAAAGAAAAGAATATAAGTAATAGGCGGTATATTTTGTATATTTACTTACCCTGTGGTAGCACCTGCCACACCAAGTATTACTAATAGTGGAACACTGGCTGGTTGTGGCTCCAGTTTGTGCCCCTCACACATAGCTGCTGGTAATGTTAGCAAGACTTCACAAGTGCCGGTGGAGAGATGTCGTACATGAACATAAGATTTATTTCTATTCTGTTGCAGTTAACACCACACACAGGCCCACCAATAACTGTGTTACATTCATTTCTTAACATGTTGATCCAACTAACAGCGTGGACACTGATACTATCTCTTCCAGTCTGGCCATTCACAGCAATTTAACACCTTCCAAAGTAGTAGGAACATGTTATGAGCATAACCCGGTCCTTACCCCAAGGCCAACAAGCATGTCATTAACTACATTAGTTTGTGAGGTTACAGGTTATGTTAAAAAAAAAAAAGCCCAATTCACAACCAGCAAATCCACTGTAGCATCTCCACTGTGTGGATGCTATCAAAGTATAGGGCTGTGGTCACCAACCTTTTTTCAAAAAAGATAAATACATTCATTTAATTGCCTCTGTGGACTCTTTAGTTCATGCAGTAGGCAACATTTGACCACTTACATTACTATTATGACTATTTTCATGTTGGGGAAACTAAGGCAGAGCATGAAATGAAAGACCCTCATCTCCACTATAAACATCTTCTATATAGATCGTCAACGTGAGGATGCTGACTTTTGCCTGGAACATGTAGTGTTAGCCTCATTGTTTAAGCAGACAGTCAGCTGGAAATCTTAAAAGGTCAACCTGGGAAATTTTCTCAACAAGCTAGTGGAGCTAATGTGAGCTTATCTAGCTAGCCAGCTCCAGCTGATAAACTTTCACAGTCATTTCAGTTGTCAAAATTGATGCAGAGTCTGCTTTTGTCTACCTAGTCTGAAATCAAGGACCCATTATTTCAAAAATTACTAAGAATTTTGAGTGGTGAATCAGCCCGTTATTATTGTAAACTGCATTAGTGCTGGGTGAGAATGGAAAGCTTGAAAGGCATAGCAACAGTAAGGGGGACAGGGCTTAGCAGATAACCAATTAACACCTCTTTACATCTTCCTGTTTTTGCAATCTCACTCCAACCTCTGGTTGTCACTTCAAAATGTCTATATAATACAAGCATGGGCCTTCATCTGCTGTCAAACTTTCTTAAGTACACCAAAGTGATACTCTACCGATTCTTGGTAAATATTCACTGGAGGCTGGGGTTCATTTGTAGCCAGTTACTCACTGCTTAACATGCTGAAAGGCTTTCTGATCACCTACAGATGTAGGGAACACTGAGAAAGCATCACCTCACTCATAACATCATAGTGTTAATGACCTGAAGACTACAGCTTGTATTTAATATGATGCCTATTCTGTGTGACAGACTGTTCCTCGGGCAGTGTGAAAGAGAGAGGAGATTCAATTGGGGAAGCAACTGACCATGGAGTTATACATCCAGTCATTACCAATGCGTGAAAAGAAATGCTCATTCTATTTTTTTTTTCTCTCTATAGGAGATCCATCCACGCACTGCATTTGAAGTGGGTTTTGATGTCAGCTTCATCTATTATGGATCGGGTGACATTTTTCTGATGACAGCCCCCCATACACCTAGATGCCTGGTATGCTCTTTTCCTGTCATTACCTCTGCTTTTTTCCCTTTACACTCTCTCTCTCAGTCCATTCTTTCGGCAGGAAAAGGTGCTGGAGTCAGAAAGGGGGGGAAAAAGTACACAGGACATATGGAATCAGACAGCAAGTCAAAATAGTTTATTATAGAACAGGATTCATAGTCGAGGCACTACCTCACATTTAGTATAGGCACTGAACTACTGCACTGGAGTCACAGCCACGACTCAATCTGAAAACCAAAGCCTGCCAGCCACACTGACGCTGGCTGAAGTTACATGTATAATACGTCATCACCCTGATTGACCTACAGCCAAATCAAGACACCAAAACAGTTTACATGAATGCTAAATTAAGTGATCTGATGTAAATCTGTTTGCAACAAGCATGTAATCTGAATAAATGCTGAGATGTTTTCATCTTCCATAGATATTTTGAGTACAAAAATGTACAGTATGTTTTTTTATCTATTTCCTTAGAGGTGGTAATGCATGTAGGGCATTATTGTTCTGATCATTAACAAGGTAATCAATGGAAAATTAAGCTATATATGCATTATATTATTAGTAAGCTATTAACCAAAGTTATGCTGACATGTCCTGTACTGTATGTAGCTGACTGATTCCTGCTCCAACAACCTTAAACCCATCAATAGCCTTTTTGTTTAACCATTTTGAAAACCATTGATTGTGTCTTTTGGTGTGACAATGTGAGTGGCAGGCTTTGGTGAGGGGAGGCAGCCTTCCATGTGTACATTACACCATTCTTTAATTCTTAAAATAATTCAGTCCTGCTCGGGACTCTTTCATACATCCTTATACACTTCTTGTTCTCTTTTGTATATCTCATCCCAACCAACCGTTTAAGAACACACTGCAGTGTCACATTAATCTATTACAGTGACAACAACAACTACAACAATTATTATTATTATGATTACTATTATCATTATAATATGAATTATAATAACAAAAGTAATGCCAACATATACCCTTCTTTCACTCTCTTTGTCTGTGTGAACAGGTTATGGAAAACAAACACTCCTCCTGCTGTAAACAGGGAGTAGCCTAGTCTTGTTTGTTCTTAGAGGGATTATCAAGTAGCATAAATTATGTTATAATAACTTTGTACATCAGTGATGCAGAATAAGCATCTCAAATTAGTAGGATCAACAACATAGCATGGTGCCTCTTCTGTTTGCTGCTCAGTGATGCTTAACCTTTAAAGGCGGTGTGTAGAATTTAGTGACATCTACAACACGGACTTGGCAGAAATGGAATATAATATTCATAAGTATGATTTAATTAGTGTAAAACCACATGAAAATAAGAATTTATGATACACCTTATTGGCCCAGCTACAGTATGACCCCAGTCAAAATCAGTGAATGCGCAAAATGTGTTCGGTTTAAAGGAATAGCCAAACATTTTAGGAACTACACTTATTCCCTTTCTTTTGAAGACTGAGAGAAGAAGATCAATACCTCTCTTATGTCTGTGCATTAGGTATGGTACTAGAGCCAGGAGGTTATTAGCTTAGTTTGGCATAAAGACTGAAAGCAGGAAGAAACAGCTAGCCTGCTGCATGTTGTTTGTCAAAAACTTGTAAATCTTTTGTAACATCCCACATTTCTGTTTGTGTACGGATTAAAAAAACAAGATGCAACATGTTAATTTGTGAGCTTTAAGCTTTACTTTAGGTGCTGGTAGATGTGTTTTTCCTTCTCCTCACCCACAAAGCCCTTAATGGTCAGGCACCATCATATCTTAAAGAGCTCATAGTACCCTATTACCGCATTACGACACTGCACTCCCAGAATGCAGGCTTACTTGTTGTTCCTAGAGTCTCCAAAAGTAGAATGGGAGGTAGAGCCTTCAGCTATCAGGCTCCTCTCTTATGGAACCATCTTCCAGGTTTGATCTGGGGGGCAGACACCCTCTCTATGTTTAAGAGTATGCTTAAAACTTTCCTTTTTGATAAAGCTTATAGTTAGGGCCAGCCCAGGCTTGCCTTGGACCAGCCATTAGTTATGCTGCTATAGGCCTAGACTGCCGGGGGACCTCCCATGATGCACTGAGCTCCTCTCTCCTCCTCCCCCTTTCCATCTGTACACATTCATGTACCATAAATGCATGTTACTAATGTGGCTTCTACATCGGAGTTTTTGTGCTTTCTGGATCATGGTCATGGACCCCCTAGTTACAAACGGTAGGCTTCCAAGGACCTGCTTGATGACCATGCCTGCTATTATTAGGGACCGAGCCCAAAAGGCCTTGCCTGAGGGTGAGGACCCTATTGTTTTTCGTGTGTTTGTTTGTTTCTTTCTTTCTTTCTTTCTTTCTTTCTTTCTTTCTTTACTATTACAGGACTTAAACCCTAAATTTGACCCCCTAATCATGCTCAAAAACTCACCAAATTTGGCACGCACAGGTCTGGTGAAAAATTTGATAAAATGTAAAAATTAACCGCTAAAGTACCAAAATGTGCTCTCTAGTGCCACCTATGTAACAAAATGGCCACCACGGCCCATAAGACTTTGCCCCAATTTTGGCCCCCAAACAAACGCTATCTCCTCCAAGGGCATTAATGGTATTGGCGTCATACTTTGATACATGACTTATGACACTGTGCTGAAAAAAAGTTGCAAAAACTTTGTAATAACTCGAACAGTTTGGATTTTATAAGCTCTGAAAATTGCAGTGCCACATCACACCTCACAATGTAAAACAATGGGGAGGCAATCTATGGGCATGAAGTTTGTGTCAAACAGAGGCTTATGACGTCTAAACTATAAGTCTGACCACTTTCAAACCTGTATCAATGGATTCGCCATGAAATTTCCTACTAAAAAATTATTTTTAATGTAAGATTTGGCCAAAGTAATGGGATTTATGAGGAGATTTCACAAGAAGTGCTCTCTAAAATCCTCCTCTCCAGCTGTTCCTGGTGATGTCACTCCCTCAGTGCTATGAAACATTCCGCAATACACACTCATTATAAAATCACAGGAGGAGCAAAGAAATACTTCTAAAACTCACACTCTAATATCTCAAAAACAATAAAACATAGAAAAAACATGTAAATTCAAGATTTGTAGGTCAAAGTCTCGTGACTCATTTAAAGTTCAAATGAAGTCTGCATCTAAAACTATGTGGAAGCAGTAAATGTTCAAAAAGGTGTAGGTTCACTCACACTCTCCATTCAAATCAAACTTTGACCAGGTCATGTGGGTTAAAAGTCTTTCCTTTTCTAAAAATAGACTTGATGAAAATTAGGAAAATAATTTGTTTCACACACAAACTCATCAAGAGTTTTCAATTTACTAATTGAAATTCAAGTGAGTGGGCTCAAAACTTGCATGATTTTGATGACACAGGTGTGAGCAAGACAGACATGTCTCACCCTGCAGAAAATTCCCATCCTGTCAATCAATCTTTCAAAATAAAAACACACCACACTTGTAATAAATATCCCCAATTTTTAAAAAGCAAAATGATCTGATCCCGGTGGGCCAGAGTGCGAGGTCCCAACCAACGCTGCTTGCAGCTTTAATTATCATTGTTATTGTTGTCATTATGCTTCTCCATGTCTCTCTCTCCCCTCTCCCCTTCCCTCCGTCTTTGTCTCTAAACCCAACCGGTCAGGGGAGATGGCCGCCCACCTAGAGCCGAGTTCTGCTTGAAGTTTCTTCCCATTAAAAGGTAGTTTTTCCTTGCCGCTGTCGCCAAGTGTTTGGTCATGGGGGATTGTTGTAAAATAAAGAGTACAGTGTAGAGCTGCTCTATGTGAAAAGTGACCTGAGATAACTTTCTTTTATGATTTTATAAATATAATTGAATTGAATTGAATTGAATTGAATTTTTGAACTTTGGAGAGAGCCAGGCTAGCTCTTTCCCCATGTTTCCAGTCTTTATGCTGAGCTATGCTAATCACCTATAGGCTCTCGCTCCATAGTTAGACAGACAGACATGAGAGTGGTATAGTGATATAATAAGCATGTTCCCAAATATGTCAACTATTCTTTTAAAAGATCTTCATATCTTGTTTGTTGGGAAATTTACATTTCCATAGTTACACAAAACAAACTAAATTAGAGATGGTCTCTCTTGGCTCTGTTATGTTTCAGTTTTAGTTATTGTGAATATTGTAATTTTGTTTAATTCTATAATTCTATTTTATCGTATTAAAATACAATAAATGCATGTGACTGCCATTTAGCAAGTGAACATCACATGGTTTCAAGTTTGAACTTGTGGTTTGATCTGACCACATTTACATTTTTATGCTGTTATTGTTTAAATGTTTAGAAAGTATTGATCTGATCTGATATAGGGTTGACTGAAACAGATTTTAGTTGTCTCTGTGAATGGGGTTTAATTGTAATAAACAAACAACAATGTGAAACTTAAAATAATTGTGTATTTTTTATATTACATTTTTTTCTGTTATCTATAGTTAATATATTATTTCAGTATACAGTATATGTTCTCAGTACCATTAAGCTGGGGTCATATCTCACTGTAGTTGTTGTTGGTGTCTATTGAGGGTTACCTCAGTGCTGTATGGGCTTCATTTTTTGTAAGTGCATAGTTTAAATTAGCAGAAGTTTCTGAGTATTTGACTGAAAGGGGTTATGTATGTCTTTCTACAACTTAATGTTCACACCATCATTTTAAGGATAAAAATACATGAGTGTAAAGTATTGTAACATAAAAAAATTAAAAGGATATATCTAATTTTTTAATTAGTGCTTCTCACACACTGCCTTACACTTCCCCATGCATGGTATCTAAGTGAGTCCTCCCTTGTGTTCATTTTTCTGTCTTATCACCTTCAGTATACATTTCATCCAGTTCAGTAAATTTCCCTAGTCACATTTGCACACACAGAGCACATGGCAATACCGATCCACTGAGACCACAAAGCAGTTCACCAGGTTTCTACCATGTAGGGAAACAGCACAGTACAGCAAGAGAGATCAGAACAGGAGCAGGATTCTGGGTTTTTGTTTCCCAAAATGTCTGTACAAACTAGTTTCATTTTAACACTCAGCAGCAGCTTTGAAGACTGGTGGTTCTCAAGGTGTATGTGTGGTGAGATGGTGATTTTGGTTGATTCACAGGATTAAAAAATAATCATTTGGTGCTGAAAATCAGTACTTTGTGAATTTTGCAGCTTGCAGAGGTTGAAAAACACTTAACAGATTCAAATATGAACAAAAAAGCCCACCATATATCTCTTTTGTGTTTCTTGTCATACCAAATACAACCTTTTTCTAGGCATTTAAACTGCGGGGTCATATATATCCTCAATCTCAAGATTATACAAACTGTGCATCTCATCTGACCAACATGGTGAGAATAAACAGATTTATATACTTTATATTTTTTTAAAAATTGCTGCAACATCAGCCAAGCAAAGCTTTTGCAAGAGGAATACTGGAACACATAACTAGTAACAAACACTTTGGGAAACCCAGCTCAGATCTGGACAACACCATGACACATTTGTCACCTCACAACCTCAGTCCACAACACAAACAACTGGAGGTCAAAATAATGAACAAACATGAACAATAAACAAAATATTAATAATTAATAATCCTGAATACCTAATCCATAATAATCAAGGGGATTTTTATATTTTTTTTCAACTACACGTCCAAACAGGAAACAAAAATAACAACAAGAACACATGGGTATGCCAATGTAAGAGGAACACATTTATGCTACCTGCAGGTGTTGACACCGTTCCCTGTTGCCCAGGAAACTGTGTTCAAGTTTGCCCGCACAAAAAAAGATAAAAAAAAATGTAGAGACTTTTCATAGTCAAAAATAAGACACAGTTCTGCATTGGATTCATAAAACAGTGTAAATTCATCATCTTCCACCCCCATCTTTGCACTGTGCTGAATGCACCCCTCATGTTTTGTCAGAACCTGAGACTGTGGGCCTTATTTTTGTGATTCAAGGCACAGAATATGCCATGCACAGTGCACCTACACCAAAACAGGGCCCTGAATGTGTCTTGGACAAAAGGGTACATATTGTCTCTATAAATGTTTGAGAGGTAATGATACACAAGGCAACTTTTTGGGGCAATGCAATCCAGGTCTGTTTGCTCTAGATAATAAAAACATGCTTGAAATGAGTTTGCATTTATTTCCAGTCATTGCTCCATACTGTTAAAATTTTAGGGCACTTATTGTTTATAAAATTGCCCTGTGCCTCAGGTTCTGAAGATTTTTCAGCAGACTCAGTTTGAAAAATTTCACCTAAAAACTCATGCTAATTAAAACAAATTGATGCTCTCATCATGGGAAGTGGGTCCACAATACATTTTGGCTTTCAACTAGTCCTGTAAGAATACATTTACATACACATTTACATATGCTTGTGCATCATCTCCTCATGGCTTTCTAAAAAAGTACAGCCTATAATTAGCTTCTACCTGTACTGAAACATCCTGTCCTTTCTGTTGTTCTGTATTTCTCAACCTGCTGTCGGAAACAGTAGGGATTTTACTCCAATGAGAAAACAGCCTGACATGTACGTCACATTAGGAGCCAGAAAAACTGATTTATGAGGCATCTTTTCTATTGAAAGAAAAATTCTAGATTTATGAGGCTAAAAACAATCTGACACTGACAGGGTCAGAGAGGAAGTCTGAGAATTTTTTTCTTTTAAATTGAAACTAAAGAAACCAGACAACCAAAAGAGAGAGCTAACTTTGGCAAAGTCCCAGAATTCCTTGGCTACTGTAGTGTGGCATGTAAACAGTATCAAGGAGCTGGAGAAACAGTGAGCCTGCAAAGGAGACATTGTATCTTCCAGAAAACTCACAAACACACAAGCATAATAACAATCGTGCTCACAACCACCCAGATGCAGTCACAATGGCACACAACTTTGCAAATCCCCTCAGCTCTACAGAGCTTTTTAGCCAGCCCCTTTTTTTGGTTTTACAGCCCACAAACTTAACTTTCTTAAACATTTACATCTGTGGCAGGGAGCAGCTGTTTGTAGTAGAACGCCTCTGATAAACCCACTGCACACTTCCTGCTCAGCAGTGTTGGGAAAGTTACTAATTTTATCAATTATTCATCATGTTACTCATTGAAAAGCAATACTTAACTAATTGTTCAACAGCAAAAGCATATAGTTATTCAGCCCAGCTCCGTAAAAGGTGCCTTTAAACAACCCCAAAGCTTTATTGTGACATCAAATTTTCTGTATTTAAAACATGTAGAAATACAAAATGGGACATTGTAGTTTAAAAAGCTGTTGTTTGGAGGTATTTACTGACCATCAATAGCTAGCATATAAACCAAGCTACTGGTGGCTAGTTAGCATCAAAATGAACATGATTATTGGACTTATATTTATCTAGTGGTCAGAAACGTGACTCAGAAATGAATACCAATATTGTTCCATGTGTGTTGATGTCTTAATAGGCTAGCACATTTTCCATAACTTTATTAGGCAATGTCAGATGTATTTTCAGCTGTTCTTCTGCCCCCACGTGACCAATAATCATTTTAAAACATAATATATAATATCTAACAATTATCACCCAATTCTACACTTCCCCCCAGCTCTATGGAGTGTATCTTACATTTTACTTTTTTGGTTCAGTCTTTTCACTCTCATCAGTGTGTATTTTTAGCCTAATTTTCTCAGGAGTTGGTGGAGCTAAATAGCTAAACTGAAAGTGAATATTGGGATTATATTCATTAGGTGGCCAGAAAGTCGATACTGAATTAATGCTCATGTGTAATTTGGCAAATTTGGTTTGCTAACAAGTTTGCCATAACACTAAAGAAGTAATAATATGCCAATGCTGTGTTTACAGTTTGTTTCTGCTGCCCCAAAGTGGCCAAAAAAATCAGTTAATGCAACTTTACAATTCAGTGTGGTAAGGTTGCTGCCAATTTTCTGCAGTGGCCAAATGTGGTACTGCAACACAAAACATCCCCTGTGACACCATGAAAGATGCACCTGTATATCTGTAAAAACACTACAAATGGCACAGAAGGCCAATTATTTATTTTTGTATAAAAATAAACCATAACATTTTTTAACTTTTTGGATAAATGTGTGGCCAATTGCCAAACCATATCCACTTCTCTGAGAAAAATATACATGTGGTAGTGCACACACACAAACACACACACACAAACACACACACACACCCATGCACTACTTGGATGGAGTAGAGGACCACAGTCCCCAACCAACAGAGCTGTTTACTGACAAAATGATGTCTGTATTCTCGCCAAGCTTATGTGGTTCTTGCCAGATAGAACTGAGTGAGTGTGAGTGAGTGAAACTGCATGCTTGCAAGCATTTTTTCAGGCATGTAGGTCTGTGTTTGGCTCTGTGTACAAGGACTTTAAAGGATTGTGTGTGGGTGTTTGTGCGTGTGTGCACGTGTACATATGTGATGCGTGTGTGGCTTGTACCCAACACACTCAATTAGGTGCACACAATGCAGCACCAGAAATAACCAACTGTCATATGTGCTCCAACAGCATCTTATGCTCTCTCACAGCAATAGATGTCTGACTCTGTTAACAAGGTCTGCCAGGGTGCAGACCAGAAAAATGTATGAAATGGAGCAAGTGACAGTGAAAACGACATGTGCTTGTGTGTTTGTGTGAGTGTGTGAAACAATGCTTGTCTTGAGGGCCGGAGATAGCTCTCTTAACTTGTGCTTATCTGTGTCTCTAACTAATCGACAGAACTTGTCTCTCTCTTTCTCTCTATGTATGAATAAATATTATAAAGTCTATTTAAATAGAGGTTTCTGTTTTGGGGCACACAATGGTTCAGTTCTGTTCACGCAGCACATAGGATGTTGCTCTTCATGCACCTGCAACATTTATTCGGGTATTCAAAATAGTTTGACTGCATCAAATGACAGCCATCGCTAAATGATGCACTATGCAATTACAGTCTCTACTTTTAAAATTTGTTATAGTTGTAAAATAGACTATTCTGGTTTTAACTTTCCAGTTTCTTCCCTCCTGTGAGTTTCACATCCATTTGTCATTTTGTTTCACACCCCATCTTTAATCATCTAGCCACCAAATAAATTAAAATAAACTTGAAATTTTACAAGAGCAAATATCATTACTTGTATTCTCCAGACAGCAAGGAAGAGGAATAGGGCAATTAAGCTGTCCAATCACCCATTAATGCAGATTTCAGTAAAAGTGCAACTTAGTACACTCCCTCAGTTATCATGGAAACCTGGCTTTTCATAATATATAGATTCAATATTTGTGAAGTTTTATAACAGATTATCTCAATAAACAGTTTTAGTTTAGACTGAAGCCCATGATTCTTTGTTATACCATCAACTGTTATAAATGTGTTACAATACATTCATTCAGAGTGGAGAAGCTGATGACTGGTCTCTTGAGGTGCAGATTCAAAAATGCTACCAATATAGTAGGAACAGACCTCAACAGAATAGCTGCTGGATAAGAAAGACCAATGGAGGCTGCACAGTAACATATTTCACTGGGTTATTCCTGTTTCCTGCGCCCCACACAGGTCACTGAATCTGTCACAGATCATTCTGCACTGCAGCTCCCCTCCATTACCTCTCCTCCGCAACTCCTGTACACAAAGCTATAGTGGTTTCAAATCAGGCTATATTAAGATGATGAAGCCTCAACTCAGTCCAAAAAATTTGCCACCAAAAATCTGTCTTTTGAGTATCAAGTATTTACCAATGTAGGTTTGGAGGGGGACTATAAAAGGTTTGTAGCAGCTGTAGTCAACTTGAATTCACAGTAGTGATAATAGATTCCAATAGATTAAAGAAACTTGTGTCAAGACATATCTACATGTCTACGAAAACTCCCACAGCATAATCCACTGCAATTGATTTGTATGTTCAGTATGTTTCACTTTAGCTTTTTCACAACACAACTAACAGTGTAAGGCAGTGACACATTATTTAGTAACATGTTACAGTAATGTGATTTTTCCAGTCTCAAGTAGTGTAGAGGATTACACTGATAGTGTATCAGTTTGTATTAGTTTGGTCTCATGCATTCAATGGACAGAGTGGACAGGGAGGTGTTAGCTTGGTGGCTCCACTTACCTCCAAAGTTGTCTTATTCACATGTCGTGTGTTCTTACCTAGCTTGCTCATGTTAGCAACTGGTTAACTCATATTCAGAATCACCTTATTTTGTTCAGAGTTGGAGTGGCTTCACTGAGAGGACTGAACTTCTGGAGTGCTGTGGGCAGTCACCAGGGGCTAGCGCTAAACTGGCTGTTGAAAATCAGTTAATACCTCCAAATTGTGGAGGTTTTTGAGTTGTTTAAAGGCAACTTTGACAGAGCTGGGATGAGTAACAAATGTAATGTAATGAGTAATGAAACTGAAAGTAATGAATTACTTTTTCAAAGATTAATATGTAGTATGTAGTTGATTACATTTTCAACTAACTTGCCCAACTTATAGCTAAATACACCACCTTTGTGTCATGCTATCACTTCGAAGATCAACCAGAAGTAGCATATTTAGCAATTTACAGGCAAAGCAATGATTGCTTGGCACATACTGAACATGATGAACAACGGAGCAGATTAAGCTGAAGAATTGGGAAAGTTTCTCTGGGTGATTTGATATGTTTATACACATTTTTTGCAGAGACACTGGGTCACAATTGGAGTACTTTGTAATGGCTATGAATCCAAGCTAAGTAGAGCTGCCAGCCTCCATAAAGAAGAAAACTACAAACTTTTCAAAAACACTTTTCATGTCTAGAGCAGATTATTAATTCATAATCAAAAGACAGTGGAGGTGGAATATTCTTTTAAACAGACAAGTCTATCATATATGGTTATGCTAATAGGCAGCAACTGTGATCATGGTAGCCTACACTACACTAGGGTTAGGGTTAATCATAATCATAACCAATAATAATAAAAATGAAAACTAATCTGTACATAATGTATGTTTTTGTCCGATTGTATAAATTCCTAAAACCTAAAGAGTAACAAAATTGCTTCAAAATGTTGCCCAGGTATCATCGACTTAAGATGCTCTTTCCATTTTATCCATCATCAGCCTGACATCAAGTTGAGGTAAAGAATACAGTGTACTGCTATCAATCATAAAACTCAAGGGAAATACAACATGTCAGGAAGCTGATGTTGAAATTATTATTTATCTGTTCAGATGCTTCAGTGCAGCAGGGATGAGTAACTCTGCATTCACTCCACGAGCAACTGTATCCATGGCTACAGTATGAAGAACCATTTGATCTTGGTGATTGATTGCTTCGGTGCTAATGTTGTAGCAGAACTAGATAGATGTGTAGCAAAGTGAGGTGCCGACAAGTTTGACTGCAGTTAAGTTTTCTGCAACTAGAAACAAAGGACACGCAGTGGCTGTCGTCAAAATCAGCCGACGTTTCACTGGTTGTAGAAAAATGGATGGACTTCTGACTAGCAGTTGCTTGCGATGTAAACGCATGTTAAGGGCCACTGATGTTGACACCATGGTAGCAGTTGCTAGCAGTGCTAACTTTCACACATACACAACAAAAACAGAAGAACCAAAAGGGACATTCACATTCCCAGAACGTCACTGTCTGAAACTGAACAAAGTGTTGTAGAGACACAAATATGGCCCTATGTTCCTTTAATATCCAGAAAAGTACCCTGCTTTTATTCAGAAAAATGCTTAACAGTTCAAAGGCGTGTTGTTTCTTTAGACACTATGTGTGTCTGTTTTTTGTCTTCCTCTGATAGAAAAGCTGTCAGTTTTCTGTCCTTTCCACAGCAGTCTGCTTGACGTCCTTAATTTTGCATTTGTCCAGCTCCGTCTGAAAACTGTCTCTACAGCTCCCATTTTAAAAAATGCTTAATGAATGTGGAAAAGAGTTGTCTACATCTAAGTATAGAAGAGGAATCCATCAGTTGGACATAAAGGTAGAAAAGTAGTGAGTGTGGATGATTTCATCTGTGGAACCAATTCATGTGTTTTTGTCTGTGTTCACGCACATACATGAATAAAATATTAATGCCAGTTTGCATTGATTCCTGTGTGTGTGTTTGGCTGTGTGCATGTGTCACACTGTTTCCTGCAAGCAGAGGGCTTCCAGAGCATTACTGGGTCCCTGGGCAACTCCGCCAATGACAAAGAGCATGCTGGTTGTCTGCATGAGTGCAGAGGAGCAGCGTGCAGTGGGCATAGGTGCCACATACTCCCAGCGCCGTTTCACTGGGTTGTAGCTCTCCACTGTACCAAGCGGCGATGGCTCGTTACCTGCAAAATGGATGGTAAGATGTCAGAATCAAACAGCAGTAATGTTTCTAAAGCAGCATTAGACAGGACTTAAATTCAGTCTGGAAAACAATTGAAAACAGACAAATTAAAAGCTTGATAGAGTTATGTTCCCTTCTTTTTATGGACTATGGAAGCAAGTAATGTCCATAAAGATTTCAATCTTATCAGCAACTAAATACTAATGATTGTGAAATTTAATCACTGCTGAATAATGAATGTTGAAATTTAAATACCAATTTAAAATTAAATTAAATGTACATCAATGAAATACTTTGCTTTACTAAACCATCAGGCTCGATTGCTCATCCTTGATGTAACAGATGTTCTGGAGGCCTGAACTTCATATCATAAATTTTTGTGTCGGAATCTCACAAAGCCAATTTGAGCAATTGTATTTTTGACGTTGACTTAAACTTTTGGATCCAAAGTTAGCTTTTTGAATTTGCACAATTTGAATATAGTGTTTGAAGACTGGGTGTTTGAATTTGTTTGAATTTTAACAAATTTTCAATTGACAATTGAAACTTTCAAACTACAAACTACATACATTAAGATGGATGGTTTTCAAGGTAAAATATTTCAAAACTGTAAATTCAATGGTATTTAAACTTCAGCATTCAATTATCATTACATTTGAAAATAAGGTATTGAGTTGCTCATAAGATTAAAATTATTTGCCTTTATAGAAGACACACATACTATATACACATCATTAAAATCTGACTCTTTCAGATTACAGCATGAATGTGTGCTCATCACACCTCTCATTAGTGACTTTTCTTCTAACATTTTGCTTAAAGTGACATATCACCTCCAGGGCAGATGTGACATGCACATGCATCACTGGAGCTTT
Organism: Thunnus maccoyii; assembly: GCF_910596095.1. Taxonomy (NCBI): domain Eukaryota; kingdom Metazoa; phylum Chordata; class Actinopteri; order Scombriformes; family Scombridae; genus Thunnus; species Thunnus maccoyii. The sequence continues at coordinate 5,576,401 of NC_056536.1, read as the reverse complement.
GAGGGTGCAATGAACTCATTAAATGTAAACACAAAGCAAACATACACACAAGTTGACACGCTCTAAATCCAAGATAACACCTCCCACAGAAATGTGATGAAGAATCTCACCCTGCTATCATAAATAAGCTAAAATAGTTTAAGAATATCAATACCAGTCTTTTACTGTAAAGAAGCTGTGTTATAGCACAGTATGTGGTAAAATAAATAAGGGACTTGTTTTACTAAGATTATGTAAACAGTTGTGGCACAGCATATAAAATTAGTAGACGGAATTAAAATAAACTGCTGGCAACAACACAAAATTCACAAATATCTGCACTGTGAAACTGGCAAACTGTGGGGGGTCCAGAAGTGGGTCTGTCTGATCCTTCACAACATTTTGGAGGACACATTGATGTTATTTTTGTAAGGCACTCAGAAAGTGGAGACTTGTTAGCCTAGCTATAATGTGAAAGACGGTGCTTGTAGTGATTAACCAACAGAGAATTATCACACGACCCTGCAGCTCCCCTCAGTTTTACTTTCTTTCAGCTCATTGTTTTGGTTTTACATCCCGCACCTTTATTGTTTTGTCTCAGTCTCTCTGCTCTGTTCAGCAAGATGTAAGAGGGAGCTGTTTTCAGCAAAACATAATATGAGAAACCCACTGTACGCTAACTTCTAGCGTTTAGCATTTAGCAGCTAAAGAGCCAGATATTTCCCTCAGGAGTTGGTGGAGACCCAAGACAGAGCTAAAAGAGAGTGAATATTGGACTCACATTCACCAGGTGGCCAGAAACATGACTCCAAGTGAATGCTAATGTTGCTCAGTGTCTGCTGGATGTGTAAATAGAAAAATGTGTTTTGCGGCTTGTTGCGTTGCCCCCAAGAGGCCCAAACAAAATGAATTAATGCAGGTTTAGATGTGAAAAATATAGTCTATATATATTTGACACACAAAGCAAATAGATTAATGCATGAAAAAATGAATAAATGATCTAAAAACTTATAAAAGGTTATTTGGCCAAGTAAAAAAAAGATTTCACAGTTAAAATGTTTCAATATTATCTCAACTTTACACAACTAATCTACAGAATCTATGTTTGGTGCTAAGTGCTCATGTGTCTTCCATATCATCAACCATCAATAAAACAGGTTTCTTTATTTGGAACTCTTTTTCTGACTTTCACTGCTCATACTAACTAGCCAGGTTTTATAGGTAAAAGCAAAAAAATCCAAAATAATCTATATCTTATTGTGAAAATCTCCTAGATGTTTGGTTAAATTGCTGTTTTCTCACGATTTAGAAATGCAAAGTAAAACAAAACAGATTCATTTATATGCAAATGTTGAACAGTGTTAAATAAATGTATATTACTGGATTGAGTGTTTGCTCCAAAAAAGACTGACACCAGGAGGTTTTCAACAAAATAACAATCAGTCAAAATTATAAAACCAGACAGCCTAGCTTTAATTTCATCTACGACATGATAAGTCTCACCAAGGATTCTTCTCCTTTCTGAGCTCTGCTGTGATCTTCTTTTCCTTTCTTTGCTCTGTGTTTCTCTTTCCCTCCCCCCAATCTCCCTCCCTTTCACCTCAGGTGCAATGCTCACTGTCATTATGCATCAGCCAGCACTAAGTTGTTGCCGTTTCCATGGAGACCCACATCACAGCGAGTTCTCAAATGATATGGACTGGTGAGTGTATTGTGTGTGTGTGTGTGTGTGTGAGCACGCGTGCGCATGTGTGTGTCTATCTGTCTGTCTTATGAAGACTATTATCATCATTTTGTTGGAAGAACAAAGTGACAGTGCCGAGTCGTCCTTTTCAAAGCAATCTGGGCCTGCTCAGGCCTCAGCTCCTTTATCATTTTTTATGAAGACACACATATCCACACCCATGACTGCGCACACACACACACACACACACACACACACACACACAAACACACACACAGAGCACAGAAACGTATTCCTAGCTGCTCTTGGTGCTCAAAGGCTTCCTGTCGTTGCTTTGGTTCTCAGCCCACAGACGTCACGTCCATTCAGCTCCTGTGCTCTCCTTTTCCTCCATCCTTCTTTGCTAATATCTCGTTTTTCCTTTTGTCATTCTTTATTAAGTTACTTTTTCATTTTTTCATGTCCTTTAAAAAAATCCTCATCTTATTCCTCTCATAATTTCTATTTTCTTATCTAAGTCTCTAATTCTTTCTTAGAGACTATTTTCTTCTACTTTATAGCTCTTTAACTCTACCCTCTTTCTGCTGCTCTGTTCACTACGATTCTCCTCTCTTCTTTACTAACCTTCCTTCTCTCAATTCCCCTGATCTCATTTTGGCTTCACTTTTTCCTCCTTGATGCTTTTCCTCTTAAATTGTCTTCCTTTCTTCTGTTCTTCTTCTTCTGTCACCCCTCCAACTCTCAACCTCTGTTGCTTTGTCTTCTCTTCTCTTCTCTTGTTCTTTCCCTCCTCTAGAGATAGCTTTCCTTTTTCCTCTTCTCACCTCCTCATTGTTCATCCTCATGCACACAGACACACCCATACAGCACATACAGTGCACCGATTTAACCTTTATCCATGTGAGCCTGGTGCTTCATGCAAACATTTAGGTTACACATCAAATTAAAACTGTTGCATCTCATCACTATATGATGATCAGTCTTTTCAAGATGTTATTTCTGTTGATAAACTGTTGTAATTCATTTTAGCCACTATTCCTGAACCTGTACCTTCCTCTACTTCTGTTACTGATTTCCTACAATTGCCAGGATGCCTTTTAGAATCTTACTGGGAGAGCAATAACTACAGTGATACTAACAGCAAAAGTTTTCATCAAAGAAAGAAATGACCATTATGCATTTCACTCAAAACACAAAAGCTATGCTCCAAATCCAGACTACAGTACATGCTACTCCTTAGAGGGTTTCTGGCATGTAGTGTGTTCAAACTGGAAAAGTGTTCTGTTGATGGATATTATTCCCCAACAATGCAATGCACAAAAGAAATGAAGGAGCTGCTCACAGCTGGAAAAAATTAAAACTTTAACTGTGGATGGTGGTGAAAAAGCTCAGGAACACCTCAGGAGAAAAATACATTTTTGGAAAAATATATTGCTGTCTCTTTGTTAAAGGGGCACTCCACTGATTTTATATATGAGGCTCAGTTTACTCATTAGAAGGAGTACTGCTTAGTATGCAAAACAATTGTACAGCATGCTGTCTTCATGGCTCTGGTGTTGCTAAATTCAGAGAAAATGTCAAGTCAAAATCATCAGGGTTATCTTGGCCTAGGCTTAGAGACTACAAATTTGTACTGAATAGTCTGCATTATATAGCCTACTGGAATAGCATTTTTGGATCTTAACTCATACTAGGGATTAAAAATCATAATTAACTCAGATAACTCAGCCTCTGCCTTATGCAGTATGATAAATAGGTTTTTCAGTATGTCACTTGATTGTCCCCGAATTTTGTGGAAGTGCAATATTAAATCATTGGAGTATGCCTTTATGTTTAATTGGCAGTATAATTCTAAAGTTGCAGTTTGATTGATGTCTGAGGGTGCAAATATTGTATAATTTCCTGTTAGTATACAATTATTGCATATTTCATTTTCTTGTATGCTAACTGCAAAAACAGTATATTGTATAGATTGGTATGTAAGCCTATTGTGTGCAATTATCGCCCAGTGCCAGGTAAGCAGGTATAGATAATGGATGGATAGATGTATGCAGTTAGTATAGATTTAAGACATGTTTTGTGGCTGCAATCTCTGCTGGTCTATTGAGACTACCAGCTGCGAAGAAACAGGTGTCTCTTCTTTGTCTTTGAAAGGCTTTCTTCCTGGAAGTTTTTTGAGCCTGACATTAGCTCTTATTGTTTAATTCCAAGGCACTGACATCAAAACTGACCATTGCTGTTGATTTTTGGATTGCGATTATTGACAAAATTTTCATCTTGTGGGATATTACTACTTTCATGCTCCATCAAGATTATTTACCATGTGGGTTTGAAGCTTGGTATCCTCATTTTTTTCCCTTTTGAGATAATGCTACTCATCTACTGTCATGTGTTACAGTGAAGCCTCAGAGTCAAAGATATACATGAGATCTGCCATCAGTGAAAAGGTAAAACTAGGAACAGGCCTTAATAATATTGAGACCTAGAAGACTAGACATCACACACAGCCATTTCCACTGACACAAGACTGAATCTGGATGTCATATTTGGATGGAGATACAAGGGCAAGAACTATAAATTTTCAAAGAAAGCTGGAGATGAGTTAACCAAATTAGAGTGGGTACATGTGAATTGTGGCTTTCCACCAAGATCTGATGAATTGGTAATACAATAATTCTCATTCAGTGTGCACCACATTGTTTTACCTATTTCCTCACCATATTTGGACATCTCAAAAAATCTCATGCTACATGATGTCAATGGTTCTCACAATAATCTGTAACTGTCTTGGTCAAACATGGTCTGATCTGTCTGATCATAACTTTAATAGTCTTCACATGTGTGTCCCCAGCCCTCAGTCCACCAACTGAATAATTTTAACTTTAGCAGATTTAGCGTGTTAGTATGCAAGCATTAACTAATTAGCACTAAACACAAAGTACAGCTGAGGCTGATGGGAATGTCATAAGTTTATCTCTTGTAAATTTCATGGCATTTCATCTAATGTAGGGTTTTTCCGTTAGCCCGAGTTGGTCCGCTTTAGCTGCTCTGTGCCAAGCTAACCTGTAATGAAAAGCATTTCCACTAAAGCTTCACAGCAGGGGATAATGGTGGCGAGCTAAGCTGCTGCAGTCCTGCTCGCTAACCCCCATTCTCCTCCTCAAACAAGCGGTGTGTTGCGAGTCTCAACTGATGTGTCTGTGCTTGAGACCAGAGAGAAAGCTATGTTTTTAAAAGTCTCTCTGTGTTCAGCTCTCATTACTTTTGGAGCTTCAAAAAATTTTTTGTGGTTTGAAGTTTAGTTTCTCTCCTGTGATCTTGTTTGCACTTTCAGATGTCTGCCTTATTGTACTGTTTCCTGATTGCTTTCAGCTGTATCGGAGCAACTGCGATAAAAAACATTTCTTTGACTTTTGTTGCTTCATATTTAAAGCTTTTAAATGACAAAATAAGGGGAGCCATTAATTGTGAAGAATTTATAGGACATAAAACGTGTTTATAACTGAATTAGCGGTGCTGTTCTTCATTAAAAATTGGTTGAAACAACAAGATCTGGAGATATTTGGATCTATTAGTTCACTGGATCAGTTAGAAATAATGCAGGGAAGAATAGTACAAGCAGACATAGCCACAGTGAGATGTTTGATGAAGAGCTGCAGACAGAAATGGGAGTTTCTCCTAGTAAGAATTGTATTGCAGATATCCAGAGTGTTTATTCTGGATATCCAAAATGTAATTGTGGATATCTGAAATTGAAAGACCAATACACATGAATGGCAAAAGTGACAGCACTAAAGAAGCTAACAGAAGAATTTTTTTTGAAAACAAGAAGAAAACTTAAGGATCCTTGCTGGGTGGGTGTTCCACAACGGTCAGTGTTAGGTCCTCTATTATTTAGCCTATATATTAATGATCTCCCTCAACAGTGTCATAATGTACGACTACAAATGTATACAGATGACACCGATGTGTACACACATGTAAAAACAGCTGAGTTAGCTGCTGCTAAGCTAACAATTGCATTGGAAAGGATCAGACATTGGTTTGATCAATCATGTCTGAGTCTAAATGTAAACAAGACAAAAGGTATGTTTTTCTCTAAAACTATGGTACAACCTCCTAATGCTGATATTTTCATCAAAGGTGAAAAAAATTGACATAGTTGATTGTCAATGACTGATTTTAAATATCTTGGTGTGACACTAGATCCAAATTTGAACTTTAAGAAACAAGTTTAAAAAATGGTTACAACCATAAAGTACAACTTAGCAAATTTTAAACATATTAGAAACTGTCTCTCTTTGGAGGCAGCCAAGATATGCATGCTATGATTCTTTCCCATATGTCTTATTGCATCACATGTTGGTGGCAGGCTGGAGAAACAGCCATAAAACCTCTTGAGTCCATATACAAACAAACTCTAAAAGCTCTGGACAAAAAAACAATATATTTCCATCACTGTAGGGTACTGGATAAATACAATTTACTGAGCTTTGACAATTTTAGATTATTCTCAAATTTGTGCCTAGTTTATAAAATTTTAAATGGTTTGTCCCCTCCTCCAGTATGTGACTTTGTGTATACTTGCTCAGTAAGTTTTATTAGATCCTCCAGATGCAAATTAGCTTCGAGCAAACTCCGGTGCAGTGCATCTTTAATGTTTAATACTGCACACTGTCCCAATCAATAAATCCAATCAAGACAACAGGCTCATACTGCATTTTCTACAAACAGCACACCTCCAACAGGTAACAATTTCTTTTACCTTGCCGTACTGTGTAATGCAAAAACAGACGCAGCATGCCAGCCTGAAAACAATGGCAAAGCATAAATAGTTGTTGAGATATTTCCCTCTGAACCACAAATGATGAACCTCATGGTGGTGCTAGAGGTTAAAGGTTCAACAAAGTCATTAGGATTTATCCTCTTGGGACCATGAATGTCTGCACCAAATTTCATAGCAATCCATCAAATAGTTCTTGAGACAATTCAGTCTGGACCAAAGTGGTGAACTGACCGGCAGACAGACCGACACCATGCTGCTAGCATGCCTAAAAACCAGGTGTTCTCTGAAAAGTAATAGCTGTTTTAAAATACAAAAAGTCTTACACAACATTTCATACACTCCATGAGGCTTGATTCATTTTATCTGCTGCAGTCTGTATCTTTTGCAGCTCAAGTGTCATTTGTATCCTTTCCTTTTCAGTGTTACTCTTTCTGAAACTGTCAAGGGTTTCTTTTCTGTCTATTATGTTTTTCTGTTCACCCTTTTCTGGCCTCCTCTTGCTCCTGTTTTCAGACAGTGAGACAATAGCACAGCACTTTAGGTCAAACGGAAGCCACAACAAACCTGTGGTGGAGTTTGTGGTAATGTTTGATCTCCTCTCTAAAATGCCCTCTTTACAGCACTTATCATATTTTATCAGGCAGCATACAGCAGCCAGATTGTGCAGTACTCATCCTTGATCTCTTGTGGGCATCCTCCAGTTCTTTTCAATTAATGCTTGTATAAGAAAGATACTGTATGACTGTAAGTGCTGCTCAATGCCGTCATCATGATTCACTACAGCACGATAAGAGATAGCTGTACACTTGCTGCCAGCACTCTGGTTAGGGACAAAATGACTGGACACCACTGGTGCAAGTTTGGATCTCCAGTAGGAGTCCTCATAAATGGCCTAAATGTTCCTACCTAGTTTATTAAGTAGACTAGTAAGAATAATAACTGAGAAACTGAGAGTGCTTTAAACTAAGAGAAAGGGATGAATTACCCCTTTGCCATCTATGACATAATTTTTCATGAATGAACTGACTCTTTTTGTCATCATTTGGTTGAGTCTGATGGTGATTATTTGAATTACATGTAATTAACTGCTAAATAAATTTGGGTCTGAAGAGCACATTTATGCCTGGATTCATCATTTTTTTGTTTGTTTTTCCAATTTTTGGGGAGGTCAATTTATGCCTTTAGAGATGATGACAGGAAATAAGTGGAGAGTAAAATGGGGAATGACATGCAACAAAGGTCCTTAGTTGGACGTGAACTGGGAATGTTGTGGCTCATGCTCTGTGCCTTAAAGGCCCTGCACACCTACGGTAAACCCACACAGTTGTTTTCACTTAAATTTGGCTAATTAGACCTCTTTTCAGCACTGTGGACATGACTCTGGCCCAATCCCAAACCAGTCCCTACCCACTACCACTTCACCACCAAGTGTTACTCCAAATCAAGTTACAGTTACAGCTGTGGAGGGTACTTCTAATGAAGGGGGAGGGTATAAATGAATAGCCAAATTAGGGGATGCCCTTGCCACACTACCAGAACAAGGAAGCAGCCACCAACATGGCAACCAATAGATGATGTGCTTGCACTGTTTCACAGTTTATGAAAATGAGATATGAGGTAAATGCTCTTACAACTTTTACACTAGTACAACAAAATAAGAGAATTAAATGTGGACTTTTGAACATTAGATCTCTGTCATCTAAAGCCGTATTAGTAAACGATTTAATCTCAGATCATCATATTGTTTTATTTTGTCTTACTGAAACCTTGCTGTGTCATGAAGAATATGTCAGCCTAAATGAATCCACTCCCCCCAGTCATATTAATACTCATATTCCTCGAGACACTGGCCGAGGAGGTGGAGTTGCAGCCATTTTCAACTCAAGCCTAATCATCAACCCTAGACCTACATTTAATTATAACTCATTTGAAAGCCTTGTTCTTAACCTCTCTCACCCAACCTGGAAAATTTTACAGCCAGTTCTATGTGTTATAGTGTACCATCCTCCTGGTCCGTACTCTGAATTCTTATCTGAATTCTCAGAGTTTTTATCAAACTTAGTCCTTAGTACAGATAAAGTAATTATAGTAGGTGATTTTAATATTCATGTGGACATCGATAATGATAGTCTCAGCACTGCGTTTATCTCAACTTGACTCAATTGGCTTCTCTCAGTGTGTAAATAATCCCACTCACTGTCTTAACCACACCCTTGACCTTGTTCTGATTTATGGGATTGAAATTGAACATTTAATAATTTTTCCACAAAATCCTATTTTATCAGATCATTTTTTAATAACTTTTGAATTCCTATTACTGGATTACACACCATTAGACAAAAATGTCTTCACTAGATGTCTATCTGATAGTGCTGTAGCTAAATTTAAGGACGCAATTCCATCAGTACTGAATGTACAATTCAATTGAGCTTCTTTAATGATAAAGTTCTAACTATTAGAGGCAAAATTCACCACCTCTTGCCCTCAACAGGCACCAATTTCTCCCCAAACACAAGCACCTTAGAAACAGCTGTAAATCCTGACATATATTTCTCCAGTCAACTTTTCTGAACTAACTTCAATGATTTGTTCAGCTAAACCATCAACCTGTCTCTTAGACCCCATCCCAATTAGGTTGCTTAAGGAAGCCTTACCCTTAGTTAGTGGTTCTTCACTAGATATAATCAATCTGTCTTCAGTAACAGGCTATGTACCACAGTCCTTTAAAGTAGCTAAAATTAAACCTCTTCTTAAGAGGCCTACTCTTGATTCAGGCATTTTAACCAATTATAGACTATAATCTAACCTTCCATTGCTCTCTAAGATCCTTGACAAAGCAGTCTCTAATCAGTTATGTGACTTTCTACATAACAATAGTTTATTTGAGGATTTTCAGTCAGGATTTAGAGCGCATCATGGCACAGAGACAGCACTGGTGAAAGTCACAAATGACCTCCCAACTGATTGGTGGTTCCTACAGTCTTTAAAAGTAGAATGGGAGGCAGAGCCTTCAGCTATCAGGCTCCTCTCTTGTGGAACCATCTTCCAGATTCGGTCCGGGGTGCAGACACCCTCTCTATGTTTAAGAGTAGGCGTAAAACTTTCCTTTTCGATAAAGCTTATAGTTAGGGCCGACCAGGCTCAGCTTGGATCAGCCCTTAGTTATGCTGCTATAGGCCAATATGCTGGGGGACTTCCCATGATGCACTGAGCTGCTCTCTCTTCCTACTCCTCCTCTCCATCTGTAAGCATACATGTCACTAACTTTGCTTCTTCCCCAGAGTTTTTTGTGCTTTCTCATCTCGCAGGAAACCCTGGGTTGCAGGCCGAGCATTCACGGTCCGTAGTCCTGTTGGCATCCTTCCCTGGCTATTACTGCTGTTATTGTTATTGTTATGATTGTTGCCCCCCCCCCACTTTCTTTCTCTCTCTCAACCCAACCAGTCAAAGCAGATGGCCGCCCACCAAGAGCCGGGTTCTGCTTGAGGTTTCTACCCGTTAAAGGGGAGTTTTTCCTTACCGCTGTCGCCAAGTGCTCGCTCATGGGGGAATTGTTGGGTCTCTGTAAATTAAAGATGCACTGATGCAGACTCGCTATTTAAGGGTTTCCACTTACACTACATGCTAATTTGATAAATTGCCCTTTATATGGCGAATCTCCACATGAATGTGCAAACAGAGGGGGAGTGGATAGGGTGAGAGGATAGGAGCTGGTTTAGGATTGGGCCTCTGTTTGATTGGCCTTCAATCTTCTGTTAGCTTTTGTCATTCTTATTGGAACACAGACAGTGATCTCATGTAAATCCCAGCATAGCTCAACCCAACTTCAACCTGAGCTGACTTCTAATTAAGTACAATAACTAAAACACCTGTGTGGGTGTGCAGGGCCTCTAACCCAAGTCACCGGGGTGTCCCTTAATGAATAATTCCTGCAGTTTAGATATTCCAAGTTCAAACAAACTGCATTTTTCAAGTGCCCAGGTAGTGAAGAGCTGTATGAACTGTCTTCTCCAGTGTTATTAAACTGTTTTAATTAATTGGCTGAGCTGATTGCTCAGTATATGCTTTTCAAGGTTCATTATCATTGTATTTTTCTTGTATCTAATACGTGCAGTACCTGCAGCAGCTGCTAACTGTGAGTAGGGCTTGGTGACTAAGGAGACCTCTGAACTGCCTCTAAAGTCTTGCTGACCTAGGGGCTAGTTTTAGTTCTGCAACACAATTACTATAAGACCAAATACCGAGTCTTAAAGTTAGGACTGACATACAGCTTATTTTTAGAAGTTTCTCCTAACTCTGCCATTTAGAGCTACTTGGTGTTTTGTGAATACAGCCCCTGAATCACAGTGTTTTTAATTCTAAATCAACAATATAATAATAATAATAATAATAATAATAATAATAATAATAATAATAATAATAATAATAATAATAATACTTGTAATTCATTAGCCTGATGTGATGTTATCCATGGAAACTTTTGCATCTCTGTTATCAACAAACCTTGGCATGGTGAACATAGAGATGTCACTTTGCATTAACACAGAATGGCAGAAGTAATCAGAAGTTAGCCGCAGATATGGAGCTTATCACATCTAAAAATACAGAGGAGACTCAAAGGATTTTACCTGCTGATTTTTATGGTTTGCAAGGTGAGCCACGTTAATTTGATATTTTTGTGTCTGTCATCATGTTATTTCTGGTTTGCAGTTTAGATTTCCTTTAATAATGTAATCCAATATAATAGGCTTAAAACTGTACATGAGGGAAGAGTTGTGTCAGTGATGGTGACGTTAAAGCTTTGCTGTGTTTACAGAAAAAAGTTGAGAGGCACACACGAAGAAAACAAAGTATAAATGGAAGTTTAGGATGTATGTGCATGCATGCCTAGGTGAGTAGCTATGTGTATGTGTTAAGTATATGTGAGTGTTGTGTTTGGTTTTGTGCATTGGCATTTGTGTGTGCAAATGTCTGTGTGTGTATGTGTGTACACTTCTGACAAGTAATCTGATAATGAAATGATACGGCTGAGCACATAATTGCATCTCAAGTCACTCATCTCTGACGAGTTGCATCTAATTAGAATTTACATGTAGATATCAAGTTGTCAGGCATTTGTCATGAACTAAAGATGGGGTGGGGGTGCAGCGGGGTGGGCCAAAAATAAACAGAAGCAATGAAGAAGAGATGGACAGATACAGGGTGCGTGGGTGAAGACTATCATTATTGTCACTGTCCCTCACACAAAGAAACACACAAAAGCATATGGACATAAACTGACAATCACAGACATGCACACACACTGATGTGTCTGTTTGAGTGGAAAGTTTAACCCTCTGTCCTAACCCATACTGTATACATTTATATATGAACAAACATACTGTATATCTGGTATAGGCACATTTGGTCTTCGTGAATGTATTTTTCCATTTTATTTCCTAGCATGTTAAAAGGCAGAGATATGTGCCATAAACCAGCTATGACTCACACGTCCAAAATATCCCTATGGATTAGATAGTGAGCCAGACTCACAGCTGATACTCACATAGAGAAAAATATAACATATCTTCCTCTTCTTCCTCTCACTCTCCCTCTTTCATTTCACATTAGCAAACAGACACACACTCACACACACGCACACACACCCGCAAACACACACACACACACACACACTTAATTCTTTCTGTAAATCTGTGTCTCATTCAATCCTCTTTCCTTTTTCCCATTGTTGCCTGCTGAATTTCTACCTGTCTCTCTCACCAGGACAAGATTGGTGTTTTCCTCTCTCCCCACCATTCTTACACACCCACACACACCCACAAACACACAGTCTTATCAGATGTCAGGCCACATTATTGTCTGTCTCTCTGAGCTGCAGAGAGAAAAAAACTGCTGCAGTGCATTAAATCTACATGGCAATGTGTTAAAAAAAAAAAAAAAAATCAGTGGACTGCTGTTTCAATCAAAAAGTAACTGTGTATTTTAGACATCTCTACAATACTGGTAATCAGTGGCTGAGTAGCTGATACCTTAAATAAGTAAAACCATGGTCTTTGATGTTATTGAACAGGTTAAATATGCTGAAAATTAACTGAGAAATCTTTAGCTCCCATTTGTATGTAAAAAAAAAAACTACTCCTGCTTTGTGGCATAAAGTGTTCAAGTAGAGTGTAGAAGCTGATAAAGGCTGATAATAATCTCAGAAATAGTCCCCCACAGTATCACAGTATTGATGTATTGACAATTCATAGATGAAAAAATACCACATGTAGTACCTTTAACAGAGATGTAGTAGGGAGCTGCATTTTACTGAGAGACATTCTTGCAGGAATCTGTCAATTGGTTTCATTCCACAACTTTGGGGTTTACACCAGTTTGTGTGTGTCTGTAGACAAGGACAGGGCTAAGGATAGCCCTGGGCTAAGAGTTGACTCTGGGATAACTTAGCCCCTTTTTACACACACATTGTTATCGCAGGGTTAACTATGCCCAGGGCTACACAATTCACACTGCACTTCTACAAACCCTGGGTTAAATGTCCGTTGGAACACATGACTAATGTTTGCATTCTAGATGAAACGTGACTACTCCATCGTTTACTTTAGCCCCATTTCATATGGGCACCTTTTAGCTCTATGTTTAGTTGATTTTCAGGGAATAACCCCACAAACTTGGGGCTAACCCTGCTCTGGAGCAGGGCCAGCAAGCCCTATGCTAAAGTCGGGTTTAGCCCACTTTGGAATGTGCCAGGATTGTGCCAGTGTGAAAGCTTTCTTAGCCTGGGACTAAGAAGGTTCAAAGAAAGATTTTAGCCCTGGGCTAAGTGCAGTGTGTAAAGCCCTGTGTGTGAGTAATCTAGCTGATGGACATAGAACAAAGAGTCAACATCTGCTGAATAAGCATGTCATCAGGGAAAAAAGCTGACCTCTGATTAATTTGTAGCATTGCTCAGTCTCTCTTCACACTATATTTACTCTAATAAATGCAGCTCAGTCAAGGAGAAAATGAAAGGTTAATGGAAAATTAATTTGGTTGTGTGTTTGAGCATGTTTATGGTGTGTGTGTGTGTTATGTGATCGAGATAAATCAGTGTTGTGATTTGCTGTCATCAGTGAAGTCAGCACTGAAAGTTTACTGTAAGCATGTAAGCCTAAGAATGCTTTTCAGATCGGTTCATATTTGCTTCAACTGCCCACAGGTGAATTATCGGGTAAGAGTTAAATTAATTCCCATTAGTAATGACAGGATTTTCACTTACCTAGTTACAGTGATGACAGTGAAGGTTATTTGTTGTTTTGTACTAGCTGAGGTGAAACACTGGACCTGAACACTATTTAGATTACTCTAAAACATTATGAGGGTATGAAATTATAAGGATATAAAACATTGTAACCAGAGGGTGCTGACCTAGACCGCCAGCTGCGATGACTCGTCCTCCCAGGCATCCTGCCACAAAGTCAGCCCTCTTCTCTCTCATCCTGGACGTTCGGCTGGGTTTGATCCAGATACCTGCCAGAGGTGAGAGGACAAAAGATAGGTCAGTGATCTTTGATCAGATGGAAAATTCTCACTGGTATTTGAAATAAAAACAACAAAAACTGTATGCTATATAGCCTAAAGCATGTGGATACACAACACACACACTCGGTCCAAAACCAATGTGCTGTTGTAACAGCTTTCACTCCTCTGGGAAGGTTTTCCACAACTTTTTGGAACCTGGCTGCAGAGATTTGCTTCCATTCAGCCACAAGAGCATTAGTGAGGTCAGGCACCAATGTTGGGCGATAAGGCCTGGCTGGCCCTCCAGTTCATCCCAAACGTGTTGGATGGGGATAAGGTCAATCAGGTTCTTCCATACCAAACTCAGAAAACCATTTCTTTATGGACCTGGCTTTGTGCATGGGGGCATTGTCATGATGAAATAGGAAAGAGCCCAAACTGATGCCACAAAGTTGGAAGCAAACTATTGTCTAAAATATCTCTGTATGCTAGAGGTTAAAGATTTTCTGTAATTGGAACTAAATGGCCAAGACCAAAAGATACTTTTGTCATTATAGTCCATGCCACATAATGTTATCTAACTGTTTGTTTTAAATGGTACACATCATTCAAAATCTACCGCAGTGGCATTAGTCAATCAGAGAGCCAAGCAGGGGATTGGAACTGCTCAGCCAAATTGAAATTGGAATTCAATTTATTTTCTCCCACAAAGGTTTGTTTGTTTACTGGACATGGATAGCCAAAAGAGAAGTTAGAAGTTAGATGAGAAAATTGATACTGTCAATGTAAATCAATTAAAAACAGTTCATTTTCAGAAAACGCCAAAGACAACAATGGATTAAACAATGAAGGAGAAGGCTGGACAGACGAAGAGGTGAAAAGGAAGATGGAGAGGAGAAAAAGAAAGAAAGAGATGGAGTGCTTTTCAGAGAGGTCTGTATTCGACATCTGCCTCAGGAGCTCCCTCACTCTGCATATTCCCCCTCTCTCTTTCTCTGGCTTGAAACCCACTACCTAACAGCAGATTAATGTTCTATATTTGGGACAGTGTTAGTGCCACATCCCCTTTCCCACTCCTCCACATCTTCTCTGTAAAAAGCCTTTGCGAGGAAGATGAGCTGCAAATTCACACAAATGCATCAAAATACACCAGTGTACAAGCATTAAAAATGTGCTGCATAGACGTAATGCAAATTAAGACATAATGTTACATATGATCAGATTTCAAGTACCCATCAGTGTGGATTATGGTACTTTTCCCCACACAGTGGTGCAGACAACCAGTCATATTTTTTTTTTTCACTCATGGATGATGGTAAGATGACATGGTCATTCATTGGCTGTCACTTACACATGGACACCATTTCATTGGACACCCTTTGGTTTTAGGAAATATAGGATTTTGAAAAGTGAGAGGGACAAACCTTGCTCAGTGGAAAGTAAGCCAATGGGCAATGCAAATTCAACTCCTCGCCAAGCCGTGATACACATACTCAATGTGCACTCTTGCGCACCAGTAGGTGAAAAATCTCAGTCCTCAAGGAGGTAATAAAGGTTTGTTTAAGTTAATCCTTTTTTTACATGACAACAGTAGTAAACAAACATATCATCTGTGGAGGAAAGTGTACTGATGTACTTAACTGCTTGGAAGATAGAAAAAAGAAAACTCAGAAGATGCAATGTGCAACCTTTGAATAAGTGGAAGGACGGAGAATTCCTGCCTGAATGAAGAGGTAACAAACTTCGTCTCACAAGTTAGTATGATTGTTTTGAGTGGAAGAGAACCCAAACGAAAGGGGTCATCTTTTGTTGTTTCATGCTATGGTGACCAAAAGCCACGCTCAGACTGCAGCTTGTGCTTGTGTTAAGAATTTTCAAGCATCACACTCTATAATGCAAGAACAGGTGAACTTGACCTTGCTTAGCTTTAAGAGTGTACAATTCGTGTACTTGCATTGAGCATGACTGGGGCCTAAGATTCTACAACCATGCCAGCAGCTCTGTGAGGCTGTATACAACAGTCCATTCAATTAAATGCTAACGTCAGCATGCTAGCATATTCACAGTAACAACGGTAACATGCTTATGTTTAGCAGGTAGCCCTATATGGCTGACTATGTTCAGTTTGTTAGCATGCTAACATTTGTTAGATTAGCACTTAACACGAAGTACAGCTTAGGTTGACGGGAATGTCATCAGTTTTAGTTATAAGTATTAGTCTTTAGTCATTAAACAAAGTACTGGACCAATAGAAACTTTGACCTGATGATGGTGATACAGGAAAAGTTAAAGGATCATCAAAGTTATTAAAATTCATCCTGAGGCAAACATGGATGCTTGTACAAAAGGTCATGACAATCCATCCTATAGTTAATGAGATATTTCAGTATGGACTAATAGTGGTAAACTGACCGACTGACCCAAAGACATTGACAACCCCAGAGCCATCCAGCTAGAGTGACTAAAAACTGATAGGCAATGCCTCATTCATGAAACTGAGTCAAATATATCAAAACACTGTCCATCGGTTACAGGCATCAGCCGCAGGAGTTGTATCATATTGTCACAGAGCTACGGGGCAGAGTTTTCCATTTACTTGTCAATCCTTGTTCCAACTCTCACATACTGTCATGAGCTCTGGAAAGTGACCATAAAATAAATACAAGTGCTCTTCGTGGTGGCTATATCACTCTCTCTGATGAGGGGAAAGTTCATCAATTCCACAGGACCTAAGTCAAATTGCTAGGAGCGACGTGACCTGGGTAACTTCCTGTGGAAGTGTTACAGAAAAAACAACACCCATATGAGAAGTACTTAAAGGAAGTGCTGGAGGACATTGCTTCAGGGTAAAGGGATGCCTGCTTTGCTCACCCTGCCACTATAACTAACTTGATTCAGATAAAAAGCTTGGATGGGTGAAAAAATAAATTGTCATTTGACCACACAATAAATTTAGTGTCCCATACTCTCACAGTGCAGACAACTAAATACTCACTTGAGAGCAGTTATCTCACCTAACAGAAAGGTGCTTGTTTGTGTGTACTTCTACTGTAGCCAAGGCTCCAGCACTGGAAAAGAGAAAACCAATCAAACTTTGCCAACACTGAACATGGCAGAGGCTAGAGAGAAAGCTTACTGTAAAATGTCATTAATTTAACAAAACATTTGTCGAAGTCTTTGAGAGACTGGTGTTGTTTTACTTTGGTGCATTCAAATTGCTGATACTTTTCTGTTTACTGTCATTTTTGAACTGCTGGTAAAATTTGCAGTGCATTACTACCCAAGAGAATTAAGAAAAAACATCACTTTGGTGGAGAAAATCATTTTCTAATTTCTGTTAATCAGCATTACAACAGCGGAGGATAAGAGGATAAAAAAAAAGCTCTCCACAAACAAAGGAATCAGCACATTTTCAAAGATGTTCCTCATGTTCAGAAACTAGATACAATAAGTAAATTTGGATTCCTGTAAAGTGTTGCTAAGACAATGAAAGTCCATGGGAAGAAGAGAGGAGAGGAAGGAATGAGAGAGGAAAGAAGGAGAGAGGAGGAGAGGAGGAAGGAGGAAAAAAGTAGAGGAGAGGAAAGGAGAAAAGAAGAGAAGAGAGGAAAGGAGGAATGAGAGGAGAAGAGAGTAGGAAAGAGGAGTAGAGGAAGGAAGGAAGGAAGGAAGGAAGGAAGAGGATAAAAGAAGAGAGGAAATGAGAGGAAAGCAGAGAAGAGATGGAGAGAGGAGAGGAGGAGAGAGGAAATGAGGAGAGAGGAGAGGGGAGGAGAGGCATATAGTATTTTTGAGATAGCACAAATGTGTTGCAGAGCCGCTGGCTGCAGGGAAGTAATGGCAGAGATGCAGCGCAGCTTAATGGTAATCTCTGAGTGAGAGGAGGAAAAGGCATAGCCACCAGCAGCTTACTAATAGATATGCTGGCTGCAACAGATCAGCTATTCAGCCATAGAAAATGGAAAGGCCAGATAACATGCAAATATACTGCAGATATATGGAAAGAGAGGAATGAGGAGTAAAGCTTTCAAACAGGCATGCAAGCTTGTAACTTTTGCTGTTTTTCTCTTTCCCCAGTGCCGTCTGTAGATAAATTGGCAGAAATAGCCATGACAGTGTTGTTGTTTCAGTGTCTCTGCTATCTCTGGATTCAGGGCAGCCTCTGCACTTCTTCTCTGATTGACTGATAAATGTCTGTGTGTGTGAGTTTATTTATGTAATGTTTATTTTTATATTGCCAAGTATATAGCATAGATTAAATCCACATAAAATATCATTTATAGCCTAAGCTAGTTTACAATGTTTGTCCCTAGATGGGTCTTTATACAGATATACTAGTCTTTGGGTGAATGAAAAAATGGGAGGTACCACCATGCCACTGAGCATCTTAGAAGCCTGGTTATTTAGGCATTTGGGGATGAGTTTAATATCAGCTAATTTACTGAAATGTTTAAAATGTGACATATTTAGTTTCTTAAGAACATGGCAGTGGTGGGATGTTACCACCTTCTTCTCAAAAATTCTAAACGTTCAATTATGTATCATCTAAGGAGGCTTGATTGTTGTAGCTGCTTATGACCAGGCAATAGCTTAAATGTGAAAATGCATGAAAGTTTTTGCAGCATAAAATGGTCTCATAAAACAGTCTCTAATTTATGTACTGTCAATTTCCTTTTGCAGTCTTACTCACCATCAGTGGTGGAAAAAGTACAGAGATCTTTTACTTTAGTAAAAGTAACAATACCACAATGAAAAAAACAACCCATCTTCACAAGAAAAACGACAGTATAGGTAAAAATTCAGGCCAGCAAAAACGACCTATAGTTACATTCACGCCATCTAGCAGCCGAAGTAATTATAACATGGGGTAGTGACGCAGTTCAGATGATGTCAATATACGGTGACTTGATAAGATGATTTCTGCTTTGTTAGCAGAAGGTGGGTTGGGTTGATGGCTAGATCACTGTTTGCTTCCCACCTCCAAGTATCATGTTCCCAACCGTGAGTCAGGACATTTTTTTAAAAAACCCATAACGTTGTGGTGTTTACTGTTACCATGACAATGAAGGTTGCATAACTTTAAGGAAGTATAAACCATGTTTCAAGTGACAATATTTTGTCCCTAACCTTAACCACAGAGTTGTCATACCTGTAAAACATAATTATTTTTGTATATAATACACATAATGATATTTGTAATGGTTTTGGAAATCGAAGAGCATTACTACAGCTGATAGATGGCTAAAACGAATTATAGGTTGTTTTTGCCGGCCTGAATTTTAGACCTATACTGTTGTTTTATTATGAGGATGTGTTGAAAAAATACTCTATTACAAGTAAAAGTTCTGCATTCAAAATCTTACTCAAGTAATAGTACATAAGTATTGGCAGCAAAATGTACTTAAAGCATCAAAGTAAAAGTGCTCACTATGCAAACTGTCCACATTTCAAGTGTTATATCGTTCATAAATATATTGTTAGAATATTAAGGTTGATCCACTGACATGTACATGTAAGCAGCATTTTAAAGTTGTCAACACAGAGCTAATCTTATCTAATCTATAAAAATGCTATTTTATAGTTATTTTATGAAGATGATTCCATATTTTTACGTATAAAATACACTATGGACTGTAAGTGCTGTGACAGCTGGGTAGGAAACAGATAAAAAAATCCACCTGGTACATATATAACATTATCATTTGCATGCATCCAAAAACCTGCCCCGCAACATGATTCTAGTAAGTCCTTTATATATCAACTGAAGAGAAGTGGGCCAAGGACAGAACCCTAATAAATTCCTTTTTTACCTCCTGCAGAAGAGGATTTTTACTTGTTAATAATAACACACTGTTCACAGTTAAAAAGGTAGGATTTGAACCATTGTTGAGTTTTATCAGAGGATTTGAAGAGTTGAATTTGAAGAGTTTATGAATGGGGATGTCATGCTTCAGTGAGTCAAATGCCTTTTTAAGATCATCTTTATGAAACGAGAGAGGAGGTGATGTCTGTGTGTTCTCACATAGTAGCCTGTCACACGTGTATTCTCACACACATCTACTCACAAAGCTAGTCAAGCAGAAAGCTACCAAGAGAAAAAGCGAACCATTCTCCCATACAAAAAGTAAAAGTCACGTGCAGCATTTTTCACAGCTGCTTTAACCTATACAGCACAGTGTGAGTCACTCTGAGGAGGGCATGTTGCCATTTCTCAGCACACAATATGAATTATATTGGCCTAACCACCTACAAACTTTGGGAAAAAGGAGTGAGCAGGCATAATTGACTTTGGCCAATGTCTTTTTTGTTCTTTCTGGACCAACCGACTGCACATACAGACATACATGTACTATGCACACACTGTGTGCAGTGGTGTATGAGAGCTGATGAGTTGAGTGACATGTGGGGCAGATATGTGTCTGGTGGACTCAGCTGGAGGAGAGGAGAGTGTGTTTATTTAAAGCTCAGAATCAAACCTCCTCCTTCTCCTGTTTCGCCCTCCCAGACATCAGCACTTCACTATATACCCATCACCAAGCTCAATAGGACAAGCACACACTTAGAAAGGCATATGAGATGGAAGCAAGAGCACACACGCTTATTAAGACACAGTCTTTTCAATAGATACACATGCACACAAAGAAATAGATGATCAGATTCTGATATGTACATAGGAGGATGTGGACGTTTATCTGCACAATATCACCTATGCACTTCTTACATTCTTTGCTCCTGATACACTCACACACATGCCACATCTGCCCACTGGAAGGATACAGTTTCACCCTACCTTGCCCCATTTCCAAATGTCATCAGAAGGATGATATTGGCAGGAAATGAGGTGATAATGACAGCAGGCCCCTCTCTGGGATCGCATTCTGATAGATGGCCAAAAATGCATTGAATATTTCAGGCAGAAATCAAACAGCTACACTCACTGCATGTAATCACAACCTACAAGCAGGTCCAGACAGCAGTCAGCAGATAAATCAGAGAAATGTTGGCTAACATTAACCATGTTTGCTGGATTTCTCAGCTGCCTATGTTCAGAGGACACTTTGTCATCATTTTTAGATGACTGAAAATTTAAGGTATATTTAATTTCAAGGTAAACTGTCCTGGAATACCAAAACACAGACTGATTTCTTTACATCCATTTTACTCTTTGAGAAATTGTTATGTCATAGAATTGTATCTTTTTCATGAAAACTGCTTTTTAAAAAATGGGTTTTAAAAAATGGACCTACAAACCAAGCAATCCAAAGTTACTGCACTGTGGCTTTGAAATCTCTGGGCTCTCTGGAACCTACAATTGCATGTACTGCACTCCAGAAAAACAATGAACTAGGCAACGAAAGCAAGTGAGCTAAAAGCTAGCTGGTGAGATAGCTACAGCCAGCCTTAGCTAAAGCAAAATATAGATGAAAATGTAGAGGTAATTACAATTTATCCTCTGGGGACCATTAATATACCAAATTTAACAGTAATACATCCAATAGCTGTTGAGATCTCAATAAAGAACTAAAAAGTCTGTCTCATGGTGGCACTAGAAGAAAAATCAGATGAACACCAGTCATTAAAATATGTCATCTGGGAACCATCAATGTCTGTGCAAAAATGTTTGTCAACCCATCAAGTAGATGTTGAGATCACAGCACAAATGAAAACTTTGCCTTGCTGGTGGCACTAAAGGTAAAGTAAGAGCATCACCAATGTTAGAATATATCCTCTACAGACCTTGGATATTTCTTATAAATTGTCATCGCAATCCATGTAATAGTTTTCAAGCTATTGCGAAATGTCAACCTCATGGTGGCAATAGTGGAAAATTCAGGGGTTGACCAAAGTCAGCAGACATTGCCATCCCTAGAGCCATGCTGCTAGCAGGCCTAAAAACAGAACATTTATCATTTGCAAAAAGCTGCCAAGGAGATAACCATTATAATGGAACATCATCAGAAGTAGATTATCAGCACACAAACATATTATAAGATACATATCCGTCTTGGATCTCCTAAATCCCTTTCATTAAAAAGTGCAACCTGGGCTAAATTGAAAAATGATCCACATTATGAGGATACAATTTCACATTATCTTATCTAGAGTACAACATATTACCATTAAGATATTCCACAACAGTATTCACAACTCATACACAACACTAACATCAGCATGTGAATCATTACTGAAAGTGTTTACAGAATGAAGAATTACCGTAGTATATCCAATGTGTTGAAAAGAATCACTGTCAGAAGTGTTTGTTGTCCCTACAAACTAAACTGAGTTACATCAGGGTCTACAGTGTGTATGGTGGTACCGTGATACTGAATGTACAGTATGTGCATCTGCTGGCTGACAAGGCTGATGACGACTCCTCATCGACCTTTGCAGGCAGGTAGGATGAGATTTTATCAATGTGATATAAAAAGATGTAAGCTGTTACTGAAGTGCTTGCAGTCATTCAGCCAAAAACAAGCCAGCTGAACTGAACGATGTTAAAGACCCACATGCATATCAGCTATCATTGTAATAATGTACTGTAACAAGCTGTCAGGCAGGGAAACAAGCAGTCATACAGCAGGTTGAAGGCCAGTCAAGTAAGAATGGCAATCAGTAGAAATAATGTAGCTGGACGCAGGTTTTTCTTAACTCTTTAAATGGTTTCTCCACTGTTTGATGGAGCACATTTTGAGTCATGAGAAATTGCACTTAACTCAATCTGTTTGAGCCATCTCTAGCAGTCAGTTGAATTGTTAACTTTTCCTTTTTTTCTTTTTTTTTTTTTACAAAAGCTGAGCAGCAGTTTCCTGATTATAAACTGTTGTCTGTACAATACAGCTAATGTTATTACACTGTACATTTGTTGAAATGATTTTATTAGTATTATTTATTAGACATTTTTAATTCAAAGAAAACACAAAATAGGTAAATCTAATGTGATACTGCTCATACTAGTAATACTAATTTTTAATTTAAAGCCAAATTTAAGCGCAATAACAGCTGTGCACATTGACACAAGTGTATCAGAAATACTCAGTTTTATGCTTGATGCTTTGTTGAGTGATCCATCGCTGTTGTGCTGATCTATATTATATGGGTTTTTATTTGTATTTGTCCAGTAGTTATTTTATTTTATTTATTCATTGCAATTTCAAAAAATTTCATGTTTATGTTATATGTTTTTTGTCCATAAAAAAAGATTTATCATGAAAATGTGTCTTT
Source organism: Thunnus maccoyii (assembly GCF_910596095.1). Classification (NCBI taxonomy): domain Eukaryota; kingdom Metazoa; phylum Chordata; class Actinopteri; order Scombriformes; family Scombridae; genus Thunnus; species Thunnus maccoyii. Next base: position 5,553,230 of record NC_056536.1, on the reverse strand, counting down.
TATTTCATTATGAAGTTAATGCTTAATGGGCAGTGTGGTCAGGTGTAAAAAAATGTTGCTTTTGTTTTTCCTCAAAGTAACAAAAAATGCAAATAATAATAATTCCACTGCCTATTACTGGGAAATCTACTACCTTCTGTCTCTTCTGCCGCTCTCCATCTCTCAGTGGGTTCTTTTAGCACTCTGTTGAATCACATTTTACATGCTTCTATGAAAATCTTTAAAAACTATCTTTCTCTCAGCCTGTTCTTTCTCTTAACAAGGTTTTCTGCTGGATCTGCTAGATCAGCTGGATCTGCTGGTGCAACACAAAGCCCTTAAAAGTCACTCCCTCTGCATTTCTTTATGCTGCTCTCTGATAGTGAGTATTTACTCCCTCCTTCTCTGCAACTGGATTTGCATCCTGGACAGACAGATAATCACTTCCCCTCACTGAGCCACACATAGACACACACACACACACACACACACACACACACACACACACACACACACTAATGAATGTACAGCTTGAGGCAGTTGCTGCAATGCAGGTTGGATTAATACCACTCTACTATCGATTAGAAGGATCAATGCACTAATCTGCATGTCTTATGAGGATTGAGAGGATGTGCAAAGCAATCTGAAAAAACAAAACACTGTGCAGGACCTAGAAACCCTCCAGTGTGTGCAGAGATAGTACAGTATGCGTTCATGCGAGTCCCTCAGCACCATGGACAGCTCCACATGCGGAGAGTAATGACAGCTGCCTGAAATGAATGTGGGTCTGGTGAATGAGGGAAGATATTACCCGGTTCATTTTGGAGATGATCCTGGACAAACCGATTATCGCGGCTCAGTCCTATACAGCAGGGCTTTAGGGGACACTCAGGACCAAAACAGTGAGGGGCAGAAGACACAAGTGGCAGGTTTCAACTATAGGTCTGCTCTGCCTCTCAGTAATCCCATAATTATTCATTCTTAGTGGGTGGGCCCGTGGGTTAATGTGGGCTTTAATCAGTTTTTCTATCATGACCACATCATGCACCATGACATTTCTGAACTACAAACAGATCTACTGTTTGTCTTCCACTCTGTTTCTTCAGTTGCTGGACAGAATACACAGATCCACCCACTGAAAGCAGCCCCCAAGTTACAGTTATCATCCGCACCTAAATGAAAATGAAAGAGCACTCATCTAGAAACATCACAAGTTGTCAAGGTGTTAATAAACCTTGGGCCTTGGATGATTTAACTGCAGCAGGTAGTTAAGAGGTACAGTACCAATCAAAAGTTTGTAAGTTTCATTCAAGGGTTTTTTTATTTTATTTTCACTCATTTCTGTTTATAGACCAATACTGAAGAAATCAAACTATGAAACAACACACATGGAATCATGTAGTAAACAAAAAAAGTGTTAAACAAACCAAAATATGTTTTATATTTTAGATTCCTAAAATTGCCGCTGTTTTCCTTAATGACAGCTGTAGGGTAATTTTGGCTCAATTTAGGGAATTTTAGTGTTAAGCAGAATTACTACACAGAATTTCTTCAATTATTCGTCCAGCGATATAACTTCAGAATCGGCACAATAACACTAATAAATAGTTTCTCTTGGTGATCAGTCAAGAGAATCTTTAACACACAAATCAGCTTTGGAAAGGGATTAACTTGCACTCAGAAAAGGGATCGGATACGTAAAGTGACTGAAAGTAAGTTAAAGAAAACAAAGGCAATGAACTTATACACAAAACATTTATTACTAAAAGACTAACCTTACACACACAAAACAACACTCACTAAACAAACAATGACACTACAATGAATGAATGAATGCAGAACTGGAGTTTGTCAGAAAAGGGGGTGCAACCGATGAACAAACACAGACCGACTAGTGACCATCACTGGAAGCAGCTGGTAAACTGGGGTGGCAAATTTAAAATTCAATTCTAAGCAGATTAAGCTTTTTGAGTTCACCCGATTAGCAGAGCAGAAGTGTGCTACTTGCATGTCCGTGGACTGGTAGCTGCTGAGTGAGATGGTGCTGTCAGGAGGGATGAGAAGGTGTTGCCACCGCATGGAGTGGAGATGAAGAATTGTCAGCTGAAGTTAGTCTCAACACAGAGAAAGAATGGGACTTCGTACCGGTAACAAAAAGAATCCAACTCTATGCATTCCAGTGATTGTCTTTTATAGGTACAGTAAGGTAAGGGACTTCAAAGAAGCATCTGACCAGTCAGAGAACTGCTGATCCTCCAGGGGTGGTGTCTTTGTTTGACCCCCCTCTGAGGACATGGCATCCACTGGAAGTCAGATAATGTGTCTTATTTTAAAACAACTTCTTAAAACTGTACCTTTTTACCAAACAACTACCATGACTAAAAATCTAATGTTCTTATAATTAGGAGATTACAATGCTACCAAACACCACATGTTTATCTCTAGTGCTTATTGAGATATTAATTACCAGATTTTAACACACATATAACTTGGAGAACTATGTTAAAATTATTGTAAATTTCTAACATAGTTATAGACACAAATGTACACATTCAAACAACAAGGAAAGAAATAAGGCAATGGCATTGTAGCCTTTTTAAAAGCATGCAGGTATATCTGGCAATAGTCTCTTGATTTGGGACAAAAGGGGAAAAGGAGAGACAATCAGAAAGAGGGGGGGTTGTGATTGTCTGTCGGGAGTGTCCCAGCATGAGAGGGGGAATTGTTGTGCAACAATGTGTTCAGACACACACATTTCAACACGGCAGGTCCATCCTTAGACCTATTGGTCAAACGGTGTTGTTGGACATTTTGTTGAACATTTTTATTCCACCTTTCCTTATGGGATTCCATGCAGGCTGGAGGTAATTCCTAGAGTTGCAAATACCAGACCCAGGACGGCTTACAATGTCTTATCTTTGGAGGTGCCTGTGTATACCCAACCCTGGCTCTATCAGAGTCGTTAACAGTCCCTTGCCAATCCTGTCCCGATGTCTGCTTACTCTAGGAGGGCTTTGATCTGTCTTAACTGTAGATATGGTTTTTGCTTGGTGTTTGGTCAGGGTGGCTGGTTTTCACAACTAATTTATAGCTGTGTTTGAAATGGAGAGAGAGTCCTTGGTTTGATATGTGTGTGTGGGAGGGTTGGTATCTTATGGAAGCCCCCACTTTTTAAGATACACAGTGTTCTGCTGAGGAATATCCTACACAGTTTTGCAAACTATTGGCAACATCTTAAAGAGCTTCATGAGGTAGTCACTTAGAATGGCTTTCAGTTAACAGGTGTGCTTGTCAAAAGTTAATTGGTGGAATTTCTTGCCTTCTTAATGTGTTTGAGACCATTAGTTGTGTTGTGCAGAGGTAGTGTTGGTATACAGCAAACAGCCCAGTTCGACTACTGTAGTAATCCGTATTATGGCAAGAACCACTCAACTAACTAAAGAGAAACGACAGTCCATCATTCAAGACATGACGGTCAGTCAATCTTGAAAATTTCAAGAACTTTGAAAGTTTCTTCAAGTACAGTCGCAAAAACCATCAAATGCTGTGATGAAACTGGCTCTCATGAGGGCCGCCTCAGGGAAGGAAGATCAAGAGTAACCTTTGCTGCAGAGGATAAGTTCATTAGAAACTCAGAAACCACCACTTAATGGCACCTCAGATTAGAACCCACACCAATTCTTCCCAGCATTCAAGTAGCAGACTCAACATCAACTGTTCAGAGGAGACTGCGTGAATCCAGACTTAATGTTCGGATTGCTGCAAAGAAACTACTACTGAGGGAGACCAATAAGAAGAAGAGAAGTGCTTGGGCTAAGAAATACAAAGAATGGACATTAGACCAGTGGAAATCTGTACTTTGGTCTTATGAGTCCAAATTTGAGATTTTTGGTTCCAGCTGCCTTGCCTTTGTGAAACACAGAGAAGATGAGGTGGTATCTGCATGCATCTGCAGTGACAAACCATCCCATCTGGTTTGCAATTAGTGGGACCAACATTTGTTTTTCAATAGGACAATGACCCAAAACACACCTCCAAGCTATGTAAGGGCTATTTGACCAAGAGAGAGGGTGATGGAGCACTGCATCAGATGACCTGGTCTCTGCAATCATCGACTTAAACCCAATTCAGATGGTTTGAGATTAGTTGGACTGCAGAGTGAAGGAAAAGCAGACAACTCAGCATATGTGGGAACTCCATCAAGAGTGTTGGTTGAGAGAAAGCCAATAGTGTGCAAAGCTGTCATCAAGGAATCTAAAATATGAAACACATTTTGGTTTGTTTAACACTTTTTTGATTACTACTTGATTCCATATGTGTTATTTTATAGTTTGATGTCTTCAGTATTGTTCTACAATGTAGAAAATAGTAAAAATAAGAAAAACCCTTTAATGAGTAGGTGTGTCCAAACTTTTGACTGGTGCTGTACGTGTGTAACAGACCTACTTCAGATTCATCACATCTCATAGAGTCCTATGTACTTGAAAAAGGGCTGCATGTAAGAAAAAGCTTAATATATTTAAAAGACAGGATGCACCAATCCAATCCACCAGATGGGTATCTGCACCAATACTGACCTTTACTAAGCAGACTGAATATCAATCCTATTAGATGGATTGTCAATATCTGAAACATTCAATTTGTATTCAGTTTTTTACGTTCATTCTTCTTATAATATCTATGCATGGCGACTATGGTTAAGGTTAGGAAACTCATGGCCTTAGAATTATAAGGTCAAAACTGAGTTATTCGCATGAAACTATTGTTTGACAAGTTATTGACATTTTGTGTAGGTTTATTTATTGTTTTCTAGCATATTTGCCCTGAAATTTGAGAAAAGAAAACATTCTCTCTCAAAAATCAATCTCAAACTTGTGCTATAAAGTACAAAGTACCTATCAGTGCTCAGAATGTACACAGGAGGGCCAATCAAGTTCCACTTCTTTACTGTGTCACCTTACTGTTCTGTGGTTAAATGAAATGTTGCTCAGTCTGAAGTTTTCAAACCTCAAAATTGATTATCATATCTACATCATTATAAATGACATTGTTAAAAAATAAAATACATGGGTTATAGTTTGCTTTGCTACATAAAGGACACATTACTTCCTGCATTAGCACTGAACATTGGCAGTGGGCATAAATTGTGAGGTGTGGAATAGGATATAATTCCAAGCATACTGGGCTGATCAGTCGGGCATGACTGATCTATATTATACACAGTTTACTAATCAATGACATCATAAAAGTCAGTGTTCCTGCTATCTGTTATATGACATCAGTCATGGCAGGCAACAAGAAAAAATTTGACAAATAAAAGAAAACTTAATAAAATGATGTTATTATTACTGAGAATAGAGACCTATAATCCACAAAAGGTAGAGAAAGAATTACAGATGAGAACAAAAATAGTCATGAAAGATGAAGGTAGACAGTTAAAAAGAAGAAAAGAAGTACATTTGAGGTAAACAAGCACAGAAATCTTAAAGTGATAGATCTTAGTGAATCTGGTCTTGCCTTCTAAAAAAAGGAACCTAATGAATTGATATACAGATTTTAAATGCAAGATATTGGATCGGTACTCTGTATTTTACTCAGATTCGGTATTAGGAGAGAGAATGTTGTGGAAAGTCGGTACATGAACGCTATTATCAAAGTGTTTGCCTCATAACCGACCTCTCTGGAGTCTCATTTTGGTCGAATATTTTATCTATCCTCCATTTTCACTGCTTTACCAGGATTTTCAGAAGAAATCTTAATTGTCTCCAAAGGGAGTCTGTGTCATTGCAACAGCATGGAATAGTAAGCATTAGAGATGAGTGGTCGAGTAGGACAGAGTAGAAAAATAGAGCTGGATTTCCAAATGATGGAACTACCACAGTAAAATTCCTGCATTTATCTATTAATTTGTATGAATACACACTAATAATTCAAAATATAATGTTTTTGCTTGCATATATGTAGGGATGGGCTAATATTTCTAAGAGTAATTGCAGAAATGACTGCAGAGAGATCCACGACTCACACCCATTGGCTAGTCCCTCAACCACTATCACCCCCTGACTTTTGCCTATTTATATAGCTTTGCATGGCAAAAGAAATCAAAGGAGTGACAGCAAAACATGTTGGAAAGAAAGAGCTGCACAAGAAGGCACAGCATCCAAAAACAGCAAGGGAAAAAAAGCAAAGAAAAATCCAACATCCAAATATCAAATCTTGAAATCTGTTCAGAGAGTAGCAAAGAGAAGACCTGCAGGGGAGAGTGCAAGCATTACAAAGATGATTCAGAGGTTATGAAGGTCTGCCGGCAGCTGACGGGCTTTGAGTCATCACTCAACACCTCTGTGGTTTCTTCTTTCCTCCGGCGAGGGAGAGTATCACTGATTTGCACCCCGTAATTAATCTACAGACAGCGCTTTAATAGGAAAAGATCAGCAGGAGGCCTAACAAATCCATCTGATAGTCTGTGCAATCACAGGATAATATCAGCTTTAGCTGTGCCTGAATAACAAGAGTGGAGATGACAGCTGCTGTTTTAAGGCCACCATGGAGTGTAATGAAAAAATGGAGATGATTTGATGATAGTTCTGTCTCTCAATGTCTTTTTGTCTCAATTTGACTCTTCCCAATCTGTATGTGCACACTCATTTCACTGCTTCTGTTTCTGAAGGTCAGTCACAGTTCATTCCCCTCTCTCTGTCTCTCTCTCTCTCTCTCTAGCTCTCTCTTGCGCACGCACGCGCACACCCACTCTCTCTCTCCCTCCCTCAGTGCTTTTGTGATTTTTGTGGATGAGATTGAAAAAGCAAACAAAGTAGTTGAGAGCAGTGTTGTGATTAATGACACTTTTCTATGAGTCTTGCCTCCGACTATACCAACTATCTAATATACTGCCCTTCATTAGTGATGATCTGCTGATAAGAGAGCTGTTGAGACATCAGGTTTGCAAGTTGCTGCTTTTGCAACACGTTGTGTCTCATAGATGACATGACATGTGAGCATGATCCTGAATAAGAGAGATGAGGTACTAAATCTGGCTTTCAACGTGAAAGTTGATTTTGAGTAGCCTATGTTGTTTTTGTAACATCTGAAAGTTGAAGTACTCCGGTTGTGGCAAGGAGGGCCGGGTAGTAAAGGATAGTCCTGGCAAACTCTCTGCTGTTGGAGGAGAAGAGACAGGAGAGCAGACTCAGGGTCAGGCTTAATACACAGGAGAAACTCAAGATCAGAGTCAAGAACAGAATAGTGCTGAACCAGAAAAAGAAAATCAGACAAAGATATAAAGAAACAGAATCAGAAAATGCAAGTCAAGATACAGAAGCCAAAAGTGAGAATAGTGGTAAAAAACAAGTTGAAAAAAGTACAAAGAGAGAGAGAAGGTATGACAAATGATGCAGATGAGCCTGAACCAACAGATGTGACTGAAAATGATGATGAATGATGAAACAGAATTGATGGAAGAGGAGAAAATTGTTAAAAAAATCTTGGTGTTAAAACAAAGCACTGTTTTAGCAACAGTGATGCTAAGGGCTTACAACGAAAAAAGGGAGCAGCCATTAAGACAAGAGGAAAGCAGGTAGTGGAACAGGTGTCAGCAGGCTCTGAGTCTAATATGGATGAAAGACTATACAGTGTAGAAAAATAAAATAGAACAAGATTAAAAAAGGGTTTTTTTTTTGTTTCTGTAAGATCACACATGCACAAGAAAAAAGCAGGATTCACTGACCTAGAGATCTACATACTGAGAAAACTTGTTCTGAAAGTCAAGCAAGATCTAAACTATGATGATCATGTTGAAGCAGTCTACACTATGACACTATGTCTTATCTCTAATTTATTAATATTGTCATGTTTTTTCCTTCTCTCATATTCCATGAGTGACTTTAGAGTTACATCACTTAACCTCAATGGAGCAAGAGATGTGAGGAAGAGGGCATGTTTATTTGAGCAGTCAAAGCTGAGACATTCAAGTGTGACTTTTCTACAAGAAACACATAGTGAAATGAGACTGAGTGGAAGAGAGAATGGGACAGAGAGGTAATTCTAAGTCATCTGAGTAAAAATAGTGGAGGAGTGGCTCTTCTTTTTTCCAAAGACTTTCTACCGCAGTATTTTCATGTAAAGAAGATGATAAAAGGTAGACTGGTGGTAGTTAAAGCATGTTTTGAGCATTATAATATTGTATTGATAAATGTATGCTCCTACCTCAGGATCTGAAAGAGTATATTTTTTAAATGAAATAGATATTATTTTAAATGATTGTTTCACTGAAGAAATGTTGCTTTTAGGAGGAGATTTTAATTGTACAGAAAATGATCTTGTAGATAGAAACCACACTGAACCTCATGCTGCTTCAAAACATACAATGACTCAATTAGTAAAAACTAAGAGTTTGGTTGATGTGTGGAGAGAATTGCATTATTATAATTTCTTTGGCTAGACTAGATCGAATTTATTGCTTTAAGCATCATTTTAATATGGTCAAAGATTGCAGAATAATACCTGTAGGTTTTACAGATCATTCAGTGGTTATTTGTAATGTTTTTGTTGCATTAAACTTAAAGTGCATATTGGCATTTTAACACTGCCTTGCTTATGGGTGATAATTTTAAAGACACTTTTATATTCTTTTGAAAAGACTTTAGATCCAGGAAATCAGAATTTGCATCTTTAAGACAATGGTGGGATTACGGAAAAGATGAAATTAGACAGTTGTGCCAACAATACACTCCTGGTGTCTCACTTTTAATATTATTAGATCTATGAATGATCTATAGATGGAAATAGTGGAAATTCAAAGTTCAATGGAGTCCACAGGAAATTGAGGTCAAATTGAGATCCTCAAATCCAAAAGAGCCGCACTGGCTGACCTACTGGGCACTAGAACACAAGTGAGCATTGGTCCTGTCTCGTTTTCAGAGCGCTACTCTGATGGACTCTCCATCTAAGTTTTTCTTCAGTTTAGAAAAGAAAAATGGACAGAGCAGGCAAATCCATGCCCTGTGCTCTGAAACAGGACAGTTGCTGACCAAGCTACTGTTATACAGCAGAGAGCTGTGAATTTCTACAGTCAGCTGTACACCAGTGAATATAAAGATGACATGTTGTTTGACTCACTGCAGTAATCTCTCTAAGCTCCCAAAGGAAGTTAATTTGGAAATAGAAGGTCATCTGCAGCTCTGTGGAGTATAGCAAGGGATGAGCCCCTGGGATTGATGGACATCCACTGGAGTTTTTTAAAACTTTCTGGGCTGAGCTGTGTGATGACAGTCACAAGTCTTTAATGAGAGTTTTAATGACACTTCATTGCCAAAGAGCTGCAGGAGAGCAATCCTTAAATTTTTACAAAAAAAAGGTGACGTTCAGGATATAAAGAGCTGTCTACCTGTCCAAGACTTTCACCAGCAGGCTGAGAAAGGTGATGACGTATATCATCCACTGAGACCAAACACTGTGTGCCTGGTAGGTCGATCTTTGATAATATATGATTAATCATAGATATTTTGGAAGTCTCTAATTCTTTGGGCATAGAAACTTCTCTCTTGTCATTAGATCAGGAAAAGGCATTTGGGTCATTCTACAAAATGGGTGCCATTTCCACTTTGCAATTTTTAAAATTTTCAACATAAAATAATAAAATCCACAACATAAAAAATATGTTAATCCTCCAAGAAAACATATTTTTCCACCTCAGGCATAAAATCCTTATTAATATGATCCTTTTTATTCAGACATGGAAGCCATTCTTGTACCACCCCGTCACGGACAATATGTACACCAGTTGAGTAATAATACATTTTTTCATTTTTAGATTCTTAATCTTGAAATATGAATTCAACATGTTAATGGCTTCATTGTTTTTACAAAAAATATTGATTCACTTCAAAATTTCAAATAAAAATTATAATCATTTGATTAGTCCACAAAACAAGAACGTTATTCAACATTCATTTATGAAGCATTTCACTCCTTTTCCATCATTTTTTAACAAAATGAAATGGGTGGTACTGACAAACTGTCCCACTATGTGATCTGTTGGTTTTAGCCTTCAACTGACATTAGAAACTTTTCTTAATTCTGGAGACAGATCTGTTATGAAATGTAACATTATTCTTTAAACACAAATACTTTATAACACATTTGGTCAAGAATAAGAAAATAAAAACTCTTTATTGTCAGGGAAGAGAGGTTGCATGTAATTGAGATATAATTAAGACTTTTATCCTATATGTTTTGAAACTACAGCATTAGATAATTGGACATAATTTGGTGAGTTAGTGAGTGAGTGAGTCAAAGAGATAGAGTGTGAGTGAGTGAGTGAGTGAGTGAGTGAGTGAGTGAGTGAGTGAGTGAGTGAGTGAGTGAGTCAATGAAATAGTAAATGAGTGGGTGAGTGAGCGAGTGAGATTAGTGAGTGAGTGAGTGAGTGAGTGAGTGAGTGAGTGAGTGAGTGAGTGAGTCAATGAAATAGTAAATGAGTGGGTGAGTGAGCGAGTGAGATTAGTGAGTGAGTGATTCAGAGATAGTGAGTGAGTGAGTGAGTGAGTGAGTGAGTGAGTGAGTGAGTGAGTGGGTGAGTGAGTGAGTGATTCAGAGATAGTGGGTGAGTGAGTGATTCAGAGATAGTGAGTGAGTGAGTGAGTGAGTGAGTGAGTGAGTGAGTGAGTGAACGAGTGAGTGATTCAGAGATAGTGAGTGAGTGAGTGATTCAGAGATAGTGAGTGAGTGAGTGAGTGAGTGAGTGAGTGAGTGAGTGAACGAGTGAGTCAAAGAAATAGTGAGTGATTGAGTGAGATTAGTGAGTGAGTGATTCAGAGATAGTGAGTGTGTGAGTGAGTGAGTGAGTGAGTGAGTCAAAGAAATAGTGAGTGAGTGAGTGAGTGATTGAGTGAGATTAGTGAGTGAGTGATTCAGAGATAGTGAGTGAGTGGGATTAGTGAGTGAGTGATTCAGAGGCAGTGAGTTAGTGAGTGAGATTAGTGAGTGAGTGATTGAGAGATAGTGAGTGAGTGAGTGAGTGATTCAGAGATAGTGAGTGAGTGAGTGAGATTAGTGAGTGAGTGAGTAAAAGAGTGAGTGAGTGAGTGAGTGAGTGAGTGAAAGAAGTGAATTACTGGCAGCGGGAAGTTGGTTTTCTGGTAGATGAAGTGAAGACAAAGTGGGGAGTGTTAGAGAGGGCAAAAGGAAAATTAGCTAAATGGAAATGGCTTTTACCACAAAGGTCATATAGAGGCCGAGCACTGATTAACAATGACTTAATTTCTTCGACTTTGTGGTATGAGCTGGCATGGGTAGAGCTACCTACAGGCTTGCTACATGAAGCACAATCTGTTATTGTTGACTTTATCTGAGATAAACGTCACTGGGTGCCTCAAAGTGTACTTCTGACTAAGGACGAAGGGGGACATGGTTTAGTGCATCTTTTCAGTAGGTTAGCAACTTTTAGATTATAGTTTGTTCAATGTTACTTTATAGGCAAAGTTGATGTAGTATGGAGAAATTTGGCAAGTATTATTTTAAGAAAAACGGCCAATTTAGGGTTAGATCATCTCTGTTTCTACTGGATTCTAGGCTTGTAAGACTGGATGGATTGCCTTGGACTTTTTAAAGCATGGAACTTTTTTAGTCATCTGGGGCCTACAGCCTCTCTTTTTTGGCTTTTGCAAGAACCCTTGACACATGGATCCAGGCTGGATGTACAGGACAGGACTGCCCCTGGCCTCACCCACAAGTTGTGTGTAACTGGAAATGTCAAACTGAGGCATATAGTGGAAGTTGCAGGTCCTGGTCTTCATAATACAGAGGCAGTGGCATCTCTACTTGGTTTCAGGTCTCATTGCTACACCAGAGACATTCTGTATTTGTGGATTAAAAAGCTGACCAAAGAAAAACTGGAAATGCTGCAGGAATATAATTGTGGTAGAGAAATTCCAGATTGAGATGATCCTTTTCCTAAACTGGGCTTTATGGGGCTAGAACAGTGACATTTACATTTTGGCACTGAAAATAAAATCAGGCATTAAAATCAAAACCTGAACTGAAAAAGGAAATTGGAACTTGTATTGGAAAAAGTTGAATTGGCACTGAAACAAGTATTGGCACTGAAAAAAGTTCCACTGAAAAATAAAACACTGTCATTAAAAAATTACAATCTTACAATCTTATTATATTATTTTTATTTTTCATATTTTTTTTGCATTACGATGTGTTTTTCAATGTCAATCTTCAGGTATTTTTTCTTCATGTCTGTTTTTTTTCAGTGACAGATTTTTTTATGCTGTCAGCATTTTTTCAGTGTCACTGGTTTTCAGTTTCAACTTTCTGTTTTTCAGTTTCAACTTTCTGTCAGTGTTTTGGCGTAGAGAGGAGGGCCCTTGCTGGGCCTACATTATCTAGTGTGCCTTGTGGTGTGAGGCTAGATATCCGAGGGCGCTGCATGCACGGTGAACTGATGGGAGGAAACTCGCAAATAGACAGTGCAAAGCGAGTTGTTGGTGTTGTTGTGAAAAATGGGACTTAGACATCTCAAAACCATATCTGTTTTCTGGAGCAAAGTCACTCCGCTGCCACTTGGTGATTTTATCAACAAGAGCAAACTAAATACTTGTTGTAAATGTGCTGCAGTAATGGATTAATGCTTGAAATATAATTATATTTGTTTCAATTAAACACTCTTCAACCAAAATCAGCGCAAGAATAACATTTGATTTGGTTACAGCATCTGTACTAATCTGTAAATGAATGTTGGTGATTGTGACATATCTGTTCTCCAAAGCTGATTATACTGTATAAAACACGTCTCCTTCAGTTCATTAACATATTGATTGATATGTTGATAAATCTCCAGCCTCTGAGAAGTGCTGCACCAGAGCCAGTTCTGTTACACACAGCCGTTCACTGTGTTTACCTTCATTAAATCAGCTGAAAACGACACCAGGCTTCTACAGTATAACCACACACATCTTTACACACATCAGACTCGATATTCTACCTTTTTATGAATGACATGTCAGGTTAGCAGGGCTCATCATAGCCTCTTTTCCAACTTTCTTTTCAGCAAACATAGCATCTCATATTTTATTCTTGAGACACACTGCAGCTCAAATGCTGTTGTGTAACATTAATTACTAGACTATGTGACCAATTACGAGGTGAGATAAGCTACATTAGCATTATGGCTGAAACAGCATCGGTCCGATCATGACTATTGCTACACTAACACTTTTTTTCTCACAAAAATAACCTCATTGATAGAGAGATGCAGTAAATTATGTTATTCAGTCTGTAATGTAGCTATAATAAAATAGCAAACAAACAAACAAATAAAATAGCAAACAAAAGCTACATAACAAACTGTTTATGTGGGCTGATCTGTTCATTTTAATAATATAAATTTTTATTTATTGATTTATTTATTTATAATATAAATTGAAGTGGAAGCTACAATTGTTAGATTTCATCGGTGAGACCAACATTTATCTTCTTAAAGGAATTATATCATATATCAAAATGCTGGAGACAAAATTTATTCAAGTTTATAAAAAACTTGTTCTGTAAATAGTTCTATTACTCTTGTGATCAAAAACATTGATCTGAAGCTCACTTCTGAGGCTGTTCTGTAAGTACTGTAGTTTTCTAATTTTCAGATAATCATGCACTTGCTCAGCCCTATTTTTATGTAACTTTTTAAAGGATAAATTGGAAAATATTCTATATTTTTGTTATTGTCAACAAAACCTATCATGCCTAGTTAATCTCTTAATATTTTCCCTATACTGTCTGTGACACTATCCAAAATTTAATTTAATTTTTAAAATAGGCTAAATGACTTCCTAAAACAGCTGGGCAGTTGTTTTTAGCAAACAATGGAGCTGTATGGCATAGATAAGATATATCAGGCTTTGGCCACAGTGAATACTTGTTAGTAGGATCAATTCATTGTTGGTTTTGATCTTTTCGTGGTATTTGTTTGTTGGCAATAAGAAAAACACAGAATATCACCAGCCTTATCTTTTAATACTGAGAGCACCACTAATGAAATTCCATCCACCTCTATGGTGTTGGAGTGGCAGCAGAAAAATATCCAAGACTAAATACCGATATCTCAAAACCATTTAAAACCAAAATTATCTGCATAGCTAGGAAACACTAGAGGTAAGTAAGGAAATTAGGGTGAACTGACCCTTTAATGTCAGAGAGAAGTAGTGCCATGTGACATGTTTGTGTTTATGGCGTGTCTGCCATGTCACAAAGAAAGATTGGGACAGAGATAGAGGCACATGGGTCAAAGAGCAATAAGCATGATGTCAACACATTCCAATTGACCCATACAGAAGCCTGGATGAGAACTGATGGTCTGATGTAAACACTCTCATAGAGGACACACTGCAAGGGAAGATCACTTTACCCTGACAAGGTCATTTTCAAGAGATGATGGAGTTCTACCTACAGAGACATTAAGAGGTTGTGTTGAAGTCAATTGTGTGTTTCTCAGTGTGTGTCTTTGAGTGAGTGCTTAAGGCAGTGGGGCGTGTCAAGTGTTTCTCCAGAGCTCCTGATAAAACCTTGACTTTGTCTGACTGGTAATTTAATCACTCTCTAGTTCTTCTTTTGCCTGGAACAAACCTGACTCTAGTGGCGAGTTCTGCATTCAATAGCTCAAGGTCATTATTGAATTTACATTCTGCAGTTACAAAGTTATGAATAAAAAGCCTGATACAAATTGAAATACACTCATTGCCAGCATTTTTGTCTATGCGAATGCTTAATTGAACAGGCACAGAGCTGCTGTCAAAAGCAGTCAGTGTTTCATGCCACTCACAGATTAATGCCTGATTTTGCTTTGCACTTGTAATAAATGGGATTCATCTCAAAAGGGTCACAAAAGCTTTTCACTGCTATGAGGACCATGCTAACCTGAAATGTTAATAATAAAGGAGCATCACAAAAATCACAGCAAGGAGCTTTTCATGCATCTAATGTAGGTATTTCTGGTTCTGGTTTATCTGGCAATTATATGCTGCCATTTTTGATTGGAGTAATGACTACTTTCGATGTCAGCTCTTAATTAGGCACCATACCAATTTAGAAGTTGCATTTTTGTCATTGTCATCTTTATTGGACAGTGGGCAGCAAAGAGGCAGATAAGAAACAAGGGCAGAGAGATGAGTAGTACATGCAACAAAGGTCCCTAGCTGGAATCAAAACAGGAACATTGTGATTACATGGCATGCCCAGTAACCATTCAACTACTGGGGCGCTCAAAAGGTTGCATCTTGAGGTTTGTTTATCTGTTGCCTGATAGATGATTGGATGTGTTACTTTAGCTCTTCCTTATTTCTGTCTTGTTTAAACTAAAAGCATTTTAACAGCCCAGTATTCTCGGAAATTGCCTTCATATCGGAGGATTACGCACCTTTACATCCAGAGCCAATATTCAGTAGCAATGCATGAGGTAGTGTGCCTGTTATGTATAGGCAGAAAGTAAAGGTGTTGGGGTTGGGTTTGAGGTTAAGGTTGGGGTGGTGGGTGGGGGTCAGACTTTCATGCAGATGACTGGATTTTGTATCCCATCAGGGATGTGGAATTAATGTTTGCCTGCCTATTCACTGTAACAGTCTTTTCTGACCTTGACTTTAGTGTTTTAGCCTAACCTTAACCATACTGTAACTTTAACCAATTGTTTCAGTTACCTAGTCCTGAGCATACCTTAACCATAGTTCATTTGCCATCAACACAATCTTTCCCTAACTTTAACCATACTATAGTTGCCATGTGCAGATATTGTAAAAAGCCAGAATTTCAAAGGTGTTTCACCTTGTCATTGAACGTAATCCAGGGTTTTGCAGACTCATTGAATCAACTATCTTGTCTGATGCATCTTTTTTGTTTAGATAATTTTTCTGACA
Source organism: Thunnus maccoyii (assembly GCF_910596095.1). Lineage (NCBI taxonomy): Eukaryota > Metazoa > Chordata > Actinopteri > Scombriformes > Scombridae > Thunnus > Thunnus maccoyii. Next base: position 5,537,343 of record NC_056536.1, on the reverse strand, counting down.
TTTTTGCTTTTATTGGACAGTTGACAGTATAGAGGTAGACAGGAGACATGGGGAGAGAGAGGAGTATGTCAGGCAACAAAGGTCCCAGCCAAAACCAAACCAGGGATGTTATGGGTATGCAGTATGTGCCTTAACCATTCAGCTACCTTGGCACTTTCTTTTTACATCCCACTATCCTCAGGAATTACATTCATAATGAATGATTGTGCCCCTAAGGATTTACGTCCAGTACTGACTTTCAGTGCCAATGCAGGGAGTAATGTACCCTTTACAATATGTAGCAAAGCCAACAGTAAGGGTGTAGTGGCTGAAGTACTCTGCAACTTTCATGAAAGAGAACGTCTTATGTCCCAGACCTGAATTCAATGTTAACCTTTTTAATAACAGTAACTACTATCTTTCCTTAAATTTAAACATACTTTCATTGACAAGTGCAGATATTGTAACATGAGAATTTGTAAAATGTTGGCATGAATGTAATTTGTGATTTTGCAGAATCATTTTTGTCTGGCATATGGTTGTCTTTTGACAAACACAAAAAAGTGGCTGATTACAAAGCATATTGTCTGGAATAACTTTTTTGAGGACTTACACATAATTAAACGTGGTGACACTCAAGGAGTTGTTGTAGCATTAATGTTGAGATCATGGCAGAAAAAGCCACAGTGGCAACAAGCTTTGTTATTTTCTATTCAAAACCTTCTACTACTGTTTCTTTTTCTGTTGACTGCTACTTAATTGTATCTTGTGGACACATAAAGTAGCAATAACCATTGCTCCAAGGAACACAAGATACATGTGGTAACCATCATGCACATGCATGTATGTCACAAGCCTTACACAGTGGCACGGTGTTTATTAAGCTACAGCATCCATCAATAGCTGGTAGATTCAAATGCTAGAGACACAGTTAGGAAACATGGCTTGTGGTGAGACGAGCTTTGGTTTCAGGCACCTTGGCAAAACATATGGCCCTGCATAATGAGCCTCACTCCACTCCTCCTGAAATGCTAAGACATATGAGACCACAGCTGGGAATTTCTTCTGCAGTGACAATTGAGAAGGGTTTGCATCATGCTTTCAGTGTCGAACAGATTTGTTTTAGACTAAACTTCCTGTCCTCTCAAAACACAGGGCACACATATATAAATGCACACACACAACCACAAACACACACTCTGTCATCACCAGCACTCCCTAGGGTCTATTTATAGGCTCCCTATGACAGTATGTCCCAGCCAATAATAGTCTGAACAGTAAGTTGGTCTTTTAATCACCTACTCAGACAACAGATATGTAATGCCTGTTTTGCAGTGTAACGGCTTTATACTTAACATAATTACAGTTGTTTGTAGCAACCCTAAGTTAGAGGATCAGTTAAATATGCATGAATATAACCAACATAAAGCCAATGTGCTCATTTGCATACTAATATGTCTGCAGTGTCACATCTTTGCAGCTGTGCTGCAACATGTAAGAGGAAAGCAAATCACCATGATAACCTGTTGCATTTCTCCGCTGCTACAATTCCCTGAACAAGCACTTGAAGTCCACTTTTGGTAATGAAACTCATTATCAGCATCGGTTGAGAGTGGGAAAGAGAGAGACACAGAGTTAGAGAACGGAATTAGATGAGGTAAACAGAATGAAAGAGAGCTGCCAGCTTTGGATCGGCTGTCTTTTTTTGACATTTCACAATCTAAACATCTCTTCTAATCAACAGCCACTCCTAATAATAATAATTTTAAAAAAACACCAACATCAACTGAACTGATCACTGTGTAATCTTCTGTTAATCAGTGTAGACACACGGAGCAGATGCACTGAAATCTGGATTGGTTACAAAACACCAGTGGGTAGTGAAATGGTTTATAAAAATACTGTTTAGGGAAGTAGAACCTTCAGTTATCTATTTACCTCTCTGCCTATTTTTATAATTGTGCTGTTATGTAAAATGTTTTAGGGTTTTTTCTTTCCAGAGTTCCAGGGGAATCAGTGTCTCTGCAACCGAGTAGGTGTTCACTAAAAGAGTGTGAAATATGTGTGACCAGAGCAGGGCCACAGAGGACAGTGGTAAGAAGAAATCATCAAAGAGTTCAATGAGACAGAAAGCAAGAAAAATTGGAGACATTTAACGAGTGAGGGGCCAGGGGAGTTGGAAGACGAGGTGAAATTGAGAAGAGGAGGAGGACTGTGTGAATGGATGGGATGACAGAGTAGGAAGCTGAGAGAAAATGGCTGGGGACAAAGTGGGAGACTATTTAAAAGCTTAACTGATCTTCAAAATTCATCCGATCACACACATAATGGATATGACTCACATGCAAAACAACTGACCATTCTTAAAATCCCTCCTCCAGACAGTGATTGTCCAATCATTGCTTAGCAACTGTAGCAAGGCACAGTTGGCCTGTCAGGCTTTAGATTTCTTAGTTCCCAAAGCACTGGTCATAGTAGTCAAGAACAAGAGTTTTGGAGGGTTTCATCTTTTTATAAACTTTATAAATCAAAAAATATGTTTCCCCATTGTGTGGTTTGATTCTACTGTGACTGTCCTCCCAAAAAAAACCAACCCAATAGGTCATAATGTCAGTCACCCAAAAATAATATATAGGTATGTTTGAGTGGACAGATGCCATATAGCAGTTGTAATTATGACCCAGAGCAGTTGAGATGACATCTACATAAGTTGACAAATTTCCTCATTTGAAGGTGTAGGATTGGGTGGATGTTATAACCCAGAAGTGGACTTTGCCAAAGGAGCCATTCATTTCCCATTTCCAACCATCCCCTACCCTTAACCCAATGGTTATTTTGTAGCCATGACGACAAGGGTCACCTTACTTTAAGGCAGTAGTAACCCACACTCTTAAATTTGTTCTTATCATACTTGTAATTATAGGTCTTCCATGCAATACAAGACCAATGCTGTCTCTATCTTATGGATCATCAGCTGGTGACTTTTTGTCTGGGAAATGTAGCTTTAACCTCAGTCTTTCAGTATGGATATAATATGTAGCCATCAAGTGCCTTTACAGCCCTTTTACTGGGTTCTTGCTTTAAAAATCGTCAGCTGGGGAAAAAATCAGCCAGGGCTACTTTTGTAGAAAATATTAGCCTTATTATGTACTTGTTTACTTCTCGTTGTTTCTTACTTTAATAATTACATATTAAAAAAAACAAAACCTTCTGTCTAGCGCTCTTTCTCATTGCACTTGTACCTGGTCAGCTACTTCAGAATTTGTATCATAGCTCTTTCTAAGTTACTGTCCTCCAACATTTGATTGTCTTGCCTCTTTTGTAAGTCGCTTTGGATAATAGAGGTGTCTGCCAAATGACAAATGTAAACATAAATGTAATTAGCAAACTACTGCTGATAAAATCTGCCAGCATCAGTTGTCATTTCAACTGACAAAATCAAGGATTCATTGTTTAAAAAATGACTAAGAATTTTGAGTGGTCCCTGTTATCAGTGCAAACTCCTGTATGTGCCTGCAAGAATAGAAGGCCTGGGAGACATAGCACCGATTAGGCAAGGGTAAGCTATTGAGTCCTGGTACCGCTCTGTATTTCACTATTCAATTCAGTTCAATTCAATAAACTTTATTTGTCCACAAGGGGCAATTAGAATGACAGGCATATAAGTTTAGCCTGTCTATACTATAAGCCCCTGATCTCAAAGGAACTTATGTGATTATTCATAAACCAACCATACCATGTATTAACATGCAAATCAATGCAGCATGCATGTATAATCACTATAAAAAATAAGGGAATCTAAATGTAGACTTTTCAGTATGGCTGGAGAGTAGGATTTATCAAAAAGACAATGGTGATAATACTAATAGCTTCTAAATTGTTAATCTCAAACACTAATCTAAACAGCTGTAAATCCTGAATATATTTAGACTGTTTTTCTCCAGTCGACTTTTCTGAACTAACTACAATGATTTGTTCAGCTAAACCATCAACCTGTCTCTTAGACCCCATCCCAACTAGGCTGCTTAAGGAAGCCTTACCCTTAGTTAGCACTTCTTTACTAGATATGATCAATCTGTCTTTAGTATGAATATAATATGTAGCATATGTACCACAGTCTTTTAAAGTAGCTGTAATTAAACCTCTTCTTAAGAAGCCTACTCTTGATTCAGGTGTTTTAGATAATTATAGACCTATATCTAACCTTCCATTCCTCTCTAAGATCCTTGAGAAAGCAGTCTCTAATCAGTTATGTGACTTTCTACATAACTGTAGTTTATTTTAGGTTTTTCAGTCAGGATTTAGAGTTCATCATAGCACAGAGACAGCACTGGTGAAAGTCACAAACCACCTCCTAACTGCATCGGACAAAGGATTTCTCTCCATACTTGTCCTGTTAGATCTTAGTGCTGCATTCGACACAATTGACCATCAAATCCTATTACAGAGACTGGAACATTTAATTGGCATTAAAGGAACTGCATTAAGCTGGTTTAAATCCTATTTATCAGACGGATTTCAGTTTGTACATGTTAATGATGAATCCTCCATGAAGGCAAAAGTTAGACACAGAGTTCCACAAGGTTCTGTGCTTGAACCAATACTATTCACCTTATATATGCTTCCTTTAGGTAATATTATTAGGAAACACTCTATAAATTTTCATTGTTATACAGATGATACCCAATTATATTTATCAATGAAGCCTGATGAAACCAATCAGTTTAACAAACTTCAAGCATGCTTTAAGGACATAAAGACTTGGATGACCTGCAATTTTCTACTACTAAACTCAGATAAAACTTAATATATTGTGCTTGGCCCCAAACACCTTAGAAACACATTCTCTAATGATATAGATACTCTGGATGGCATTACCCAGGCCTCCAGCTCCACAGTAAGGAATCTGGGACTTATCTTTGATCAAGATATGTCATTTAACTCCCATATAAATCAAATTTGAAAGACTGCCTTTATTCACTTGCATAATATCGCAAAAATCAGACACATCCTATCCCAAAAAGATGCAGAAAAACTAGTCCACACATTTGTTACTTCTAGGCTGGATTATGGCAACTCATTATTATCAGGCTGTCCTAACAAGTCTCTAGAGACTCTCCAGCTGGTCCAGAACGCAGCTGCACGTGTTCTGACTAAAACTAGAAAAAGAGATCACATTTCTCCCATTTTAGCTTCGCTACATTGGCTTCCTGTAAAATCTAGAATAGAATTTAAAATCCTTCTCCTAATTTACAAAGCCCTTAATGGTCAGGCATCATCATATCTTGAAGAGCTCATAGTACCATATTATCCCACTAGAACACTGCGCTCCCAGTATGCTGGCTTACTGGTAGTTCCTACAGTCTTTAAAAGTAGAATGAGAGGCAGAGCCTTCAGCTATCAGGCTCCTCTCCTGTGGAACCATCTTCCAGATTCGGTCCGGGGGGCAGACACCCTCTCTACATTTTAAGAGTAGGCTTAAAATTTTCCTTTTTGATAAAGCTTATAGTTCAAGGCTTGCCTTGGACCAACCCTTACTTATATTGCTATAGGCCTAGACTGCTGGGGGACTTCCCATGTTGCACTGAGCTCCTCTCTCCTCCTCTTCATCTGTATGCATTCATGTACCATTAATGCATGTTACTAACTTGGCTTCTTCCCCAGAGTTTTTTTGTGGTTTCTCATCTCGCAGCAAACCCTGGGTTGCAGGCCGAGCGGTCCTTCGCAGTCCTGTTGGCGTCCTTCCCCGGCTTTTGCTATTGCTGCTGTTATTGTTATTGTTATGATTGTTGTTATTCTGTCCCACCCCCTCCTCCCCCCCTTCTCCCTCCCCCCTCTTTCTTTCTCTCTCTCAACCCAACCAGTCAAGGCAGATGGCCACCCACCAAGAGCGAGGTTCTGCTTGAGGTTTCTACCCGTTAAAGGGGAGTTTTTCCTTACCACTGTCGCCAAGTGCTTGCTCATGGGGGAATTGTTGGGTCTCTGTAAATTAAAGAGTACGGTCTAGACCTGCTCTATGTGAAAAGTGCCCTGAGATGACTTTTTGTTGTGATTTGGCGCTATATAAATAAAAATTGATTGATTGATTGACTTTTAGGCTAAAAGTTCATTCTAAATGCAAAATTTAATTTGTCATTGGTGTACATAACACTTAAGCCAAATCCAAATGTCCTCGTAAGTATCAAAAATATTTGATATCATCAGTGAGGCTCCGATCAGTTTGCAAAGCCATTCAGGCTTTTAAAAAGAATCTGTAAACGTTTCACTCTCCCAGATAATCTGTGCTGAGCATTAGCCCAAGCCATGGCTCAGACTGGAGAGAAGGTAGAAGGGAGGGAGAAATAAAGAAAGAAATCTGTGTGGGTTGACATAAAATTCACACTACAAGCAATCTGTTGGCAGATCAAAGCCCTGTATCCTAACCCACTCATCAGGAGTGTGCTTGATTGGCACACTATCTTCAAGAAGCAAGTTTGCTGATGTGGGGCTAAGGCTTTACTGCCTGTCTGAACTCTAAAACCCATATTAACCCTAACTTTCACAGAAGTTTCAGCTAAACAACTTTGCATGACTTTTAAGCTGAAAAAGGAGACAGAAAAAAAATATCAAATCAACCCAGTGACTTGGTACAGACGACAGAGACATCGACAGGATATTTTTAAGCTGGAGACGGCTATGGACCGCCATCAGGTTATGATTAAATTCTGATGCAGGGGAAAGAGGACAGATAGAAGGAGATCCAGATTGAAAGACTGGGGGTTACTTCACTACAAAACAATCACCACCTCATAGAAATTTGGAGAATATGGAGAAGTTTAGTGCTTCCCTTGTTAGTCAGCATTTTTAGATAGACTGTAGCACCTTAAAGTGAATATTATGCAGTACTAGGCTGCTATATTTTCATGTGCAATGCTTGTAGTTATAAAGGTACTCACAAATTAGTACAAAATGTACACAGTACACTTCGCTGCTTTCATCCAGGAAGAACATACTTAAGAATAAAGATGTCATCCTTCATTTTTTCTCTGTACAAATGTCATCATTGATTTGATTTGATTTGATCTGATTTATTTTGATCTCTTTTAGCTCATTGGCTAATCCTCCAAGAGTCCACATATTTCATTTCATTTAAAAACCAATGCCAGTTAAAGGTGCCTGGTGCAACTACCACAACAGGGCCCTAAGTTGCTCGATAGACTCTTTTCTTCTGTAGTTCCCCAGTGGTGGAACGAGTTACCAAATTCTATTCAATCTGCAGAGTCCCTCTCAATCTATAAGAAAAGACTAAAGACCCAGCTCTTTCGTGAACACCTCTGCACTTGATGAACTGAAGGTAGAGAAAAAACAAAAAAAAATCTGCTCCTATGCAATCTATGCACATTATGCATTGCCTCTATGCAACGTCTGTTGGCTTCTACGTCCTATCGGACTCAAACTTAGCTGCATAGCACTTACTCATGTTGTTCTCTCTTGATTAGATCCCTGCTTGTGTTATATCAGCTCTCAGATGTACTTCGCTTTGGATAAAAGTGTCTGCTAAATGAAAATTTGTAATTGTAATTTCACATTTACTAATTACATTTTAATTATAGAAGCCATAAACAGAGTTTCCTATTCTTTTTCACTAGTGGGTTGCGACCATCAAGGGTATGATCTTAATCCCCCACAAAATTCACAAGCAGACATTAGTAAGAACTGCACTAATCAGATCAACATTGTGCTGAAAGTACTAAAATAAGTCAAGGAGAAAGATAAAAAAAAAAAAAGGAGGAGCTATCATACATTTTAAAAAAATGTGATAAATAACTTTTAATCTAGCACCATCATCTGGTCAAAAGTTTGACCTGATTGTTAATGATTAATAATTAATGGCATTCAGCCTCAGCTACTTTGAGTTCAGCACTAATTAGCATATGTTAACATTCTAACATGTTAAACTAACATGGTGACCATGGTAAAAATGACCTGCTAAACAACAGCATGTTAGCATTGTCAATTCAAGCATGTTAACTCTCTGATGTTAGCATTGAGCTCAAAGCACTGCTGTGCCTATGCAGCCTCACAGAGCAGCTAACATGGCGAAAGACTCATATTCATTAGTGGGCTGCAACATTTGAGTGTGTGATAGCAAAAGGAGCTTCATTTCCCAGAAAATTCACAAGCAGCCATTAGTAAGAAATCCAGTAATTACAGCCACAAAGTGCAAAGTGTGAAGATAAATAATAAAATAAGCTACAGAGAAAGATACAAGGCTGTTGAAGCAATGACAATGAGCAGACAACAGGGAATAAGATTAGTCAAAGCTTTACAGCTTTAGTCAAAGCTGTAACACACACACACACACACACACACACACACACACACACACACACATATATATATATATATATATATATATATATATATATATATATATATTTACCTCTTTTTCTTTTAATTATCAGGCTAGTTAAACAGATGTTCATACAATGGTGAGACTGGTGACTGAGTATTAATGCTGAGCAGTGGGTCAGTTAGTTACTGTGGGTGTTACTGCCTAAGGTTCTTAACATAAAAAAAGCAACCAACTTACTTAAGATAAAAGCAATGAGGTGTAATGCAATTCACAAGATGTTCACAGCATTGCTGGAGAAATAAAAAGATACTAAAGTGGTGAAACACTATGTAAAGTCCGGATGTTCTCATTCTCTTTTCAAACTGTCTATATCAGACAGACACTATATTTCAAATATGTTTTCAGGCATTGTCACACAAATGTAAGAACTGTATGTGAGTACAAACACCAGCCACATCACGGACACACATATTACATGTCTTTATACCATGGTCTGGGTGCATATTGTCTTCTGATTGGCCAGCAGGTCTGCATTAGAACCATTTAATGCACATGTAGTTCGGCTCAGGTATACTAAAGGTATGGTATTTAATTCTAAACATTCATTTTTTCACCATTTTATTTTCTTTCCTTTCACCATTTGGATCATTTACTTTTATTTTCTAAAAGGTATTTGTCTTTATATTATATAATATATATAATATAATATAATATACAAATTGTAATGCTTTCCATTTTCTTTCCTTTTTCTGTCATTTAAACTGTTATCAAAGTGCTAAACAAATACATATAACTGTATTATTATCATTATCATTATTATTATTATTATTATTATTACTACCACTATATTATTGTTACTACTACTACTAACACACATGCTGTGCAACAGTGCAGAATTCACACCTAAACCAAACACAGGCATTGCTGTGTTTACTTTGACAGCTTTTCAAGTCAGGGCTCCCTCTCAAAGGCATGGTGCGAATGAGGCCTGATAGTTGAGAGAAAGGCTATTATCCTTCAAAGCCAAACACATTTAACCAGACTGAGAGGATTCACAGAGGCAAAAGGATAAATCAAATGTTATATCGCAAGCCGACAGGCACAGGAGGGTGTGAAAGGATGCATTGTTAATATGGATGGATAGAGGTTAGACTCACTTGATTTTACACATGAATGCCACACATACACTGTACACTCACAAGAGTGGGGGAGGTCTTTTCACGAGTGAGCAACCACATCATTCCCGCATCTGCACACATTGAAACATCTCTCATTCTTGAGCATCTGTCTGTATGTTTCTCCACACACACACACGGGTGTTTGCTTAGTCAAACACACACACACACACACACACACACACACACACACACAAACACACACACAAACACACACACACACAAACACAGTAGGTAGCTGCCTAATAATATCCCTTTGTGATTCAACTCATTTATCCAACAATGAACAGCTAAATCATCCAGAGTTCGCTTGTAGAATATCTAATCGTCTTCCTTCACCTGACTGCACCACAGCCGGAGGACACATCATAAGCTCAGACTCATATGGCACTTTGTCTGCTGTGTGTGTCGTGTCTTTGTGTGTCAGCTCTGTTCCCATTAAAGTCTTGATTTCGTACGTTAACTGTCCAAATGATTTTTATTATTGATTGATATTCAAATGGAGGACTGTCAGGGCAGTTTGCAAAAGTCTTGCAAATTTTCTCAGACATGTTAGTGCTTTGAAGACTACTGTTTCCACTGTGTCACTTTTTCTTCATCTTTTTTTTGACAAACCACTATGGAGCTTCACCATCATTTGCATAGAGTTCATCACTTGCCGTCCCACAATGCTTTGAGAGGCAAGTCACTCGCATGCATAGATGTATTATAAAAATTGGACACCAGACTCCAAGATGGCAATGCCCACACATTAGTTTGAGTTTGGGCCTATTCTAAATTCATACTATCAGTTGTTATTCATGTAAGTACTCAAAGAGCTCAGTCACACATTTACATTAACTCTCTTAAACCTTTTTTTGCTCCCGTTGGTACATTATAACTAAAATAAGGTGGTGTTTTTCTCAAATGCTATAAAATACCATCAAAGTCTGTAATAAAATATGTTGTCAGTGTTCACAATGTGTTAAACTCTAGGTGAGAACAGGAGGCTCCTCATTTTTTTAATCTACTGATGGAAATTAATGGTGCAGAAAAGTTTGATCATAAAAGCCAAGAGATGAGAATGATATTACACACATTGCACAGCACTTAACAATGATTATTGTGAGATGAATAATATTATGATGAGTGAAATGAGCAGAAACTGGATGAAAAAGAGAAGACATAAAATGGAGGGGTGGAGTGACTTCTTGATTATATAGCATTATATTTGAGGTGTTTCTTCTTTCTGGTGCTCTTTAAGCATTGAATTGTACCAGATATATGGGAGTTAGAAATTTCAACAGAGAACAGAATTCCTCTCTTTGACAATCCAATCAACATACCTGCAGTGTCAGCATACTTGTGGTGTTTGCAGCTACTGCTGCTGCACAGATTTTTCTAGTTAGGCACAGTGAGCCATCTTTGTATCTACATCACGCTCAATCTGTGACCACCTTTAATACTCAAAATCCTGTAAATGAAGCAATCAAAAGTTTGACAAAGGCATCTCAGCAACAGTAGCTCCAGTAGAGCAGCTGAGCTTCTCTTTGTGTGACCATCTCTGCCCAGGAACTCCAGCAAGAGCAACTGTAACTGTTAGTGGGGCAATACTTGCTGCAACACCACTGAATGATGTGTGGGCAGAAGTGCGACATGCTTGGAAGTTTCAACCCACAGACAGTGAGGCTGATTCTGGCCTGGAGGGTGATGGTGACTGGCAAAATCGCCCAATAATAGCCAGCACTGTCTTCACACGATATCACAGCACTGTATTTTACTGCCACATTGGGTGTGTTATGAAATGTCAGAGGAAAGTGTTCAAGTCTGGTCCATTACCATGTGTGACAATTAACTTACACACAAATTCCTTTATTTGGACAACTTGACTGAATTGGTCAAATAAACTGCAAAAAAAGGATAATGCAGTACTATATAAATCAAACAGCTCCTATATCATGCTTCCAGATACACACATTAATCTCAGATTTAAGGTGAGCACAGAGAAACTTTCCCCCTTCAGCAGATGAATGTGAAAACAAACTCTGCACATTTATCATTCTGCACAGAGAAGCTCAGCACATATTTTAGTGGAGGAGGACTTTGAGGGAGTTTTATAAAAGTATGTTTATGGTGACTTTTTGAACATTTTTTTGACTCTTGTCACCTTAGGCATGGTCCTGGATGGTGGGGGCCAGATGTTAGCTTTGGAGGAAAGGAGGCTGCAGGAAGGAGTGTGATGGTGGAGACGGTCGGTGAGGTAAGAGGAGGATCTGGTTATGGAAGGTCTTTGTAAATAAAGACAGGGAGTTTGAATTGAATCCACTTTTGGAACAGGTAACCAGTGGAGGTGTTTTAGGACCAGAGTGAGGTGGTCATAGGAGTGGGAGTGAGTGAGCAGGTGAGCAGCAGAGTTCTGGGTGTACTGGAGTTCATTAAAGACTTTGGATGGTGTACCATTAAGAATGCTACTCAGTTGAAGTTGGAGAGGGATGAGCTTTAGGACCAATGATGATCATATCAGATTACGCCCTCACAACAGAGGTCTAAGCATTAATTCACCCTTTAGCCAACAGCCAACTTTCTGAGTTAAATAAAAATGTCAACTGAAAAAATTCCCCAAATTTTATTTCTATAGCAACAAAAAGTGTACAATTCTCCTCAAGCTTCCTCAAAAAGATTATACTCTTTACCAGAGCTGCTGAAAACCCATCTGGAATATCAGACATCTTGTTTTTGTCAGTAGCAGACATAATTACAGTCTAATACTGTGCATAATGGAGGCACACACTGTTCACTTTGTGCGCTTTCATGGTGCTTAAAAACGGGATTGGGAGCAGAGGTTGTGATGTTAGCACAGAAGTACAAAATAATAATGTGGGCTAATTAAAGCTCATCATGGTCCAAATCATCCTATTCTTAAGGTAATGACTCATTCTGTTTTGGGTGCTGATCCTTCACAGTGCAGCAAAATGTAGCTTTAAAGTAAAGGGTATGAATGAGGCACACAGCTAAAATCACTCACAGATTTACAGCAACTGAGGGTGTCTTTAAGCCACTGATCTTTTTTTAAAAAAATCTAAATCAGGTGTCAAGTTATTACCAACATTGCATTTATGCATTTGTTCAGTTATGTTTTATGCAGCAACATTTCAAGTGAGCCATAACTCATCAGCAAAAGACCCTGTGGGAGTATTTGTTCCTTTTTTTTTCTTTTTTTTTTACCGCTTATAAAGCTGGTGCAGGAAAGGACTTTCTCTATCTGCATCACCATCAGCTTTGATAAGATCAGACTCAACTAATGCATAATCTTCCTATATATGGGTTGGCTTATGAGTAGAGAATAGATCATGTTCTCACTTCATTCACATTGCTCCAGGGTGGCAATGAATACATTTCAAGAAACCAGATCAACAGTTCTTTCGAGATGCATTCAAGGCAGCTTTTCTCTTCTCAAGTATCCAAATGAAACAAACTAAGGAATAACCTCCATAAAGCAGATTTTCACAAAAAAAAAATGTATAAATGAGTAAATTGAATGTTTTTTACTTTTCAGAAGACCTTGTGGTCAAAAAATGTACACATCAGGAGTAAGGATGTATGGCCTGTCTTTTTCTTTGTTCCTTTGAGTGTTTTTGTGCACTTTCCCATTTTGCATTGTATAAAAATGAAGTTTATCATCATGCCAGGGATAAATTGGGAATAACAAACTGCCATGGATTTTTCACTCAAAGTGGTGCACTAATACACCACCCATGTAGCCACACTTAAGAATTAAGTAGGAAAAGGGATAATGATTATAACCTATAATTGGCAGAATGAAAATAGAAATAGAAATTACTGTGCAACGTTATATAATGATAGAATAACAATTATGATAAAAGCATTATGCGATTGTTTTATGTTATTGTGTAATGGGTATTTACACCATGTCAAATCAGATTCCTTGGTGATTTTGTAGCTGCAGTTTGTCATAAATATCAGAAACACCTTTGCATTTAATACAGTCCACTACAACACTACCTGTGAAAAGTACTTCCTCAAAATGTCCATATACTGTAACAGAGTCAACACACAAACCAGCAGTATCAACAAAAACTGCACATTCATAAGATAACTAGCCTTTATGCAGTGCCATTTGCATTGCATTGAAAAGGTTCTTGTATTTTTCACATTTTGCTCATTATACTAACTAAAAGTATTTTGGTAGCGCTCAGGGCCAAACACATTATCACTACAGTTAACATGTAAAACCAGAAGAACGTAGACTTGAAGCCCAAAATTATGCTTTGTGTTTCAGTTACACGCAAGAGTGGAAACCACAGTATTCATTGAAACAGAAACACTCAACTGCAGTGTTATCTGTGTTATTGTTAACATGATATTGTTTCAACACAAATGAAAAAGGTGTGAGCTGCAGCCAGATAATGGAATGTAATTGGCAGGGAGAGGGAGATGACCGTCACCCCGAACCACATTGGTCCAGGTAGCCAACTTGGCCAGTCACAAATGCTAAGTCCTGTGTGTATGTATGAGAGTATTTGTTTTTTTTAAATAGCATCTGCTTAGGTTGTGTAGCAGTCCACCAGAAAAACCTCACAGTACTTCAGTGTGCCCTGAAGTCCTGGCTTAAAAGTGTTAATGTACCTTGATCCAGATCATATTCCTCCATGGTGCTGACAAAGTGAGGTCTGGAGTAAAAGTTATGTGGCCCCGGCTGCTGGAGGCCCCCAAGGCTGAAGAGACTTCGCTCATTTGTGGCACAGCAGGAAAAGGCCCTCCGGCTTGGGATGCAGGGGTAACGTGTCCAGCTTTTCATCTCCAGGTCAAAAGCTTCCAGTGCCGTCACCGGCATCTTTCCCTGACGACCACCTGGAGAAGCCAAGAGAACCAAAAACATATTTATGGTGATATCAAGGCTTTGCATGTCCACAGAGCCTATTTATTTGTTAAGGTCTACTTGGAATATGATGCTATAAAAACTGCTGTAAATACAAGCAGAACGTTTAGGTATTTAATAAATCCATGCAGATATTTCAAGCCACACAAAAAATATACTCTGGATTATTATTATCCATGCCAGCTCATAAATGTGACAATTATGCATTCTAACATTTCCAGGCATATTAGCATGTGCATGTCATGAGTGTGTGACAAATGGCAAATACAAATTTTCCGAATGACACTGTTTGTCCTTGTTTTCCATTTCCTATTTCTTTTCATTGCTTTTTATTCCCTGCTTCTGTCACAAAGTTTGCTTGGCATTTATCGAAATCTGGCACGCGTGCAGACCAGCACTGGGGCCACATTTCATTTTGGACTGAACAAGGATTGGCAAAGTGGTGAGGAAGAGGATGTAGCGGGCAGTAAGAATGTGCAAAAAAAGAATGAAGGGAAAAAGGGAGGAGAGGTTGAGGCAGTGATGGACAATGTCAGAGGGGTGTTGAGGTGTTGAAAAATGTTAATGAAAAAGGACAAAGAGGGAGAGGGGAAGGAGAAATTGAAGGAGGAGAGTGAAGGAAATATTCAGAGAAAAATACAGATACAAAGAAGGGAAATAAGACAAGAAAATGAGATAATGGTGCAGAGAAATTCTGTACCATTATCTAGGGAAGAGAAGAGAATGTGGAAGAGGGTCAACTAGAGTGGGCAGAGTGGCATGGAGATCGATAGCAACAGCGAGACAAAGAGTCGAACTGAGTGGGAAGGGTTTGAGTCAGAGAGGTGAGATAGAGAAAGAAATTTTGAGTATAAAAACCTGTTGATTACAGTAGAAATGTTGAGTATAGGGAGGCATTAAAAATAGACATTAAAACAAAATTCATATATGCAGTATATATACTGTAGGCCTATATCATTTTCTGTGAGATTATAGTACAAATTCAGTTTGAGTGTTATTGCAACTCCCAACAACCAGAGCAAATGAATGAGTCATCTAATTTATATAATTGACAAGACTGACAGAGAATAACAAAAATATTCATATTGAAGAAAAGCCAATACACATTTATATTCAAATTATAATATTATGTATCTGAAAACTCAGAGACGTGCTCTCCATTTTAAACTTTTAAGTTGGCTGTAAACTGATTGGAGGCTCTTTAAATGAATAGTTTGACATTTTGAGGAAAATGTTAAATGAGAAGACCGATACCACTCTCAGACATTAGAATGGTATTAATCTTCTTTTTGGCAGTGCTAGCAGCATAGCTCTATGGCAATGTTGGTCTTTTGGCTGCAAAGTCAATCCACCACTTTGGTCCAGAGTGAATGATTTCCCCTGATTTTTCCTGCAAAACAATCCACAGTTCAAAGTTCTTAGAATCCCGTGAAATATCTCTGGGTCTCTTTGGTAGCTTGGCACAAAATTGAGTATGGTCATTCATCGTTCCAAGATGACAAACCCTTATGACTTTGGAGATTCCTTGACATTTCCTCTTGCACCATCAAGGTCAAATGTTTAATCTGTCCAGTAGGTTTATGACCATCAGCCTCAGCTGTACTTTGTGTTTGGTGTTAATTAGCAAAGGTTAATATGCCAACATACTAAACTAAGATGGTGAACATGGTAAACATTATACCTGCTTGACATCAGCATGTTAGCATTGTCAATGTCAGCATGTTGTCATTTTGGCATTTAGCTCAAAGCAGCACTGTGCCTGTACAGCCTCACAGAACTGCTAGCTTGGCTGTAGTGCTATTTCTAATTGTAAATGATGTAACACAACGGAAAAACATAACATACTACTCAGCATAAAAATGCAGCTTGTATTAGACTTATCACTAGAATATCAAGAATATTATTTTTTTAAAACTTCTGAAAAGGACAAAACAAAATATCACTCGGTCTCTCTCCTCCTTTACACTAGTTAACTGCAACAAATGTTACGACTTCCCAATGTATTTTTCACTTGTTTGATTTGTCGGTGTTGGTTGGATTCTTATGTACTTCTTTGCCTTGAGCTCTCCCTATTTTGGCTTAAGCTATAGCAGTCTTCAGTTGGATACCTCCCAAAATGCTCAAGAAGTAGTAAGCAGGCTAATGCTGTGTAATTCTTAAAAGGCTTTACGCTTGTTGCTACAGTAATACATCTGCTTTTCCTACTGTATATGCCCTTGCAGATGAAGGTAGTGATCACTATGCTACAAGCCTGAGGCCACACTTCTCTGATTTACCTGCTGTTGAGTGATGCATTGCTGCAGTGGTAAGAAGAACTGCAGGGAATAAGATTTGTTTGTTGTGATTTCTTATCTGTGTTTGTAGCTGCAGAAATTAAGAGCATCTAATAAAGCAATAAAGCAAGTACTGTATGTGTGTGTGTGTGTGTGTGTGTGTGTGTGTGTGTGTGTGCTTCACTGCCTTGTATATATGCATATCTGCATGTTTCACAGAAGAATTTTTGATCATCCTTGACTTGCTGACAGCCTCCTTTCAGATGAACTCGTGTTGTGATTACCAACTCTGACACTGCCACCAAATCCTTGATTCTAAATTTGTGTGTAGACACACGCACACACACACACAAACAGGAATTTGAAAGCAGTATGAGGCCTGATGAGTTACATCATATGCCAGTAAGTCTGTTGTTGACTGGGAACACACAGAATTTAAATCAAAGGGGGTTCAGACACCCAGTGATTAAAACACTCCCCCACCGCCAAGCGGAGCAGCAGCTGAAGAAGCAGCATGAATTTACAAGCTAGGGTAAACTTCTTCAAGTTCAGCAAGTGAGCATGAGGCATTACATTCACATGACATGACTGAGAGAGAGACATAGAGAGAAAGAGAGAGACAGATAATGGTCTGCATTTCCAGTTAGAAAACAAACATCATGAATATCACATTATTCTGTTTGCACATCACTCACAATTATGTGTGTAATGTGATATGATGTGATTTAGCTCCTGTGTATATGTGTCTTTGTTGTGTCCATGCAGGTGCACTGTAGACTAGCTATTCTTCACTGTCCGATGCATTTGCCAGGCATCATTAGCTCCAGCCTTACCAAAATGAATTAGCAGTAGTCTGCAGAGAAGTTATAGATGTTTTATTTTGGGGGGCAAACTTCTCATTTCACTGCATCATTTTAACTTTGTCCACTAAACTTCAGTCTGTCTGACTAAGATTTTCAACTAACGTCATAGTCAATACACACATATTTCTTTCCAGCACAGCACTCTAACCTCAGAGGTCAAGCTTAACAAGGTAAGGCACATGAAAGTACTGCCTCTACTGCTGCCATGTAGTACACTGAACTACAATTACAACAGACACTTTTTTATTCTCTTTGTAGTGTGACAGTCCATGAGATTTTCATTTCACAGTTTAGTCCAGTCAATCTGTGGTTTGACTCAGGGAAAATTGCAATGGTAATCATTCAAGGTTTTATGTGATCCTTAGGGACATGCAAATATCATATTAAAGTATACCATTATATACTTAGTGGGTCAAGATAAATTCAGGGGTCAAAATTCAGGGCCTTCATGTCACAGTGTCACACAAAGAAGTGTGTATCTCTGCTTCTGAATATGCTATTTTCATATAATTTATGTCCACACATTGGTTTTCTAGGGTGTTCTTTCACATACAACCATCAGATATGACCTGTTCTGAATGTATATCTGCACTTCGGGGGTACCCTTACCTCAAAATGACCTTTTGAGGTATTTATTATCACTGAATTTTCTGCACATCCAAATTTGTCTTAGTAATATGTTTTCCCATGAAAACTATGATGCATATCAGCACAGACTGCAGTGTTTCCGCTAGGTTGAGTGGTTTGGCCTTGTGGTGGGGGGCTGATTAGCAGCCACACATTTCTCCATTCTCTATTTCTCTGTTTAGCGTCATCAGCTTAGGCTAACTCACTGTTGCTAACTTTGAAGCTAACCCCCTTCATTTTCCAGCAGTTGGGGAAACAGACATGACTTTTCTTGGTCTTATCAAGCTGCAGAATTTATTTACTGACACACTGCGGTCTGTACTATACATTTACTGCCAGATTGACAATTTACTGCTAACTTTTTCCTCTGCTCTGCTCACATTCACTGTCACTTTTCTGACACTCACTCTCTCACTTAACCACTCACTTGCTTATGCACTGCCCTATTCCTTAAAAGGAGCTATGCTACCTGGAGTTTCCCAGGCAACAACACAGACATCACCTAGTAAATCACAGCTTTGTATGGACAGATATGTGCAGACAGCTGCATCATGTTCCACTAGGCAAGCAGCTGAGTTTTCAGACAGCATTTTAGACATGATTGTTACAGACATGTGCCCACTGTCCATGGTGGAGGATGATGGCTTTAAAGCTATGATTTCCACTTTCAATCCCAAGTACAAGCTTCCTTCAAAACTCTTCTTCATGAAAAAGATAGAGAAAAAGTATGAAGGCATCAAAGGCAAGTTGAAGAAAGCCCTGCAGGAGACTGACAACATTGCACTCACAACTGATATTTGGGCAAACGTTGCAACAGAGGCTTATCTGGGGGTGACGTGTCACTATCTTGGGGAGGATTGGGAAAGGGTGTCCCACTGCCTGACAATGATGCCCCTTGAAGAGAGACACACAGCTGCAAATAATGCAGAGTGGATTGAGGATGTAACTGCCAAATTCGACATTCCACCAGAGAAAATCAATGCTGTTGTTCACGACAATGTTGCTAATACCGTAGCAGCAGTGAAGATCTTGCAAGAAAGGCATGGATGGGCAACAGTACGATGTGCAGGGCACACCCTCAACTTGGTTGTACAAAGCTCTCTAAAGATCCACCAAGCTATCTCCAAGTGTGTGGCTGCTGTGAGATGCCTTGTTGAACATTTTAAGAAGAGTGAACAGGCATGCACCAAGTTGAAGAAGCAAAAGCAAATGGGTGCCGAGACAAACATGCTGGTGCAAGATGTATGTACAAGCTGGAACAGCACTTATCAGATGTTGTCCAGGCTGCTAGAACAAAGATGCCCAGTGACTGCTACATTCTCTGACCCAGCAGTGACTCAGAGAGGGAAACACTACCTTGATCTCAAGCCTGAACAGTGGAACCTGATTGAGGAGCTGAGCCAGGACCTTGAGCCCTTTGAAGCAGCCACAGTGTTTCTGAGAGGACAGCAATATGTTACACTCTCTGCATTTCCACAGCTAGTACACAAACTTAAGAACAACATACAGAGTCCAGATCTTGAGACTGCACCACTGAGGTCATTCCAGGCTCATGTGACAGAACAGATCACAGCAAGATGGCAAGGACTGACAGAGTTTACACCTGAATCTCCAAACATCACCCTGCTTGCTGCTGCTCTGGAACTATGCATGCATAGACTCTTGTTCCAAGTTTCTGACCATGTGTTTTTGCATCCTAAATGCCACAAAGCATTCCAAGAAGAAGACAGTAAAGGCTTATGTTATACCTGAGCTGTAAATGTTGAAACTTTTAGTTCTGAAAGTTAAGTTGCACGACTTAAAGGCAGTGTTTTGTATTATTATTATAATTGTTGTTGTTGTTGTTGTTGTTGTTATTAATCTATTCTAATGTGTGCCCTAGTTTTGATACTTTTTTAAAAAAGCAATTTGAGAGTAACTTATTTTTATTTGTTTTTGTATCTCAGAAAATGCTTTCTTTAAAACCCAGAATGTATGGCACTTAAATGCACTTAATTCATCTCACTCAACTTTATTGTCATTATTCACAGTACAAGTACAGACAGAGAAAAAATGGGTAATGATTAAAAGTTTATTTTCGATAGAACATATTGTTGTATACATTGCATACAATGCATTTAAAAAATGAAAATATTGATTTTTCGAAAAAAGGAAACCAATTAGTTCTTCATTTTAAGAGACCTATCTCTTGTATATTTACTGTTGCTCTTTAGTTAAACAAAATTGCGTTTTATCCAATTACTCGATTAAGCTAAGGAATTTTTGGTAGAATAATCGATTACTAAAATATTCTACCGCTACAGCCCTAGCTGTGACTCTGCTCTCAAACACTTTCACACTGCCATCTAAGGAATACTACATTGCATTGCCAGTTTAATTTTAAAAATTTTAATGCTCAAATTTAGCATGCAGGCTGTAGCACTGATTACTCAGGCTTAAGGTTTTTTTAAATCATTTTTTCATTTGTTGATGGACTTCACACACATCGCTTCTTAAATGGTCAGGAATGGTAATCTCTGTGGCTGCATCACTTTTTGCCATTTCTGATATTGTAATGTTAGAGGTTAACATTAGCACATTAAACGTGAGACTCAGAAAACTTTATTGTTCATCAGACATGACAAAACTATTACATTTTCACATGTATGTAGGCCAACGTGAGAAGGGCGAGATTTGCTAACATTAGCCAACACATTTATAAAAAGATTTCAAAAATACATATTTGAATAGTAATTTCAGCATTTGATTAGTATTAATTCTTTTACAATTTGATTTATATTTGACTCCTAAAATTCTTTCCAACAGCTCAAATTGAAACAGCAGCACATAACACTGGTTGGTGGCTAGCTAGCAAACATTAGCTAACCGCTAGCTAACATAAAGAGTGACCTAAGCAGCGAAAATGAAGACTGGTGTTATCATAGATACACATATGTCTCAGGAACAAATTATATCCTTTTTAGATGCAGATACAACCATAGGAGCAGTGTAGCACACACTTTGAGTGGAAAATTTGGCAAAAAAATTAGGTGTTGGGCTAGTAGTCCACCAAATACAGGTATAAGATATTAGAATATCCTCTGAAAAACTGTTTTATTGGAAAGATTGACCTCAAAAACTTAGGAAAATACATTAAGTATGTTGGATAGGTGTACAAAGACCCTCCAATATTAACACCATTTTATTCAGACCACATCACTTTAAAATGTTGAAATGTTACTTTTGACCTATTGACCTATTACTATTGCAATTTTACCTGGGTTGGGCCCTGGGTTAGATTGACTGGACAAGTTGGAAGAAGCCAGAAAAACAACACTAAAATCTCACAGGTAAGACATGAGATTTGACAGGTATGATTATGAATCGAAAGTGTGAAGCTTAAGCCATTGTGTGCTCAAAATCTTCTATGAACAGAGAACGTAACTGTATTCATACATTCCTAAAATCCTCCAAACAAGTCTGGAAGGTTTTGAATCATATGTCTTTATGGGTGTCTATATAACTATGAAGTTGATGGATAGAGAGGAAATATCAACCTTAACAATACTTTGTTACAGTAAATAAAATTGTTGTCTAATGACTGGGGTGCATGAAAAGATTGTGAAGTAACTCAGGTCATTTGTGAATATAGATATTATGATTTGGTAAAATAAAAGAAATGCATATTGTGTATATTATGGCATGAAATTGTGAGAAAACTGAATGGAAAAGTTGAGAATATGTTATGAATATTGAATAAAACTCTGAATATATGGTATGAAACTCTACATATATGGACTAAAAGTCTGAATATATGGACTAAAAGTTTCAATATCCTGAATAAAAGTCTGCATATATGGAATGAAAGTCTGAATATATGGAACAAAAGTTTTAATATATGGAATAAAAGTTTGAATATATGGAATGAAATTTTAATATATGGCATGAAAGTCGCTGTTGCAAATACATAGTATATACATTAAAAACTTGCACTTTAAAAACACTCAGTGACTCACTTATTTATAAGCACTGAGCTTTAGCAAATGTGTTTCATTTAATATCCTCAGATTTTCATTCAATAGAGCCAGACTGACATTCCATATTCTCAAGTTTTCCATTTTTCCATTCAATTACAAGTACTTCAAAATTACACTGGTAGAGTGTGAGTTAAATTCCACCTCTGTCGATTTTCTCAAGTTTTCAGTATCTCTATATAAACGTAGTATTTGTGTTGTCAAGTTGATGAATATGTTCTCTCCGTCTGCTTGTGTTGCGTGCCTGTTCACAAGCCACACTGAGGACACTGCATTGAGATCTCTCAGCCTTTGCACATAAGCAAAGAGTCAATCTGTCCCTGTGGTCAAGCATGTGACAAAAAAAAGCATTGATATGGAAATGACCAAAGCTCCTGTTCTCAGGATGTTATAGCTAATTGTGGTGTTGCTTGTAGCATGCAGTGAAATGGATTCATCTCTTTGCAAAATGCTGCCTAGGTGAGATAAAATGATTTTAACAATCCTTGTGTGATTCCAATTTTTCTCTCAGCATGTGTGGAAAACCAATAACAGCCACCCAAAGAGACACAAAGAGAAAAAATTTTACCTCTGATTACAGATGGAAACTGACTGGGTGACAATCATGCTCTGAAATTAAAAAAAAAAACAAACAAAAACAAAACATAAAACAAAGGAGCTGCACTGAACACACATTTCCTTCTTCTTTCCTATGGAGCAGCTTTTAACTCGTCTCCTCGGACATGAGAGACACATTTTTGTCTTTCCATTAGTTCATCATTTTGCAGCTCTTAAAGTGTCAGGCAAATAAAGTTAAAGAGCTAAAAGGCTGATGGTGAAAACACTCACATATCCCCGCACACATGGTTCAGCCTGTGTAGAAAAAGAGCAACAAAGTGAAACAGAGGGTGACCGTAAGGGTGTAAGTCAGACTCTATCAACTACATCCAAGGCTTTTATGGGGAAGGGGCAACCTTACAGTAACTATCACTTCATCCACTCTCTGTGCAGCAAAGTAGAAGTTCAAAATGATCCCATAACACTGAAGCCCCAGGACTGAGGTAATTCAAACATGTTGTACATCACCACCCAACTGTGTCCTTGAGAAAATGACTGAATACATCTGTCCTCATTCACTGCTGAGTGTCTGGATGAAAGTGCCAACAGAATCCCTAAACCGAACACTCAGGTGATGTCACAGAGACTGAGAAGAAGAAACAAATACAGGTGGTCGGAGAGGACAGTGGTTCCAAGAATGGCTGCCATTGCACCCTTCCATTTGATAATTATATATTTTCAACAACAGTTCACTACATAAAAAGACAAGGTGACATTTACATTAGCTACATTTTACACTATATTTTCAAACAACATCATAGCAGAAAAAATAAGCATCAAAATGACCATAAAAACCCTATTAATAGGGTTATGCCACTGCTAAGACACAGCTCTTGGTTACCAGTTGTCATAGTTTTTCTGGTGGACAACAGTCCAAAAAAGCTACTGTCAAAGCAAGCTAAAAAAAACCAAGCTGATACATCTTAGCCAAACCTGAGCGATGAGCTAAAATCTGACTTTACACTGAAAGCTATGGTGCTCAACGTTGAGAGAAGATGCCAACTTCCCCACACTGGAATGCTTCAAAACCACCAGATGCAATGCAAGCGACAAAAAGAATTAAATGAAAAACAGAATGATGTCATATGTTTGTCTGTTTTTTCCTTGAACAAGAGTCTACAGCTGTGCTAGCAACCAACAGCTCTGCGAGGCTGTGCGGGCACAGCTAAACGTGACCATCAGCATGCTAACGTTCTCACAGTGATAATGCTAACATGCTGATGTTTAGCAGGTAAAATGTTTATCATGGTCACCATCTTAATTTAGTGTGTTAGTATGCTAACAGTTGCTAATCAGCACTAAACAAAGTACAGCTGACGCTGATGAGAATGTCATTGGTTTTGCAGGTATTTGGTCATAAACCAAAGTATTGGACAAGACTAAAAAAAAAAACGAGGATGGCATTAGATGAAAAGTTAAGGGACCATCAAAGTCAACATCTCTGAGACATTTCACCTAAAATCTGATCAGGGTCACCAGGCAGTAGGATTCATCGTGAGAGAACCATAAATGTCTGTACAAAGATTCATGACAATCCATCTCACAGATTTCAGTCTGGACCATGCCATAAAAAAAGACTGAAGGGATGCTGTGGTTTTAAAAAGTATAGGCAACAGAAAGTGTCAGAGAACGAAACAGAAATATGAAAAGATAAAAAGACAGAAATCAGAGTGTATTTGAAGGTGTATGATGAAATCTCATTTCCTACCCATCATGTAGATTTTGTTTCCCTTTACGAAGGGTGTGGCTCCGTACCGCGGCGTGGGTATGGACGCCATTGGCTGCCATTGGTCTTTCTCTGCCTCATAAACCCTGACCAGGGCCTGTGGTGTGGTGTCTGCTCCCATACCCCCCAGTGCATACACCTTCCCATCTGCAGAGAGACACACAAGATGGAAACACTCTTTTAAACAGTTTATTATCATTATACTCTCTTGAAATAATAATGTGGTCAATAGACAGTTGCTCTCAAGCTTGTTGTCAGGTTAATAAGAGGTGAACTGAGGTAAAAAAGAGAGAAAGTGATGCATCACAGTGCACTTTCCCCCTGCCATTCCTGGTCCAGCTGTCATGTCCACTATCTGTCTCATCTGTCTACAGTCATATAAACAATCTACAATATTTATGCCTCAGTCTGAGAAACTTCCAGATAACCCCAAAATCACTCTCTCTCTTTTTTTTTTTTACAAGGACACATGCAAACATCCCCAACTACTGCGGTGTCATTAGAATATACAGAGCAGGAATGAATAGTGTGAGGAAAAGTGTTGAGCAAGCAAACATGATGCTGCTCAAATACCGCAGGGGGAGAAAAAAAAGATGGAGGGGGGAACTGAAAATGAAGGAAAGAGGGAGAGAAGAAAATAAGAGGAGAGGAGTGGAGAGTAAGTAGCAGTGTTGCAGATTAACAGCCCATTAGCACTGCGAAAGTTGTGACAACTTAAATCTGAAAGAGAGAGAGGGAAACTGAGAGACACGGAGGGAGAGGAGGAAGAGAGGGAGAGGGTGAGCATCTCAGTCACCCAGACAGATGACACATCCACAGAGCTGTGGCTTAAATTGTGAAGAATAAAGCAATAATAAATCTGTCACTCGGAATACAGCTCAACACAAGTGTGATCACTATGCAGTTCAGCAGTTATGACTGAGGAAATCCTATTTTACTGTTGTACATAAAATAAGTGGCACAGCAAGGAGACTTTCAATGCAGAAAGCTTGTCGCAATGCACACATGTGGAGAGGTGGGTCGAGGCAGGAATGGAGGAAATTATATAAAGTATATCTCCTCAGCTCCTAAAACCTTTTATTCTCCAGATCACCTGAGAGCTCCGTGAGCTGAGCAGACCTCTCACACTGTAACTGCAAAGGGCCACACTTACCACAAATTTGTAACTGCTGTAATGAGCAATGTGGATGGTTCTGTAATGAGCTTTCTATAAATAGTAACTTTTAAATTGTAAATCCCATTCTATTAAGCCTGGTTTGTATTTTCACCAGTGTGGCATCATAGTCACTGTAATGACTTTAAATTTTTTTTATTTAAACAATATAAAGTCTTAAATTTGAATTAAATTAAATTAAATTAAATTAAATTAAATTTAGCAGAGCGACAGTATTTTGGAAGAGCTCAGAGCTCAACACTCAGTCACCATAGTTATGCGTGTAGAGAAGAAGTGTGAAAATACATTTTGGGTTGCTTTTATAGAAGCATATCTGATCTGTCAGACACGTGTGAGACGGTCGAATGAAAAATATGACTGAAACGTTTTCTGTGTAGACACATGCGTTGGAGTCTATAGCCACGCTAGCTGTAATGCTCACTGTAAAGACAATCTAACTATTTTTATTGATTTATTTAAAGATATAAATAAAAGAGTATATAACTGATATATATACAACTTATAGAACTGACATAGCCTGCACACAATACAAACAAAAAGAAGATGAAGAAGAAAAAACAACAAATAATAGTAATTAAACAATGGACATAACTGAACAACTCTATCATTTTTTGAGAGCTGGCCTTGGTTTACCAAATTTTCTCATAATCATTTTGGTTTCCTTGCCTATTTGCAATTATCCCATTTAGAATAAAATGCTGTCTGACAAACAAACAAAGAGCCACAAATGTCAAACTCTCTTTCCTCTTCACATCCCCCCCCCCCCCCCCCCCCCCCCCCCCAAAAAAAAAGGTCAAATATGTGCTTGCATGTATTTACTGAGTCTACCCTCACACAGGATTTGGGTTCACTGTGTGTCAAGACACCATGAGGCTTTTGCTCCACCCAACTTTCAATGAAAACTACTACTTTTCCCTCCAAGAGCACCTGTGGCTTTATGCAACATCATCATTCTTTTCGTCTCTCCAAAGTATCAAACAAATTGAAATTTCGACCCTTTTTGGCACTACATGAAAAGAACAGGGGATCACAAAAGTTCACAAACACCATGAATGTCTGCACCAAGTGAAACGCATCACAAATGACAACCTTCTGGTGTTGCAAGAGGAAAAGTCAGAGTATCACCAAATTCATTAGGATTCATCCTCTGGGCACCATGATTATTTGTACCTAAGTTCATTGTAATCCTTTTACCAGTTGATGTGATATTACAGTCTGGATCAAAGTAGTGGACCTGCCAACCAGCTGACACTGCCGTCCCTACAGCCAACCTGCTAGCATGACTCTAAAACCCTTTTATATACTGAATATAGTAATATATTAGAAGGATTTTGTAGCTTATTGGTGTTGTGCTTCATTCCAAGCAATGAAGAAGACAGCTATAGTGAGAGAGGCATCATTATAATTTTATAGGTGTCATTCTAAATGTCAGTGGGTCTTAACAAGTATATAACGTAACTACTACTTTGTTAAAGTTGCGTTACACAACATATAGTCAAATTAAGGGTTATAAGGAAATGATGAGGTGAATAACAGGGAATGGGAGCCTCTCGTGTGTATGTGTGTGTGTGTGTCACAGTGATGGGCAGCAATGTCGGCAAAGAAGTATTTTGAATGGACCTGAGTTATTTTTTTTATCTTTTATTAACTACCTTTCAAGTCATTTTCATTATTTTGCACTTCACAGCTTGTCTGATGAACAAATCTGAACAATGAGAAATTATTTCACTGCTGGTGTGAAATTTGAAAGCATGTTGCAGTTCTGGCCACACCCCAATCAGTGATGTCACAGCATGTGTTTTGCCTCTGACAGTGGATGGTAACACCTGCTACAACATCAACAACAATAAACTGATGCACTGGCACCGGAGAAATAAGGTGAAACTCTCTCCCTCACTCTGTGTGTGTCAAAGGGAAAATAGAAAAGAGCTTTGTGTATGTGTGTACCTGTTTAATGCATATGTCACATGCAGGATGTGTCTCTGCGTGTAAATCAATTCAAAGTGGCACAAAGAAAATAACCGTCAAAGCGTCTGTCAGACTAAATTGCTTTTACTTGAGCTTTTACACTTCCAAAAGCTCCTTTGTCACAGCAGTATGACAATCGTTTCCATGTACAATGAAATAAGAGCCTGTTTTCACTGAGATTAAATGTGGAAAAAAAAAAAAAAATCTAAAAAAAAATAAATCATTTACATGCCCAGAGGAGAACTTGGATATCTAAAGTTTCCTTTTATGTGCCTTCTCTGGGGAAAGCTCAGCTTTTATCAGACATTAAATCGAGAGATGTGCCATATTCCAAGACTTTTATCATACATTTGACCAGCTATATTCAGGGAAGAGACAGAATACATTATATAACTCAGTAGCACTGTGCATCATTTTCATTCACATAGTTCATTTTCTCAGCTCATCTCCTCTACAGTATATCAACCCAAGCTTTTCACCCACTCTTTGCCAGATCATTGTCTCTACTACTGTGGTAGTTTACGTCTCCGGAGCTTACTCTGTGTATTTTAAGAACTATCCCTCATGCTCTGTTTAAGCCTGTGATTAATATGTTTATTTTGTGTACCTAAGGATCATCTCCAGCCTGCCTTCCTGCTGGCCAACTGACCTGCCTACCCGCTTGCCAGCTCCCCTGCCATACCCACACTACCTCTGCTAGCCACGCTGCCACTTGCCATTTCTCACCAACCCCCTGCTTGCTCCAGCCACATTACCACCGCCACTCCATCCCCACTCAATTCACCTGATATAAACCTTCTAAACTTCATCAGCTTCCTTGTCTGTGTCCAGCACTGGGTCTGCTAACACAAGACCTTAACATCATGATCAAAAGAAACCACCATCGAGTGCAATTAAAATGACTAGAAATCTGCTCAAGTAAGTAAAACATTTGCATTGTAGTTTCCATCTAATGATCAGAGTTGACTTTCTGATGGAGGAGGTTGCAGCTGACAGAACATGATTTTGGATTTGGTGGAAAAAAAAAGGATTGTCTTTTGGAGAATCAGGTGGCTGATTTGGAGCAGTACACACGGATAACGACATCATACTCACTGGGTTGGAGACTAAACTCCAGTCACCCCCGGACGATGTTGAAAGGCAGAGAATTCAGCAAGCCAGACTCAAACTCTGTGGGGCAACAGGTGACTGCTTTCCTGCAGTCTAAGGGAACTGAAGTGGACAGTAACAAAGTCGAGGCAAGTAACCCTCTCCCTTGGAGAAACAAGCCAGCCATAATAATAAGGTTTGCGAACAGAAAGTATAAAACTGCACTGCTAAGCAAGTAAAAAAGCTGAAGGGATCAGAGGTCTGCTTAAATGAACACTTGACAAAAAGGAATGCGGACATCGCCAGAAAGGCTTGTTTCCTGCAAAAGCAGAGGAAGATCCAATCCACATGGACAGCAAACTGCAAAGTGTTCATAAAAACTGAACAGAACTCCAAAAGAGGCTATAAAGTGCTGGTCGTCAGAGACATGGGGCCCTATCTTAAGCCCGGGGCAAAGCGGCACCAAGCACAGTGCAAGTTTTGCACCCGCCTACACAGGCGGGTGCAAAACATACACTCTGCTTGAATCAGCCCTGTGAAGGACTTGAAGGAGTTGAATGAACTAACTTATATGAACAGAAAACACAAGAATGGAGGGAGTGTGGCTTTGTACATAGATAAAAGCTTCAATTCTAAGGTGGTGGAAAGCATGACAAAAGCTGTTGATGGCCTGCTAGAAAGTATTACAATAGAAATCTGTATGGAAAAAAAGAAAAATGTAATTGTAAGCTGTGTATATGTATGAACACCTGGATCTTATACTGAAATATTTAAAGATTGTATGGAAAAAAATGTTTGCAAAAACAATTCAAAAGGTTATATTAGTATGTAGGAATTTCAATGTAGGCCTGCATCTGAGTTACTGTGTGGAGGTGTGGGGTAACACCTAGCACCCTATTAACATTAAGCATACTGCAAATAAGAGCCATAAGGATAGTAAACAATGTAGGATATATAGTGAGGACACCAACATGCTGTTTTTGAAGTCATACATCTTGAAGTTTATGGATCTGGTAGAATTTAACACAGCACAAATAATGTATAAAGCAATAAATAATCCACTACCAGGTTATATACAAAAAAAGTTCTTCAACAGAGAGGGTGGTTATAAGTTGAGAGGAAAGTTTAATTTAAAGAAACTCTGTGTTGGCACCACTATGAAGGGTATGTGTATTTCAATCTGTGGGGTGAATTTGTGGAATGGTCTGGATGTGGAACTAAAACAAAGTACAAACATAAATCAGTCCAAGAGGATAAACAGAAAACAAAAAAAAAGTAAGAGGTATATGGATGAGGAAGTATGTGGATAGTTGTTTTATAAATTGTATATATGAGTTTATGGATGAGTAGTTATGAAAGGGGTGGGAATTAATAAGTGTATACTTCTGCCAACTCCTTTTTGAACATGTAATATTTAATTTGTGTCGTTTATGAAAATTTGTTTATTGAGTTGTATTGGCTATTTCATTTCATTGTCATTCTTGTTTTGTTTTTACATTTTACATCTTCAAAATAAAATGGACTAACTAATTAATTAACAGTGGGTGACAGAGCTCAATGTGCTGCAACTTTAGAAAAACACAAAAAAGACAAGTATATGTAAGAGAAAATCTTCAGCCTTTGACAACACATACTGCATGTCACATATGACTACTAAAAAAAAAAAAACATGCAAATACAGAAACTCTGCAAGATATACAGATACCCAAACCACCTCAACTGATGTGATCTTCTATGAAAGGCATATTTGTTTAAATTCCACTGTGGATGCAGAAATTACTTTCACAATCTCAATTTCCTCACTTAAAATCTCTCTGAACAGTGTCCCCTGACTGTACAGCTGCCAAAAAAAGAGAGGAGGTTGATCACAAATACTGACTCCCCCTCAGTTGTATAGCTTTACTAGCAGCGGCGAGTAATTAGTGGATTTTTTTGCCCCGTGGTTTGGCTCTTTTTGCCCTGTTTTATTGGTTGAGGTTTTTATGGCTGTATGCAGCCTGTGAGGAAGCCTGCAGACATTACTCAGGGCTGAAAAGAGCACTTCCACCTCCTGTGAATGTTTTTCGGGTAAAAAAAACAAATAACAAAACTAATTTGTTTTTATTTACAGTTAATATTCTTCTAAAAAGACTAGAATTACAGTAACATCAATCAAATATACTGTAAGGCTGTAAAGCACAGTGGTTAGTTTAGATGTAAAGATACAATATTATGTATAATAAAGTATCCAGGTCTCTTTCAGGGAAACTAAACAACATTAATAATGCTGCAATTTAAATAGCATATCTATTTTTTTGTTATCATAATATGTTATTTACTGCACTGATAAAGATTTGTAGAAATACTGGATAAATCCATCATTTGACTGTAGATGCTGGACATTCAATGTCCACCCACACTGTTACCTGTGACCTGCAGCATGTCACTGTGTGTGTGTGTGTGTGTGCGCGCGTGCGCTCGCCCAGCCTCGGTCTAATCATGCACAGTCTCCTCTAATTAAGGCAAGTGTGCTCTATTCTCTGCCCGTTACCCTGGGAGACTCCATGGCAACCACAGCATAACCTACAGACTGTTATTATAGGGTGGCTGTTTGGCAGGTTGGTGCTTGGTGAACAAAATCGTCACCATCACCACTAAAAGCCACCACTACCTGGAGCAAAGTGATGAAGAAATAAGCTGTCTGAACAAAATGTGTGAGTAACGGCCTGTACTGAACATACAAATGATCAACAACAATGATGCACAAGACTGCAAATGTGCATGTAACAGCAGACATGAAAGGCAAAGTAGATGTATGTGATTTATTACACATAAGTTATGCTTGTATGCTTTATGTTTTTGTCCCTCTTCTTTCACAGCTTCTTCACTCTCCATGACAACTGAGAAAACTCCATCCACTGAAAGAAATCTAGTCAGTGGACTAGAAGATGTTCTGTCAAACTACTATTTCCCTGGTCAAGAAGACTCAACAATTCTTCATACATTTTTAAACCTAGGAGATTTGTTTGTGTGTGTGATCATACATAATTAAATATGATTTCAGCTTTGTTTTATTGTGTTCATGAATCATTTAATATTTGTTTATATATGGATGCTTCACATTAAAGGATCTTTGGGAATTTGATTCCTATTCTCGATTCAATAGTTACACTGTCAGAAAAAAAAAGTTGTAAGAAAACTCTAGAATCTTGTAAGGTTGGGGTACTCTTGGGGACTTGTGTTTCCAGTATAATTGTTGTACTTTTATGACAATTAAATGTTGAACTACAGAAACAATCTCCTGAAAACATTTTATTTACTCTTCAATGACAAGCATGAACAGGAGAGTTTCAGACAATCATTGCATAAATGAAAAAAACTAGGAAATCTAACCACAAAAAAAGTATAAAATTACATTTAGTGACTGAACAGCAATTTTCCTTCATTAAAAAGATCTGAGATGTTTCAAAGTTTAATGTCTAGTTTAAAAAGACAGTAAAATAAAATGTCTTTTATACAGATAATTGCCATAATGCTACCAAAACTTGCTTTAAAGGTATGATAAATTACTGTTGACTGACAGCAACGTGAAAAAGGAAGAGATAGAAAGTTGTCAAATTTGAACTGCTGTTTGGCACAGCATCTCGAGTCACAGTGTTACTGATGAAGCACATGTAACAGCACAAGGGAGAGGCGTCAGTCCATGAGTAAAATTCAATAATTAACTTCAGCCCTTTAGTCTGTCTTTTTCTTAGTAATAATCATCAAACATTTGGCTTTGTTGTCTCCCCAAGGCAGAGCTCTCAGACCAGCTTAACATAAACCTGAAAAAAAGCAGCATGAAAGGAGTTAATTTGTTACCCGCAGCATTTCAGTTTAATTAACATTCAATTAGGTTGTGCATTCACACTGTTCAGTAAACCTGTTGTAGTGCATTACCCAGCTTACTCCATTCTAAAGATGAATAACTCATTCAGCTTGTCTCAAAAGTTAAATGTTTGTTTACTGACAACCTGTTGGCCTCTTGTGTTCTTGTGAGCGTTTATATAATCTGACCAGCCATAAATCATCAGACCTGTGCTCCTATTTTTAGAGGCTTCCTGAGTCCCGAAGAGCCAGAAAGACAATGACAGCAAAGTAAAAGAGAGAACTTTTTTTTTTAAAGAGAAAGGAGAGGAGGAAGAGGGATATTTCAATCCTGTCTCCTACATAATATATTAATATACTCCTAATCTGCTTCGCCGCATACAGTGTGTTTTGGAGAAAAAGTGATGGCTGCCTGGATTACATTCATTGGCAGTTTTTCCAAAACTTTACAGGCTACTAAACACTTGGTTAAGGCAGGGAAAGATGATAACTGTCATTAAATATTTCAAAAACTCACAAGCCCAATTTTTGGTGTTTTCCCATTATCGGGACTCAATGACCTAAAACCTGGAGCTTTGAGAAATTAGGGCAGTTCTGCCTTGCTTGACTGTCATATTTTACAAACTGGGAAAGATCAGATGTACTTCACTGAAAAGGCTACAAGTGCAGGACTTGAGAACTTGAGTCACAATCGGTTTCAGCAAAAAAATGCACTTTGCTTACGTTTAGAGAAAGATCACAATTTTGGTCAAATGTTAATAAAGTAAACATGTCTCCTTTCATGCTTTAAGTCACTTATGACTGATTTGATATTTAAACAAGATCACAAAGATTATATTTTTCTAACCTTAACCAAGAATGAAATGAAGAATGCCTAAATCATACTAAAGTTCATCATGCTTGAAGATATTGCCAGAGTGGATATTGTAGGAAAAAGAGCAAAATAAATAAAAAATGAATTACAGTGTCAAAACATATTTTCTGTTGCAGTTTAGTCACTGAAGATAAAGATAAAATATGATAAAAAAAAGGTAAAGAAAGAGCTTTCTGAGAGAAACTAGTGAAAAAAGTTTGATGAAGTTACACAAAATGATTGGGGTTAGGCTGAAAGGGTCATGCTAACAGCTGTAAAAGTAGCACAGTACAAAACTCAACTTAACAGTTACTTAATTGCAAATGCTTGTAATTTGTTATTTGACAAAGTTGTCCAACACTCCTGTAGAGACAGCCCTCTCTGCTATTTTGATAGATGGAAGACGAACTCCCACAGCGACATTTAAAGGTCACTGCACTCTTCCTAATGCAGACCTGTCAATACCAGATCAATAAAGACCTCCTGCTGTTAGCTATAGTCACCATGCAGTATGTATGGACAGAGAAATAGAAAAAGAGAGAGATGAAAGACACAGTGAGTCAGGTTTGTTCTTTCTTTCTTTCCTTCCTGTCTTCCTTCTCTCATTCCTTGTCTTTCTTTTTTCCTTTCTTCTTGTCTTTTTCTCCTTTCTCTCTTCTTTCTCTGACAGATGTACCAAAACAGTTTCTGGAGTCAGGGAGAAGCGTGATGCAGAATGACTTGTCTACAACCACATGGTACTGCATGTTTATAGAGTAACAGACACACACTGACCCAGATGGGTCAATAGTAAGGGTATATACTGTAGCAATCACATATCACCTCTTTAGTGAGGCTAAGGGTCAATCAATAGCCCTGTCAAAACCTCCATCTCAAGACCGCTTTGAGAAAGGAAACGCTCAAAGTGTATTTATTGGCTTGAAAGAATGCAGCCGAATGTGGAGAAAAATAACAGCCGCACAAAAGAAGCAGGTTCAGTAAACTGAGTTCAGATTCACACCGGAGGCAGAATGGAGGTGAAAGCAGCTTCCTGTCAGTTGGCCAAGTTAATGGAGAGAACACAGACCTGCAGCTACAGTTTAAGTGTTGAGTCTACTTTGTCTGCAAAGACTTATCTACACAGCATGTGGACTTCACAGTAATATATAATATATATACTTATAATTTTCTCTTAGATACAAAGTGGTCCACACCCGCCATACAAGTCAGGTACAGATATAGTAGTCTGCCTTCATGTCAAAAAACACTGATTTGACCTGAAATAGTACCACCTTAACCTAAGTGTATTTCTAGTTTAAATATGGTACCAAACCTAACTAATAACAACCATATGGCCATCATCATGGTTGCTTATTTCCTGAGAGGTTTTTTTTTTTCAAGTTTTTATTATTTTAACAGCATATTTTGGCACAGCAACTTATACATTCCAGTAGTTGCTGGGAAAATTCTCTCAATCAAACAGCTGCCTCAGGGTCTTTCTGTAGGTTTCTGCCCTGTATCATCCTCTGTTATAACACCTGACGGTGTAACATTATCTACTGTAGGCTATAATAATCTCCTCTAATATCTCTGTGACTGTCACATCCCCTTGACTGCCTCTCATATTAGTTATGGAGTGCTGTGGTTTTTCACATCCAACTTCATGTCAAACCAGTTCCTCTTTATTTCTTACACAGTACAGAGCTGCTCTGATGATGTGTCGTTGGCAGCTGGATTCATATTTTTTATTGCTTCTGGTCCTTTAATACCATATACCTTTAATACCACTATACTAACACTGATAAACTTGTTTGCTGATTTCTGACAGCAGGACTTGAAGCTCTGCAATGAGAGAGGTTGGTCAAGTCAACACTCATGCACTCATATGTGCAAACTGAACAGAAAAAAGAGAGATTAGGATAGGAAAACAAAAATGCTCTTGAGGCCCAATGATTGGCACAAAGTTGATATAGTGTATTGGGCTGAATATAAGATTTTTTCTCTTTTTTAAATAAAGGGGGTCCTCTTATGCTCAAGGACATAACAGTTGCGAAGGAAATAAATTCATGACCAGGGAAAATGAGTCCAAAGCATCTTCCAACGTCTTTACTGCAGAAATGGACTGCAGACTGAATTATGTGGCAAGCAGCCAAATATTACCGCTGTCACAGGCAAAAATGCGAACTGCTGGAAAAAAATAATAATTCTGATCGCTTCCAAGAGCCTGAGAGGAGAGTGTGCAGGTATGTGAATGATAGATAAGCTACACCAATGTGGGATTTACGTTCTGCTTTAATGGTATTATTTCTCCTTTACGACAGAAAAGGCTTCAAGGATGAGGACTCTCTTCTCTTTGAATTAAGTTAATCTCACATTAAGTTTCACAACAGGACGAGTGTGAAAGTGTGTTGTACTGTATCTTCAAAAAGTCTTTTTTTCCAAAAACAGGTGTTGGAAAAGTGGGGGTCATATTATCTAATCAGGAGCATAAATTCAATAATTATGTTGAGGTTTGTTTTGCCAGTGGATTGAAATGTTAAACTAAACTTCACCTTTAAACTAATATAAGGGAATTATTAGGATATCACTACTGGGATTTCTTTGGATCTCACAAATTTACTTAAGTGTTCTTTCTGATTACTATTAGGTCCAAACCAATTCACTTTTGTAACTCACACAATTAGCATCATTCAACACACTTGTTCACCAATACTGTACCACCCCTTCACTCACACATGCTGTACACACAACACACAATCACAAGCTTTCAGCTCTCAGTGTTTACGATTGTTTGGAAGTGATCAAAGGTAAGAGTGTGGGTGGACACTGAAGGTCAGGCATCAGCAAAGTCCAAAAATAGTCCAGCCTGGTTCTATAGATAGCTGTAGCATGACGTGCACAAACCTAACCGAGGGGATAATATTGACCATATAAGGTAACAACCCATGCAAGTGGCAGAATCAACTCAGATGCAGCTCTGATTATCACCAGATGCTGGACCCAAAAAGACTCTGAATGCATTAAAGTCAATAGAGACTGTCTAACCAAGAAAAATGAGAAAATGCCCAATAACTACATATGATTTTGTTCAAGTGACAAAGCCCTGTAGCAGCAGTATGAATTATGAGTGTTGGTCCTCAGGGGCAAAGGAGGAAATATTATGACTTTATGACATTATGACATTTTGAAGCAATAGACAAAACATCAAACTCTGATGTAGGAGACGGCTGTTTGTTTCCTGTCTCCTACCAACAGTCAACGTTGTTATATTTTTTTACCACGACCACAATCATTCCCCATCCTTAACCAAGTAGTTATAATTTTAACTATGACGATGAAGGTCAAGGATGATAATTATTATTTTCTGTACATTATCTATGCTTTATCATGTATCCTCAAGATGTGTAGCTATTAATAAATGTTTTCATTTATCCTGAAAGTGTTTGGTTGTTTCTTTGAGCTGCAGCAAACAGGTCACTGTTTGGGACAAGAACTTACAATCATGAGACTGATTCATTGATTAAATCGAACAAGGGTTAGTGCTCCCTCCTGGCACTAACAAATCCTAACCAAAAAGGAGGTGGTGCCCCAAATAACAAGGTAATTCATTAATAAAGTATTAATACTCCTACAGTATGCTTGGTAATTCAATTGTAAATGTTTGGATATTTTATGGACCAGGTGTTAATCTCCTGTGGGATAATTGGTTATCAAATACTAATCAATGTCTCTTAGTAGGTTGGCTGGTTGGTAGGTAGGTAGGCAGGCTGATATAAAGGAGGAGGTTGGAGTTCCTGAGTTTTTTTCAGTTGTAGTCATACCTTGAAACAGAGACAAGCCAGTGTGGAGAGCTGCGAGGGCCCAAGAGTTAAAGTGGCACTGCCTAGTGCAGAGATGAGCCTTTTCTTTGTTTTTCACAGTTTTTGCATTTAGTTATTTCTTCTATTTTTTTATTTATTTTTGGTACTGTTTTTCTTCAGTTATTTTTTTGCCAGGCCTGCACTGTACATATGCTGCTGCACAGGATTGTTGGTTTCCACTGGTAAATAAATGCCCCTGGACTGCCATCACTGGATTTTGTCTCAGTTTTTGAGCCTTAGCCACTGAGCCAACCTAGCACTCCTTCTCCCACTTGTTCTTCTTTTTCTTCCTCAATCCGAGGAAGTGGCAGATTCTTTTCCACAGTGAACGCCTTTTTTTCTCTGGGAACCTTCTCCTCTGAGATTTCAGCCTCTGGCAGGAGTTGGAGGGACTGTAAGACAGCAAGGGAATCCTCCTCCTGCTCTTTCAGCTTTCTTTCTCAGCTGTGAGTTTAGTGGGAAGCTAAAGGTTGGTGGGGGTCTGTTCCTTGATTTTTACCTGCAGGTCATCCAACTGCTGCTCCATCATTGGACAGAGGGCCTCCTGCTCACACCTCTTCCTAACTGGATGCGATGCAAAAGAGCAAACAGGAGATTGTTTCATTTTTTCCCAATGAAGATGTCCTAACCTGCTCCA
This sequence comes from Thunnus maccoyii, assembly GCF_910596095.1. NCBI lineage: Eukaryota > Metazoa > Chordata > Actinopteri > Scombriformes > Scombridae > Thunnus > Thunnus maccoyii. The sequence goes on along the minus strand of NC_056536.1, from coordinate 5,499,470 downwards.
TGCATCAGCAAACAATGTATCACCTGCTTGAAAAACTGCTCGCTCTGGCTCTATTTTTCCAAAGTTTCGCGCACTTGCCCCACCTTCAACCTACTTTCATTGATCAAAATTGAGGCTGATGTCCTTGATGTTTCTGTTTCCCTCCAGTCAGCAATCATCATGGATGAAGAGCACATCTTGTATAATCCACAGCATCCTCTTTATAAGGATATCATCAGAAAAAATCAGGTTTGGAAAGAAAATCGGGGAGCTGTTGGGAGTTACACATAAACTATCCTCCAACTATATAGAAACAAGGCTGAGCCTCTTGGCCTCACTCACCTTTTCAGCATGAGGCCTTATCTCCAGCTCAAGTTGTTGTTGATGGTGTTTCTCTCTTGCTGTGTCCCTCTTCTGGGAGTCTCTCTTTCTGGAGCTTGTTGGTTAAACACTCTTTCACTGTTTCCACAGAAACTTTCACTGTTTCCACAGAAACTTGTTTACTTTCGTCTCCATCTCAAGTTGTTCACAATGGGCGAACAACCCTCTACCTCCCACCCTACCCAAAAGTGCTGTGAGTGCCTAAACCATAAAAAAGTCAATCATTCTTTTAGTTAAGAGTGGATATTGTCAGAAAAACAATGAAAATATGCTGTCATTTAATGTTTTGCAGAAAAATTCTGTATAAACATTTTGAGACATGACCTTCACCAACCTTTAGATACGTTGATTAAAAATGTTTGCTATTATGTTGATTTCACAGTTTCTCTCAAAACATATTTTCTGTACCAGTGCAAGTATATAAAAGTAATTTCTAGGAGACAGAGCTTCAGTCTTCTGGCCGTCTCTTCCTGGTGCTCGTTGTTAAGTCATCCACTTGTTTCAACAGAGACTCGTTTCTTTCATCTCTGTCTCCAGCCTGGTGGAGAGCTCATTAACCTTTTCCTCCTGACAGGTACTGCACTCTGGAGGTGAGCTTTCAGCACCTCTACCTGTGTGCCAAGAGCCTTGTTTTCTATCTCAGCTGCTGGGCATCAGTGGGGTCCAGGGCTGATGGATTCAATCTCAAAGTCATATTCTTGTCACACTCTGTGTCTGATGAACAATTTGTGTAACTCATTGAAAGGTGAATTGAAATGATTTTGCCTGACTGTATGGCTCATGTTAATGCTGCACTTGCCAGCTCCATTGTAGAGATGAGGACTCGAGCAAAATGAGGTATATCAGGGGAGGCTCTGTGAGCCTCGTAACATTTTCCAAATAAACATTCACGTATGTATCTTTTCAAACATTTATCTCTGAGCCTGACCAAACGTAAATATGGAAAGTAGCCACCTGGAATAGCTGTTACAGCTATCAGGGGCAACTTGCCAGATTTACTTTTGTAGTCATGATACTCTTGTGTCTCCTGTTTTTGCTGGGCTGTGACATGATTAGTGTGCGATACAGAGTAGGATCATTGACTGTATATAAATATGGACGGTGTGACAGCTCCCTAGAAATTAAGTCAAAATATCCTGATTGCTCCCTGGTGGCTGGCTGCAGTATAGGTTATAAGTCCTGTCCCCTACATGTTAGCAGATGGGGCATAAGCCAAACTAAAAAATCAAAGTACACATCAAATAAATTTTTCCCAAAGATGGTTTCTGTCAGTTTAGGTAGTTCTTATTACCCTGATTTTTGACATTACACGTTATTTGGATAAACTGACCACATATTTGGAATCTCAATGGTTACTTTCTCACCTGAAAAAATACTCATACTTAATAAAGTGGCATATCAACAGTCCTCCTATGAAAATTACAACAGCTTTTAGCTATGCATACCCAGTATGCCTTGCTGTCTGATGAAGATACCCGAGAGCTGAGCACCCGTCAGGATGTATCAGGATGCCGAACATGATGTAATTTCCCCAGCAAATCTGAGGGGAAACCAATCATTGCTGGTTGACATAAAACACATCACTACTGGTGCACCAGCGCAGGAATGTCATATGAGACACCAGATTTTTAAAACATATACTGTGAATATTTATCTGGCAGTGATAAGCACCGCCAGCATGTTCAACACACAATCTTGCAGCACAAAATCTTTTCTTACAACCTTACACATTACTTGCATCCACTGACATTTAGGTGTCTCCTTAAAAATAAATAATTTATATGACAGTATTACACCTGCTGCACTCTTAAAATAGTCACAATGCCACAAAGGCAGGGATTCAAAATCATAATTAGAGTTTCCGCCTGTGGCACCCGGGCTCGTTAAGCTTTTGACTACTCTTGTTATGTGGGGACCTGGCAGCAGTGAACCTGTGTCCTCTTTACACTTCAAACTGTATTTTAGGAAATCAGGCACTCAGGAAATTAGCTTTTGATTTGAAGCCCAGGTAAAAAAAAGTAGTCTATTTGTAGTTCAGGGTGTGACTGAGTAGAGATCATACAGTATTAGGCTTGACAGGAATCAAAGAGTGCTAGCGGGTACAGGCTGTGTTAATTACTGCTACTGTGACAGAGATAGAGACTGCAAACGCCCAATGCAAGAACTGTGCTTGCAGTTCAGTAATTACTTAATTTAAAGCATAAAACCAGCGTTTTACGTCTGATTGAAGTTAATGTCTGAGACAATGCTGGTTCCATGTACAGCGTTCTAGGCACAGAGTAGAATTAATGCCTTCAAGATATGTTTCCCACTGGAGCTGCAATCATATATACTCACAGCACTGTAGGGAGCATACAGTACTACTGCACTGCGTTAAGGGATGATCGAACACTGCCTTCCCAGTGCATTTTAAATGAACCATTACCTACTGAAAAACGCTTCAAATCACAGCATTCCATTGGAAAATGCCATCACTAATTCGCAGCAATTTTTAGCACAAGATAAAAGCGTGTAATGATTCCTCTGCGTCTATTCTAATCTGTCACAAGTGGCCACAAATGTAAAACTCATTTCAACTTCAGTATCCAATAAGAGCCGATCACTTCAACAGTAAAACATCATCTACTGTAGATAATGAGACATGATGCTGATGCATGATAAGGCCTTTAAAAATTATTTCCCACTTTCCAATAGATTCTTCTCCTTTCATATACTTTTTCAATTTTATATTCATCTTCTTTATTTCTATCCTTGGGTTGTTTTCTTAATCGTGTCAATATTATTTTATGGCATCCAGTCTGTCTAATGTATGTTCAAATACAGGCACCATCCAGACTTTGGGCGTTTTTACATCTATATTTATTTGCTCTGCACAGTTGGAATCAGTGGTGATCTTGGTAAACTTTTTCCCCTTAGTTCAGTTTCTTTCCACAAGTGAAAACATTCATTCTGCTCATTGGTCAGTTGTGTCTGGCGTAGGAGTAAGAACATAAACGCAGGAAGAAGGTCCTATCTACCTAAATATCAAGAAGGCAATGTACTTTGTTCATTCCCCAGCTACCAGCTAGCAACTGCTGACTTTGCTCATCTGCATCTCAGCATGCAAGGCACCCCTGGCTACAAGAGCTCGAACTCGCAGAGTAGGCTTAGTAGTTGCAGAGTAGGTCAGACTGAGGTCAGATCACAATCGTACCACAATTGAACCATTTGAATCTATCCATCTATCTATAAATGTAAAGCTCATGGTTGAACTATAGGATCACCAAAGTCATTAAAATGTCTGTAGAATGTGTGCTAATCCATCTGGGAAATGTTGAGATATTTTACTGGATAAGTGAAAACTTTGACCTGCTGGTTGCTGTATGTAGATTGAAAGCCAAGGGGTCACCAAGATTCACAGGCTCAATAAACGTCTGTACAAAAGTTCATGGCAATCCAAATCCATCTGATAGGTGTTGAGATATTTCAGTCTGGACCAAAGTGGTGGACTTAACTGACTGACAAACTAAATAATAGCTTTATATATATACTGGTAACATGGCTAAAAAGGCAGAACCTCTTGACAAATGGTTCCTAGTTTCAAAACAATGGTGTCAATGTTTAAGTGTAATTGTGCAAAACCAAGCTGTTCTGTTTAATTTCACAAGCTTATTTTCTGTGCCTGACCGAAGCCAGGTCCTCGTAACTGAACGAAAATTGGTTAAAAGGAGAAAGATTGTATTGGACAAGATCAACAATGTTACAGTTGAGCAAAGAAAAAAAAAAAACAAGATAAAGAAGGGAACTTGCAAACAGGCAGCATGGGACTTTCAGAAATGAAAAAGAAAGCACAAAGCACTAAAAAGGAAAATAAAATTTAAACTGTCACTACCTATATGTTTCTAAACTAAGACTGCTGTGCTATGTGAAAACTTTGTCTTGAACCATGCACTGAGTATACAAAAGTTTAAAGTCAATTATTCTAATTGATTTTAAACCCACTTTAAATTCACAATGAAGCATCAGAAACAAACATCGATCTCAGCTGACAAGTGATAAAGTGCTGTTTGTCAAGGAAAAAATTGCTTTTTATTGACATCTGGCAGCCTCTCCTCTCCACAGATCCATCTACAGTATCCAGGACATCCAGTTTCAATTAGCTTTGCTCGGAATAGGGGGAGACTAGAAAACTCGAGGAAAGTGAACAAGTTGTAAGCAGCTGCAATAATACTTTCTCATATTTTTAGGTCCCCTAACACAACTGCTGACATTGCTAAATTTATATTTTTGTCTGCTGATGTCAACTTGCCCACAAATGGAGCATATCATGTAGCTTGTAGTGGCCTCGATTATGCTAATGACCAAATCTCATAAACACACATCTATTCATGAACAGGCGGCATTCATCAAGTTGAAACAAGCAATTTACGACAAATTTGCTGAATTTGGCACTAAGATGAGCAATCCTCATGTTAAATAGTAAGGGTTTTAGGATGAAAATTAGAAATGTTGTGGCCCAGTGTCACTGTACATGTTTTTCATCTTCAGAACATTTCTCTGCACATGCTGCTATCACACATCCTCATTTCACTAAAATCAAGTGAAACATCTGCAGCTACCTGCCTCTATACACACTGCCAAATAACATTTTCTTGCTGTTAATAACACCTAGAGAACATAGAGCTACTTCGTGGTTAAAGGATGGGTTCACAACTTTTCGAGTCTGTCTTAAAACAACAGTCAGGAGCCCAAATGAACATTGAAACAGGGTTTTCTTGCTGTAATCATTTCTCCTGTTCATACTGACCATTAGAAGATCCCTTCATAATGCACTTACAATGTGAGTGATGGGGGCCAAAATCCACAGCCCTCATTCTGTGAGTTCTGTAAACTGTATTTAAAAGTTTATGTGAAGCAAATAAGAAGCTTTGGCTATCCAAATGTCAAATAAAGTATTTATCTTTCAATGTTACAGTCTGTTTAGTGCCAAAGTCTCTCTTTTTGTTATTATACTTCCACCGCAGCTCAACAGGGAAACACTGTCTGAGGAAACACAAAGAGGGAATTTGATGCTAAAAAGACTGTAAATGTGGCAGATATCCACTTTATATGAGACCAACTCAGACTGATGAAGCTTCATATAAGCTTCAGATCAACTTTTAATGCATTTTTGCACAGAGGGAGGACTATGGATTTTGGCCCCCATCACTTACACTGAAAGGACATTTGAAGGGGATCTTTTAAATAGCCAGTATGAACAGGAGGAATGATTACAGTGAGGAAAACCTCTTTCAGTGTTTATATGGGCACCTGACTGTTTTTTTTAAGACACACTTAAAAATTGTGAGCCTATCCTTTAATTTACCACACAACCAGCACAAACAGGTACATGGTTGAGCAAAATTATATTCCACACTTTATGGGATGTTCACTTGAGGAGGATATGAAACTGTTTGAGAAGCCTTTGTGAGTGAATCCCACCATGCTTATTCGTGTGTGTACATGAGTGAGAGGGTATACATACATGTCAATAAGACACAGTGTGTGTATGTGTGTGTGTGTGTATGTGTGATGATGACGATGATGAGATACAGAGACAAGCCAGCTGTGATGTTGTGCAGGCTTGTCCTTGTTTGTCAAACACAAGGTAGCAGACATAAACCTGATGTGACAGCTCGGTGATACACAGCACAGGCTACAGCAGTGACACATGCACATGCTCTCTAACATACACACACTCTTCATCAGTCTACGCCTGTATTGTTGCTTCCGTTAGACAAACATAATCAGACACACTCACTGCCCCCACCTCTTTCTCTCTGATGCAGACACACACATTCTCTCATTTCTGATCTGTCCCATTCAGCAGACCTGACAGCGGTGATTGTCGTGTTGCGCGAGCTGAGATGGCTGATGACAGGGTGGCGACACAGCGAGCCACGGCAGCAGGCTTTGTTTCGCGCAGTTCAAACATGGTGACAAAACAACATCATTACCCATCATTCTGCGGGTGTCAACACTGGCACAAACAGGCTGTGACAACCCGTCTCCTTTGACTACACAACAAACAGCATCTATGTGTGTAAATGCATCTCTCAGGATTACTGAGATGGTTTGCAGTGTTCAACACAATGAACTGGATGGAGAAAGATATCAGATACATTAACACAGGTACACACTGACTCACACAAGTGTGGAGGCTAAACAATGTTTATTTTGAAGGGTTGGTTTAGCGAAATTTTTCTTCCAATTTTCATTTTCCATTTCAATAATTGTCTCTAGTGTTATTTATCCGTCTCTGAGATTTCTGCCGCCACTCCAGTACAATGGAGGTGAATGGAGCTGTTTCGCAGCTGCCGGCTGCAGCTGAACCAGTTTCAAAAATTGTTGTCCCCATTAGTCATTTAGACACAAAACAATGAGAAAATAGGGTCCAGGTTGAAAAATACCAAAGTTTACCTTTAATCAGTAGGCTACCGGGGAGCCCAAAATATCTGTAGAAAATCCAAAATTGCACAAGATACAAGTCCTCTTTTAGGTAAGTCGTGCATGATGACACTGAGCTCTGGTGCAGCACCTCTCAAATCAGAAGTTGCAGATTTTTCCATACAGGCCTGTCTGTCCTCCTGCAGGGATTTCATGAGCTGAGGGAGAAAGTTTTCATATAATATAAAGCACATGTGGACAACAAATAGGCCAACTGTAAGAGTGACTTATATTTATGTGTACACATTAAGCACTATTTCTGTTGCCAATATGAGCACATCTAGTGGTTGGAAAGTGTTGGATTAGAATAGTTTATTTTAAGCATTATTCCATTATTTTGAAGGTCAAGAAAACCAAACTGTCAGAGCACTGCTTCATGTTTAAGTGAAGCCTATACTCCTATTGCTACATGAACGTGTAGACAGGTTGACATGGCTCATGAAATGGGTAAAGATGAGGTTACCTTTGATTTAAAATAAATGCATTCAATTTATTTTAACTTAAAAATATGTTGGTTCATTGAGGCAGTACACCTGTGATGATGAGCATGACAGCATTGGGAAAGAGAAAGATAGAGAGAGTGACAGGGCTCCTCTTACAAATAGCCTACTGATCAATAAAAAGAGAAAAAGTATTCTCACCACATGAGTGAGATGTTTAACCGCTCTCTCAACAAAATAACCTATTTCACACAAATAATAAACAGCAAGCCAATGTTTAATAAAAAGCTTCGATGCCATATTTTCATGACTATTTTGCTTCTTAATGGCACCGCCTGTATCCATGTGAAAGAGAAAAAGAGATAAAGAGCAAATGCAACCACAGACACTACTGTACATAACAGTCGTCACACAACAAATGTCTTTACCAGTTAAAATCAAACCTACACTCTTGCCCTGATTCACATTCAGCTGCCCAGTAGTATTCTGCTATCACCCACTAAAGAGTTGTGAGTCACTGTAAGTGCCTTGCTCAAGTGCCTCTGGACAACAGTCATCAAGTAGGCGAGAATTCTGTTCTTTCTCTCCCAAACTCATTCTAGTCTCTGAAAGTCCTGGGATTTGAGGCTTCAAATCACTGCCACCTCACGTTTCCTTCCAGTTCTCTCTGAGAAATTCCAGGTCACACTGTAATCATTCATCTTCTGTTTTCCTCTTAAACTATGCCAAGCACCATCTTCAGCACACTATCCAAGAGAGTCAGCATTTAGACATTTCATTCTTTTTTCAATGTGCAGTCAATGGCTTTTTAAACTTAAAAAAATCCAGAAAAACAATGACACAGACATGAGGAAAATTTGGGTTTGATTCCTCACCCCTTATCCATGGAGGTTCCTGTCAAGACATGCTAATCAGGCAAATTGTAACCTCCAAATGGCTCATAAATGTGTGAGTGACGGTGTTAGCCCTGAAACAGATCGGCAACCTGTCCAAGCTATTTCTTTGCCTTCTTCCCAATGCATGCTGGCTCCAACCCTCCATGACCCTGAAAGGAACATATGGCTAAAGACAATTGCCACATAAATCAAACCAAAGTCCCAATAATATTCTCTTGGGAAATAAAAGATACACATTTAGTTTTGCTGTTTTGTTACACCTGTACTATAGGCCCAGATGTGCTTTTGTTATTCTTCTGTGTCTGACAGTTTTGCACGTTCTTCATGTGTAATCCCTCCTAAGCTCAGTGCTAATGTAAGTTTTGATGGGATCGTTAGCTAATTTTCTGCTGAGGATTTAGTAGAAGCAACACAGCTCCACCAGTTCAGTGGAGCATAACAAGGCAGATGGCTAGGATTCTCACTAACCGCAGGAGCTCTTCCACAGCCCCCAAACCAACAGTGACACACAAAAAGCATTGCAGCATACAGTCACAGTTACATAGAAAAGGCAAGGGCTTTTTCAGGTAGGTTTGATTTTATATTGTATGTTCCTGAAGTGTGGGGAATTGTGATAGATCAAAAAGATGTTAACAAGCAAATCCTGTAACTTTTAAACAAAAAAAGTTGAAAAATGTCTGTTCACAAGATATGAGAGTTTCAAGTCAGAAGTTCTTTTCTTTGATGTGGATTTGCATAAGTTAAACTGGACCTTCACTTTATTCAAATGAGGAGCAATCAGTGTAAAGTGGCTCCTGCTCGAAATTCGCAGCACTGCTACCACAATGCATACATTACATGGAAAATTAATGGGAAGCTTGCAAATGACATCCCCCTTTGGAAATGGTTGAAATGTACCATTGACTCCAGTCTAGAAGCTGGGACAGCCAGAAGATCTTTCTCAAATGAGCCTAAGCAGCCTCATGGTAACATATGTAAATCTTTAAACATTCAGCCACAGGACATATTCAAGTTTGACCAGACAAGCATCTTCGATCAGGGGTAGAAAAAAGAGAGTTAAGATTACAGAAGCTGAGTAAATGCCAACTGCCCATCTAGCCTTCTACACCAATTTGAATTATTGTTAATTTTATCAATGAAAAATATGCAACAAAATTATCTTTCATGATGAAAAAAAGACTTAAATTAAATAAACAGTAATCTTTGAAAACAAGAATTCTGACAACATATATTAGTTTTTGTCAAAGAATGAAAACTAAATGATAATGTTAAGACCAACAAATGCACAAATTATGTAATTATCGTTTTAATGCAAAGTCTTACTTAACAACAAGCATACCAGTGTACACACATCTTGCATTTCAGTAATGTTACAGCTCGATCAGTAATGTTAGCTAACATTACCAGTGGTTTGGAAGGAGAGAAGTAACAGATTTATAGACTAAATTCATTCACAATCCTGCTGAAAAGTAGAGAAGAAGCAGCAACAAAACAGCTTTGACAAACAACGAAAACATACAGGCCAGCATGCTGACAAATATAAAACAGTAAGCTAACGTCACTTTATTAGAGGCTATGGATGCGAAGGTTATGTTAATGTTACTTTTGTGTTGTTATCAGTCAGCATTAGAACAGGATTAATGCCCACTTTTAACCATCTAAATCTTCCTTCCTACCTTGATGTTTCCTACAGTAAATGAATATTATTGCATTAATGTTATCTGACGTAACTATTCGTCTCAAGCTAAACCCAGACGATGAACAAATGGAGAGAATACAACATCTGAATGAATTTCTAAACCAAGACTGTCATTGTATTATTACTTTTAAGCAAAATTAAAACAACTTTTCAGAAATATCTTTAAACTGGTTATTTCTGGATGTCCCCTGAAGTCTGGATCTACCCTCCTACATTGGTCTCCCACTGCAGTCACAACAGCTCTTTATTCACCAGCTTTTCCCTGCGGTACACTACAGCCCACTGTAATAAATGTTACACACCTACCACTCATCCAGTACAGCTGTGAACACACTTCAAGTACTGCCTGAATCTGCTCTTTGTCACCACTTGAGTCTCTTTGGAAGCTGAGAGCGATAGTAGATGCTGTTTTCCTTCTAAGGCAAACTTTGTGTCAACTTTTCAGGAAACCATTTATATCTGCAGTTTGCACATAGCTTGTACAGCAGACGTCCATGTAAACAGGAGAAGAAACAGAGTATTCTAAGTATATTCTTACCATGTGACATCCATGAAATGGATGTGCAATAAAAAAGTGGCAACATGAAATTAAAGTAAGAAGATGATTTTTCATAGTGCCCAGTTGTACAAGCAGTTGCTCAAACTGAATTTGGTCCCTGGAGATGGCAGTGTGGTAAAAAAAAAACAAAAAAAACAACTCAGTGCCCCAGAACAGCCTCGACTTTATTAAATTGATAAATGGTTTGACAACCACCAAGGTGCATATCTCATTTCTCCTGAATAGAGTAGAGCTAACAGCAAATGTAGTCCACTGTCAAAGCAGAGCAGGTTGCAGACAAGGCAACTGCTGTTTTTTTTTTTTGTTTTTTTTTTTTTGGGGGGGGGGGGGGGGGGGGTGACATGCTTTTGTCCCAATTCAATGACCATGTTACAGCCTTTAGGTCTCTCCAAAGAAACATCCCATTAAACTTTACACACAATGTCAATAATTCCAATAATGAAACTACAATACATGTGCAAGCACACACACACAAGCACAAGCTTGAAAGCAGGCACACAAAATAAAACACACTACTGAGACTCACTTTCTCCCTGTCACACACATAGAACACACAGGTAGCGAGCTGGTAGATAACAAATTATTCTTCATTATGATGATGTGTTTCTTGACAATGGGCCATTAGTGGAGGACGGCATGCTGTTAAGAATTCATTGGCTGCTAGCTTTATTTGCTCAGGGGAGTTGTGAGTCATTTGTCAGAAACAGAAGGTGTTGGAAGTGTCAATGACAAAAGTCTTTGCTAGATTCAACAGGACTGCATGTCATTAAAGATATCTGTCCAGCAAAACAGTTTAAGGTTTTTCTTTTTAAGCCTTCTGTTTTATTAGTTACATTGTCCAAACAACCACGTTAAGGCCCCTTACTCACTAATACCATTTTACATTTGCAACTTTGGCCACGCTGAGTCAAACTAAGGTGCCTTCATTTGTGTTTCCATTACCAGTTCAAATATGCCGAGTCACGCCCGAGATGAACTCCACTAATCCTCGACTAACTTGAATGGGATAAAATATAGTTTATAAAATATAGTTTTGTTTTATAGCCAGACCACTAGTCACAGCCTGCCACACTTCCTGGAGGCTTGAGATGCAAAGCCCTGCCATGCTGGGCTGATGCACCAAGTCAAACTGAGTCAAGCCCAGCCAACGCGTGTATATGGAAAACCCCTATAAGTCAACGGTCCACTGCCAGGCTCCATCAGGCCATCGTTTGCACTCTTGACTGTTATCAGCCTCAATTGGTAGCTCTTTTGCTGACTGAGCATGTTGAGTTGGTGGTGAAGGCTGATTGTGATAGAGCCGTCTCTGGCAGAGTCGGTGATTTTGCCCATTTAGTATATTCTTTTCTTCCACAAGCAAAAGCTCACTGACTCACAACGCCATTACAAATCTAGGCTAAATTTTCCAGCAAAATTTTATCAGACATAAACAGTAATATGAAGACAATAGATTTTTTGTCTTCTTGTGATGTTTTGGGGTTACAAATGCACCTGACTTACTAGTTCTTTCCTTTCTCAGAAGTGTAGGGTGTGTGTGACTGTGTGCAGTCAGCTAACTTTCAACTTTTGTGTTTGAGATGTTTTCAGATGCAGCCTTTATCGGAAGCCATGAGGTAAAATTAGGTGTCACCAACTGTTTGAGCAGCATTTGTCTTTATTTGTTTTTTTAGGTCGGCTCGATGTGTCAGGGAACTGATGCTGATTTTCCAGGGTTCCAGATTAGTCCACTTTGATCATGCTGAGTCACGCTAAGCTGTGAAAACATGTTTCCACTGCATCATGTGCTGCTGTGGTCTGGCAATCAGACACCCCTGTCAGCAGGACAACATGCCTTCCTAAACCATTACTTATCACTGCTGAAAAATAGTTTTAGTTTATTCAGTTTTTTGATGTGACAAAGCTATGGTTAAGCTCTGATAAGGTTTAAGTACAAACATGATCTGGTAAGGTTTAGGAAAAGATTATTGTTTGGGTTAAAATAAATAAATACTCCTCCCACTGTGGACTTCATCACTCTAGTATAATGTCACTTGTCAGAGTCATAATTACTATGGCCATGTCTCTCGAACGTTAAAGGGTACATATTATGCTTTTCCTTATTTTCAGACATATATATAATGTCACAATGTCGGATGTTCATGTTAAAAGTGGCCGAACAACGAGGAAAACGTATATAGCAGTAATCCCTGTGAGCAAAAAGCTGCAGCTTCAGACTGCTCTGAACGTTCGGTTTCCAACATTTTTTTCTGCTTTCAGCCCGAGCTGACATCAGTTCGTGATGGATTTCTTTATATGGACATCTGCTATATGCACAGTGCGTAAGTCCGCTGCTCCGCTCCAGGAGTAGTTATGCCAAGCCACAACGCCATTACACAGTACAGCAAAGTAAAATAAGTAGTTTACCTGTTGGAGGTGTGCTGGTTGTCAGCAACTCTTCATAAAACATCTCATTGTGGCTGTTTCTGCTTGTACTCTTGCTCCCTGCGTTATTTTTAACTGATCCACTGAACAAATAGCTCCAAATAGCTTCATATGTTGTTGTTTCGACCAGTTTTTAGCGCCGCTAACGAAGCTCTGCTAATTCAGTGAGAAACACGTTTTTATTTCCTGTAAATTCTTCACAATAAAAGGCTCCCATTAGTTAGTCATTGGGAAGCTTTTAATTTGAAGCAGTGAAGCAGTAAATGTTTGGTTTGCATTGATGGTGAAGTTACACAATTCTGATACATAAAGCTGACCAATCAGAACAGAGTGGGCTCATCAGGAGGGGGGCCTTAAAGAGACAGGAGCTAAAACGGAGGGTAAGAGAAACTGTGTATATTGAGGGGCTGCATAAAGGGCCAGTATGAGATAATTAAGGAGTTTTTTGAACTGTGAATCATCCCAAGCTACTCTAGTGGAGTCCAAAAATAAAAATTTACAGCTGAAATGAGCATAATAGGTCCTCTTTAACATAGTATGTCATTTTGGAGCACTTGCTAAAACAGGTGATTCTCTCATTTTTCTTTAAAGGACAGTCTGAATAGCCACAGTCTGAAACCCACTGCTCAGAGCACAATCAGTGTAGTCGCCTACAGAGTGTAACTGAAAACAGATCAGTGATACTGATGAATTAATTCACATTTTAAATTACTTTGTTTAGTCGAGTTTTGTTCAGAAACTAGCCACCAGCCCGCATAGAGGTCTACATCGCTGTGAAAAATTTAACACACTGGGTCTTCCTGCCTGTAAATAACTGAATGATATAGTTGGTAGAAAAACAGGTAGGTGAGCATGTGGCAACACTGCTCATGCTTACTGTTCACTTAAACCAGCATGAGCACCGACATCATATTAAGCTTCAACAGGAATGAATCTGAATCTGCTCTGTTAAGATTCTCTGCAAATCAACAAGGACAGAGAGACACACACACACACACAATGAAGCGCAGGCATACTAGATAGTAGTCTCTCCACGGGTTGAGCTGTGATATTATTTATAGTCAAATACGAGGCATGCTCTCAGAACGGAGGAGTTAGGAGACAATCATGCCTGTGTACATGCAAAGAAAAGAAGCCTCCTTTGGGTGTCCTTGTACAATCCGTAAACGCTCCCTTTATCAGGAACAGCAGACAGCCTGCCTCCCAGAGGTGAGATGTGATGAAGAAATTGAGCATAAACAGATTTCAAAGTGAAGGATGATTATATGGCACTCCAATCCAATAATAAGCCAAGACTGGCTGTCATAAGGAAGAAGGTCGGGTGAGAGTTTTTACATTATTGAGGTTGTGGAGTCGGATGCGCCTATCACTGATCCGTCATTCAGTTCAGCCCACAATGCCGGCAGAAGGCTCAGTGGTGAAGTCCAGCTTCCCGTAATAATCCCCTGGACACCTGTAAGGCAGTATCTGATACAGACTTTTTCAGTTACCTGTCAAGAGCTGGCAAACTAAAAGAACAATATCTCCCAAACTATATTTTCCACCAGCCAAAGTAATCATTCATATGCAATTTTCACAGAAGTATGTCACACTGCCTGTCAGGGTAGTTGCAGAAAACCAGATTCTGTGGGAGACACTGAATATGGAGACAGGGGCTGATTTAGAGATTTCATTCAAAACATGCCCCTCTTACGCGCTTGCTATACAACAATACATAAACACTGTGTTTTAACTAAGTCTGAGAGCAGGCACAGTGTATAAAATAATCCAGCTTCAACCAGGTGCATCCCAGTTGCTCAAGTTAGACCATTTACCATTTCGGAACAACAATGAAGCTCTATGGCGCAGATCAGAGGTTTTCAAAGTCTGACACTGATGCCAGGATAAGTATGAGATGTTTTGGTTTAGTTTCTGTAGTTTCAGGCTGCCATTCTCTGAGAATCAAAAATCCCTTAAACGGGACATATGTACATTTCCAGGTCTATATGTTAAATCTGGGACTTTACTGGAATATCTTTGCAAGATTTAGATTATAATAATAAACTTTATTTATATAGTGCTCTTCTTAATTAAGTGAACAAAGTGCTTAACAGGGGGAACGAAAAAGGAATTAAAAAACAGCAATTAAAAACAAAAGAAAAACAAACATATCATAAAACAGAGGGGAATTAAATGAAGTTACACAAAAATATAAACTGTCAGAAGTGAGATAATAAAATAGCAACATATCAAAATTCATTGAAGCTTTCCGATAAAAGAATGTTTTAAGAGGAGATTTAAAAGACATTAAAGATGTTGCCTGTCTGATCTTGATAGGCAGACTGTTCCATGGTTTGGGTGCTCTAACAGCAAAGGCGTTTGTTACCTTTAGTCAATAGTCAAGACCTAGGAAGAACCAGCAGAGCCCCATCCATCGATCTAAGTGAATGCCAGTGTAAGTTGGCAAGTACCAAAGTAATATGTTCACATCTCTTAGTGCCAGTTAAAATCCAGGCAGCAGTGTTCTGTACCAGTTGGAGTTGGTGAAGGGAGCTCTGATTGATGCCGGCATAAAGTGCACTGCAGTAGTTGAGGCAGGAGAAAATAAATGCATGTATGACCTTATGTAAATCAGTAGGGGATGGGAATGATCTGATTTTTGAGATTTTTTCAGTTGAAAAAAGCATGATTGGACAACATGTTTCACTTGAGCATCAAACAGATCTGCAAAGAGATCTACATCAAAAATAACTCCAAGATTTCTAGCAGATTGCTTAATGTTTTTGGTCAAGGGACCAAGCCTACTGTGACGCAGGCTGGTAGAATTTATGGGTATTTATGCCTTTTGCTATAACTTGAACAGCACTTTGGTCAACTTGTTTTTAAACATGCTATATAAATAAACTTTGACTTGATTTACAGTTCAAAAACCTCCTTATTTATCTTATAGTGGCCATTTATGCAGTCCCTCATTTCATGCTCTGTTTGAAACAAGCTCCTGTCTCTATAAGGCTCCCCTCCTGATGAGCCCAAAATCCTTCAATCCAACCCCCTGTAGGTCGGCTGGTGTTCAAGTGAGAAAAGCCTGTTGGATCAAGAAAGGAAACAGGTCAAATGTGAAGCTAAAATACGGGAGCTGTAGTGTGAAAGATATAACTGCTCAGACGTCACATCGACCCAGAGATAATATCTCAATGTATAACTCAATACCAGAACCTGATAGAAGAAGAGCTGTGAAGCAAGCCTGCAAATACTTTCTTTTTTCTCCTTCCTACAATTCTCTCTGCACTAAAGAAAAGAGATTTCTGCAAGCTCTTCCAAAGGTCCATGGAGACATGATTCCCAATGACACACAACAAAGCATATTCTTTTATAGAGAGAGTGACTACTTCATCCTGTATGGTGGGTTTCTCTATTGGATTTTATCTATTGATTTTGGCCTTGATTTCTGTATCAAGGCCGTACCAGTAACAGTTTTGTTTGTTTTATGGAGCACTGCAGGTATTCACAACTGAAAACCATAGACTTCAGTGTTTGATAAAGTCAAGTAGCTGTGTGAATAACAGCAGCCACAGTGAGTGGCAGCAGCTTTTTAAACCGTGCTTTAATTGATTCATGGAAGAGGCCATATTATGCATTTGTTAACCTTTAATTTACCCAAAGGTGGTTACCTTGACAGGCTCTGTTGCTACAACATTGCTACAGCAAATTCACACAGCAGCAGTAAAGACATCTACTGTTAGCTGCTATGCAACTCAGATGGAGCTGTCTGGTCTTGAATGCCTTGCTAAAGGGCACATCAGTGGTGAGTGTAAAGAGAAGAAATAACAGTGGAGAAAGGAAATGACAAAGGCAAAGTGATTCAAAATGTCTCCTCTAAACACAACTCCTCTCTAACTTCCACACTTTACAAAGTAAAATAAAAAAATATTTTAATACACACAATCAACCAAACCCCGGAGATGAAGCAGCAAGCAGAAAATGCAAACGGCTAAGTGCATGATGCATCAGCGCCACTCATGGTAACAGCTCAAAACCTGCTAAATTTGCTCTGCAGCCTGTTGAACTCTGCTGTCATTCACACCACCGCTCTGTGCATTACAACTGAATACAACTAAACTTAACACAAAAAGTAAGGCAATTTGTGTTTGGTAGATTATTTCTTTGTTGTAACAATGCTTCTTGGCAATAAAACTTATACTGTTGGAGAACCTGTTTATTTCCCTTTTAAATGGTGCCACATTTGTAAGGAACATGCATTTGCAGGATGAGCAGCAGAGCTGAGAATGTGGGTTGCGCCCATGAAAAATATGCCAAATCTTCTCTGCCAATGCCAAACAGCTTATTCTGCCATTGACTCTTGTTTGGTGTTTGGTGGATTGGATGATTGAAGTTTGAAGAAACAAGACAATACAGACAGATATTGGAAATTTAACTATTTATTCATTTAACAAACAGGAGCCTCCGTAACATGTGGAAGAACCATACACAGCCACAACAGCCTGGCACCTCCTCCTCATGCTGGTCACACTCTGCTGTCGGATGGCATCCCATTCTTCAACCAGCATTTGTCGCAAATCAGCCAACATGGTTGTGTTGTTCACTCTGGCATGAACAGCACGCCCAAGCTGATCCCACAAGTATTCACTGGGGTTGAAGTCAGGACTGCTGGCAGGCCATTCCATCCTCTCCACTTCCAAATTCTGGAGGTAGTCTCTGATAAACCTCACTCTGTGGGGGCGAGTGTTGTCATCTTGGAGGATAGAGTTCGGTCCCAGACTGTGGAGATATGAGATTGCCACTGGTTGCAGAATCTCATCTCGATATCTCTCTGCATTGAGATTGCCTCTGATGATGACAAGCCTCGTTTTTCCAGTGAGGGAGATGCCACCCCACACCATCACACTGCCTCCACCAAAAGATGTTACTCTATCAGTGCAGCAAACAGCATAGCGTTCTCCGCGTCTTCTCCACACGCTGACCCTACGATTCAACTGCCGTAGGCAGAATCTGGACTCATCGCTGAACATAACGTTCCTCCACAGCAGTGTGTGACCCGGCTTTTGACCAGCATTAGGAGGAGGTGCCAGGCTGTTGTGGCTGTGTATGGTTCTTCCACACGCTACAGAGGCTCCTGTTTGTTAAATGAATAAATTGTTAAATTGCCAATATCTGTCTGTATTGTCTTGTTTCTTCAAACTTCAATCATCCAATCCACCAAACACCAAACAAGAGTCAATGGCAGAATAAGCTGTTTGGCATTTGCAGAGAAGATTTGGCATATTTTTCATGGGTGCAACCCACATACTCATCCCACAAATGCATGTTCCTTACAAATGTGGCACCATTTAAAAGGGAAATAAACAGGCTTTCCAACGGTATAAGATTTATTGCCAAGAAGCATTGTTACAACAAAGAAATAATCTACCAAACACAAATTTCCTTACTTTTTGTGCTAAATTTATTTAATCCACTGGAAGACTGAATGACAGCAACACACAAACATAATGGCTTAATCCTTCATGAACAACAGATATCTTTTGCTGCCCTTGACAGATTTGTCCTGTCACTCATACTGCCTCTGCTTTTCTCCCTCTCTTTTTGAAGTGCTGCAGCTGAAGGTTAAATGAACTTTCTTGTGCATTAACACAACACAATGACATCACTACAACAAAGTCTAACAAGGCAAACAGTCAGATATGCCAGATTATCTAAACCTATTTGGAAGTGAAACCTAAACATGAACAAACATACAATATCAGTCATAATTCCTCATCGGTATAGGGCATATAGTTATTTGAATCAACCGAAACGTGTCAGTGACACCAAATATGGAAAACTGTCAAGTAGTAATTTGGCAAACAATATGGAGTTTTAATTGGATTTTTGTTAAATGAAAAAAATGGGTTTTATAGAAAACGGAATCTGTGTTTCTCAAAGTGAGGTTTCCAAAAAGATTTGGTTTGGTATTTACTGACTGTCAACCGCTTGCTTAACATTTGGTGACTGCAGGCAGCAATCCAGAAGTCTCATTCTCAAAGTCAAGCTGTTGGGTTCATGCATCCTCCTACTCTGAACAAAACCAGATTCCTGAATGTAGGCTCACCAGTGGCTAAGATTAGCAAGCTAGCCAAGAACAAATTCTTAAAATTAGACACCTCTGGGGTTGGCGGGAGTGGCATCTTTGCAAACTGCCACCCCACCTTCAGGTCCTGCACCAAGCTCACAGGTCAGGGACCAGTCTTTCCACAAGTCAAAATTTTTACTATCCCTCCATCAAACTGCAACGACCAAGCTGACCACCAAAACATACTGAGGTTAGTAATGTAATTACTGAAATTTAAATTAGAATCCTTTACAGTAGTCGTTACTGAAAAAGTAATAGAGTTGGGAAATGGGAGGAGCTCTACACATGATGAACACAATATAAAGACCCAACACGTATAAATTTTCATTTTTTTTAATTCCTCAATGTACTGTAGAATAAACTGAAATTGAAAAATTGTAAAAAAAAAAAAAAAAAAAAAATATGCAACTGATAAAGAATGTAGGACACAGTAAAATCATTTCCATATATTTACCAATATAAACCAATGAAAAAAAAACTGTTTGTACATAAAGAAAGAAATCACATTTATTCTGCCTCAGGTCTTTGTGGATCCATTGTTCCAAAACAAGTGAACTGACCCATGGCCCTTTCATCTATCTCTCATGATGTTCTGATTGGTGTGTGAACTATTTTGACTCTTAGTGTTTCCACCTGGGGAATTATGCGTTAATGAGGTTCCGGCTGTTATGACTTGAGTTAATGACATTGAATGTCAGTGCTTTCTAAATGAGCACATAGTTTTTGCGTGAATGAGTTTACTTTTAATTTCTGGGTCATTTTTGAGTGAATTCAGGAACTATGTCTATTGTTAACAACTTCAGCCACAAAGCATTTTGAGTTCATTATGCTGATTCACACCCATGGCTTCTTCTCCATAGTAGCTGCACCCAAGGCTCATGGGTATTGTAGTATTCTTAGCCATCCACCATGCCAAAATCACGGACAAAATGTGATTTCTCAGAAACAAATTTGAAATAATTGGAACTGGTTGTTTACAACAGACAGACTAGAGGAGAAATTAAAAAAGGTCAGGGGTAAAATTATTCAAGTTTGGCTAAGTTGTGGTTTGTTTATACTATAACCTATCTGATCATCTGACTGCACATTTCTTGCAGTCTGACTTCTTTTTAGCTATGTGATATAGCTAAGACATGCTAGGACATAGCTATTACCAGCTATTACTGAAAGAAGACCCAAGTTTTAATAAACAATAAATATTCTTAAATACAGATGTTGAAAAGCTTACATATAGTGAGATTGGATGCTTAATTTTTTTGTACTGGCAACCAGCATTTCTTGTCCCTCTTACTTCTGTTCTGTTTTCCGTTAGCACATTGCGCAGGAAGGAAGAGAGTCAAAATGCCATACTGAGTCCTATATGACATCTTACATCACAATCCTCATTAGAGCTGAGCTCTCCCTCTGCTCCCTCGCTCTCTCTCTCTCTCTCTCTCTCCCTCTAGTGCTAACAGACGCCTACTCCTACCTAGCTGGAGGTTCACCAGTCAGACATCACACACACATACAGGACATGCATCCACGCAGCACAAATCCAAGAATGGGCAGCAATCAATAGAGAATCTAGCAGACACACACACATCTCAGCTACAATCAAGCACCTGTATGACCATGAACTGTCAACTATATATACATCTTTTTCAAATTGAGTGTAATGACCAGCAGGCACATGCCATGAAAAGAGCACACAGGGAGTTGAGCTGTTCTGAATCTGTGCGGTTGTCCCATGCTCCTCAGCACACCTAGGCTACATGCCCACACTGTGAGCAAAGAAAATGTTTTATTCCTCCTGTAAGCAGCTTGTTGCAGCATGCACGGGTACACCAGCTTATGAATAAACATTCTCTCTCAGTTTCAGTTTTCCTCCCCCACCCCATCACTACCTCCCATCATCACAAAAGAATATCATATATTTGTCAGGATCAGTGGAGGCTGGTCCATAGAGGCAGAGGAGGTTGCTCCTCCTCTATTTTTTGAGAGGCAAGAGGGAGATCAAAATATATAAAAAAGAATATTTCGTTGAAATAAACCATTACCAAATCTCAGTATTATTTATAAAATATTTTTTCTCTCTTCTTTGGAAAAAATCCTTTATTGAAATTCTGGTTAAAATGATTCAACAGCAACACCTGCAGGGCAGGCGGAGAAAGGGCAGTGTGTGTGAAGAGGTGGTGAGGAGCAGTAGAGGAGGAGTGGGGGGGCAGAGGAGGACCATGGATGTATAGAGAGAACTGGATATAGCGTCGGAGGCGGGGCCCCGTTCATTCCTCTGAAAGTTGCTCAGTGGCGCATGAAGCCAAAAAAGTTCGATTTCCGCATATAAAATTACCCGGATCTTCCGAGATCATTGGGCCCATAGAGCAAGCGCACTAGTGGCTTTCGCCGGCCGAGCTAGCTACTTCCGGTTTACCCCCCCTGCTAACTTGAATGGGGATAAAACAATTCAATTGAATGGCTCTTTTAGGCTTTCAAAATGTGATCGGACCAAATGAATCAAATTCTGATAGTGAGACGAGTCATTTCGCGGGGGTTGAGATGCTCAAAAAAATGTATCCACTGATTTACGGACGTCTCTTTTACAATGTAAGTCTATGGAAAAAAGTCTTTTTGGGCCCAATAGCATCATGTGAAGTTGTGATTACACGGCTTGGCCGCTATGTCAAATTGGGCTCACAGCCCAGCACTGTTCCTGGGGGCTTGAGGAGGACAGGCACCTGCTGTCCTCCACAGGGCGGGATCTCTTACATCGATTTAATGTACTTCTTTTTTTTTTCAAGCTAATATATGATTGGCCAAGACACGTAAAATGACGCTCCAAGGGAGGACATCCTCCCTAACCAATCAACAACCAGAATGCGGTATTGACACACAGCTTGTTTGTCATTGTTGCTAATGATATCAGACTGGTTAACCAGCAGCCAATAAGTTCTGTTAACTAACAAACAAGATGACCAACAGCCATAAATGGACGTTATGACATGGAAAGAAATGAAAAGAAAGAAAGAAGACGACGTGAGTCAGATACAGCTTCTCTCTCTCTGTCTCTTTGGTTGCTAATTTCTTCTCTGATGGTTAAATGTCTCTGTGGCTATTGTGTGAATTTATCTCCTTAACAAGAATGCAGCAGAGATCATATAATGTGCTGTGGGTAGTTTGCTTGTTGAAGTTACAGTGAGCTATCTGGACTCACTCATTCATTTGGAATTGATCCAGTTTTTAATTGAGTGGTTGTTTAGTCACCTGTTGATGTTGTGTGATTAGTGAATGAGTGTGCAGGAGGTCTGGCTGCTTGTTGTGACAATTTCTTCGGTTTTTAAGCTGAGTCGTATATAGAGTAATAAGCTTAAAGTAACTAGAATAACAAGTGTTAACATGTCAGCTTTGTAGACTATATTTTGTATGTGGTGCATACAGATAAGAGTGTGTAAGTCATG
Source organism: Thunnus maccoyii (assembly GCF_910596095.1). Lineage (NCBI taxonomy): Eukaryota > Metazoa > Chordata > Actinopteri > Scombriformes > Scombridae > Thunnus > Thunnus maccoyii. The sequence continues at coordinate 5,477,090 of NC_056536.1, read as the reverse complement.
TATTTGATACATGCATTAATACTTTCTGATGTGAACCTACACTTTTAGATCTGTGACTGTTTTCAGTGTTTAGTCTTTCTTGTATTCAGCACTGATCTGTGCCTGTATCAGATTATAAGCTTTGTGGTACTTTATATATTTCTGTACACTAAGAAAATACATAGGAAACACATGTAAATCATGTGATATGTTGTCTGTTTTTAATGAGAACATGAATCTGTTGTCACAATAGAACAATACTATAAATTTGAATTTCACTTGTAAAATGACACATTCTGAACCACTGCATGGCTAAAATGAGCACTTCTTTATTTAGAAACAATATGAGAGATATATATACTCCACTCTTCAAAAATTTGACAGGTCCCAATCAGAATGCGCCACGTCATCACCGGAAGTCCCTCCCCTTTCGTCCAATGAGAGCACAGGATTTTCCGTAAGTCCCACCTCCGCATGATCAAATGATGGCGTGCCACGTCATAGATGGGTGATGAATGTGCGAACCAATGACTGTGAGGTATGAATAAATGGAAAGACCAATGAGAGGGCGGGTGGGCAGGGAATCCGCAAAATATGAATCCTTAAGAGTCTTTGTGGCGTAAAACTGATGTCCAAAAAATAATGAGCAGACTAAAAACTACGCCACAATGCAGTTGTTTTCCTACGCATTGAGTCTGGACAGCGTAGTATTTTCTTAAAGCATAATCCCCACCTCTTTTTCTTTTTTGAATATTGTTTAACAATATAGTAGGTTATAAAATAGCCCTTGTCCTGCTTGAATCAGCCACAGGAGTCTGGACAGAGTAGTAGGGGAGACCAGGGACAGTTGTAACACTTCTTGCAATTTTCCTGATAAATCAAAAATCATTGGAATAGTCCATTTGATATATTATGAACTTCAAATATGTCAGCTACTGAAACAACGTATTTAAATGGTTTTATGAAATATGTACAGCTTGCAAAATTGATTTAAATACAGTCAGTCCACTGTTACAACTGTCCCTGTACACTGGAACAGTTGTAACACATGCCAGGGACAGTTGTAACCTGTCTAAAATATACATAATTAATCAATCAAATACTCAAAATGAAAAAGTTATTAATATATAAGTTAAAAATTAGTTGAATACTTAATAAATCTACATATAGCCTAGGCCTGCTCTAGCGTAATATGTAGACTACCTCCTTTGGGCTCAACCCATAATACAGATCAGCTGCCTCTGTCAGGTAGTTTCTCAGACAGATTTCCTGTTCTGTGGAAAAAGCCTTCTTGGGGGTCCGGTACCCTACACTGGGAAGTGATTAGGATCCCTGGCACTACAGGCTCTGCCTCTTCTTGTGAAAACGGTGCAGGGTCACATGGAAAATGCCATATGATTTGGCCGCTGCCCTGACTGATTTGCCCTGTTTTGTTTCATCTGAAGCCCTCTCCAGCAAAGGAAGTGGGACTCCTCTGTCTGTCTTCCTCTTTCTGATGTTTGGCATGCTGTAAGCAAACAAATTTCCACTGACCATTATGCAACTGATTATCATTAACTTAGCATGTCTTTTTATGACATTTTACATTTAATTTGCTATCTATCTATCTATCTATATCTATCTATCTATCTATCAAGCTAGTTGGTTTATCTATCTATCTATCTATCTATCTATCAAGCTAGTTAGTTTATGTAGGCCTTGAGGTTTTTAAAATATTTGAAACTTGGTTCAGGGACCGTTGTAACAATTAATAATAGGGACTATTGGGTCAATCAGGGCATTCAGTTAGACTGTCTAAACTGTGTCTCAACAGCTTCTGGGGGATGTTTGCGCAGAGAAGTAATCTGGCTCACACCAGCCTTGTCAGCCATCCTGAACAATTTTTCTGCTGCATGTTTTCGGGACAATATAAAGTCATGTACTTTACCCTCCTCAATGATAAAACTATGATTCAATGGAATTACAATGAGTGCTGCGTTGTGTCCCCCAGCAGGGCAAATAACATATTCACTGCCGCATTCACTACTGCTTACGCCCGTCTGAAGTTGCACAGTTATCTGGAACGGCTGCAAGAGAATGTTCTCTATATCAATACCGACAGCTTGATATATGTGGTGAAAGACGGGGAGACTCCCCTTGAATTGGGTAATTATTTGGGGGATTTGACAGACGAGCTGGGGGGTGACAGCATTCAAGAATTTATGGCTGCCGGTCCCAAAAGTTACGCGTACCAAACCAGAAACCGAAAAAAAAAGTAGTGCTGCGCGTCAAAGGTATCACACAGAGCCAGGAATGCTGCGAGCAGGTCAACTTTGATAGCGTCAGGGAGCTGGTGGACGGTTATCTGGATGACTCTAAAAAGGGTGTGATCAAGACCCCTCAGCACAACATCAGGCACAATAAAAGGGGCTTCCTGTTGAAAAACTCGACATTTCTGAAAAAGTTTAGAGTGGTGTACGACAAAAGACGTCTCTTCAGTGACGGGGCGACTCTGCCTTTCAGCTATTAGAATATAGTCGAAGGAAAGAGAAAAGAAAAAAATGTCACACCTTGCTGTTATGGAGGAAATTGATTTTGACCCTTGACTCACAGTGCCTTTTTCATGTCTGACTGTGGGACCCAGCGGTTGCGGGAAAACCTATTTTGTAAAAAGCATACTGGAAAACTGAACATGTGATGGACGCTGTACTGGAAAACATTGTGTGGATTTACACTTCTTTTCAATCTATGTACGCTGAACTGCAAAAGATAAATAAAAAGATTACATTTGTTGAAGGGCTGCCTGATTCTTTTGAAGATGTAAACCTGTTTCCTCCCGATCTCAATCATTTGGTCATTCTGGATGATGTTATTTTTCAAGCCTCCAACCATCCTGAAGTGGTTAAAATTTTCACACAGTACAGACATAGAAATATGAGCGTCATGATGCTGACACAAAATGTATTTCAACAGGGTATAAACACAGTTGTACAATTAGTTTGAACAGTTTAAAAACGTTTAAACGACGTTTAAAAACCCTCAAATTACAAATTACAGATGAATATATTGGCTCATCAGATCTTCCCCTCGCAAAAAGTCTTTTTCTTGGAAAGTTTTGAAGATGCTACCAAAGATCCCCATGGGTATTTAATTGTTGATACAGACTGAGGACAGGTATACTTCCTCACCAGTGGCCGGCCGTTTCCGTTCCCAAACAAAAATAAGTCATCATGTTGGCGCATACAAAAAGGAACACTCCCTTACTAAAAGCTCTGTACCACACTACGCCTCGGACATGTAAAGACATTCTTGCCCTCTGCTCCCCAAAATTTGTCCGAGCTCTGCGCAAGATTGCTTTAAATCTTTAAAAAGGAAACATTCCTCCATCCTCTTGTCAATACAAAAAATTAAACTTCCAAAGCGGAAGAAAATGATCAGACTGCTGGCGGATAAAAAACCGGCTTAAAACGCAAACAGCAGGTTCTAAAGGCACAGTCGGGAGGTTTTATTTTACCCCTGCTTTCAGCTGCCGTGCTCATCATCAGAAAACTTTTAGGAGGAATCATCAGAAAATAATCATAATACTAAAATGCGTCTGTGGTGGGGTCGTTCTTTCTGAGCACTGGGACTAATTGCTCCAGGAGCTCTCTCAAAAGACCATTCCTCTGCAGAGACTCGGGCAGAGGCATCTGTGTCTGACAAAGATACACTATGCTTTTCTTAGGAGCATTCATTATCAAAGGTGATTCTTAAAAGATGGTTACAGCCGTCTCACTAATGAGCGACGTGGGGGTGGACATCCTCTTGGACAGGGCGAGTTTCTTACGCCATAATTCCTCTATTTCTTCTTTGCTCGTGTCAGGAACCACGTCATTGTCGTCGTTGGATTCAGATTCAGCCATTTTCACAGATATGGCGAGCTGCGGTTTTTCCATTGTTGTTGCTGACTTACACCATTCTCACAAAGACTCTTAAGAATTCACATTTTGCGGATTCCCCGCCCACCCCTCCTCTCATTGGTCTTTCCATTTATTTATACATCACAGTCATTGGTGCCTTTATTCAACGCCCATCTATGACGTGGCACGCCTACATTGGATCACGCGGAGGCAGGACTTAAGGAAAATCCTGTGCTCTCATTGGACGAAAGGAGGGACTTCTGGTGATGACGTGGCACATTCTGATTGGGACCTGTCAAAATTTGTAGAGTAGTGTGTTACATATCTCTCTAATGCCGTATATATGTATATGCCAAATGTATTTAAAGAAGCAGCCTTTTCACCTCTCAGGGGTTTTTGTTTTTGAAAGCAAATTGTTTTATTGGCGTATAAAATTATAAAGTATGATGCATGATTGTTGTAAGATTCCATGTTGGTTTTCCTCCTGTCCTCCCCAATTTTTTGAGTCACCAGCCACCACTGGTCAGGATAATAAAGCTATAAGAAGTATTGAATGTAATTGTGCCTTTTCAAGCACTCGTGCCTCCACTTTTACTTTTCAGCCTGCAGCTTGATCTGGCACCCAGAGACGGTGATGAGAACACAAGAAAAAGGAGCGATAGCACTAAGTGTATATAACATGTTTATTCCATCTGTATGCTGGCCTACATTTCATGCCAAGCAGCTCCGTCTTTTCCTTGCACTCCACACTCCCTATTTATATTTAATGCAAACCTGTGATAATTTAAGTACACATGCAATGCCATACTGAGTTTCCTGACAGGTTATTTATGCATGTGGTATTCAGCTAGGTTTGACCCTGCAATAAAGGAATTATTAATCAATAGGTGCACTTACAACTGGTATTCTGTGATTGTGATGTGTGTGTGCTTTGGTATATATCTGTGTGAGTTATGTTTGAATGTGCACCGCTGACTATTTCCTACAAAGACTGGCATTGAAGTTGGTCCTCCACGCACTGCAGCGGCAGACCATTAATATATGCAGGTAGGAATACAAGAAAGTCTCCAGGGATCACACTTTGTTGCTTTCATTATTTCTGTATTTCCCTGCATCTCTCCACCTCTACTCCTGCAAATAATATGGCTCATTAATGCACATGAGACAACAGCTTAAGGAATGGGACTACATTATATAACCTGGATCTTTCTGGTCTATATGGATGGAGAGATGAGAAGGAACAAAAGAGAGAGATGGTGAGAGATTCAGACAGAGAGAGGGATTGGAGGATGAGGGGGAGAGACAGAGAGAAAGCTGTTTTGATAACCAAGGAAGTAGAATTCAGGGTCACACCCACACACATTCAGTATCCACACGGATAATCCCATAATTGACACAAGAATCAAACAATGCAGCTTTTTGCTTGTCGATTTCCCTTCTTTCTCATCGGATCGACCTCGGACATGTCTCTCTGTCTCTCATCACAAAGAGGCAGCATCTGCTCTGTGTATCCAAAAAGGTTTGTGCTCCGCAAGATGAAGCCGATGTTTCCCACAAGGACCTGCAGATTCTGTAAGTCAATTACAAGCTTCACTGACTCCCAGGCTTCTCCATTTAAAAGTATGTTCTAAAATCAGCATGAAAAATATGGAAAAATATGAAGATTGGGCCTGAAGCAGTAAGGCAACACCTTGTAATTGCTGTCATTCCATGCAGACCCAACTAAACCCAACCGCGCAACTCTGCTCTATTGTTTATTAAAAATCAATAGGTTATCCAAATCTGAATGCAGCTGACTTTAAACCCACTGGCAATCCTTTGAAATATTCTAGTCCAACAAGTGAAGTCTCAGATAAAACCCTAATAATACACCACCAACACTCACTGTCTGTAAATGTTTTATCATTTCACCAGCCATGGACTTAAACGTTCCAGTATAACACTAGACAGATAGATAACAGAGTCCAATAAAGACCAAAGGCTGGAATGGCTTCTTGGTCTTTTCTGAATGTCCTCCAGTCTAATGGAACAAACTGTAAAACTGAAACAGTATAACAGAGTAGACAATGTGTTACATAAACACATTAATCTTTATAGCACTCAATATCTCAAATAAACCAAAACAAATATGTAAACAATGTAGCCTACATGTGGTCCTAGCCATGTTAGCCTTTTAGCTTTTAATTAGCTAAATTAAAATAACCAACAATTCCCCATAGAAAACAACTAACAACAGAATATATTCGATGCTAACAACTCTTCACTTGTGTTACAAACAAAATATAATTGTTCTGCAGCACTTACAGGCATATATGATCCTTATTCCACCAAGGAAATGAAAGCGATAAATTGCATGCTTGTTCCAAACACCAGTCATCTAACATAAAGGCATTTTCACCATATGTCCACAAGGGGGCACTAAACCATCCTAAATGAGAACAACACAGATTCAGTTCTTTCCAAAAACAATTTTTTTAAAAAAAAAATCCTCACTCTCTTACATCTAGCTGTACAGATGGTTTTTGCTTTATTTACCCAGGATTTGAGATATTCATCTCCAAGATTTCTGCCTCCACTCCAATAACACAGTGGTAAATGGAGTTTCATTTGTGGTGCTCACATTAAAATTTAAATAGAAAAACTTTCAAAAGCAACTTCTCTAAACAATATAAACACTGATTTGGGGTAGAAACATTCCTCTATAAGGAAATTAGAAACTTGAGAACTGTTGAAAAGTTACATTGCTTGACAATGTACTAACAACCAGTCACATAGTGATGCTGGTTAGTAACTGAACACATGAAATAATTTTGTTTCGGAATCTGAAGTCATATAGAAGGGAGACACCAGTGCTCCTACCATAAATTCAAAGAGCTGATGTGGATAAAAGTGGTAGCAGAAAATCTGTGCCAACAAGGCTGAAAGTACCACAAACTCAGTTTATCACCATACACCAAGTGCTTACAGTCTCAAATACCAGCAATTACACCTTTCCTGGAATAAGTACCAAGGCCTCAGAGAAACACTCCCACAAAAAAATGGTGAAACACATGGTGCTGATACGCACCTTTGAAAGTAAGAGACTCCCTTGTCTTCACCGTGAGGTTGCCGTGCAACCAGCGGAGACTCTAGGAAGAAAAAGTTCCAGCACATAACTACCCATAAAAGCACATGTTGTTTTAACATTTCCGTTTGTGTGCTAGAAGAGGAAATCACAAATCATTTCATTCAGGTCAAAGATTCATAGTCATTGACTATGTAGTTTGCTAATTTTTTTTCCTAAACTCACTGTTCAAATCCACTTCAGTACGAACAATAAGAGGTTGAATTACTGTGCATATGGCCCAACATTCAGCACTGATTCTGACTGGCTTCACTTCAATAGTATGTTCAGTCTGTTGCTAGTCTATGCTGTCATGTATATTCAGTTCAGTACAAAACAAAGGATATCAGATTTGGTTGTTGCTATAGCTTTTTTCGGCCCTTTAATATACTTTACTGAGGAAGTAACGTACTGTGAACCAACTGCTGATACGCAGTGCTCTTAGTCTTTATGCTAAACTAAGCTAATCTAATAATTAAGCATACAGACATGAGAGTGGTATCAATCTTCTCATCTAACCCTTGGCAAGAAAACAGATAAGCATATCTGCCAAAATGTCACACTATTCCTAATTGTACTTAAATATCTCTGACATTTGTCATAAATTAACAGCTCTGTATATATAATATATGATAAGCCATGATAGTTTTATCAACCAGCTCTTTAAATTTCACTACATTTCACTTTCATTGTGTGGTGCAAAATGACATATACATGAATTAATTAATGTATCATTTACTGATTTGTTGATTCCCAAGTCTGAGAATAAACACACACATACTAATGAATGAATAATGGTATGCCCTATGAATAAAGGTTGATGCCCTCGCAGCACAGTGATGCTGGAAGCACATCCATATATTTCTTTAAATCACAGAAAATCATAGTGATCCATGCAAGTCTTTTCTATGAACGTATGTGTTCTGGCATGCACTTCGTTGTGTGTGTGTGTGTGCAAGTCTGTGTGTACTGTTTATTCATATATCTAAATGTGTGCACTTCCATTTGTGTATGTGCATACCAGCATGCACCCTCACCTGCTTTAGTGAGTGTGTGTGTCTGATTTTCCTCTCCTGCCGTTGCGTGTGTATTCAGCCAATTTGAGTAAACATCCCTTAGTCAGGCAGCCAGAACGTTATAGCTGATTGTCTTCATATCCTAAGCTCTCACAGTCCTAAACAAATGCTCTAATGAGCCTAAGCGCTCAAATGAAGTGAGCTCGTATTAAATAAAATTACAACCCTAACCCTATTTTTTTTGTTCTTGCCATCAACATACTATTAGTGGGATACATGTCTGTGTGTGTGTGTGCCTGGGTTTGTGTGCAACTGAATGTGCGATTTGTGTAAGATTGCACACACATACACACATACACTTCCACCTTCTTTTTCAGTGCTGTGAGCATTTTTAGGGGGTCAGTAGGGGACCATCAAGTGTACACTGACTTTATGAAAAGCTGAGCAGCCAAAAGGCAACGCACTGGACTGTATGATCACTATTGACATGTACTAGTGAGACCCAGCGAGAGACAGAGAGAGAGGAGGTAAGGAAAAGGGAGACGAGGAAGGAGCAGACCAGAGGAGAGAAACAGGGAGGGCAGCGGAGCAGAGATGAGATGTAGGTGATGTGGTAATAATGGGAGCAGTGAAAATGGGAACACCAAAATGTTGCTATGGGGGACCACACAACCTGACTGCAAACCATTTGTCACCTCATGCACAGTGCTGATGTGATACAGGACAAAATAATATAATATTAATTTTACAATCCTCATCTTAGTTGTGCATATTTTACATTATCATATTGTATATGTGAGGCTAGACATCACTCATCAAACAGTTTAAAGGATCATTGAAAAGTCTGAAGCAAACTACACCTGCTTTGTAAGAGCCATCAAAGTAATGCGTCACAAAGCCTGAGCAACAAGCTGCTCCACCCACAGTGCATGAAGGAGCACTACTGCAAGTCATTTGTCCCTGCTGCTGTGAGGCTTGCCAGTAACCACTGTTCTCAGACCACAGCCATTCCAAAGATGTTTCCGAGTTCAACCTATTGTTTGCCTCATGCTGGTGAATTGAGCTGTAAGGGGCTGATTGCTGCCACACTTGTCCGTACAATGACAAACTAGCTCTTTCACAGTTTTTTCTCCATTGCTTTGAAAGACTACTCCACACACACAAAAAGGAACAATGCATTCACTTTCACACAACTCTCACAGAGAAAGCATGCAATGCAGAGCATTTAAAACAAGCTCAGGTATTGCTCGCAATATTCTCAATGTTGTAGTTGAAAAGAAATCTTTTTCTGTTTCCTTTCTGTAGTTTCCTTTAAAAAGGTGAAAAGGGCAATTCTAAGATGCTTATTCACTTATTTCCAATGAGGATTTTTCTTGCAAAAATCAGAACTCCTCTAATAACAGGAAAACACAAACACGAGACATTTATTGAAGAATATATTTGAAACAAGCTGACTTAAACTAAAAACAAGATCAATCTTTCCTGCCCATATATTTAAAATGTGATTCAGTGAGAATAAGATGCAGTGTTTGCAAGATGGCATTGAGCAGTGATACAGCAAAACGTGAACGTTAGGTAAATACCACTGTGCCATGATCCTCCTCTGTTCTAGGCCCTGTGTGGTCAAAGTGAAAACATTAGTCATTCACATGACATACCTGCTGCTGTGGAGAGTGAGGACTAACGCTGATGGAAATATCAGGAATTATACAAGATGCCCCTGCACCATTAACTAATCATGCTGCTTTTCTTAATTGGTACAAAACGCCTTAAAGCATAGCGCAATGTCCGGAAAAGACGTACATTACATCTTAACCACCTTAATGCCAAATGTCAAAATGGAAATGCTGATAACACAATGCGATACTTTGGTTTATGACAATGATGGTCTGATTGAAGGAGAAGTTCAGATAGAAAAAAGATATCCGTGGTTGGATAGGAAGCATAAGGAATTACATATAGAGGAACTCTCTGAATTCTTAAAGACAAATGCTGTTCAGGATAGAGATGCAACTCAAATTCTTAATTTCAAATGCAAATCTGATGAACCAATCTCAGAATATGCAAACAGATTTCAGTGTTGGACAGAACAGGCAAAATTAGAAATTACAGAGAAAGAGGATCCTTTCTTCATATCAATGTTCCTAAATAGTTTAGACCACAATGCATCCTATACTTTAAAATTATCAGCACCAGACATTTATTCACTTAATCCAAATGCTTTACTACAAACCTAAAACACAGGCATTCCAAACACATTTCAGAGAGTGAACTAAACACTTCTTTTCTACAGTTCCCTTTTCAAGGCAGGGGTGTCACTAGACCATATAGAGGCCCGGGTGAAAACGGGCCCCCCTCATTCAGAGGAGGTTTTAACCAACCCCACCAACGAGGAAGAGGATTTTACAGAGGTAGAAGGAACCGTTGACCCAGAGGAGGAACAGATGTATGTCATTACTGCCATAGAGTGGGACATTGGGCGAAAGGTTGTATAAAAAAAAGACAGGATGAATATCAATCAACAGGGGGAGCTTAGATGCAACCTTATACTCCCCCTCACATAACATCTGCTTTCTCCCCACAGACTATATTTTCAAAGTGTTTTTCACAATATATTTGGAGACATACGTTAGGAACTTTATCAAAAGATGCTTGATTTGTGCCAGATGTAACCCGCATGTGAATCCACCAAAACATGACATTTGCCTAGGCCTGAAGGACCTTTTCAGTCATTGCAAATTGATTTCACTCACATGCCAAAGTGCAAGGGCTTTTCATATCTTTTGGCCATTGTTGATTGTTTCTAAAAATGGCCAGCATTTCCGACACGGAAAGAGAACGCTCAGACGGTAGTCAAATGTTTGATGGAACACATTATACCAAGATTTGGGATACCTACAGGTATTGATTCAGACAATGGAACACTATTTACTGCGCAAGTGACCAAGTTATTGGCACAAACACTAGGAATCAAGTGGACTTTTCATATACCTTACCACCCACAGAGTTCAGGACAAATAGAACGCACTAATAGGACCATAAAAGATAAACTAATAAAGATCCATCAATCCAGACAAATTAATTGGATAGAGGTATTGCCATTAATGCTTCTATCAATCAGGGCAATGCCTAATGCGACTACATGACTACATGACCACATGAAGTACTAATGGCTCGCCCTTTTCCTTTACGTGTTCGGATGAACGAGAAACCAGCCATGGATTTGACACAGTTGCAAGAAATGCGACAAAATTATATTAAACATCTGTTTTCTTTTGTTTCTCAGTATTCTCAGCAGGTGATAGATTCTCTTCCCTTTCCAGCTGAGAAGCCCATGCACACCTTCCAACCAGGTGGCTACGTTCTGATTCGTGGTCTGAAGCCAACTGAAGGGGAACCACGTTATGGTCCCCCAACACAAATTCTGCTGGTGACACGAACTGCAGTTAAGGTCAAGGGTCAACCCCAATGGATCCACGCGACCAGAGTCAAAGCTGCACCACAGACACTTGCAGCACCAACGAGCTCAGAATAGCTCAAGGGATATGTAACAATAATACAGAGCGAAACTCGTTGTACACGCCTAACTTTAACAAACTCATCATCACCCTTAGTATCATTGCATGTTACATGGTGGTTTATGGTGCATCAATTACACATGACACTAAAGGTGACACTATTGATAAGAGTTGTGAATAGTGGTATCAGACAGATACTAGAGAAGTGTTGGGCCTCAAACCACAAGGTCACACAGAGAAGGCCTACATGTACCCGCTGAGGCCTGACCACGAGGTGCTTTTTCCTTTGTTTCCCCAGAGGCAGAGGAATAGCGCCAAAATGCTGCTTACAGACAATGGGAGTCCATTGCAAACTCCATTTCCAGTGATGCTTTGCAATTTTCACACCTCAGCAGGGAACAGTCAACATACAGTCTCTCATTGGCGGAGACGCTCCTGCACAGCGGAGCGTCCTGATGATGCAGCCATGACATCATCGCCCCTTTAAAAACTTAACGTGCCCTGAAGAACACGGCTTTCCCATGTCGCTGAGCTAGGGGTAACTCCTGTTCCTCTGTGAGTGAGCTTGACTAAAGGGGGTACCCCATGCACATGTTTGCCCCCTCACTAAAGACTCCCCTCGCTGGACGAGACAAGACCCATATTCACTCGAACACATTCCTGGAGAGAGACAATCAGCGTCTTCAAATTCCCGTTGAGAAGGAAGAAACGGAGTTTCTTCAGGAAGACGTGGAACTTCTCTGCCCCGCTCTTCTTCACCGAATCGACTCTGCTGTTTTCTCCGCCATGCCACTGAGAGCTAGCTCGCCGTGATTTTCGCTGACCGTGCGAGAACGGCCACCGTCTGCATCCGAGCCGAGGACAGAGCCGGACACAAAGACGGACTTCACACATACCCTGCTCGCTTTCTGAAGCAACCAAATAAGAGGCATAAGTCTGGGCAGAGGCAGTGTTAGTTGTGTGTTCTTTTCAGCATCAGTGCTGTTGTTTAGCATTTAGCTTTTTAGCTTTATTGCTATTGTTTGTTGTGTAAGTTGACGGACCGCCGAGTCCATTTTTCCTGCATTATTCTTAGGAGTATTTTAAGTTTGCTGCCTGTTTAGTTGTGTTCACCAAGCTAGACTGTTTTGTGTTTGTCCCGCTCAGGACTACTGCTGTGTTTGTGCCACTGTGACTGAGTAAGTAAGTTGCTTTGTCGATCAGAAACCAGACAACGTGCGTCAAAGACCATCCATACGCATGCTGTCTGTGGACAAAGGGACTGCCTCTCTTCCCCTCACGATTGCTTTCCCTCCTTCTTCTCTTTCTCTTGCGACTAATACACACACGCACGCACACACACATACACGCACCGACATATTCTTTTACACATCTGATAGTCAGATAACGTTAGAAAACGCCAACCACCAGGTGGTGCCATCTTGCTGTTGTCTAACCAAGACACCGCCGTACTTCCGCCATTCGGGTCTCGCGTGACGTGACTTCCTCCCATAGTCACGTCCGCATCACAGACCGACAACGTCATCACGTCAGACCCCGTCACCATCTTGACACACACACACACACACACACACACACACACACGTGCATTCCCCTGCATGTGCCCAACCCTGTTGATCAGAGCATTTGTTAACTTTGTTAATCTTGCTAAGTTTAATAAATACTGTTATGTCTTTAAAGAGAAGTTATTTTGTCATTATTGTGTGTAACATATTGTGAAAAGTGGCTGATTGAATTCATACCTTCTTTGTTCACCTGTGAATATTGAAATCCCTCAGATATTGATATTCTAGGTGAACTCCTTTTATGAGAATACCTTGTTTGGTTATTGGTCCCAGTTTTCAGGTGGGTCTTGCGGGTATTTGTTAATACATATTGATAATTCTATTAATTTATAATTAATTATTACTGATAATTGTTAATTATTGTTAATAACAAACTGTGCTCCTCACAGATCCAACAGTTGGTGCCCAAATTGTTGATTAATATTAACAATATCTTGATTTCATAATTCATAATTATCTATGATAATTATGAATTATTGCTAATTACCAAGCGCACTCCTGCCCGTCCCAACAGAAGAATGACTACGCAATGAAGACCCATGAATTTCAGATAAAGAACTTGCACAAGCGCACAAAAAGACTAATTCAAGCAAGAAGCCTGAAACCTAAACCCTACTTAGATGTAGGCACTTTAGAGCATGTTCCAGTGAGTGAAATGGAAATGCAATGTTTGTATTATCCACTAACCCCTAACACTACCAAATCCTACTACATTTATAACGTCACATATGTTGAAATAGAACAACACTTTGTAGATGGCCATGTGGATTACCAGTCAGCAACGGATGAAATAATTGTCACCCGCATCTATGTGTTAAGTGTCGTGCCAGAAGTGCCAACAAGTAGACTTGCAATTCTGTATGGAGAAATTTAACCCTAAATTTTTTTGTATATTTAGACCAAGAGGCCTATAAAGATTTCCAACCTGTAGTACTTAAAGCCACACAACATAGATCTCCCAAAGTATGTGTGAATGCAATAACTGGAGCCATACGATACACTATGGGTGTCACTTGTAATTGTCCTCATCCCTCCAGCTCAATTAGACCAATAATAAGACCTAATCATATATACTTTGGTAAAACCACTAATCTAGTACACACAGTTAATAATTTCTTCCGGAAAATGACTCAATATGTGATTTATTCCAACATCTCAATTAGTCAAGAGAAGGGAGAAGACATTCCTAGAATACACGCCTCTAAATTTCACATCCCTGAACAACATCCCTCATTGATGGGATGCCCAAACTTTAACAAGAACTTCAACTTCTTCCAAACACCCCCGACTTGTCTATTACTCCAATTAAATCCTCAGCCTTAGTGTACTCTTCCGATATTTTTGATGTCTGCTTAAATGGGCGATCGCAAGACTCACAGAAAGGTCAAAATATGGGTTTCCTATGACCTTCACAGTGCCATACCATCATTGATCACATAAGTGATTATGCACAATTATCTACGATAGGCACCCCCGTAACCCCAGGATTTTACTGGTGTTGCGGAGTTAATGCATGGAATAGTCTACCTCCATTATTTAAAGGCCAATGTTGATTGTGTACGTTAAACGATATGACTTATGTATTTGAACCTGTTGAATTTCTCTCCTTTCACAAAAATTCATCATGGAATAAGAGAGAATCGTCTGAAGTTGTAGGCTATATATATCTTAAGAACACAGATCCCATCGATTTAGCTAAATGATATTACGAATTGCATAATGATTATCAGATCTACACTCATTCACAGTTGGTTTTCAAAACTATTTTTTGGAATACAGAATTAAGTTATGCCAACCATTACCTTATCGCTCTTACGTGTCATGACGTAGCATTAGTGGCTAACGCCACGCTCATGGGTCTCCAGAGTATTAGGAACAAACTTGCCCTAGTTCGCAAGTTTGCTATAGACAATCGTATAGCTTTAGATGCTGTTACTGCTACTCAAGGAAGAGTCTTTGCCATAGTAGGCGAGGGATGTTGTACATATCTTCTATCAGAATCAGAAGGTCTTGGGAATTTAAGTATCGCGATTAGAAATCTCAGAGAAATCCAAAAAGGCATTGTTAGTACCAACAGAGATGCCCGAGCAACAGGAGGTTATAAGAATCAGAAACTATGGGACACTATTACTCAAGCCTTTGGCGGTAACCTCACTGTTGCATGGCTTTTGAGCTTATTTCCCACTATTGTAGTAGTTATTTTTATAGTAGCCATAGTGCTGTGTTGTTACTTTCCCATATTTCTTGCACTAATTTTGAAATCTGTCTCTTCTATTACCAACATGACCCTGGTTCAAAATCAGGTCAAGTACGTATACATCTACCCTCCACCAGAGCCGGATTGCGGTGGTTCCACGTCAATGTCATCTGAGTCTTCTGATGGATCTTCTCCTCTACATGGATGACATCAAGCTGTATGCCAAGAATGAGCGAGACACCGACCACCTCACCAGGATCTACAGCAATGACATCGGAATGTCATTCAGACTAGATAAGTGTGGTCGGATGGTATCGAAGAGAGGGAAGATGATCAGAACGGAGGGGGTTGAACTACCAGAAGGCAGCATTGCAGATGTTCAGGACAGCTACAAATACCTTGGGATCCCGCAGGCAAATGGGAACCTTGAGGAGGCCGCAAGTAAGTCAGCCACAGCCAAATACTTAAACAGAGTAAGGCAGGTCTTGAAAAGTCGGCTGAATGGGAAAAACAAGATACAGGCCATCAACATGTACGCCCTGCCAGTCATCAGATACCCTGCTGGTATAATAAGCTGGCCAAAGGAGGAGATAGAGGTCACCGATATCAAGACAAGAAAGTTCCTCACAATGCATGGAGGGTTTCACCCCAAGTCCAGCACCCTGAGACTGTATACTAAGCGGAACAAGGAAGGCCGAGGACTGGTGAGCGTCAGAGCCACTGTCTAAGATGAAACAACCAACATCCAGGAATATATCAGGAAGATGGCCCCTAAAGATGAACTGCTGAGTGAATACCTCAGGCAGCAGAAACCTGATGATGCAGAGGAGGAACCATAATGGAGTGACAAGCCCCTACATGGCATGTACCACCGACAGATAGAAGAAACCCTACCAGTGGCTGGAAAAGGCTGGACTGAAGGACAGCACAGAAGCACTGATCATGGCAGCACAGATGCTGTGCAAAGATGCAGGCAGGAAAGATGTGTATGCGCACAGGGATGAACCCAATAGCAACAGCTCTTAGAGGGCGAAGCCTATATCCGTATCCGTACTCCACCCGCATCCCACCCTGCCTCTGCCTGTCACTTCTCACACCTCACATGCCTCGCTTTCTTCCTCCTCCAGTCTCTTTACACTTTTTATCTCTGTCAATCGCTCTGTCTCTCACCCTTCTCCCATGTTAGAGTGGCTGAGAAAGCCCCAACTTATCTTCCAAAGTTGGCAGTGCAGTCATGTGCCACTCCCCTGCAAACACACACAAACACACAAACACAAACACACACACACCCAGCTACTCTATAGTTCTGCAGCCAGTGTGCAAAGACACAATAGAAAGAAGGAAGAAAACTCTTTAAATTTAAGAGTTGCCTGCAACAGCTTATGCCCTCTAACATCTTGTACTATAAACACTCAAGGTTATTAGTTTTCAGATGGATTACAGTGGAGTAAGGATAAAACATTGTTTGAAAAAGGCTCCATGGGAATTCTGACAGTGTTACTACGATGGGGAATAGGAGCCATGTTGGTATCGCCACTTGTCCTTTTTGTTCTCCTTTCATTTCTACTTTAAGCAGCTTACACTGTGAGTGTGTGTGGATGTGTTTTCATTGCACATGCATGCTCTGTATGTGGTTGGAAGGCCTTTGTGCCTACTGTGTTATGTATTTGGGTGGTTTGAGCCCTAGATTCTCCCTCTTTCCCACTCTTTCTCTTTGTCTGTGTGTGTCAGTAATATTTTCACGAACCAGCTGGCTGCTCTGTCCTGCCCCTCATCTGTTTCCTTGCCTGGAGTCTGGGTTGACAGGGCACTTTGCAGCTCCTGGCTGCTTTTCACTTTCCAGCTTTCCTCCCTTTCAGGAAATTTACAATTCAGATGAGCGCAGAAAAGAGAGGTAGAGAGGTAAGACAACACCTGATACCCTCACAAGCTGCTGGAGAATGTGTGGTAGTATTGAATCAAGTGTGAGAAGCTTTACTGCAAAGGAAGGAGCAAATTCTGACACATCAATTTTGAAAATGCAGCTATGGAAAAAGTGGTGACAAGCCAGTTCAAGAGGCCAACTGGTTCTACCTCCAAAATAAGTAGTCTACACAGACTTCATGAAATAGAATTCAAGAGTGAACACAGGGATGAAGTCAAACTCCTTCCGTGGCCCTTGCGACCAGTTGTACACATCATTAAGGCTTCATGGTTAGCAGAGCTCCACCCGAGTCATCCTTCAAAGATGTGGAGGCTGTCTTCTTGATCAAAGGTGCTGTAATGATCACACTACAAACAGTTGAGGATGACATGAGGGCAAGGATATCTGAAGTTATTCTGAGCTTCAGTCACCTCTTTATTAGTTGCCTGATATTTATATCAGTCTGCTATTCTCTCTGGCTCCTGTATGTGCGCAGGTCAATGCCAAGGACTGTTAGTGGATACAATGATTTTAGCAAAGCTAAAAATACTGTAATAATGTAAAAATCCAATAAGTCTTTGTCATTGTAAACCATGACAATTGGGTAAACTCCAACTCCTGATGTAGAATGATACAACCAAACAGCTAATAGAGTACAAACAAAACATAAAATCATCACATAACAATGGCATCCAGCAGGAATTTTACAATGTAAAATACTTAAAAGTACTGTGGAACATTCTTCAAAAAGGCTTCTTATCTACAAGTATCATATGGCCTTTCTGACTTAAATGACAAAATTCATTTAAATGTGTCTGGACAGTTTCAATAGTACTGGTGAGTATTTTCTCTATAGTTCACTACACAAACGAATACTCATCTCTCTGACGGTTGTCATTACAAGGGTTGCAAATCATCTGATTTCTTGCAGTCTGTTACATCTTTATATATTTTTTGTTTTAGGTGTAGTTTTTCCAATATGTCTACTTTTTCAGGCCCCCAAACTTCATGTACATGCAACATAACTGGTGTGACTGACCTACCAAAAAGATCAAATCTAATATCTGTCAGTGGATCAAATTTCCCATGTTTGCTATCATTTACTAATGGGAGCAAACAGCTTTGCAGGCCTGCTTGAACAACTCCTCAGTAGCAATCTTAAATGTGCCATTATAATTCATTGTGACACCAAGATATTTAAAGCAGTGGGCAATCTCTAAATGTTCTCCATTACAAACAAACTTTAGTTTGCTAATATCAGCCTTTGGACAACCAAAGCCTGTGACTTTAATTTTATCACTATTGAGCATCAACTCCAATTTCTCAAAGACTCTCACACATGATCTATTCCTTTCTGCAGTCCTTCTTTTGTTAAAGTTTTGATAATTGTATCACCCGTGTACATCAGTACAATAAGTTGAATATAAATATATAATATATAATGAATAGGCTGACAGACATTCTGCAGTAGATATTCCTCTAAACTGTTGATAAATAATGCTAATAAGTGATAAGTGATGATACAGTAGGTTTTCACCTTGTCTGACTCCCACTAACCCAGATTTAGTACAATTAATAAAAACACAATTTATACATATTCATTACTACCTCCAGAACTTTTGGGCGGAAAATTCCATTAACACCATTCATATCATGCAAATGCCATTAATACCTGCTTTTAGCACTGGTCACCATAAACTTGCTCTCAAATGGTCTAAAGAAAAAGAAAATTCAACCAATCACTGTACAGTGATCTAAATATCATGGATATCATGGATGAACATTGTAAATAGAAATTCAGACCCCCAGAAAGAAAAATGGAGGGTGTCTTCAAACATTCACTCCATGACTTTCGTATCTCAGCATGTGGAGCAGCTGTCACTGCACAATCATGTAAACAATTTCAGATAAAATTAGATAGTGGTTCCGATCTAAATATGAACACAAGCAGATCACACTATCAGTGTTTGCTCTGAACACACTGACTTTAACATGAGCAAAAGTTCTCAACTGTCAATCCAAAGAACAGAAAATGAAACACAGAATCTCTCTTAAATTTTACTCACTGAAATTAAAGTAGGTTTATTTTTAAATTACAAAGAAAAGATCCTGTCTCTTAAATCCAGCAAGTATATCTGACTTTGTTTTCACAGTATATCTTACTGCCATGTCTCAGCAACAGCACGCAGAGAGCCAAAGATGACAAGCAGCCTCAGTCTATTAGGGTTTTAGCTGGGCTTGTTTGTCATGGCAACAACTGCTCTGTCCTCCTTTCTTCCCTTTTCAGTCTCTGGATCAGTGGTTCCCAAAGTGGATGCCACAGCACCATGGAGTGGCATAAGGGCAAGCCAATAGTGTAGCAAGATTTATTTCCTTTTTTTTTAGATTACATTTATTCACTTTCTTGCTAAGAATTAGATGAAAAGATCAACAGCATGCTAATATCAGTCCATAAAATATAAAGCTCCAGCAGCAAATTAGCTAAGCTTAGCACAAAGACTGGTAGCAGGGGGAAACAGCTCCAATCCAAACAAACAAACAGCACCCATAAAGTCCACTAATTAACACGTATCTCCACTGGTTGCCTCACAGTAATGCAATATAATGTGTTAATTATCAAAATTTACAGGTTCTGGCAGGTGGATTTTTTAGTAGTAGCCAGTAGCCAGTACCCCCCCCCCCCCCCCCCCACCCTTTAATGCTAACCTAAGCTAACTGCATGCTGGCAGTAGCTTCATAGTTAGTGTGCAGGCTTGAGAGTGGTCTTGATCTTCTCATCTAATTCTCGGCAAGAAAGCAAATATCTATATAGCTTGTATTTGTCTGTAATTCTTAAGGATCAACAACATATCCAAAAGAACCAACAGTGGGGCTTATTCGCAGCTTCCATTATTTACCCCTGACAGCACTCATCTGATATTTACTTGTGATTGATGATCACCTGAGTGCAAAAACATTAATAATAATACATTAATAACTGTCCAGCACACACTTGATTGTGGGATACTGCGGGCTGCAAAAAATACTCCAATTATGTCCTCAAAATTTACGCTAAATGAGGCCACATTTTTCAGCCTCATTTGGTGCAGCCTGGGATGGGACCGTGTCGACCCGGTATGACGTATTTAGTCTGCCCCTAAATTGGGATGCAGCATCTGTGTTGCACATACTAACCTCTCCTGCCATCAGCTGACCTAATCATCTGCCCACCCAGCTGCTCCTCAGTCTGTCTATCAGTCAAACATTGCCTGTTTGTCCATGTTGCCCGAGCCCTAAAGCCTTTATTCTGTCCTGCCAGCCTGTACCTGTTCTGAAGACCATCTGCTTGCTTTAACCCTCTGGATTATTTTGCCTGATCTGACTGCCTTTTGACCTAAAACAGACTGTTTCTACCACACCTGTCCTGCCTCCTGTGTCTGAGCCTGTACCAGATCTTTGATCCAGTGTTACACCAATTATGTTTCAAAAATTCTTGACAGGCCAGCTGTCGAGGAGTTTTCAAAATGTTGGAAATTAAATAAAATGACAATTTGCCATATTATCATATTTAATTTTTTTGCTGTTTGATAATGTGCTGCTACAGTAAATGGTGCTATGGTGACCTGATTCCAATTAGAGACATTAAATTAACTTTTTTTTTTAATTTAATTGTTAAAACCATTTTTTGAAACTTGTACATTAATAATGAAACACCTATTTTTTGACTAATATCTTTTATCATTTATTGGATCATTTCTCTCTGACTTTAGTGAGTGTAAAAAATATTCTGTCAAATTCACGAAATAAAGACTATGATGGAAACCAATTTACAGGAAGTGAAGGAGAATTCATGTTACATTCAACATCCACACAGGTGTTTTCAATTATCTGGCTGATTGGACCGCTGCTCAGGTTGAAGTGACATGCAGCTATGCTGGGAATTGCATGAGGTCACAAAAAATTAGAAATTGTTTAAATTAGAATGGTAAAGAACAGCAGCTTTGACGTAATGGTTACTTTCGACATTGCACCTTAGGTGACACACTTTGGTGGAGAATGTGTGGTAGTATTGAATCAAGTGTGAGAAGCTTTACTGCAAAGGAAGGAGCAAATTCTGACACATCAATTTTGAAAATGCAGCTATGGAAAAAGTGGTGACAAGCCAGTTCAAGAGGCCAACTGGTTCTACCTCCAAAATAAGTAGTCTACACAGACTTCATGAAATAGAATTCAAGAGTGAACACAGGGACAAAGTCAAACTCCAATTTACTGAGCATCTCACACATTTAGAAACAACTTGTGCTATCACAATTTAAACATTTAATTACAAAGAGCTGTATTGAAATACTGTATACTCTTATGACTCTAATGTGAATATGCTACAAGCTCAAAAACACAGAAGCGTGCAGAGCTTTTTTGGCATGTGCAGCCAGTGAGCAGTTTTCACTGGAAAGAATGAAACGCCATCTCAGTTAACAGTGTTCATTTCTCTTAAAGGATAATTCCCACTTATTTCAACCTGACATATTTCCCATAAAATAAATCTGGACTGCAAGAGCCAAATACATTTGCTTTTTACATGAATCATTTCAAACATTTGTCTCTGAGTCACACCGAAAATAAACAGAGAAATGAGTCACTTGGAATTATGGCTAACTGATTAGGGATCCACATCCGGTACAACTTGCCAGCTAACCAGACCACCCTGTGTATTCACCCATGCAGACTAGTATGTTTACATGTATGAGGCTGAATTTCACTGCATTTGGACTATGTTCTCAGGAAACTCAAAAAAGTAAGTATAATGACAGATTGTCCCATGGACTGTTATGAGGACGATTGTGAGTCATTTCATTTATTGCATTTATTAAAACAGTATTAGTGTATTAGTAGTACACAGATGTAGAACATGGTAAAAATTATGCCTGCTTAACATCAGCATCTTGGTGTTTTTAATAGTAAGCATGTTAGCTGATATTAGCCTAAGTGCAGGGCCACTCACATAGCTATAGACTTAATCTATTTGAATGATATAGACACTATATAGTGTATGAAACAACTATTATAATATATATTAGTAAAAAGCTATACAGTCTAACACTGACGTTAGTATAATGAGATACTTAAATTGATATTTTCTGGTGTATCTGACACAGCAAGAATTCATACTTTGGTGCGGTTGCCATGTTTTTACTGTCCAAACTGGGTTGACCAGATATACCTGACTTGATACAGTCCATCCAACAACAGTGTGTATGTGTGCCACACTGAGGAGCAGCTAAATAAAGCTTATGTCATATCAGTCACAGATGGATGGGTATGATCCAGTCAGTATATTAGACGAGGCAGATCAAAAAAATACAGGAGAGGAAAATAAATGTGCCAAAATGGTAAATCTAGTAAATCTATGATGTATTGTTTGGCACCCTGATCAGTGGCCGACAGAACAATAAAGTACATTCAGAAGACTCCAAACAAGTCTACCATGAACTTGCCTTGTCAGGTGTGTTATTTTTACACACTAACTGAAGAGTGCACCTCACTGAGGAGTTCAATGACAAACATGAAACACTGGAACAATCTGATTTTTGAAGAATTAGCAGTGTGAAGCTTGTGGTAGCACGGCAGATGGTCACTAACATCCATCCATCATAAAATAAGAGACTGAGGAGGCAACTGTTTTTACAACGTAGCTTTTTGACTCATTAAATTTTGCTAAAACTTTGTGGTGCTTCACCACCCATTGACAGAGTAAGTCTGACAATATGGCAGACAAGGACTTAAAGCAGTTTTTATGGGCTCACTGAAGGAATTCCAGCTGGCAGCAGCACCAATAAGATTTCAGTTCAAGAAACAGCTCTGACTGTTGTGTCTCAGCTTTTTGTAAAATACTTTGAGCTCAGACAAAGTATTCAGCTGTACCTCAGTTCTGTAACAGCTACATGACACTGTATCCAAGTTATTTCAGTTCAGTTCAGCTTACTTAAAAATAATCTATATGGTACTGGCAGAAACAAGCAAACTGAGTCTGTCTTGAGGATAGTAGGATACTAGTGTGGGGACATACAAAACATGGATTTCCACACAAATTTCCCCTATAGCATACTCCTCTGAAGCACCTTGTTGTCTCCCATCCATGTCCTACTTCCCACTTTTCTGCTTTGCCTTGCCACTTACAACTCCTGTAAATCTCATGTTAATTCTCCACATTTTTCAAGGCACGTAGTTTAGTGAAACACTCTTTCAGTGATTGCATCCTGAGTTGCTTTGCATGCCTCAAAATATGAAGTGATAATAAAATATGTAACATACATTCCTAGACAGACTTCCTCTGCCAACTCAGTCAGTCAGAGGAAATCATGAAAACAACACTTAATTCGGTCATGATTGAATTATTGGATTTGAGATGATGATGATGTCTGTTTTTATAAGATGCATGCTATTTTAAAATGTGAACGTACCTGAGGAGCATGTGAAAATTAGCTGAAGACGGATGAGTACAGAAAATGACATACAGTTATATGAAAATTTAAATTAGCACAAAATGACAAGACATCACAGTGTTCTGAGCATCCCAGTATGATGCTATAAATAGCGTGTGTGTGTGTGTGTGTGTGTGTGTGTGTGTGTGTGTGTGTGTGAGTGTTATTCACTTTCACAAGTCAATTATTTGTGGAGGCTGTGAAGAGTTGTGCTGCCACATCACTTGAGGGCTTCATGGATTGTAAAATATTATATAACATACTGTAATATTCTAGAAACTCTGATGCAGAGTAGATAGTGTCTGTATGTACATGCACACACAAGCATGCACACCTCCTCTAACATGCATATACATGACCACGCTGCAGCAGAAAGGCAGCGAGAACAGCCTTTAATCTTCCCAACACAGTGATCCACCAGGGTTCCTCCATTATTCATCTGATTAGCTTCTCATAGGGTGAGAACTCATCCTCGCTGCTTCATCAGTGCATGTAGTAGCGCACACACACACACACTGACTGACTCACTAGATTCCACTTTCTCAAATCATTTCCCTGGAACATGCTTGGAGGTCTCAGAGATGGAGGGGGAGGTGTGTGTGCTGGAATGAATAATATAAATATACTGAACACACATACATCTGCTCCAGTCCAGTTCGACCTTGACTCATTTTCATGCTACTCTGTACCTGTATCTTGACAGTAATATACCATTAGCCATTGCTTCTCATAGAAACTAAATACTGTCAACACAATTGGACAGAGAGACAGAGGGCCAGATTTACTAAGAAGATGCTGTTGCACAAATGTGTACTGCAGTTTTCATTTAGTTTGTAGCTGCAATCCACTTGTGTTCAGCATCTGACTTACTAAAACAGCAGCTCATTATGCAGTCAGCTTCTGGCCTGCACCTGGTACTGACCTCCAGACGCAAACTGCCAGTGAAGGAGAGCTCATAGGCACTGTTCAGAGGTGGGATCACTCAGCTCAGAAAAGAAATGATAACGTACAGTAGTGATCTTGATTCTAAAATATTTGCTTTGACTATTACTCAAAATTAACTAATTAAATGCCTCAACAAAAGAAAGAAAAGTTTAGTTGGTTTAGTTTAGCAGTAACACATTGCATGACCTCAGTAAACCCAGCAGAATACATAATCAACCTCTTTTAACATGTCTCCTACTAATATTAGTGCGTTCCTCTTGTAAATGCATTTGCAATGAGGGGAGAGAACACAACCCCAACCTCTTTGTCTCTGTCTCTTTGATAACAACAGCACGATTGGGGCTGAGTGTGTCACATCTGCACCTGAAAACAGCTGCAGCTTCTTCCTGCTGCTATATATATATATATATACATATATGGATGTAAATGGACTGTACTTGTATAGCACCTTTGTGGTCTTCTGACCACTCAAAGCGCTTTTACACTACAAATCACATACACCCATTCACACACATTCATACGCTGAATGCTACAGGGGCTACCATGCAGGGTCCCAACCTGCCCATCAGAGGAGATCTAGTCATTCATACACATTCACACACCCCACAATTCGGGGTTAAGTATCCCAAGGACACATCGACATGCGGACTGGAGGAGCTGGGAATCGAACCGCCAATCTTCCGATTAGTGGACGACCCACTCTACCTCCTGAGCCACAGCCACCCCACCTATGATAGGTAGATAAAACTTTTATATGAACCAAACCAAAGGGAATCTGATAAAGCATGCTTGAGTTGAGAGGTTCTCTACACTTTTCGAGAGAATATCAATCTCACAAGATCTTGTTTTCTTTGATCTTTTTGAGAGAAGTATCTGATAATCTTCTTTCACTGACAGACACAAAAAACCCAGACTATGTCCTTACTGAAAAGCAAAACCAAGTTTTTTGCCAAAACTGGAAGGCATCTTGACCAATCAGGCTTCCTCTTGCCAGACAAAGAGCTACACATGCAACAACAACTTCAACCTACTGCACAATGCAACCAGGGTGTACAGTAGTGACCTACAGTACACAGATGCTGCAGTGACTGTTCTTCACACACTTTGCTGCTTGTCCCTGTAATAAGATGAGTGTTTTATGAAGATGACCAAAACTAGCAACTATCTGTTTACTCAATTAATATAAAAAATAGAATAGATTGAATAGATTGAAATGACACTGCACAGAACACTGTGGCACATTAACTAAATAGCTAATTCCTATTAATGCACATGATGATGATTGACAGGCCAACACAAATAATTAGGGACCGAGCCCAAAAGCCAGAGGACTACTGTAAAACAGTAGGGTCCTCGCCCTTAGGCGAGGACTACAGTGGTCCTCATTGTTTTTTGTGTGGGTTTCGCTCACACTCTCCCTTCAAATATATGAGTATTTTTCTGTGTCCAGCTGCAGTTACTTATTGTCTCTACACACCTGACAGTACACATTTCAATCAAACTTTCAAAATAAAAGCACACCACACTTGTAAGAAATATCCCCCATTTTTAAAAAGCAAAATGATCCCGATGGGCCAGAGTGCAAGGTCCTGACCAATGCTGCTTGTAGCATTCTGCTTTTTCATTTACGGCCATCAAACATTGGAAAATGCTTCCAGCTGACCTTAAACTTGAACTCGAACTTGCACAGACTTTTATTCTTTCTCCCATGGTGGAAAAAAGGGATACTGAGAACCAATCATGTCCACATAAATTTGACTGTGATTCAGATTTTTAATTGTAAGGAATTGGAATTTTATAGTTGTACTGGATGAATGTGGTGGTATTTATATCTTTATGTGTGCTTGTAGATTTGTCATATAATTGTTAGTGTAATACAGATTATGTAATGGTGTTGCATGTAAAAGAATGTTTTCAGTGTCTGGGGATTGTTCTGTTTGTACCTGCCCAGGGACTGCTGATTGAACTTATCTTATAGCAAAATCTGGCATAAATCATCTCTTCTCATTTTGAGCTTAATGTTTTTTGTTTATGGTCCTTGTTTAATAAAGAAAAAAAATAAACAAAGAGCTCTGAAGCAGTTCAGTGGTTCAGCTTAAAGTGCCACTAAATAAAATCTGATGCTGGGCTGGTATGACATGTGTTACACCAACCTGGTCACAATTTGCGTACAAATAGCACTTTACACTTTCAAATTGCAGTGCATACACCAAAGACCAATTTTGCATGCATGTAATACACCAATTTACCACTGCATTTTTAACCTTTTTGTGTCTCATTTAATGCCGTTGGTTAGGTTTAGGCACAAAAACTACTTGGTTAGGGTTAGGGAAAGGTTATGGTTTGGGTTAAAGCAGTAAAATATGCTAAAAATGTCCAGATGTGATGGTAAAAATCTCCAGTTAAAATGACCGATTGACATTGAAGGTGTCCAGTTGGTGATCTCGAACAGTGCTCTCTTGCTTTTGCAACTTTTTGCCAACAAATTATCTAGCCATCCACCCAACTCACCTCCACCTATAAGCCAAAAATCACCCTATAAAATAAAAAAAAATTGGCATTATATCACATCCCTGGGAAGGATTGGCATATTACCTGCATGCAAAATTTGACTTTGGCATATGCACTGCATGCAATTTTAAAGTGTAAAGTCGTGTTATCTCTATGCAGATTGAAGAGACCAGATTGAACATGTCTGGAAAGCAAAAGAATGCATACTAGCATTTCTGAGTCTTCAGCCAATGTCTAAAATTCAGCAGCAGAAAACATTTTCATCCCACAAGAGCAACACTGTATGTGAGGTAAGGTACAATTTTTAAAAACATTTGAGTAGATTACTGCTGTAAGCAGATAAAAAATAACATAACAGGTCTATAAGCATTTTTCGATTCAAGCAGAAACCCACTGAGGGAAACAGAGAAGCAAAACCATGTGAAAAATAGACTGTTTTGCATAATTGGTTCTTGTGTTTTGATTTTGTAATGCATATTTTTATTTGCTGCAAAAACTGATGACTCACACAACTTCACAGATTTTACATCTTTTTCCAGACATGAAATTCCATTTGCAATTTCCTCTGCTGCAGTGGTCAGTCTGCAGTGATAAATCAGGTGCAGCAACTATTTGTATATATTTTACATTATACAGTGTTACAATTTCGTTTAGCAGGCGCTTGTATCAAAAGCGACTTGCACATGACAGTTAATACAACACAAGCAAGGATCTAGTCAGGAGAGAACAACACAAGTAAGAGCCATAAAGTTAAGTTTAGGTCCGACAGCCCCCTCAGCTGTCCTGCCGCCTGACAGAGGTTGGAGAGCAGCTGTCACAACTCTTAATCATTAAGTCGCATCCCTTTTTATATCATCAAAAAACTAATTAAAAACAAAGTTATCAGAAAAACAAGCACTTGATTTTTTAGTTTGGCCCATGTCCCATCTGCTAATATGGAGGGGGCGGGACTTGACCTATACCGCAGCCAGCCACCAGGGGCCGATCGAGATATTTTGGCTTCACTTTTGGGGAGCTGTCACCTCATCCATCTTGATATGCAGTCTATGATCTAAACAATCAACTTCATGAGCAGAGGAAATGATCGGTGAATCAAATAAAATAATCGTGTCTACTGTTATTTGCAGAGACGTCAAGGTCATACATTTAGAAATGATCCATAGCTAATGTTAAAGACACACCTCAAGTATGGCCACATAAAAGCCCCCTAAAGGTTTTTATACTCTCACAGTGCAATTATCTCTTGGAGGGATAAAAAGATTAAACCCCTGTATGAATAATAAAGGGATTAGATTACACTGGGGAAAAGATGGAGGTAGATGAAGCAGCCTACAGAAAGCAAGGAGGAGGGTTTAAATAAGAGAAATAAGAGAAATTGAAAGTTAGGATGGTAGAAAGAGTCCAGATGGCATTAAGGAGGGGATAGTCTGGAGCTGTGTGTGTCTGTAAGTGACCAACAGAGAGTACTGAAGGATGAGGGTAGAATATATTTTGCATCTTATATGGGTCCTTGGCCACTTGATAGGTGATCTAAGAGAGAAACGTGATTGGTGAGCCAGAGAACACATTAGCTGAATCACTAATGAAACTTTCTTTCTCATGACAGAGGTCTCTTCCCACCACATAGCAGCCTCCAGTAGAGCAGACAGAAACCAGGTAGGCTGGAAAATTGAATGGTGGCGTCAGGGGGGCAGAGTAAAGAGTTGGTTGTAAGTAAGTGTAAAAAATCGAACGGTAATTTAAATCCTCCTCAATCTTTGTGCAAGGACATATAATGTATAATGATACTGCAGCTATTGTGCACATTTTACAGAAGAGGGTAAACCAGTTTTTTTATGCATTTGTGGAAACAGCATCTAAGCTTCAAGCGTTGGGGGTTTGCCTTTCCTATGACTGCAGCTGACTGACTTGAGGGTTAGTGTTGCTCGGAGACATGCTATCAACTTCTGCACGTCATAGCCCTGTAGCCTTAGTAGTGATATAAGACTTTTTTCCACTTTTTCAACAAGCCCACATAGCATTGCATTATTAACTGTTAGTAATTTAAGATGTCCGTCTTTTAATAGCATAGATTTTAGGATGACCCATAGTGCTGTTAAAGGACGAGTTCACAATTTTTCAATTATGTCTTCAAACAACAGTCAGGTGCCCAAATGAACATGGAAATATATTTTCTTGTCATAATCATTCCTCTTGTTCATACTGACCACTGAGGATCCCTTCATAATGTACTTATAATGTAAGTGATGGGGGAAAAAATCCACAGTCCTCCTTCTGTGCAAAAATGTATTTAGAAGTTTATTTGAAGTGAAGCTTTGCCGTCCAAATGAGTCAAATCAAGTAGATATCTTTCAGTGTTACTTGTTGTCTTTTTAGTCCCAAATTCCTCTTTTTGTTACTATTCTTCCACTGCAGCTCAACAGGGAAATACTGTCTGAGGAAATGCAAAGAGGGAATTTGATGCTAGAAAGGATGTAAATGTGGCAGATATGCACTTGATATTACTAACTCAGACTGCTGAAGCCTCATTTTGGCCCCCATCATTTACACTGAAAGCATATTTGAAGGGGATCTTTTAATAGCCAGTATGAACAGGAGGAATGATTATAGTGAGGAGAAACTCTTTCAGTGTTTATATGGGCACCTGACTGTTGTTTTAAAACACACTTGAAAAACTGTGAACCTACCTCTATGTTTGTATTTCACTCAGTAAGTGGAAGCTAGCAAACTAGGCTATGTGGCCTCTAATTGTAAAGTGAAAGTTAGTTAGCCTTACATTACTGCTCACATTAACACTGATTCCCACTCAACATTACTTTTTCTAAAATGGTGGCGGACAAGAAAGCCTTTCACAGCACTGGAAATGACAAATCAAATACAAATAGAAACAGAAATGAAAAAGAGAAAGCAGAAACAATTTGAAGTCAAATCCATGCATGATTGTGATGTATTTTGTGTAAAAGACATAAAAAGCAATGACTCATGCTGTTAACAGAGTTTTGAATGGGTAATTAGTTAGAAAAAGCACTCATTGACTCACATTTCTGACTAGTTGGTGACATATAAAGAATGCTGCTGAGAAAATTGGTGTTGAGGAGAGGGCAAGGGAAAGAGCAGAAGACGGGGAGGGAGAGAGAACGAGGTGAAGTCAAGATGAAGTCGAGCCATTACTGATAATCAAAACCTATTCGACTAACTTGGGAAGGTTGTGTGGAAATAGCAAAGGTCAGAGTGTTAAAGAGAGACAGAATGAGGACAAAGTAGAGTAAAAAGGGCACAAGAGACATCAAGAGGCCAAGAGGCAGGTAATGGAGGTTAGGGAGGTGTGATTAAAGAGAGAAATAGAGACAAAGGGGAGAAGATCGGTACTGAGGAAGAGTAGAGAAGGAAGAGTTGAGACATGTCTGGAGAGTGAGGTACAAGATGAAACAATGTGGGAAGAGGCCGTAAGGTAATCCATATTGAAGTCATAGTGAATATGCAACATGTACATAGATACACCCTTGTTCACGTACTTTTGTGAACCAGGGAGTTTTTCATGGTTTGGGCCCAGCCTTGAAATTAAGGGAAATCTACAGCATAAAATGATATTTTTAACAATAGTGCGCATCCAACTTTGTGGCAACATTTTGACATTAGTTCCATTAGTGCAACATTAGTTCCTCAGTTGCTAACCAATTAATCAACTATTTTGATTATCAATTCATCCTTCTGAGTTCTTTTTTAAGCAAAAAACCTTGGGTTTGGACTGTTAGTCAGACGAAACAAGCAATATGACTGCAAGCCCGGCCTTATCATCCATCATCAGTAGTCGACCTCACTAATTCTCTTTTGGCTGAATGGGAGCAAATCCCAGCAGTCAGCCTCCAAAATCTTGTGGAAAGCCTGAAACCAGAAGCTGAGGGACTTGGATGAAACCAAGTTAATCAAGTACTTTTGTGGCTGTTTCTTTCATATGCTCACCAAGTAATTGTTTGACTTTGTTAAATTCATGAAGGTTTAAACTACTGATAGCAACTGCTGCAGTGGATTCTGTTTTGTCTTAGAATGTGGAGAGAAAACTGCAGGAACTCGCTTCATTTTTCAGAAAGACATAGTGTCAGCCCTCTACAGATTCAGAACTTGATATCAACCCACTATTGCTTATATTCTGTATCTTTTATTCCATTTCATCGTTTTTAGAGTTTATGTCATGTTCATACTTGCGCTTAAACAATGTATCAATTCCCCCAAATGGATCAATAAAGTTTCATCTTATCTTAACAGGGTGGATTGTTGTTTGTTCCAGTCTGTCCATTACAGGGATGAGTCAACACATTGAGAAAGTAAACAACCTGCACAGGGACTAACATCAACTTTCTATGACTACATCATGCTTTTCTCTTTTTTGTCCTCTGCAGTGATGTCCTGAATAAAAGCAGCTTTGTCTCTTCTGGTCCCAGAGCAGCTCCTGTGGGCTCTGAACATTTACAATGTGGTCAAAGAAACTTGATTGTCCTGTTGTTGTTGTTGTTGTCTTGCCCTCATTTAATGTATAGACTTTGAATCGGGTTAGACAGATTAAATTAAGGTTTATTTTCAGATGAGCGTTCATCATTCTTAAGGTAATCATCATCATGTGATCATTATCAGTCCACCAAGCTGCCCCCAGAAATAATGAGACTCTCATCCATATTCAGGCAGCGCCATCAAGACAACACTGATACTCTATTATCTTGCTCACAATTATTATGCATGGAGTGCAAGTAGAGACAGAGAGACGGCCAGAGGCAGACACAGGCGAGGAGATGGCATATACAATAATAAAAGTGAGAATGTGTAATCAGTGAGAAAAATGCAAAGGGAAGGGAAAGTATCCAAGAGGGAGAGACCAAAATGCAGCAGAAAAATGATGAGAATTGATTGAAAAAACGGCAACAGACTGGAAATCTCTCGAAAAATCACACTGGAATGAATAGAGGTGGACACAGCCTTTGCTTTAGGAGAATTTACTCCTTTTAGTTCTGCAGCGACGTTCGTTAGCGGTGAAAATACAATGTGATCCAATAACCGACGGACAATAATCCCCAAAACACAAGGAAAACAACATCAAAAAGATTTATGGGCACAGGAGGAAACAAGTAGACATCTGGTGGCTTGTATTTAACAGTAACTGTTAACATTTTAAGCCTTGCAGCATGACATCAGAAACAGAGCAGTGCTAAAATAAAATGATTGGAACAATCACAACTTTGGTTCCCTTGACTGCCAGAAAAAAAACACTAAACCTCAAAAAAATATTAAAACATTCATGTGACATTATCAGCTAAGCGGCTATAACACAAATGTGAAATGTGTATGTGTATGCATGTTGTATAAGCACAATGGGAAGCCATGCCACATGTATTTAACCTATGGCCATTCTGCCCCTCATCATAATATCTAATGGTGCATAAACAAGGGACTAAATCAGTCTCCATTTACATCCAAACAACTGCAGGGTCAAGTATTGGGAGTGTGGGTCACTGACTCACTGGATGTTAATTTAGGCTGTTAAGTCTTAGCTTTTGGTGTTTAATTTCCTCTGCCCTCCGTGTCTCTTTATGTGATTCCTCTCATCTTTACTCCTCTCTCCCTTGCTTTCATTTCTCCTCTTTCTTGCTTCTATCTACTCATAAAGTTTCTGTTTATTTTTACTTTCACACAAATTGGAGTTTCATTTATTTAGCAGGCTATGCCCATGGTTTTCTTAGCTACAATACATAACATAATCCTCCTTACACTCCATAAGGTCCATTACATTCACACAGTAAGCATGTATCCTGACATTAAGCCAACATCAAAGAACTAGGGCCACAAATTAATTGGCAACATTTTAGGAAACTTGCTTATTTGCTTTTTTTCCGATAGTGAGATGAGAAGATTTATAGTACTTGTTATGGAATTTTCCATCTTTAGGGGTTACAAATTGGGTTACACTGCGTCAAGCCTGGGCCTTGAGGTCACACTGTAATTCTTAAGCAGGAAGGGGATATTTTCTCCTCTCCTTGAGACTCCAGCTGTCTGTGATGTTTTGGGGAAAGCAGAAACCTCTCTGATAGAGGATAAATCAGCATTGCCACGGTCACTAAGGTCGGAGAAGGCTTTCCTAGACAACACAGTTAGGTGGATGCGTAGATTCTATTGACACAGTCAGACATTCAAACCAAAATGTGCTGACAGTGACCTGAAGTTCCATGTAACGTGACCTGAACTGATACAGGTAAAATGCAGTTCCTTGTTTAGAAACTAGTGAACCAATTAGACTAATTTAATTCATGTTGTAGGCTGATCTGCTTGGGTTGAAGACTAAGGGCCCTATTTTAATGATCTAAAGCGCATGGTCTGAAGCGCTTGGCGCAATTGCATTTAGGGTGTGTCCAAATCCACAGAAGAATGGTCGATGCGCCAGGCACACGGTTCCAAGGGGTTGTCCTTAGTCTCCTAATTAATCATGGGTGTGTTTTCGGCGTAACATGCAATAAACCAATCACAGTATCATCTCCCATTCCCTTTAAGAGCCAGATGCACTTGCACCTTGGCGGATTGCTATTATGACGGCGCACTTGCCAAGTAGTAAGAAGGAATGCTTCTCTGCAGAGGCAACGGATCTGCTCATGTGCAAAGGGAAAGCGCACAATCCATAACGAGCACACTGCTGCTCCTGGACCCTCCCGTGGTCAGCCCCAGACCACCAGTGTAAAGTCCTGTTTAAGTTAATTTGTTGCAAATTTATCTTCATTTGGTTTTTGAAAAGATTTATTTTTTTAATTACAACTTTGGTTTCTTTAAAATCGTTTTGTTCAGTCATGGAGTAACAGGTCAAATCAGCTGGGTTTTAATTGCTGAAAGTATGGAAACCTGATCACTGCACTCTCAAAAGATGTTAAAGAATATTTGTTAAATATTGTTCAAAAATTAAATCATTAATTTTAATCATGTAACGAATCATCAACACAGTTATCAGGACTTGATCAGCTCTCCAAGGTTCTGATCCGGCTGCTGGCAGCAGCTAGAAGCTGTGCAGATTTATTTCCTTCGTTAGATGAATCATTGTTTTCACCTCATTTATTTCCTCATATGTTCCTCATGTCATCATGTATTGACGCTGCAGGAAAGTTGAGCTGTGTCTGATCCATTGTTGTCCGCCTGTTTAAATACCTACATGTATTGCCACGATTTGGTCAAATAATTAAACAATTTAATCCATTATTACTGCGATTAGTTAATTCTGATAAATATTATGACTAAGCGTTATGACATGTATTTTTTAAAATATATTCATATACACAATAATAATCTTTCACACTGTAATCCTTTTATTTGTTACCTTTTTGTTACCTTTTGCATGTTTGTGCTCTGCTGCACATACATGTGTGTGTAACAAGCATTACATTAGTGTATGTTGTGCACCCACCTGTGTAGGTGCATATTACTGTCTTGATAATGCGCCCTTAAAATAACAGTGAAACACTGCACCATTGAGTTTAGACCAGGTTTTTGTTGGTCAATAGTGCAATCGCTCTCTGCTGCCTCAAGATAGCAATGCGCCAACAATGCGCATGACCACACCTTACTTTTAGACCAACACACCCATGAACACTTGCGCCCACTGATGGGCGCAAATGCCTCTGCCATTTTAACAACATGGGTGCTAGACGGGAAAATGACAACTGTGTTGGTCTTAAAATAGCAAAGAGACTTGCGCTGCACTTAGCGCCGCTCTGCACCGGGCGTAAGATAGGGCCCTAAGACTCAGACCTTCAGGGGGCAGAACGGAAAGAGACAGCATCCGAGTTGCAGATGACTTTGATGTTCGCTATTTCAGTTCTCCTTGATCAAGTGCTTCAATAAACATTTTCAGCTTTAAGACATCAAAGGCTCGTTATTTTCTCCACTGAGCTGCTGACCATCACTCAAAATACCCACAACAGTACTCTCATGTCCGTAAGCCACATTCATGTCATGTCGCTCATGCCTTCATTACGAGCAGCCAAGTTAAAAAAAACTCTCACATCAACCTCATGGTTGTAATTCTGACTCTGAGATATCAGGGTACCGCTATTATCTCCCATTTGGTGCAAAGAATTACAGAAGTGTCAACAAAATTGTGACAAATAGCTGCAAAGGCTCCATTGCTATCAGACACTACAAATGTTTCTTAAGCTGGCAAAGTATTATTTTGTTTGTTTAGCCCCAAAAGAAATGCAAATGTTAATGTGTTTTGTAGATCATGAATTATTTTAAAAACTTAACCAGCTTCTTCTTCACTGCAGCTTCGTTATTATTTTTCTAGTTGCCTTTTTCTGTTGTATGTGCTTTTTTCTTATTTGTGTCCTAATGCAAACTCTCCTATAGCAGCTACTGTCAAGTTGGCCCTGGGGAACACTATGCTCCAGTCAAGCTGTTTAGTGCCCACCAGAAGAGGAAAGTTGTACTGAACATGTGAAGAACCTGAAAAAACTATACAAACTCAGGTAATTTTACCCAGACAAATACAGCTTAAAATCAAATTAATATGCTGTAAAATCCAATATCTCCAGACAACCTTGCTTACCTTCAAGGCTAGTACAGTTCACAGCACTATTTTATTTTCAAATGATTAAAGCTTTTACACAAAATCATTTTTTTTAATCTTTTCATCCATGGATGGCATGTTGTATTGCATCTGAGTAGCTCTTATCATACTCCTGTTGTTTACAAGTTCACACACAAGCTGCAAGTTACAAAACTAAATTCATGCCTGTTTCACAGATTTAACACACTTTCTTCAGAGATTGAAATCTGCTCCAAACAACTTTAACCAGCCTGAAGAATCCAACAGAGAGCTCCAATGAGATCAACAAGCAGATTTCTAACGACACACTGTTTTCTACTATGCTATAGCAAAAAACAAGTTGTTTTCTGGATTGGGTGTCTTTTGTATTCCAATTGCCAATTTGCAGACTAAAACGGGAAAAGCATGTTTTGTTTTGTTTTTTAATTCACACGAAAAACAGAAAAACAAAGTAATACTTTGATTGTTTATCCTGTTGTGAATCAAGTTGAACACAGCTTTGGGCGGAGACTACAAGGACCCCAAATGAAGGCGGACAGTGCCTCCTTCCTGTCAAAAAAATGGACAGTGCGTCCGTCCAATCAGCGATGATCCTTGTCAATGGGAGAGCGTCCAATCAGCAACAAGCTTTGTCGATAGCAGGTACCTACCTTTTCCGTTAGAAGTTAATGTTGTTGTGTTGTCTGCTTTTGCGGTTGTGTTTTGTTTTTTGCTGTTGTGTTTTATTATTTGTTGTTGTGTTTTGTTATTTTTTGCTGTGTTTTTTGATTTGCTGTTGTGTTTTGTTATTTGTCAATGTGTTTTCCTGTTTGTCGTTGTGATTTGCACTTCAGGGCCACCGTAAAAAAGAGAGCAGAGAGAGAAGTTCATGCTTGTTGACATGCTTGTTGGATTTGTGCATTAATGTGCAATATTGCTACATGAGACATCAGAGACAATGATGACCACAGTTGCTTTGTTTTCTATCTGTCAGTGGAGTGAAGTTGAATTCGCTGCTTGGTGTTTTTGTGATTACACATGGTCAATGTTTATTCACTCTACCTTTAACTATCATCTATCTTAGCCATGTTGATGGTTAAGAAAGAGGTCTAGGGACACATGGTTTCTGAGTGCTTTAGAGGAGTAAACAAAACTTCCCAGAATGTCAGTTTCTGTTGATTTGAAGCTATAATGTCTTGTTGTCTTGGCATTGTGTGAAGGACCTTATAGAAAACATATGTGCCTTTGACACTATGCCAAATGGATGTATGGCAAGAACTTTGAGTGTTGTTCCAGATGTTGGGGGTGGACAGTATATAAGGGATTACACACTGTTTTCTCTGTCTATCATTGCTTACTGTATTCTGTATGCTTTGAAAATCATTGAACCAGGCCTGATATAATAAATATTTGAAGACAGTTACTTGGTGGATCTTAAATCACTCTTTGGATGGGCAGAAATCACCTTCATTAACAATACTCCCTTACACTGCTGCAACACCACTGATTCTGCATCAACAGTAAAGTCAAAATTAAACTTCCGCGTCTGCGAGTATGTGTGGGTCCGCATGACGTAAATTTCGTCATCAAAGAGTGTACACATATGCTCCATGATGACCTGCATACCTGCAATTTGTTGTGACCACACGGCCACTACATTGTCTTCCTGTAGATGCCGATCTACTGTGCATGTGTGGAGTACATCCTCCAAGCGGACTCAAGAAAAACATAAAAAATAAACAGAACAACTACACGTCCGTGGTTTCCGCAGCTGTCCGTGTACGCGTCCACTCGGGAGTATATCTGTGGCTTAATGGGGCTGTAAAAGTTGTGCACTGTACTAACTGAATAAGGACTGACCGCATATTAAAAGCTGCAAATAACAACTAACACCACATGAAAGAATAGGAGGGGAATGCTCATGTTGAGCAGAGCTAAAGCTTTTCAGCAGTGTCTGTCAATGTGCCTGTTGGGACAACAAGCAGCCACTGAGCCAAAGCAAATCAAAAGAAACAGCATATGCTAATGTTCCATTAGGTGCTCTATACCACAATACTCTCCTGATATCAGTAAACACTGGAGACAAAGTGCCACTGAGGCCGCCTGCCAGTAATAACTTAACAGGAAGGTGTGCATCTGTGCGCATTACTGCTGTACACTAAAACAAATACATAAAACATCTCAACTGTATCAACACTGAAATTTGGATGGATGGATAAAAGTCTCTTCGTGCCTTTTACCTTTCCCAGCACAAATTATTTTGTAGTAAACCCATTTTATGGAGATGGACAGGTGTAAAATAATATCGATGAAGTATCTTAGCCAGGCTTCTCTTGTAAACCAGCCTGCACTGGAAATGATCTTTGCCAAAGAGTCCTTATTGTTGGATCTCACTAGTGGACCACATGTTTCAAGACTAAGAAAATTGAGCCCGTGGTTGTTCACACCTAAGGTGTGAAGCTCCATCCATGGATCCAGGTTAACAGAACCAGAGAACCCTCTCCTCCTCTTTCTCTTTTTCCCCTAACAGCTGGAGCAGCTCTCTGCTCTCTTGTGTGGCCTGCTCACAGCAGACACACACAGAACTCTTTTTCTTTCCAGCAGAAGACGCGGGAGTCCGCCTAAGACTCAGGAACTGAAGTTATCTAGAGCCAGCAGCTACTTCACAAGTCTGCTGGCTGATTTAACATGTACAGGAGTCATGAAACAGCGTTAGCTTGCTGCTTACTCAGGCTTACTCAGAGATTAGGTATTTTGTGATAGAACCTCAACTGGATTGAAGGGGATGGAAAGTTCTTGTTCTATTCCCGTCCATCCTAGGTGATTACTCTCAATCCAGTGTCTTGCCAATTTAGCCAGCTTGAAGGTAATACTATACAGCTCTTCATTGGGCAAGGAAAGCCACCATTATTTCTTGCCCTTATTTCTTTGTTTTTGTAAACTAATCCTCGGCTTATACCCATTCCATATATTTTATTTTTCATTTAATCTAAATTGAAATCAAATTTAATTTCCATTTACAATTTGGTTGTATTGTTTGAAAATTCTCCTTATCGGTAACATCATTAAAAGGTAGTTAAACTGTGGGGCAATCACCATTTTAATGGTGTTAATCTTGCTCCAAAGGGTTAGATTGAGTGCCTTCCACTTCTCTAGACTGTCACATTACTATGTATTATATCTGCAATATTGGCACACAGTTTGACCCCTAAATACTTAGTACCAGATGGGCTCCATTTAAATTAATAAAATTAATTAAGTGCATTTGTTGATATAAAAAACTTGGCCAACTTTATATCCTATGACAAGCTTTTTCCAGAAATGAACAAAAATCTGTTCTCCCTTTGACCCCATCCTGAATGTAGAAACTAATAGAAATGTTATATTTGCCTACCCGAAGCTGTGCTAATATATATATATATATATATATATATATATATATATATATATACAAAAATAATATATAAAAAGACACAGTATGAAGCACAGCATGCTCAAAATCGCTGCCTGGGTTTATTCTTTTTACAGCTTCCTGCCAGGGCTTTCTGCTGGTCGTCTTTCTCAAGCAAGTGCTGCTAGAGACCTTGGGTTTTTGACAACAGCACCCAGTCATCTGCACTGAAAAGAGACTCCACACAACAATTTAATTTGTTACTAA
Organism: Thunnus maccoyii; assembly: GCF_910596095.1. Classification (NCBI taxonomy): domain Eukaryota; kingdom Metazoa; phylum Chordata; class Actinopteri; order Scombriformes; family Scombridae; genus Thunnus; species Thunnus maccoyii. The sequence goes on along the minus strand of NC_056536.1, from coordinate 5,437,802 downwards.
GAATTACCTGCATTTATCAAATTAGAATCCATAAAACTGCATCAAAAGCTGTTATATTTTTACACTATGAACTCGTATAGCCTGCATGTTTCTCCTGGTTTGCTTTGCATCTCATTTCTCTCATTCACTCTTTTCCAGCTCAGTTGTTCCTGCACCCCTTCTTTCCTCTTGAGCACAAAAAGCTCCCCATTCAGAACAAAAAACAAGTCAGAGTTGTTTTATGCCACCAGATTTCACACTGTCAGGCAGCCAGCTCTTGTTTGTGTAGGTTTTCCTCTGTAATCATACTTTCTCTGAGCTTCTAATGAAAGCCTTTGCTAGGAGGATGAGGCGCTGCCACTAGAGTCTACGGTAAATGGAGAGAGTGTAATCAGACAACACACCTCCAAAATAAGTAATCCTGGCTCTAACTTTAAAGAACTAGCACCTCGGTCTTTGGCCAAAGCACCTCAAGTCTAGACTTATAGCTCTGCTGGGTCAGAGTGGCAAAGGAAATATGATCAGAGTGTTTTCACTTTGTTGGCACTCAACTCATTTCATCTTGAAGGACATCACCACTCACACAAAGATGGCATTATGTTTTTTTTTTCGTTAAAAGAAAACATGATTTCACCAAGCAAGTTGGTTGAAAGAAACCTGAATTTTGTGTTTCAATACATGATTGTGGCTCCACAATGGATGTATACAGAATACCAGCAATAAGTATCCATTTTAAAGCACAGGTACAGAAAGGGATTGCACAAGCCTGGGAGAAAAACTGATTCCAGCACTATAAATGATTTTTTTTTTTAGAGTAAACACAATTTAAACTGTTTCAGACTTGTTAGATAACCCTGCACAATAACTACCTGAATTTGCCTCGCAAGAACATGTTTGACTCACAGAAACCGCTGATAAAGATGCAGAGAAACTGCTGAGGAATCTTTCAGTGTCCCACTATGTCCTTTAGCACTTCTTCACCTTGAACACACAGATGTGGAGACATAATCTGAATCTGCATCTGAGTTGACATAAGAAAGCTGAAAAGACTTTTCTTACCCCTCCTCCAAGGACTTTTCTTATTTCAATGGATTCTGCTATACTTGGAGATGTTTACTGCTTTGAAGATTACAATAACACATGAGACCATTTGTACATACCTAGAATCATAAGAATCAAGTCTGTCAGGACCATTACCTTACATATTTCTGACTTTGGTCTTTCACAAATCTATCACATGACCAAACTGACCCCAAACTCAGTATATTATCTTATCACAGAGGACACTACTGTCCCTCTGCTTGTAAGAGAATGAAGCAGACTCTCGTCTTGCATAATGCATCCTGAAGCTCCAGAAGCCCAGAAACCAGATCATCACAGGTTTCTCAAGAAAAGCAAGCTCCAGCAAAGGATGTTGAAGATGCTACAGGAAGTCCTGAAGCACAAGAAAAGCAGAAACATACATATTTAATTAAATTCTAAGAATCTGAGGCAACAACTGCTGTATTAATAAGGCAAATTTGAAAAACATATTGCAGTACAGCTGCCTTCAAACCTTTTTCACTCTCACAGGAGGAGAGAGAGGAGTCTTTCTTGGGATTTTGTTTGTAACCAACTTCACACCTTTTCTTTCCCCCCAAAGAACACTCTGCTTCGCCACTTTGAAGCCATGACAGTGTGCCTCTATGCTCTTCCTTGTAGAAACATATTTTATATCCTTCAGGAGATTAGCAGCTCTGCGGAACTGTTATTTTTCAGTCAAGCAGGCCAGCTGACAGACAGACAGTGACTGTTGACTGAGGAGAGGGCAGCACTAATTAATCACAGACTGTGGCAAAAGGAAATTATATTCCTCAGTGCAGTAGGAGTATGACACTTTTGTGTCACACTACAGCAGCAATTAAAAAGCGGCTTCACAAAAGCACGAAGAGGACTAAAAGCTAGATATTCTAATGACGCAGCGGGTGATTGCATTTATTATACACTGTATTTCATATGTCTGTGCAAACCAAGCAAACTGCAGGAAAAAGATCTGTTTCACAGTTAGCTGAGGTGTGAGCTGACACATGAGTGAAGTAAAAGAGGTGAGAGGGGAAAGATGACATAAAAGGGCAAATCCAAAATGCTAAGTAAAACAAAAAGTGGGTCAAAATTTGCATAGAGAGATGGGGGATTTCTGTGATATGCAGGAGTATTTGGGATTAATGATGAAGGATGAAAAGAGAAAAAGAGAGAACTGGAGTGTAGGAAAGAGAAATCCACACTCGTACACAGTGTTCACTTCACTACAGGCAGCTAAAGGTCTCAAAATTGTGTGCATAGACACACACTTGCTCTCTCAAATGCATGCTCTATCTGTTGTTGACATATGAATATCCAAGAAATGCACATACACACTCTCTGGAACATACACACACATTACAGACATTAACAACTAATATGCTTGCTCCCTCTGATTAGTCTAAAAACAAACACAGTAGTCACACACTTGTTGCCAAGCAACAGCAATGCTCGCTTGATCAGTCACCTCTGAAATGCAGAGGAAGTCAGGAGACAGACAGGGAAACAGCGAAGGGGCAACTGGTGAGAGATGAGGAGGGAAGGGGAGAGGAGGAGAGATTTTAGGGCTGTAGAGCAGGCCAAGAAATGTCATTCATTAGACCACCAAACACACACACACACACACAGAAGGTCACCCCAAACATCAGGAGGCATCATTCGAGAATGTGTGAATGTTGGCTGACAGCACACCCCGACCTATAGCCAGTGCTCTGAACTGTCTTTCTGTTTGTTATACACACCTGTACACTCACACACACACACACACACATCTTCATTTTTAACATATATTTCTGCCGTTTTTTTGTTTTGTTTTGTTTTCCAAACATGCCTTAAAGGTTCGTGGCATTTTATACACAAATTACCACTGCGTGAACGTTTTGGTATTTTCACATAAAAAATCATTTTAATGGGGAACTATTATGCTTTTCCTTATTTTCATGAGTCATATATATATATAATGTTACAATGTCAGATATTCATATTGAAAGTGGCCACATAGTCAAATAATGAGGTAAACGTATGTAGAAGTAATCCCTGTGAGCAAAAAGCACTAGCTTCAGACTGCTCTGAACACGGTTTCCAAGGATTTTTTCTACTTTCAGCCCAAGCTGATGTCAACTTGTGATGGATTTCTTTATATGGTCGTCTGCTGCAGCCCTGCAGCATGTGTGTCAGCTGCTCCCGTTGGAGTTCACTGCTCCACTCCGCTAACATTATGGCATTTCTGTGTCTGTTTCTGCTTGTACTCTTCCTCCCTGCATTTTTTTTAATGATCCGCTAAACAAAGAACTCCAAATATCTCCATGAGTTGTTGTGTCGACCAGTTTTATCGGAAGGATAGTGCAGATAACAAAGCTCTCCTAAAACAGTGGATGAACACATTTAATGTCCTGTAAATTTAATTTCCTTAACAGTAAAAGTCTCCCATTATTTACTCATTTAAACCCTTTAATTAGAAGCAGCAAAAGCAGGAAATGTTGGGTTTTCATCAGCAGTGACTTAACACGACACAAACAGTAAAATAAGGTAGATATCTAAAAGTACAAACAGGAACGCAGAGAGAAACTAAACTTCAAACCACAGAAAGGATAAAGATGTCACACAATAAGCAGGTGATGAGTCTTACCAAACAGAGACGTCCTGCTGTAATGTAATGTTTGTTGCTGCAGATATTCATGCTGTCCACTTGCATATTTCTCATTACATTTGAGCTCCAACAAGTACAGATGTATTTGAAAAGTTTATATTTTTTAAGGAACGACAAGAAGCAAAATCTGACACCTATATTTTGTTTACACTGCCTCCAGAGCCTTCTCCCAGAACCAGGGGAAGCTTCCTGAAGCTGGCCAATCAAAACAGAGCAGGCTTTTAGGGAGAGGGGCAGACAGGAGGGGAATCCAAAACAGCCTGTTTCAGAGAAAGGCTGAATTGAGGGGCAGCATAAAAGGCTAGAATAAGATAAATAATATAAATAATAAGGTTTTTTTGAACTGTGAATCATGCAAAGCACTCTAGTGGAGTCCAAAAATATAGAGGTGGAAATTAGCATAATAGGTCAATAGGTCAATTCCGCACTGAAGAATTGATTTTGCTTAGCTTTCTCCTGCTGTGCCCAGTTATGGTTGCTAAGCTATGACTGGACAAATGCGGGGTTTATTGAATGGTCAATTTTCCAATATGTATATTTTCTATTTCTTTTAAAAAATAATACTCAGTATGTGGTACTTTAAATGAGACCAAAGACAACACCACAGTGGAAAACTATTGCTATTTTTAATCTAAAGTCAATCAAAAAAAGTAATCTCAAGTAATCAAGAACTAGGAATTCTGTTTCATGGCCACAGTCAAATGACATACAACACATCACTCATCCTCTATTATCACCAAAACAGAGAAACAAGCTAAATCCCTCTTGAGATGCAAAGCAAGTGAAATTAATTCATAAACATCCACTGTCTGCTGTGACCACGCTGAAGACTTGATTAACATGAGGCCAGTTTTCTGTGCCAAAAGGCATACTTACTCACATACAGTGGGGATACATTTACACCCATACATACAGTATTTAATCACACACACACACACACACAAAGCTGATTATGTGTCACAAATACATTTTATTCTACCTAGATACTGAGTTTTTTTAGTTTATATAATGCTTTAACAAAAATTAAATGACAAGTAAATATGAAGGAATTTTACTTATAATACTGAAAAAATGAATAACTTTTCTCTACACCTTAGTAATCTTAATTGTTCTACTTATTATGTTATGCACATTATTCGTGACACTGAAATAATCCCCGGCTCACGGCAAAGTGAACGCTCTGTTCCTAGTATTCTCCTGGATCATTGGTCTAATGCACACGCCATGTAGACGTGATGTTTTTGCTTAGAATCTAGGTAAGCACCTTCTCCATCTTTCAGCCTTTCCTCTCTCTCCTGTCTCATCAACAATGAAAAACTTGCCAGAACAATACCAGGTGCCAGTACCAGTACTGTTCCTCACACCCAACCAGCTGAGAACTTGCTTTTAAAAAAGAGCTTTATGGAAATAATCAAAGCTAAATAATGTCCTTATAAAACTTAATTATCACTTATACATGATACTTTATCCTGATGTCGACAGTGTTCCCCATTAAACAGAAGTGGACTGTCACTTTGCATTCAAACTCTTCATAAGAAATTTGCCCATGGAATGTACTATGATATACTATGATAAATGATTTATCATGATATACCATGGTGTACCATAGTGGTACCATAGTACCTCAGATATTACTAGTGGCACATACCATGAATCACAGTATGTATTATGGTATGCATTGTATGCACCGTGGTCTTTTTTTTTTTTTGATAAATAACATACCACACTGCATTATATGTACTGTGCAAAGATTCATTACATGACACTGGTATTTGTACAATGGTACTGTCAAAAACACCATGGTACAATATACCGTGGTTTCTTATGGATATCATTCAAATATGCCCTAGTGAGCCATGCAAACAGACTCTCTAAATCATTTGAGGAATGTAGGAGAATTATCTACTTTTATTGATCAATTACCTCGTTTAACCCTGAATTTAATTTTCAATTTGGTCAGTTAATCAGTCACATAACCGTAAGTTCTTTTCAAAACAGTGTGTCTAATGTGCTCAAAGAACAACAATGACTTCTTAGGATAAATTAACATTTATTAATAGCTAACGTTTTAAGGATACATGATAAAGCATAAGATAATAAAGAAAAAGAATAATAAGGGCTTTAAATGATAAAAGAAATTTAAAAAAATGTTTAGAAACAGTGGCTCAAAGTGAGAATAGAGGCTAAAATATTACAATAGGTAATGCTAAGGGAAAGCTAACTTACTTCTCTAATGAAATTATCTTCTTAATTTTATGTTATTCAACCAACCCTTGATCAACACTTGATCACAAAGGCCATTTTATGCCTACTGTGTTGAAGATTTGTCACTGCAGAGATGTCATCTCGGCAGGCGTTGTTTTGGGTTGAGCTGGACTTAGCTTCAGTCATACAGCCAGAGTAGTTGCACAGCACGGAGCAGGTCCTGGTCTGTGGATGAGTCTTTGCAAGTGGTGATGAATCACTGGGGAAGCAGGTCCAGCCTTGTTTCAGACTGACCAGGGAAGAGTCTTTGCTCTCAGCTTAGCTCCCAAGCTAGTGAGCCTGACAGATGGTTGTTTTAGTCCATGTGTCCGTCTAGTTTTGGCAAGAAACCAGAGGTTCGGCTGAACGTCACTGTCTTCTCCAGAGCAATGTGAGCCAGTTTTGCATTCAGGCTTTCACTGGCTTCTTGTAATCTTAGTTTAATGCTGAATAAATTTTCCTGAATATACTCAAATCAGGATCAAATAAAACTTCACATGGGTAAGCATAACTTAAAAAGTGAAATACTATACGTGGAAACAGAAGGACTTAATGTTACAAATAAAACAAAAACAAACTGAGCTTCTTTTCAGAAAAGATTAAAATCTGCACATACTCGGTTGAAAAAAAAGACAAGAGACGTCTTGAGGGAAAAGGTGTCTTAGCTCATGAGTTTTTGGAGACCAGCTCAAAGAAAAATTCCTTTAAGATTTATTTTATAACCTTGGACAAGACAGACCGAGTTTTGGTTGTGTTTTACACGTTTCATGCCTAAACTGATGATTATTTATATTCTTTGTTCTCCAGAGATCTTAAGGTGTGGCTAATACTTTTTATTCTAGAATGGCACATTACTCCTCTATACTGGGGAATTAAGTTTTGAGTAAACACAAATTCACACTTCAGAGCCACTATGTCTGAACACTTCATGTCACATTGTAAATAATAATGTATTGTAAAACCAGGGCAAGTGATGTCACTTTTGTATGCATTTTTGTATACCCAAAATTATCTTATGGATATCTGGAATGGTTTTTCATTTTGGATAGCTGAAATTTAAATTATGACTATTAACAACTGGTGAATATTTGAAATCGAAAGCTTTCCATTTGCCACTGCTTACACACATGAATGGTAAAAGTGACATAATTTTTCCTAGGAAGAATGTCATTGTGAATATCTGAAATGTTCATTTTGACAAGGAAGAATTGAATTACAGATATCTGCAATAAATATCCAGTCTAGCTATTAAATGTTAAAATGGCCACTTATACTTTTTAAGGATTTTTAGATATCTTAAATTCTATGAGTGCGCAAAAAATCGATTTACATAAGAATCGTGATTCTATCTCTGCCAATTCAGAAATTCCATGAATCGATACACATTTTTCAGTCTTGCCACAACGCTGTTTTCCATTTTTTCCTGACATGAATTAGCTTGCTAAATCCCATCAATCATAAATAGATAATAAAACATCAATCTAGAATCAAATCTATGAATGTATTGAATTGAGAACTGATTTTGAATCGCAAACCGAATCGATTTTGAATCGCGAATCGATTGTGAATTGAATCGTGACCCCAAGAACTCAAATTGAATCGAATCATGATATTTCCTGAATCGTGCACCCCTATTAAATTCATTTTTGACTAGTACAATCAAAGTTGTAGATATCTTGAAATACAATTTCTACTAGTAAGAATGTTATTGTGGATATCTTTAATTATTATTCTGACAAGTGGAGAATACAATTTTGACTAGGAGAAATGCTATTATGGATATCTAAAATGTAATTACAGATAGGAATGTGGTTCAATTAAATGTTAAAATAGCTTGCCATATATTTTCATGTTTCTGTATTTGTTATGTCATTTTCACTGTGTAACTTAAACAATGTGTAAGAAATTCATGAAAGATGTGCCTGGATATGCTGTGACTGAGCCAATTGCATGACTGATCATATGTTTATTCTGTTCCTATCCAGAAAATAAACAACAGCACAGAAATAGAATGAACACAAAACAGAGTCAACGGTTTGCTTGACATGTCAGTTCCAACCATGTGTTTTTGAGCTCAGTTGCATCATGTTACAAAAGCATCAAAAATAGATATCTAACAGTATAAGAGCATCCAAAGGGCGATTTTTTCCTTTAACTTTTCATAAAGTATTTCTTTTGTACATCTGAGAAGTTACTGGATTGAAACCTATGTAGTATGTACTTTAATCCATTTATGATTAAATAGAAAAACAATAAGAATAAAAAGGTTCCAGTTTTACAATTCTAAAAATGTTCTAGGTGTAGTTGCCTGTCTCTGCGAGACACGTTCAGCATTTTCTTTAATGTGCATCTGTCAACTTGCAGTCAAAAATACACATGAGCAAGTAATGTAAAAGTTGCCTTGTTAGTCACATCCTTGTGACTGAGTCTGTTACCATGACATCCTGGGTTTCTTTGTTGCATGTCACCACCTGAATTGCCTTAAGTTTATTATTTAAAGGCAGGCAATAGTGTTTTTTGCACATTACGATGTGCTGAACCACTCTCATCACTGCTCCACACCTCCATCAGCCTCACACCAAATCTCATTTAAATTCTGTATCACTTAAGGGCAGATGTTAGATCAGGAGTTTCATGGAATTCTAATCTCTCTTACATGTGACTGGACACAGAGATCTAGATAAAGGTTTCTCATAAGTTAAGTTGCAAATCCTGGACATTTGACTGGAATGATAACTGTAACTGTAAATATTACTGGGAAGAGTGTATTATGTATCCATGTACTGTCAAGTCCAGTACGCAGTTAAAGCAGATCTCTCTACTATTTACACCAACAGCCATTGCTGGTCAATAACTATCAACCAGTACACAGCGATCAGGGTGCCGTACAAGCAGACATATACACACATAGACATACACACAGGGGTCAGTTAGTTAGTCATTTGTCACACAGATGTCAAAATGTATCAGAGAATTAGCAAAATTTCACAAAACACACACTGTCATTTATACCATTACTCCATCATTGAGAAGAGTGGTTTGGAAAGTCCTGCAGGACTAATGCAAGACAGTAATAATGTGGCAGAGCTTTCCTGTAGTGCTAAACAATTGGGTGACATAAAGTTTAAGATTAAAATGTATGACAGCAGCCATAATCTCTTATAGATTAAAACTGGGGTCTGGATGTGTCTCAGTTTAATAAATTCCATAGGATTTACTGGTGGTGGTGATTATCAACTACACCAAATCCCTTCTTCTTTCAGTGTGGATGAAACAACCAATTGCAAATGAATATGAGGTGCCTGTCCCATATGTATAGACCTATATATTTCCCTATATATTTTCCTGTTCACACTACAGCCGTCCAGAGGAAAAAGAGTTTTTTAATGAGTTTTTCTTTAATGAGTGTGACAGTGTCCACTTAGGGAAGTGTTTTTACCGCACAACTGTTCTGCTGCACTAGTTTCAGGACCGAAATCATGTCCCACCTCAATGCTCATTAGCACGCACCACAGACTGCACAGTGATAATTCCACACACATACAAAAAAAACTCCCACTGTTCTCTTTGGTAAATATAGAATTTTTTAGGCCCTAGACACTGAACATAAAATATTAAAAAGGTGTTGCTAAAAAGAATATGGCATAAAGCTTAAAGTTTCAGCTTAAATAGTTGGACTAAAGAAACACAGAGGAAGAAAAAGTTAAAATGCTCTCTCCCATCAAGAGCCGTTCTCTTGACACATACATTTTATAAGCTCTAACGTCAGTATTAATGGTGACTGCATTAAAGAAACAGACTCTTTCCTCAGCCCCTCCTCTGTAGTTACTGTTGCTACTCCTGTCAGGCTTTCCATTTGCCACTGCTTACAATAACAGGGGCAAATGTACCACAACAAACTCCTTGTATATTTGAAACAATGGGTCCTTGATTTAAGACAGAGATTAACAAAAACAGGCTTCTCATTTTGAGCTGGTCACCATCAATATTGCCTGCAGAAATAACGACTGTCGCTAGCAGATTTTATCAACCGTTGCTAGCTAGCATGACTGATGTTAGTTCCATGAATTGGTTGAAAATTGGTTGGTCCCTTTAAGCCGGGCTCAGAGTACAGGAGTTTTAAATTCTAACCAATTTTGAAATCAGGTTGCATCACACACATAAGGAGAAACTTCACAGATGCTCTTCTCTCCAATCGCAAACATGCACACACTACAAGATTTGAAAATAATAGTGCATCACACTCTATAGCATATTATTAAGATTATCATGCCAGAGGGGGCAGTGCACCACCTCACATGATCTCACGTGATCTCATGTGGAAACAGATGTATACAAAATGCTTTGCAGTGAGAAAAACAAAAGCAAAAGGCTAAATGAATCTGGATGAAAAAATGGTTTGGGAGATGTGGTCAACACAGGTTGTCTGCTCTTCAGCAAGAACTGAAGTGAGATTGAAGTGAAGTCAGTTTTTATATTAGTTTTAATATCTGTCAACAATAGTAGTCTGCTAGCTAACAGCCTCAAGGGTTAGAATGTGTAACATTGTTTGGCAACACCATCAGCTCTCTCTCATTGGCTATTGTGGTCCTGCTTGGAAAATAGTGACGTAATCATCCAGATTTTAAATCTTAAATAAAAAACATGTTTGACATTATCAGGGTGGCCCTGATTAGTCTGTGAGCTATTTAGAGGTCAAAGACTGGATCTGTTAACCTCTCACATTACCAGATAATTTGGGCTTAACATTGGAACAGATCAATGTCCAAGACCAGATTTCTCCTCCAATTGTCAGGAGTGAATCAGGGATAAATGTGGGATAAATCACCTCAAAACTCCTGTGCCCAGCTTTAGTTACTCCTGCCACACCTGTCAAAGTTTGCATTTTTGGCACTGGAAGATTTACCACATTTTAAAACAAATGCTCTTTGACTTTGACAGAAACAGAAAAAAGGCCTATTGTAGCTAGCTACTGTTAGCTAATTACTTAACAGTTACTCCATGAGTTGGTTAACCTCTGTCTCTATTTGAATTTTGTAAGACTTGTGTCTAAGCGAGAACCCAGTAAAAGGGTCTTAAATATGCACTTGATGGCAACATGCATGATATCATACAAAAAGACTGAGGCTAAAGCTGCATGTCTCAGGCAAACAGTCAGTATACTCACCAGCTGATGAGCTACAGTATGTAGAGGATATGGAAATAAAGGCAGCATTGTTTTTGTATTGTAGTGAAACTAGTAAGTCCTATTATTATAGTAAATATGATGAGGAAAACTGTGAGATAATTTTTTTTAGCATACTAGAAAAGTATGTCTGGACAACCATCTCAAGTTAGATTTGTGCTTCACTATTTGTATGCTTCATGTTTAATGTTACAGGAGAAAAGGTTTTGAGAATGGGCATAAAAACAATGTATAACACTATCTCAGGAAAGGAATTTGGCTGAGGTCGCTGAAGTAAACTTTCCAGAATCCAATAAAGAGCGGGACAGAGCCGCTAATGCCTAAACTGTGATATACAGTCCGGCCCCCAAACTGTAGATCTTCCAGTCCTCCTAAACAGGGATAACCCACATAATAATGTAGTTAGCTAATGATATGCCAGTTCTTGGCTTTAGAAGTAATGCTTCATTAGTAAGCCAGCTAGCAGGATATGCTAATGTTTGCATCTTACACACACACACAGTTTAATCCTTTCCTCACATTTGCTCTTGGATTTTTGGTTTTGGAAAGCTTATCAACCGAAACCACCCTCCAAACTCTTTGTTTACTGAATACCGCTGTTAATAGAGCTTCATGCATACTGCTTCAGGATGTTGAGGAATCCAAAGCTCAAAAGGTCTGCCATGTATAGTTACAGTTGCAAAGTCATGACTGGACTATCCCTGTTTGGATCAAATCAACAATTAGAATGGAAATTGAACCATTATTTTTTCGCTTGTCTGTCTAAAAAGTAAACGTAACTGGATAGTTTCCTCTGTCCCGTCAAGTTGATAACTACAGTTTTCAGTTTTGCTGCGCTGCTCAACATAATGAGCTCAGAATTTATCAGGAGGACGACTGCTTCATCCTAAACAGTATGAATCTGGACTGTGTGTGAACACAGAACGTTATTTAACATTAGATCCTGATGGATCCTGTCGGCGTGTCAGAGATTTAAATAATCAATGAAGTTATGCTGCTGTGTCTTCTGCGTAAATGCACACAGTGTCTCTGAATGAAGAGACACAGCTGTGGGGAGGTCGCTGCATATAACTCTCTCTCTGCATTGTATATTTGTTTATCCTGTTATCAAACAAGTTGAGCACAGATTTGAACGGAGCAGTCCCTCAGTGTTTATGATGTCTGTGTTTATTTGCATATAGAGCGGGGAAGTGAGATCCGATCACAAGTGGTCACTCAGGATGCATGTGGAGATGCATGTTAATGCCAGGTGTAAGTAGACGTACTTAAAGCTGACCACTTGTGATCGGATCACCGGAGACGCATGTTAATACCAGGTGTAAACAGGGCCTACCTTGGAAGGTCATTTTGATTCCTGAGTTCATCAGGTTGACACTCAACAGCATGCAGCCTGAGATGTAAACACAGGAAACTGTGGGGAAGAAGCACTTTAAGAAATGTATCTCACTTCTGTTCTTTCGCTGTCATCGGTCTCATATTTATGTCATATTTTAAGTCTCTCTGGACTTTATGACTATAAATATGTGGTTTATCTTTTCCCTTTTAATGGCATGTGATCAGTTTAGTCTCTTGTCTCTTTCCTCCCACTCTCTCCCTCACTTTCTCACGACTCTCCCGTCCTCAGTGCCAACATACACAACCTCAGGCAGTCTGCACACGCCTGGGGAATGAGCATTAGGTCCAGTATGTTTTTTCAGAAGAGGTAGACTGTGTGATGACTGGCTTTTCCACATGAGTTAAATTTGATATTCTGCTAGAGGAAGCACATACACACACACACACACTTACAGAGATGTCGCAGTAGACGCACAAACACAAACACAAATGCCAACCTACAACCTATTGACCATTTACATAATATGAATTTTGGGACTGTAATATTTACAGAACATAAGCACCAGCTTCATGTCTTGTGTGTGCAGACAGCGATCTCATCACCACTCAGCTTTAATCACAAGTGAACAGATTCCACTCAGGAGACACTTTAGCAGTCACTGAAAAGCTTGGAGGGGCCTCTCCCAAAATTAACAGCTAATTAGTTAACTTTGCCACTTCACAAGAGTGAGTTTGTTGCTGCTGCTGTTGTTTAAAAAAAAAAATCACAAAAATCCTATGAATATGTCAAAGCACCTGCATACTCCACTTCATCGGTTCTTGATGAGCCTACATGAAGTTTTGTGCCGTAATTGACAGGGTGCACTGCTAAATTTGGATTATCAGAGCAGGAATCAAATGAGTGATCTCCAAGCACTGCAATAAAGTTGACCTGTCAAACAATGATTCTAAATGTCTAATGTGCATTTGGATAACTTTTATACAGGTAGACTAGAGCATGCATCTCGACTCACACACCAAAAATCTACCAATTATCTAAGGAAAATATGTTATTTATGTAGCATTACCTGGCTTGCAAAACCATGCGCAAATGTGCAAAGGGAAAGCATAGCGTGAAACGTAAAGCAGACCCATTTCACAAAGCAGAGGTTTGAGATTTTTTACCCTATGTCCCTGTTGGATCAGAGAGCACAGTTACATACATACTCTACATTGAAATTGGCATCATCAGTGCCCAGCCCAGTGTCCCCAATTATGATTTACATTCCATGCCAGTGTTCAGTACCAATGCAGGAAGTAGTGTGCCCTTCATGTAGCGAGGTGGAGAGTAATGGTGGATGAGCATGTAGCATGTCTCACTTTATAATCAACAATTCACATTCGCCTCTTCATTAAGCGTAAACACAATCTTTCCTTGACTTAAACTACTTGTTTTTATCACCTAACCATACCCATATATTAATCCCTAACTCTGTCCCCAGCAAGGAGCCACAAGATAAACATGAGGGGTTGTGAGATGATTAAGAGGAGAGTATGTCATTTTTTCAGATTTTGCTTTAATATTTGCTTTTACTCAGTAATTTTTCCTCTTCAAATTATTCAAAGAAAACAAAGATAGAACACCATTTGGTTGAATTAGTCACAATCAGTAGACAAGGGGTTTCAAGAAAACATCCCTTTGTTCTAAGGGGTCAGTAATCAAAAGTGTGGGACACACTGGGGGTACTTATCTTACCCTTACTTTAAACACAGTTGCTGTAACCATGATCTTTCCCTTACCTTAACCATACTGTAGTTTCCATGCACAGATATTGTAGAATGTGAGAATTTCGACAACGTTGACATTAGACATGAAAACTTAATCAGTGACTGCAATCTGAGGTTTTGCAGAATCATCCAAGATTGCAATTCTTGACTAGAGATATGGTTGCAACACCAGAATATCACACAGCCACGATTGCTCTGCATGATGACACAGGCATTCCACTTTCTTACCTTTCTCCACAGTGGTGACACCCATAGATGGCTGGCCCAGGCTGGCCCTTGGCTCCCATTTGCCCTCGTCAGGGTGGTAGACCTCCACGGAGGCCAGTGGGGTCTGCTGCTGATTCATGCCCCCGAGAACCATCACCTGGCCCCTGAGCACCACAGCTGCAGCCCCCGCCCGTGCAGTGGGCAGCGGCGGCAGCTGGCTCCACGTCTGGCTCTCCACATCCAGGACCTCAACACTGTCCAGGGGCATGCCAGTCTCACTGCAGCCCCCCAGCACATAGAGCAGGCCTTCGTGGTACACGGGAGTGCAGTAGACGCGGCGCTGCGACATGGGGGGGAACTGCTCCCAGTACAGGGACTTGACAGGACTCACCGCCATCTCCTGTACAGGCATGTCTCCAGGACCGAAAGGAGGGGACGCACCATCACACACCGTGCCGGGGGAGGAGGAGGAGGTAGAGAAGGAATGGGAGGAGGGAGGAGGGAGGGAGTTAATGCAAAGGTGGCACAAAACTGAGTGTGAGCAGGAGAAACAAGCGGAGGCACAAGCTTGTTTCTGTCTCTTTGAGTGACCCTGTGTCCACAGAGGGAAAGAGACAAGAGAAAGTAAAAGATAGATAGAGGGAGAGGGGGGTTGTGGGGATGAAGAGGATAGAAATGCGAGTAAGTGAAAGAGTGGACAGAATAGGGAAAAAGGGAACAAGAGAGGGAATGAGCAGAGTGTGGAACTCACTCCTAAGCCAGATGTCACGACTCCCTCTCTATTCAAATGTTTTATTCATCCAGCTGTTGGTGTTTTTTGAGCAGTGAAGCCATCTGCCCTTCGACTCCCACTACTCCTTTCTCTCCAGCCCTCTTCTTTCCTGCACTGTCAGAAGGGTTATTTTGGTTACAGTTTTGGCTTGAATATATTCCTGGGAAAGAGGTGCTTGAAAAGGGTGTTCCAGGGCTTAATACTTAATCCTTAAAAACCTCAAAGTCAGAGAATAAGTTGGGAGATGGCACTGGATCAAAGATCAGGAAGGAGA
Organism: Thunnus maccoyii; assembly: GCF_910596095.1. NCBI lineage: Eukaryota > Metazoa > Chordata > Actinopteri > Scombriformes > Scombridae > Thunnus > Thunnus maccoyii. Next base: position 5,422,330 of record NC_056536.1, on the reverse strand, counting down.
GAAAGTATTGACCTTCACTAGTGCCCTGATAATCCAAGAAAAAACCTTTACGGCAGACAATTTTATACCTTCAAACTAAAGGCAATTATTCAGGAAAACCAGTTCCACCTAAGCTGCAGCTCCACAGTTCTATTTGCACCCTGGTGATATCCTACAGTGAAAAAAATCCTTTCATAAATGAACCAAAGTCTTTAAATGAAAACTCTATGGGAGAGTAATGACTGCAAGACTTCACTGCATTTTATGAAAGATTTTCCTCCCTTAATTAAACAAGAACTCCAAATCCCAGAGTGCCATTCTATGACTCGCAGTCAGGCATGGAGCCTTCTGAACTGTGTGCTTCGCAGCTTGCTGGTAGCGTTGGAGAGGGTGAGGGTCCCTTGGCGAGGCCCAACCTAGAAGAAAGCACAGAAACATAGGATTAGATGTGGAATCAGAGAATAAATTGAGAGCTAGGATGATGAAGAAGAACATCCTTTTTATATGCTGAACAATTATTTGTTATATTTTTGCAATGGTTATAAATATCTGTGATGTATCTACTCTACTTTTCATTGATTTATATTGACTAATCAGTAAAACTGGCTTAACTCCCTTCACAAATATTTACTCTTACTTCTATTACTGACTTTGTTAGGAACTACGGAAAACCTGATCGAAAATTGTTACACAAAACAGTGTGTGACAGTTCAGATGCCAAGGTGGTAGGGATGTTGCTACTGGATGCAAATGAATCATGAAGACCACATTAATTAATCCAAATGACCTAAAGACATCACACAAAAACAGATCCACATGGCTGACATTATTATGGCAACACATGAACCATTGTTTCCATATGTTTGAGCTGCATGGGCTTTTAACAATTGATTATATGAAATTCAGCAGAGCAGCCTAGCTACGGTCAGTCTAACATGTTAGCAAATAGACAGTGTTTTGTGCAGAACGCTCACAGAGTATCAGTACACCTGACAGGGATGAATGGCATTATGTTATTGGTATTAGATTGCATTAAATTGCACAGGTGTTCCTAATAAAGTGCTCAGTGAGTGTATGTTGATTCATTACAACAAACCACAAAATAGCACAACAAGGTCTGTCTCACATCAGAGGTGATACCAAGAAAACAAAGACAAATTCCATATTTGGAATTCAATTCATCCCTATTTTGTTACAAATTCACAATTTTTACTGTGCAAGACAAGTCGATCAACTGAGCTTAAGCCTTTACTAATGATCTGTAATGTTTCAATACTGATATTTTTGAAAGCGCACAGTTGTCGTCTGGATCTGTTTTCCCTTCAATCATTATTTCCTAGAAATAATAGAAAATAATTTTTTGATTGTTGTAGTTGGAAAAGAAACTAAGGAGTAGACTGTGTCTTTCTGCTGTTCATAAAAGAGTAACAGAGTGAAGAGTTAAATGACTCACATCAATTTGAGGCTTTTCAGGTAGCTAGCAGGTAGCTTGGCACTTGTCAAGCACAAATGACAGATAGCTGGTCAAATAGACTTGTCTAAATCTACCAGTTAAACTTTTATACATATGTATCATATCATTGTTTCAAGCTTATCACCTTAAAAGCTCTTCATAAAGACCTCCAGCATTTGTGCTGTGAAGCAGCTCATTCCTGTCAGTCTGTGAAGCTAATGTTAGCTGAAGCAGCTAAAGTGTAGAGCTGTCAGCAGTGTTAGTGGTCTGATATAAACAGTCAGATGTGACTTGCCAACAGTTTGTTATTATTGCCATTACTGAACAGAACACTAGTGTTGAATGTAATGAATGTATTTGAATATAAGTACATAGCTCATATGTATCTTAAGGGACGGGTTCACAATTTTTCAAGTCTGTCTTAAAACAACAGTCAGGTATCCAATTGAACATTGAAATAGGTTTTTCTTGCTGTAATCATTCCTCCTGTTCATATTGACCATTAGAAGATCTCTTCTTAATCCACTTACAATGTAAGTGATGGGGGCCAAAATCCACAGTCCTCCTTCTGTGCAAAAATGTATTTGAAAGTTTATCTGAAGCTGATATGAAGCTTCAGCCATGCAAACGAGTCAAATCAAGTAGGTATCTTTCAACGTTACAGTCTTTTTAGTACCAGAGTCCCTCTTTTTGTTACTATACTTCCACCATAGCTCAATGGGGAAACACTGACTGAGGAAACACAAAGAAGGAATTTGATGCTAAAAAGACTGTAAATATGGCAGATATCCACTTGATATGACTAACTAAGACTGATGAAGCCTCATATAAGCTTCAGATAAACTTTTAAATGCATTTTTTCCAAAAAATGACTGTGTGGACACACTTTTCCCCTCATCACTTACATTAAACGTGCATTTGAAGGGGATCTTTTAATAACCCATATGAACAGGAGGAATGATTACAGTGAGAAAACCTCTTTCAGCGTTCATATGGGCACATGACTATCTTTTAATTCATGTGAGCTGATATGGTCATTTTTTCTGTAGAAAAAAGGCAAATTTGCTTAGAAGTTGACTTTTCCCTGACTAATTGGTTTAAAAAGAATCCTGGGTGTTTACAGTAGGCACAATCATTTGTTTATTATTACTATGTAGATCACAAATACAAGCCTGTAGTTTAATTTATAGATATCACTTACAATTACATATACAAATTGCCAACAGCTGGTCAGAAAAATCATAATTTGATATTTTCCTCACATCTTTCAGTCATATTAATTAGTGTACTGTGCATTTAGCTCAATCAACTACTCTTAGATCTTACTGTGACCCCCAGCCCCAGCATGAGGGCACCAGTATGACGTTACAGGGTATACACAGGTTACTCTGTTCCTGAGTGAGTTATGAGGTTATTTCCACATAATTGGTAATTATTTCCAAATGGAATCAAAAAATGAACATTAAATTAAATTAACATTTAATCAAAAAAGCTTTAATTTTGCAAATATAATGTCACTTGTTGCTTTTTGCTCCTGCATTCTCCCCACATGGATGACTCAAGGCTGAGTTAGAAACAGACTGAGCAATCCTATCAGGTCTCAACATAAAGGCATCACATTCAGATTACAAAGTATGTTATAATTACATCACATTCATACAGCAATGAGATGTCTTGTGTTACAAACCACTTAAGACCAGTTGAATGGGGACAGCTTGTGCAATTCAGGACAAAAGCCGTGTCCATACTAGGTAAAACACTGATTTTTGGGTCAGTGGGTTTAGGGTTAGGTTGAAGTTAAGGTAAGGGCTAGGGTAAGGCAAGTAGTAGTTATGCTTAGGGTTAAGGTAAGTCTAGGAAATGAATGCAAATCTATGTAAATACCCAAAAGGTGCTTTAAGTAAACCTGTGTGTGTGTGTGTGTGTGTGTGTGTGTGTGTGTGTGTGTGTGTGTGTGTGTGTGTGTGTGTTGTGTGTGTGTGTGTGGTCTGTCATAGGCTACTTTTAGGGCCAAATTTCAGACTTCAGAACAGTTAATTTGGGACAGCTTGTCCAACTGGAGACAAAAGCCATGTCCCCATTTGGGAAAAAGCTGATATTTGGGTCATTGGTTAAGGTAAGGATAAGGTTAAGGTTAGCATAAGGGTTAGGGTTAGGCAAGTAGTGGTGATGGTTAGGGTCAGGGTAAGACTTAAATAAACCTGTGTGTGTGTGTGGCAGAGACACAGCAGGAGGCAACCACACTGACCTGAGGATCGACAGGGAAAGCAATGACATTTAACATGCAGGAGGAGAGAAAGACAGTAACATAATACATCTCTTTATTCCTCACTTTCTCCTCTGCTGTCCTCATCTTACAGGTCACACTCGCACTATATACTGTAAATATAATACTATATATTCATAATTAATGACACCTTCGTCTAAGTCGCAATTAGTATCCTGCAACTGTGCAACTAACCTTTTACAAGTGAGAGGGAGAGAGAAATGAGGACAACAGCAGAGAGGTTAGTGTAAGGAGATACAGCACTAAAGAAGCTAACAGAGGAGTTTTTTATTTTTTTAACAGCAGCAACTTTCTGAGCTGGGCTTCTCCCTTAACAGACTAAACTTTGTTAACACGAGGCATGATGTCTCCATGAATAACTTTTCGCTACCGGGCTGTGGAAACCTTGATAGGTCCAGTGTCTCTCTCACAAAACATGCTGCTGACACCACTGTGTGTTGAAACCCTGCAGTGAGGAGGTAGAGGTTATTCAAAACCTTCCAAACTGTCAGTCATGCAAAAGTCTTATAGGACCCGAAGCTGAAACCAAGGGGGCTATTTGATGGACATTTTAACATCAAAAGCATTACTGCAAAGAGCAATCAGTTGACTCATCTTGTGTCTGACTCAAATCTGGACTTTATCTGTCTGACCGAAACATGGTCGAAACAAAAAACTCCTGCGAGTGTGTTCACGGTGCCCGGATACCAATGTTCCAGAAGAGACAGACCTGATGGAAGAGGAGGAGGGGCTTTTTTTATGTGAGCGACAACATAAAATGTGAACGTGTGGTTTATAATGCGGGTAACACATTAGAATATGTTGGGATAAAAATAATGTTATCCCAGCAAATGTCTTTTAACATCATAGGTATCTATAGCCTCCCCTCTGCAGATGACACTTTCTATGATCAACTCACAGAAGTCTTGAAAGAGTGCAATCTCAACAAAGAATTATTACTTATGGGTGATTTTAATGTGGACTGAGAGGATAAAACTAAGGAAAAAAATAAAAATTATCACAGAAAAATTCCAACTAGAAAAACTAGTAAAAGGCCCAACTAGGATTGCAAAATGCTCCAGTACACAAATCGATCTGATATTTACTAACAAACCAGAAAGAATAACTAAAAGTTATAATTTAATCACTGGCTTATCAGATCATAACCTAACCCTATGTGCAAGAAAACTGACTAAAAGTAGATTTAAGACCACGGCAACTAAGACAATGATCCTTCCATGCATACCCAGAGCTAAGCAAGAAGAATTTATCAATGAAATTAACAGCTTGAACTGGGATGATGTACTGTCTTCTGATGGTCTGGACTATGGCTGTGATACTTTTACTCACAGAATCAACTCTGTCAGGGAAAGATTTAATGTGAGGATACAGATAAAATCTAAAAATAAAAGCAATTTACTGTGGTTTGAGGAAAATTTGTGGAAACTAATGAAATCTAGAGATGCTGCACTGAGGAAGGCAATTAAAACAAACATTGTTTCAGGTCTCCAACTACTGACACTGCTAAATTAGTTATGTGTTCAGCTGCTGATGTCAAACAGCAGAGCATGAAGCTCAGTGGTGTGAAAATCTTCATTTAAGTCTTGGATAGCATTTTTATCAATAAAACTTGCCCAAAACGGAGCCAAACATGTGGCCTTATATACTAATTTTAGGTTGTCAGTTATGCAGATTGCCAAATCTCACTAACACGTACCTACTCCTGAACAGGTGGTGTTTATTGGGTTAAAATGAGGAATTTACAAGACATTTGTGGAGTTAGGATACAAAAATGCTCTTGCATGAGGTGCATTGTGAAGAACATTTTTATTAGTAATCAAAAGTTCTAACAATATACACAAAAATCGTATTTGGCCCTTGGATATATGTATTTGACTGCAAATGTAAAGTGGATAACATATTCATATAACATCATGTCTCTATTAGTGTTTCTCCTGAGTGTATTTTGTGCAGCTTATTTCTGCAGGATCATGTTTTGTCTTACAACACAAACTGTCAACAAACACACACACACACACACACACACACACACACACTCATTGTATCCCCCTGAGCTCCCTTTTCTAAGTACACGGTATGAAGAGTATGCTGACGGCCAAGAACAAACAAAAATAAAGGAAAATCAAAGATGTGAGACTGTGAATGTGGATGACCTTCCATTATAATCCTCTTATGATGAGTCCCATATGTGGGCTGAAAAAGAAAAAACTGAGGTATTATATCAACTGATAAATAGTGCAGGGAACACACTGCAGTTGCACTGCAAATTTCAAAGCAGCCATAACCAGCACTGTCATGTACTTGCCATTATTAGCCATTATTTGTTATTTGTGTACAGTCATTACATGGCTGTGCATAAATATTGACCAAATATCTACCAACCAGGGGACAGTTTCACAAAGGCTATGTGAGTGCACACTTAGTTTGGGAATTGTGTTTGTCTAAGCTTCTTTCCTGTTGTACATTAACAGAAAAAAGATGAAAGTATTTTCTCAAAATTAAACCTGAAACACCAGGAATTTTTGAACATTGTTTGTTACATATCTGGTCTTCACATATGTGGGTTTATCCAAGAAGCCTGGCAAGCCTAAGATTAGAGAAAAACATATCTCTTTGTACCCTCACAAGATATCACTCTCATGTCTGTATGCCAACTATGAAACTAAAGCCAACAGACAACTAGCTTAGCATAAAAACAGGAAGAGGGGGAAACTAGCCTGACTCATTCTAAAATTCAAAATTACACCTACCAACATCCATAAATCTCATTAATTAGCATGTTGTATTTTGTTTAATCCACGGACAAACAATAATAAAAATAACAAAGATGGGGAGTTACAAGCTGGAATTACTTCTTGGCCACCAGTGGCCAGACAGAGCGATTTCTTCATACAACCTTGCAATGATGAAAAAGGTACAGGAAGTTACTGCGCCCGCAAGTCAAGGGGGACAGGGTACCCAGACCTGACTGATGCCACAGAAGTCAAGAGCTCTTTTGTGAGGGGAACCTTAGTAACCCGTCTGTTTGATACTTCATCAAAAAGGGGTTGAAAGTCCTGAAAATGGTCATGTAGAACTGTAGCTTGGCAAAGATGAGTGGATCTTTCAGGGCTGCTTCTATTGTGTTGAAGGATGCTGTCCCAGAGTTTGGAAGTTTCTTTCTTTTCTTTCTTTTTACCGCACCCATATACTGGTGAAGTGATGGCCAGACTGCAAGAGCCCTCTCTACCACAGGCAGGTTCTCGATCCAGTGTTGGCCACAGAACAATAAAGGGAAGACGGTGGATTTGGTGACAGCACTGTAATCTTCCCTCCTTGCTGGTATGTTGTGGAACAGTGTGTGCATGGCTTTCAAAAGTCTGTCCAGCTGCCACACAGAAAAAACACTTTTAAAGGCATTGTGTAGTGTGTGGAATCCACAGCTCCCCGCAGCTACAAGCTGAGCACCTCAAGACTGTTCTGAAGTTCAAAAACTTCACATTGGGCCCATCCATCCTGATGGATACCAGGCTCCTGAGATCATGTTGGTCCACACACTCCTGAGTCAAGTTCATATAAGTGTGTGAGTATCACTCTGTTATTTCTGGTATTATATCTAGTATTGTGTTGTTGACAAACAATGAAAATTAACCAAGAAATTGATGAGTAGGGCTACATTATTGTTAACTTTTTTTGCAACTGTTAAGGGACAGTTCACCCATTTTTTTCAAATTTGTATATAGTTTCACTTGCCTCTAAAGTGGTATGTAGGTCAGTAGTGCTCAGATAACTATCCCCCCAGATAGATTTCTTGCAAAATAACCACCTAGCACAGCTAGAACTGACTGACTGACTAACTGTGAGGTAAACACCATTACTACTGCCCTACATACCACTTTGGGGATAAGTGAAACAATATCAAAATTTGAAAAATGGGTGAACTATGCCTTTAATATGCAACAGAATAGATCATCACACTTTGCCATAACATTGCTAATGAAAAAGAAAATCAATGAATGTGACTGTAAATAAAGCATTTACTTACTTTGACTGGTTTCAGTAAGTCGTGGGCTGTTGCATGTCCCATAAAGTGGGACCCCAGCTACCTGCTCACCTTCCCAGAAACATATAGTACATGCAGGTCCAGCGACTTGGTTTTGTTTGTTTGATTTAGACTTTTGCCAAACATCGGCACAAACGGGCCCTTATTAACTTTTGAGATGAGGTCTTTCTTAAAGAAAAAATGCAGAAAAAATGCGTAATGTAAGACATCTTGTTCTTTCCACATGTGAGGGTTTTAGCAATGTGAGAATCAGGGAACATGGTTTGAAACAGCTCAGCTATATCTCTATTGCTTTTTTTATGACTGATGTTTAGCTACTGTTTGTAAAGTCCAGAGCACTTCTGCTTTTAATGTTGGCGTGTATCCAAATGCTGTCTGGAGGTCATTTACCAGAGTAGCTAACGTTGTTAGTGCAGAAGGTTGCACTGGGGCTGGACTTTGGTGATGTTCCCGATGTGAATAAAGAACAATATTGGGTGATGGCAGGTGTTTGCTGGTGGCTTTTTATGGTGGCTTAATGTTTTTCTGACTTCCCATGCAACTCTAATGCCTTTATACTCAAAATTCCTAATTTAAGCGTTTTCTTGCACAAGGTAAAGGCTCCAACCAAGAACTAAATGTGCTGTTCTTGAGCCAGATCTCCTTGAACTTGAACTTAACCGTATTAGATGAAAGTAACGTTAACAGAAACAACTTTAACGTATTACCTCTTGAAGTAGCTACTTTCTTTGATAAGAGGAGACACCACATTAGTCCACACACCACATTGTGACACACTACTTGGGTGTGTTAAAATGGGTGGCCTAAAATTCAGATTATTGGATTTTAGGCTTTTTAAGACTTTTTAAGGACCTGCAAAAACCCTGTTAAAGGTAGATATATTATGAATTTGTAAATTGCCTGTGTTGAGACTAGTTATGGCATCTAATTGAGCAGTTTCATTATATAATACCAGTACGCTAGAGTACACACTGTTCTCCTAATGCTTAGCTGCTAGAGATTATTATACATTCTGGTTATCAGCTGTGAATGGTGTCATGTTAAGAGCTTGCATAGCAGATGTGGCTATGACCAAGACTCCCTGGGGTGCTCTGTCCCTACTAGCAACACATACTGACAACCTAATACAGTGAGCTAACTACACAATGACAGCTAAATGCAGGGAATCAACCAGTGGAAGGGGGTAAATGAAGTACATTTAGAACAGTACATCTCTTTAGGGACTGAAAATGTGGAAACTTATCATGGTGGAAGACTTTTATGAAATGACCGACTCAAAATGCATGACTAACTCTTCCCTGTAGAATAAATCATGGAAGTGGTGTACATGCAACTAGCATGCACTGAAAATGTATTCTACTCTGACCATGAATATAGATTTATGTTTAAATCCTGTTTTGTTAAAATCCTGCCTACAGCAGCCTTAAATAGAATGAGCACTTGAGAAAACTGTAAACAATCAAGAAGGTCTATTGAGTTAAATGCAACATACTAACATGGGAATACAATAATGGGCTTTGGTAGAAAGGTTGATGGATGTATTTAGTTACAATCACAACCCCATGGGGCCCTCATCTGTCCTTGTTAGCAACAAACAGTGACAACTAACTGCTGGTAAATTAGCCTGAGCTACAACATAACCATTCATGTGGGTGAGTAGAGTACAGTAACTACTATGTTTAGTTTTGTGGGTGAAATAAGGGTTAAAGGCTGATGGATTTTACACAGATGATGAGACGAAGCTATGATCTTAAGTATCTGCTATGAAAAGTAAAGAAAAAACACAGGCAGATCGTAAAGTGAATGATGAGAGAGTAAAAGATATAGTCAAAAACAAACAAACAATCAAATCAACGTAAAACTAGTCTACACCAGACACTCGTCAATCTTTTCTTAGCATGAAACCAAAATAGGGCCGCAAATTGTAAAGGAGAGACCTCGCAGAAGTTGGCTTGCGGGTGTTAACTAACAGGAAATATAATGATCAGCTGGGAGTCTCCCCATGAGACAACAGGATCATCAGTGGCATACTGCCAAAACCCTCCTGGGGATACTTTCAGGATATGCCTACCAAAGGCAGTAAGCTGCTGCTGCTGATGATGATAAGGGAAGCTAGAACTGCTGCTTTATGAAGGCATAAAATGTCACATACTATTAATTATTCAAGATTAAAATAACACACAAAGTTTTTGGAAGACTGACATGTTGGTCATCTTAAGACTTTAGATACCAAAATCCCCCATGTGTAAACGGAATCGCATAGTCAGTACTAACATTTTAGCATTCAATGGGTTATGGGTTATTACAGCAAAAGAGTGATCACTTTCAACAAAATAGCCATTGTGCTTATTTTACCATAAGGACAATTTCCCTGTAGCTTATTAAACAGCTACTTAGGAAAATTACCATAATTTGCAACTCAATATTGCTTTAAAGGAGTTTACAGGCTTTTATTTAAAAAGGTACTTCAGAATGAATAATCACAGAAATCCTAACTGCCATCTACAGCTACACTGTAGAAAAGCTGTAGCTAGTCTTCCTGGCTACAGTACAACAGAGCTGTAATCACTGATCCATAAATAAATCACATCTAATTGCAGCTCAGCCTTTAGCCAGCAATGAGAAGTTAATTACAGGGAGGATGTTTGTGGCATTAAAACGTTTCTGATCTAGCCTGGCTGAGTGTTTATGAGCTTGACAAGATGAAGATCTTGTCAACTTTATTAGTTGACCGACGCGTTTTGGCTTGTGGCTTTCATCAGGGTCATCCGACCAAGTTTTTATTTATTATTTTTTATCAATTTATATTGTTGTATTATGTATCTCTCTGCTCTCTCTATACACGGTACTTTATAAAGCTTTTTATCTTTACTATTACAATTATTGTTATTATTGTTATTATCCTAATCAAAGTGTTTCTAATGTATGCCATATCTAATAGACACATTTTTGGATTAACAAAAACCCAAGTACCACCCCCTAGTTGCACCTTTCTAGTTAATGGACCAAATATGGTGTCACCCATGTCCCTTCTTGGACACTCCCCTTGCCTCTGTTAATCTTGGACAACGATTGGCCTGAAGCCACATGACCATATATCCAACCCATCTCTGTAGATGCCCCATTGGCTGATATGTGTCTGGATGTATATGATTGATTGTCTTTTATATTTTTTTTTACTTTTTTTACCTTTTTCATACCAAACGTACTTTATTTAAATGTTGTTTGTAATGTGTTTTATGATGACCCTGATGAAGGCCACAATGCGTCGGTCAACTAATAAAGTTGTTCTTGTTACTACAAGTGTTGCTGGAGTTCTCATCTCTCTAGACTTCTTTCCCTTCTCCGTGCACCTTGGAAGTAGGTGAAGTTGTGCCAGAGACCCTTACTCTGTGACAGACATTGGGACACAGTAGACAGAGGTCTACAGAAAAAAATAATGTCAAAATAATTGGGATTTGAACTGAAATTCTGTGACGTTGATGCCATCAATGTCTGGCTGTTACAGATTAGCCATAGCCAAATATGTAGGTGTAACTACGTAACACAAGTATTTTAAAACAGATCCTGAATTTGGAAAAGTGCGTACAGAAAATGCCATCACCATTTCTTTGGGTTGGTGTTCAACAGCATTTTTTGAATCTTTATCAAGTTTTGAATCCTCTCACAGTATATAACAATAAACTAATTACACCCCTATGCAATATCACTAAAATGTTACATGATTCAAAATTGTATCATCTTACAATAATTGTAGTATTTTTAGGGTGAAGTGTAGGGTATTTGGTCTTATTTGTAATTAAAAACAAACAGGTTAGACAGATTGAAAAAACAGGCCTCAAAGTACAACCTCAATGCAACAAAAGTGAGTACACCTGAACCACTGATACAATAATGATTACACCTGAGACTTCCAATTAAGACTAATTGCCTGGACAAGGTTATAAAAGAACCTGTGAACACCACAACTTTCTCAATTTTGGCCTGGGTTGTATCTAATGCAACATGGCTCTACATGGTAAGGAATTGCCTGAACAAGTAAGAAACCAGATTGTGAGACTTCATAAAGCTGGGAGAGGGCACAAGATCATCAGTCGGCTACTGAACAGAAGCTAAAACACAGATGTAGCAGTGGTTATATGGTACTGGAGGACCCATACTACCAATAACAGGTGCAGTGTCCATCCTCGAGAAATGACAGTGCACACTATTCACTATCTGTGCAATCTTGTATTGAAAAACAGACAGGCCTTTGACTTGGCACAAGGATTATCTGTGGAAATGGGTGTTTCAGTGACTGCTCAGACAGTGTGAAGGACATTGCGTGAAGTCAACCTCCACGGACGACGTCCAAAAAGAAAACCATTGCTCACAACATGAAAACAAGCCTGATGAATATTGGCAGCACATTCTGTGGTCAGACTTAATCAAAATACATTTGTTTGGATCAGATGGGGTACGGCATGTTTGGGGTGGACCTGGCCAGGACTACCACAGTGACTGCATAGTGCCAACCATGAAACATGGAGGTGGAAGTGTGCTGATATGGGGCTGCATGAGTGCAAAAGGTGTAGGGGAGATGACATTTATAGATGGCACTATGAATGCAAGTTTGTATCCAATTATTGAATGAAAAGATGACTCACAGTCTTAAGAGGGTTGGCAGGAGAGGAATTTTCCAACATGACCAGCTGTGGCTGATGACTCAAAAAATTGGGCAGGACAGGAGGAAAACCAACATGGAATCTTACAACAAACCACATCATACTATATCATTGTCCCCCACCTGATGCAATCGGAGGGGTGGGGGCAATTTTATATACCAATAAAACACTTTGCTTTCAAAAACATAAACCCCTGAGTGGTGAAAAGGCTGCTTCTTTAAAGACATTTAGCATATACATATCGTTTCTAAACAAAGAAGTGCTCATTTTAGCTTTGGAGTGGTTCAGAATGTGTCATTTTACCAACAAAGTTAAATTCAAATTTATAGTATTGCTCTATTGTGACAACAGATTTATGTTCTCATCAAAAACAAAGACTGAACACTAAAAACATTCACAGATCTAAAAGTGTAGGTGTAAGTAAGTGTAGGTGTAAGTAAAAATGCATGTATCAAATACATGACTTACTCATTCTTATCTATATGCATGACATACAAAATATAGTCTACAAAGCTGACATCTTAACACTTGTTATTATAGTTACTTTAAGCGTATTACTCAATATAGGCTCAGCTTAAAAACGAACTAAAGAAATCGTCACAAGCAAGCAGCCAGACCTCCGGCACACTCATTCAAAAAATCACATAACATCAACAGGTGACTGAACAATGACTCAATTAAAAACGGGATCAATTCCAAATGAATGAGTGAGACCAGACAGCTCACTGTAATGTCAACAAGCAAACTACCCACAGCACATTATATCATCTCTTTTCTGCATTTTTGTTAAGGAGATAAATTCACACTCACACTGCTCCATAAAAGAAGTGAAAGGTAACCTCTAAATCTGAAAAAAGGAAATTTGGTTGTTGAAAGGGCCTACATAAGATGTAATGTTTTACTGATGTGTTTAAAAATACAGTTCACAATTTTCCACATTATAATTTATTTTCTAATACACTACTCTTTCAATTTATCTATATCTTAACGCTCTTCTTCTCTTACCAATTTGTCACATTTACATATTTTACAGTGGTGAGAATTGAAGATGAAATCTGGAAACTATCATTGGACCAACGCAATGTCAATATTGTATTCTGTTTGTTGATTGGTTAGGGAGGACATCCTCCCTTGGAGCTCATTTTACGTGTCTTGGCCAATCATAGATTAGCATGAAAAAAATGAAGTATATTAAATTGATGTAAGAGATCCTGCTCTAAGGAGGACAGCAGGAGCCCGTCCTCCTCTGCCCCCCACTGCCCCCACCACCACTTCCCACAGACTGCCCTTTCTCATCCTGCCCTGCAGGCGTTGCTGTTGAAGCATTTTGATCAGAATCTCAATAATAAATTTTTTCCAAAGAGAGAAAAAATATTTTAGAAATGATGCTGAGATTTGGTAATGATTATTTCTACCAAATATTCTTTGTTATATTTTGATCATCTCCTTCTTGCCTCTCAAAAAATAGAGGAAGAGCAACCTCCTCTGCCTCAATGGACTAGCCTCCTCTGTCCCAAACACACAAAAATCCCATAAGAGTTTTTAAAGAAGAAAAAAGTTGAAACTATGACCTGGCCAAGTTTGTCCACTGACCTGAATCCAATAGAACACCTTTAGAGTATTTTAATGAGGAATTTAGAGCAACAAAATCCCTCCAGCAAAGAGCAGCTGAACAGAATTATCTGTGAAGAATGACAGAACAAGACAGGTATCATCCATGCCCAGGAGGATCCAATCTATCATCAAAAATAAAGACAGGCATACACAATATTAGAAAATAAAAGAATGAAGTCTCACTAATGAAAGGTGTGTTGACTTTTTTTGCAGTTTGATCTTAAATAATAAAATAAAATAACATTATGTTTTTACAAGTGAAGGATTTGTAATTACTTAACATTTTAGTGATATTGACCAGGGGTGTACTCAGTTTTGATAAAGTATAAAATCTGTATCTGAATCCTTTAAAATCCATGATCATATCTAACAAGGATTAGCTTAATTTAACCACTATGATGATGTCTGTAGATGTGTCCAAAGATTTGGTTCACAAATGTCAACTACTGACTGTAGTTCCAGTTACCAGCAGTTCTACTGGAGCAGTGTTTTCTCTTTTTTTTTTAATCTCTCTCTGAGGCACAAATTAGCACTTTTGTCTCTGTTGGTAACAACAAAATGATATTTGGTCTCCCACAGTTAGCTTCAGTTGTAACAAGCTTTAACTAAATACACAGGGACTGAACAAAAGATTGGTGCCTAGTTTTACTAGTTAATAAAACCAAATGGATAGTACATGTACCTGGTACCAACAGAATGATATAGTCTCCAACAGCCAAGTTGTATCAAACTTTAAAAAACACAGAAAGAAATAATTCAGCTAACTGCTGGTTAGCTAGCTACACCGTAGAGATTTCACACAAAGCTACATGAATAAATTAATGAATAACACGCCAATTTCTTAAGTCATTTAACGTATTATCACAAGGCATTTATTACTTTTTGCATGTCATTTCATGTCATTTAGGTCGTAAATTCAGTTGCCAAAAGCGACCTATACTTACACTTGAGTGACAAGAGAAGTGACGCATTTCGGATGACACCAACAAAGTGTGACTTTATTTTCTTTTATTAGGTGACTTTGGCTTATTAGGAGGTGGCAGGATGGTGGGTTGGAGTGGATGGCTAGATAGTTAATTGGCAAAAAGTTGCTAAAGCAGCAGGACTGCACTGTTCGAGACTTCCAACCAGACATTTTCACCATCACATCAGGACATTTTAAGCGGACATTTTTACTGTCACTGTCACGTCGTGCATTTTACTGCCATTAAACTGGACATTTTTACCGTCACGTTGGGCATTTTTACTGTCACGTTGGGCATTTTTACTGTCACGTTGGGCATTTTTACCGGACATCTCATTGGTAATAAAAAGCCATTTTAAGATCCAAAGTACAACAAATTAATTTTCATACACAAAAACTAACTAAATATTAAATGACTGATTTACATATAAACCAGGGTTGTGTCATAGGAGGATCTCATGTCTGGAAGAAACTTTTAACCTGTTTTGATCCATTTTAAAATATTGTGTGTCTGATTTGTTTTTTTTTCCACAAAAAGTTCAACTACCTTGTTAAAATCTTTAATCCTTAAAATCCTTCATCTCCTCCTTCTCCCTCACTGAAAAATCAAAAATCTATGAATAAGTAATTTTTTTTTTTGCCTAATGCAAGATGTCTCTTACTTCACTGAAAAGTCCATTCTCACTATATGTGCACTGGAAGCTTTAAGTTTCCACATTACATTTGTGCAAGTTGCATACTTGACCATGATTGGCTTCAAACCAGTTGTGATGTCCCAAATCATGCTCGTAGGTACACGCCTTAAACTTAGCTTTAAGATGAGCACAGAGAAACTCTCTGCCTCCATCAGATAAATGTGAAAACAAACCCTGTACATACATCACTCTGCACAGAGAAGCTTAAACATCCAACCGAAGTAATTAACAAATAAAACACATTTTTAATGGAGGCGGACTTTAATATTGGATAAAAATAATAGATGTTTCAAACTATGGAGCACCCAGGAATCATGTGGTAGAACAGAAATATTGGTGCAAAAATTTGTGTGAACAGTTCACCAATCCGGTCCCTCCATTTATTAGTCGATGCGTAAGGTTTACCGTTATGTTACCTCAATTTATTAAACCGTTTGCACCAATTCCATATCAGTTTTATTCTACCACATGACCCCTGTGGGGCTCCATACCAAACAACCACCAAGGGTTTTTTCCCATAGTCATTATACAATTCAATCACAGAGGACAAGAGTAGTAGCCAAGGAGAAACACCTGTTTGGTGCTGAGTTTTGCCAAGCAATTTGAATAACAATCAACATAATGGATTGTACTTGCTGGAAACAAAAGTAGAATCAAGATGTGTCCATTGGCTGCAGTCAGTGTTCAGACAAAGCCATGTGATAAACTAAAGGTTGACACACTAAGCACTGATGCAGACATTTCTGACCCTCTATAGGGAAACTCACTACTAGGTTTGGCAAGCTTTGCAATTAAACCAGCAAGAGCATAACATTTCTGTCTCTGTGACTGTTGTCTTTCACAATCAAAACAATCTTGACATGAATGTTTCTGGTCTTCCGTGACTCTGTTAGGAAAAATACTGACAGCATTTTGCTTTTACTGCATATTCGTATCATGGGAATGGCTCAGAGAGAGATTCTTTAATATGTAATGTGTACATATTAAAGAAGAAAATTTCAGACAAAGCCGATGAGCTGATGTGATCACATTCAAGTTACTTTACCTTGACAAAAGCTGTGGCACTAGCAATAAAAATCATATCCATGTTGAAAAAGGATGATGATGTTGTAACAATGTTGAAAAAATTTGCTTGTACATAAGTAACTATAGATTTATGTGTTATAATAATGCAAGATGAAATTGAAGCACTGACAGTGATGAGTAAGTGGAGAAATAAGACACCACGCCTTGGGGAAAAGAATGACAGAGATTATACTGGGGGTGAGATAATGATTGATTACAATTGCTTAAAATCAGAATGCTGATGAACAATGCTCTGGTTTGATGGGTATCTTTACTCTGCTCATGCCCTCCAAATTATAATTCCTGGCATTCTAATGGGAATCAAGGTGCATCTTTAATTACTGCACAGTGAATGATGTGAATTTCAATCACAAAGTAACTCCAAAATAACACTAAAAAGTAGCTACACTCATGAACTGATAACAGACTTTGAGTTACAAACGCAGCACATACATGCAGGCCCTTCTACAGTCAGCACACAATGTCACAATCAATTACAGAATCTCATTTCAAATTTATCAAATGTCAAATCAACTTTAGGGAGAAGCAGCTTGTCAGTTGAAATCAATAAAGGAAACAAAGAAATAAAGTTTGTATATTTAAGATATGCAAATCAGTCTGATGGCAGTACAGATGACAGCTGCATCTTTTATTTTGGTAGAGGTATGGTAAAAGAGTATTGAAGCATGGCACATAATAATGAAATGTATGTACTTCAAGTTAGCAAAAATACCAATTCATAAACCATGTCACTTCACTTTTTTTCACCCTGCCAACCTAAACCTAAAAGGTACGTTTCACGATCTCGATTATCAAAGCTCCTTAATAATTACAGCTGGTGTCTGCTGGTAACAGCTCAAAGAGAGATCGAGAACTTGGCTAGATATGCAGTATCTTGCTCACCAACATTTGATAAACGCCAAAGACATTGATTGAACAGGGTTAAGGCTGAGGTAAACTTCAACAAACTGGTTCACATAAGGTGCTGTCCAACCACATCTGAAGGCAAATGTTTTAATACCTGTTCCGAATTGCCACACTCGAAGGAAAAAAATCTGCTGTCACTGAAAGAGGTGAGATGCAACAGTTGTTCAAATGGGGATAACAGCGCACATTTTTGGACAGTCTTTCCTCAAAGGCATGGTGTTACACTTGTTAGTACACCTGAAAAGTGACGGAAGTATTTGGGTGAGGAATGAAAAAGAGAGGCCAAGTGCTGTGAGTTTGTCATTTTCAGAAAGTCACAAAGAATTGTCAGATGTGCAGGAGGACAACCACTTGTTCTTTAATTCTGTTAACTAATCTTTGATTTTTAAGGAAAATAAGAGACAGACTCCCTGGATTCCTGAGTTTGTAAGAGGGGACTCTCCGCCTGCAGAATTGACCTTTGTAACCCTTTAAGTGGGGGATGCTAAACAGACTCAAAGACCTCCTAACAAACCATTTCGATAAGTTGAATTATGACACAAACTAAAACCATGAACTGACCCTAAAGGCCACTTGGACCGGAGTAAAACAACTCCCATCTTAGAAGGAAGACAGACTCTTATCAACAACGCCATAAACCAACCCACATTCCTGAGGACTTTGTGAAGCCTCCTTGTAAATCTAAGGCAAACCTGAAATTCATGTAAATTAAATTTCTGATCATTATGCAACTTATATCATGTTATTTGTCATGTAAATACAAGAAGAATGATATAACTTTCATATATGACTATCTACTAAAGAGCTACAAGACTTAGATTTTATTAACCTTTTATACTACAGGTAACCATACTGCCCTCTATTGACAAGAGTTAAATTCCCCTATGTGAAGAGTTAATTAATGTTTGATAACCATGTATATGTATTTTATGTGTTTAACTTGTGATCCATTAACCTCATAGACAATCATATTCTAGTAGTTAAATTAGACTGGTAGTTGTGTTGAAAGAATGAAGTTTCTAAAATAATAGGAATGTAAAGATAATATCTGAAGGATTTGAGTTTAAAGTTTTCTCTTATTGTTAAACAATAGTCACGTTGAATGCTTTCATATTATGAAGAGTTTAGCAACTTATATTTAAATATGTTTCTGAAAATAATCTTATCACAAAAGTGTTGCCTAACTTTATTTCCTTTCACTATAGTTTTAAACTTTATTTCAGTAGATGGTTTAAGATGTGTAGATAGTTTGAGAAAGTTGAATCAATGACAGTTGTATGTTTAGACATCATGAGGTGTTAATATGAAGGTTAATGTTTGTTATTAGAAGAACTGACTTATTATGAATCATGTAAACTGTTTAACTGTTTCTTGAAAGGTTTTACAAATATGATACAAGCTGACAGGAGTTCTTCCAAGAACTCAAGAAAACTCTTAAGATGTCTCTTTTATTTGTTTTTCAACCAAACCTTTTATTGCAACAAGTTAATTTGTTTTGTTTTATTAGTAACATTAAGTCTCGTATTTCCACGTATGGTAATTTAATTTGAAGTTAACACGTACGGTATTTTATTTTGAAGTAGACGCCGCTGAAGACTTGAGCATAGTCAGATTAAACTTTATTTGACACTCAATTTAAGTTACTACAAGTCAACCAAATGCCTGAATCTGCAACTTAAACCCTTGGAGAAGAAGAAGAAGGAGAAAAAGAAGAAGAAGAGGAAGAAAAAGAAGAACGCTTGAAACTGCTCTCTGAGAGCAAAACTGCAACCCAGAAGTGAAGCTGGCCTAAAGACTCCTCCAGAGCAGCCTGAAACAGCTTGATTCTTTACTGGCATTCAACGCCTCCGCATCTACGGAGATGCGCCACAGCCTACAGCTGATACTCGCTCTTTCACAGCAACACCACTGGTGATGCTGCACCAACAACGCTGGACCTGCCAAGATGACGCCCCTACCACGACGAGAGACTTCAACAGTAAGGCATAACATGGCTTTGTGATCAAGGGTTGATGTTGAATAACATTAAAGTTAAAGAATTTATTTAGAGAAGTTGAATTAGCTTTCCCCGATACAACACGTTAAGCCTTGAGTCACGCACTTTGAGCCACTCTTGCTGAATAATTTTCTTTATTATTTTTTATCATTCTAAGACCTTATTTATCTATTTATTTATTTTACTTACTTTTTTATTTATTATTTTCTGTATATTATCTGTATACATTATATTATCTATGCTTTATCATGTATCCTCAAGATGTTTAGCTATTAATAAATGTCTTCATTTATCCTAAAAGTGTTTGGTTGTTTCTTTGAGCTGCAGTAAACAGAGGTCACTGTTTGGGACAAGAACTCACGATTGTGAGACTGATTCATTGATTAAATTGAACAAGGGTTAGTGCTCCCTCCTGGCACTGACAAATCCTAACCAAAAAGGAGGTGATGCCCTAATGATGAGGTAATTTATTAATAAAGTATTAATACTCCAACAGATGCAACAATCCAAGACACTTCATTTGAAGCATACTGACCCCTTCACCAAGACATGATGCCATTCCTTCTTGTACTGATGAAAAAGTCTAACATCCAAGTCCCTTTTAAGAAGCTGTTCATGTTCATTATTTACTTTGAACAACATGACTGAAGACTGAAGGATTCTCTGATGCAATTAAATAATAGGAGAAAAACAGCTGCTTGTGTGTGTTCACTTTTCCACAGTTAGTCCTTGCTTTGCCTTTTGCTAGATGCTCTAAACCTCAGTGAGAGAAAAAGTCCACAAGCACAGGAACATTTTGTTTGTGAAGTGACTTTTATAGTTTCATCTTTCATTCACAATTAATATTACTAGTGCAAAGGTTTGAATATTGAAATATAAATTAAGAGGATAGCCTGAGTTTGGGTTGGCGTACTATACAAAACGTATGTATAACCCTAATCCTAAACCTAACACTCTATAAAATGTAAGTTTTACTAATCATAGATCATCAAAAGAGCTCAAAGATAAAGCAATGAAGAGTGTTCAGAAGTTGTCTTCACTGATGATGATCTCTTGGGGCTCTTTCATTAATGGCCTTTAAGTCCTCTACAGTCCCAGGGTAAAAGAGAGTCAAATAATGAAATCTCCCACCATCTGTCTCTTCAGAAGCTCTAATCCTCCTTCGCCAACCCTCAGGCTGTTCATAATGTTCCACTTTTTCCAACTGCTAGTGCATTTTTACATGAAGGACATCTTAGAGAACAGAAAGCAAATGCCCTAGAAGAGGCAGTGTACACGCTTCTTTGGACAGAACAAGAAGCTCAGAGGTTTGGGAAAGAGGTTTAGCTATTTAAAGAGTGTTCATGTGTTTTTGTATATCTAAATATATCACAGGAGAAGCAGGCTTTCAGTTGAGGGTTTTACAACAATATCCCAAAGGAAAGGAAGACAGTAAAAAAAAAAGTTGCCTGTGTGAAGTTCGTACTATAGGTTTCTGGCAAGTGGTTGAGATTTGGACATTTCTGTTTACTGATACTTAGTTTTCCTAAGCCCAGCCCAAACAAATGTATGCTAAGTACACTGGTGACTCTAAATTGAGTGTGGATGGCTATTTATGTGATAGAGGTGTCATACCACCTTATATGTCAGAAAAAGAACCGCCACTTCTTTGTCCATTCTTTGGGCAGTGATTGGAAGACAGATGAAGTTGACACATCTGGGTTATCTTGTCTGATGATGACACTTGGCACATGTCACACAGCAGGGTGTGTTCATAGAAAGCACTGTTAATTTAGTCAGCTGCACGTCTTGTTGCACTCTTGTTGCAAATTAGCTTATAGTTTCTTGTTACTATTTTATTTTCTATGTAAGACAACTCTTATAAATTCTATTTAAATGTGTTTTTTATTACATCTTGTGTTTCTTTTAAATTTTGTCCTAATGCCTTTTATGTTTCAGGTAAAGCACTTTGAATTGCCTTGTTGAAAGGTGCTACAAAAATATGCCTTGCCTTGTTGGCTTGACAAACAGCATCTAAAACTCCCTTCCCTCCACACCTTTCCGATGTCAGAACTGGGGAAACAATTTGGCAGCTTTCTGAAAACCAAGAATCTGACCAACACAGTCACTTCACACACATTGATCAGTTGTGCAGAGGCGTTAGGATCTGAACTCGTCTTTCAAGTTCTTTTTTCATTCTTCACACAATTTCATTTTTCAAATGTACAAACAAGTGCAACGCTACATATGCCTTCAAGGAAAGATTGTCCGCATTTCTCCCCGCCTTCAAGTGCGTTTATGACACGTCGGATGAACTAGTTAATTTCAAGTTTTATACTCCGATGAATGAGCAGAACAATGTCAATTTTACAAAGTTACATTAGTTGAGGATTATGCTACAGGTTCAAATTAATGTGAACAAAGTACATGTTAGTTCTCATTTGGCTGAGCAGCTGACAAAAATAATAAAGGAGGAGGAGTATTTTTATAAGGCTTGTATTAAAGTATTTTAGAAAAACAGTTTTCATAAATTGCTGCCTGTCTGTCCATGTGTTAATGACATTGTTCCTGTTATATACAGCATAAAACATTTAACATCTACACGTGTTGCCAGCAGCCATCAAATGTGGGGTAAGAACACATTGATCATAGTCATCAGAAACTGACAGAATATCAAATGCTTTGTTACCTTCATTTACGTTATTTTCACCCAGTGTCAGTCTCACTAATGTGCCAAAGCTTTGCAGCATTAGATATTATAATATCTGAAACACACCATCTTTTAAACATATTACACATGCAGATTTATTGATAGACAAGACCCGCTACTCAGACACCCTTAAGAGACAAAGTGAGTTGGTATGTCAGCCGACTCATGCCAAAAGATCTCATCTCTAAACAAGACGTGTGCCAACCTCTAGAGACATCTTGTGCAACAAAAAGGTCAAATATGTTTATGTTTCACTTCCCACAACTGAGAGCTGGAGAGCCTCTCCATGCAGAAACTGTGAAGTGCATCGAGACAGGCGCATAATCACAGCAGCTGCTCTGCTTGCTTCACCCTCTGCTATGAATACTTAAAAGCCTTTTAATTTCCTCTTGGCTGTTTCATCATGGATGCTGTTTTCTAATGCACAGAACAATAAGTATAAAGTCAAATCCACCCAAAACCCGAAATAGTTCATGGCACTTTTTGACTGTGCCCTACCTCTCCTCTTTTCCTCCACCCCTACTGCTTCCTGCAACCAAGATCCAGTCTGAAAGTTTGATGCTGCTTGTCATTCATAATTTAAACTAGACGTGCATTGTGTTCCGGTTTCCCCACTTCCACCTCTCCCTCCCTTAGTTCATTACTCCCCTGAGTAAGTTTCTACTCTTTCCATTCCTCAGCTCTTTTACTGTCACCTTCCAGCTCCTGTTCAAATGTATCATGATGGCCACCATGTTCACTCCCAGGTTCAGACCTTGTGACCCGAGGGACTTTACTCACCATAAGAGGAACATTGCACTGATATGATGATGAAAAGTGAAGTCACAGCTCATTGTCATACTGGCTGTTCTAGAAGGTGAGGAAGAACACTGAGACTTTGCAAAGCCAATTTCACATCACTGTACTCCAGTATTGTAGGTTATTCCTACATCAGAGTGAAAGAGAAAGAAAGAGAGAGAGAAATTTCACTCTGTAGCCAAGTCGATTAAATCATGTAATGCAAGCATAAGCTCAAGGGCAAACTCATAAAAGTACACTTACATAAATTGCTGTACTTAAAATATATGAAGTGATTTGTTCCAAACCTACGTAATGCTGCACTGAAGAAATATGACAGTTAGAAACCTGGACTCAAGGATGAAATCCCAAATAAAAAATGTTTATCAGTCCAAAATTTACTGAGAGGCAGTTTTCCAACAGGCAACATGTCATGACTGTTTTTTGACATGAATGTTCTGTGTTAAGTTTTACACAAGATTTAAGAACTCTTTGTTTTATCAGCTAAGCAGGGCTTAGCAATTATAACTGATAATAACTGTGCCCAATAATGGGTCCCTGATTTCAGACAGAGGTAAACAAAAGCAGCTTCTAATTTCTAGCCAACAGCCATTGATTTTGCCTGGAAAATAATGTTAGCAGTGAACTCCGTAGCTAGCTACTGTTGGTAAATAATGTTAGCATTGTGGCCAATTATTATTTGTATTGTGGACTGATCTGTCAAACCACAGTTTATAAAGTTGTGCTACTGCTCAGATGCTGAATGCACTGAAGCCGTCTCTATTGGCAGCAGCAATGCTGTTTTTATTTATTAAATATCTGTGTCTGTATTTATTGATATTCTGTTTGTAAATTCCTCATTTAATGATCCAGGTTATGATGAAAATGTAGCATAATTTGTAAAAAATGATTAAGTAGCCAATATGTTTTCGGGAAAGTGGGAATTATGTAAATATCTCACATCAAAATATTTCTACCAGACACACTGGGATTTTGGTGTTGTGTAAAAATGTTAAATATACAGTAAATTCAAAGTCTAAAGTTGCGCTAATTATTGCTAAAACTACTCAACACTAGTATTCTGAAAGAAAATCTCATCTGACAACAAAATGTTTACCACCTACTTCCTATATACTGTGCAAGTTGATGACTGATAAGTGACAGAGAGGAATTACAAAAAATATGTGGCTGATTTCAGCTGGTGAGCAGTGCCTTAGGCAGGTTTACATGCAAACACACATTCACATTCACTCACATTTAGAGAGCTAGTTATCAGTGCAAGCCTTCGAGCACTAATGAGATTTTGGATTCAAAGTGCTTTTCACCCCAAAATATTCCCAGAAGATCAGGGCCAGTGAACATAGCATGGTGTGCTTCATTACAGACTTACAGAGTCAGTCAAAAGTTTGGACACACTTTCTCATTCAAGTGAACGTGAAGGTGAGTCTAAACTTTTGGCTGGTACTTTAGATTCCAGTCTATTTTTACAAAAATCAAGCAGGCACTCAGTTTGTGTTCCCTTCCTGTATTGCTCAAATTGGTCAGGAAGCTCAATAGCATCACTCCTCCTAGGCAGCAGGACTTTTGATCAAAGAGATGTTTGATCAAATGAGATGATGAGAGGGAAAAAATATCACTTTTGCTCACACAGATCTTATGTTGGTTACATAATCTGACCATGTCTGAGTATTATCACAGTGACTGGCTTTGTGAGTCTGGTACAGAAGCTCAGTCTGGGTCTATAGAAGTGTATGTGTGTGTCTGTCTGTCTGTGTGTGTCTATGTGTGTAGTCTGTGCTTTCTTTTGCAGCAGCTGCTTCTCCAAGAACTTCTCCAAGAACTTCTCTTCCAGCTGAAATACCTGTTAGGAGAGCCGGAGGTGATTTCCTATTTCTATTTATTTTATTTTATTAGGGCCTGAGCCCCAAAGGGGCAAAGATCCTATTGTATTTCGTGTGTTTGTTTGTTTGTTTCTACTTTATTATTCCACCACTTCAACCCTAAATTTGACCCCTTAAACATGCTCAAAAACTCACCAAATTTGGTATGCACATCAGGTCTGGTGAAAAATTTGATAAAATGTAAAAATTAACCGCCAAAGTGCCAAAATGTGCTCAATAGTGCCACCTATGTATCTAATATGGCCACCACAGCCCGTAGGAATGTCATAGAGAGATCGAACTAAAACTCAATTATTTGTCTCATCAAGACCTACGAATCATATGTTGACACCCCTGACCTAAATCCAACAGGAAGTCCGCAATATGCCCATCAAAGTACGACTTTGTGCTAATTTTGGACCCCCAAGAAACACTATCTCCTCCTAGGGTGTTAATGGTATCGGCTTCAAACTTTAATACATGACTTATGACACTGTGCTGAACAAAAGTTGTTAAAAACTGTAATAACTCGAACAGTTAAGATATTATAAGCCCTGAAAGTTGGAGTGCCACATCACACCTTACAATGTAAACCAATGGGGAGGCAATCTCTAGGCATGGACTTTGTGTCAAACAAATGGTTCTGATGTCTAAACTATAAGTCTGACCACTTTGAAACCTGTATCAATGGATTCGCGACGTAATTTCCTACGAAAAAAATGTGATTTTTAATGTAGGATTTGGCCAAAGTCATCGGACTTATGAGGATATTTCACAAGAAGAGTGACATTCTCCTCTCCAACTGAGAGGGAGAGAGAGAATGGGAGGGGGGGATGGGTGTGGGAGTTGAATGGAGCTCACTGAGTGAGAGTGACAGTTAAGTGATAAAGTGCTGCAGAAAAATAAAATCAAAACTAAAATTTGTAGCTGTGTTCTGCAGTTTTTCCTTTATTAGGGCCCAAGCACCTAGCGGTTCGCTCACACTCTCCATTCAAATATATGAGTATTTTTCTGTGTCCAGCTGCAGTTACTTATTGTCTCTACACACCTGACAGTACACGTTTCAAACTTTGACCAGGTCATGTGGGTTAAAAGTCTTTACTTTTCTAAAAATAAACTTGATGAAAATTAGGAAACTAATGTCTGTCGCTGGTGATGTGATTTATTGACAATAAGCAACAACTGTTCAATGCTGCTGTGTGTGTATGTGTGTGTGTGTGCGTCCAAGATGTTTAACGACATCCGCACCTGGACATTCCCTGTTTTACTACAGTCAAACGTTACCGTCTAAGGTTACTTACAAAGGTTACTTCAAAACTCCAGGGAATTCTCCATCACTTTCTCACTGGCTCAAAAAGCATGACATCACATCACCTCATCGACTCAAACTTATAACCCATCACAAAAAAAAAGGAGGTGGGAGGAAAAAGGGCGGAAAATTCTCTGTAGGATGACAAGCCCGACAATCAATTTATCTATCTGGCTAGTCAGCAGGATTATGATGTCTAATTTTGCCAAGATGTACTATACTCAAATCATAAAAAATGTCTTTTCACTGTTCAGGAACTTAAGGGATAATATGCTCATGTCCTACTGCTATGCTGGAACAGGTGGTACTCTTGGGTGTGTAGCTGTCATCCTTGGACCCTGTGCTGCCATATACAGGAAGATAAATGTTGAGCCTTGTTCAGAGCCAGCTGTCACTGCAGTCCAAGCCTGTCCGGCTGAATTCAGCATCTTCTCCTGGAATCTTACATGGAAACTATACAGACTGCATTAGAAGCCTCTAAAAAACTTATTAGATTATCTCCTGTGGGGCCACATTAAAAACATTTGTGTTGAGCTGTTAATACTTTCTGAAGTGTTAAATTGGATCCAAACGTTACACAGTGAATCATCTCTATAACACAACCAGAGGGTTTTGTTGGGGCCTGCATTTTTTTAGGATTGTCGTTCCAGCTATTTTCATTGCTCGGTTCCAATGTATTCCAATGTTGCACTAATACAGTAATAATGCTATTCTGATCTGGCTCAGGCAGATTGGCAATAACTGCTATATTGAAGCAATACTGTGACTGCAGAGTGAACAGAATTGAGATTCCCAAATACCCACTGAGGTACTACTGCAACATAGTCTAAGCAATAACAGTAGTATGCGGTATAATTAGTTGGATTGAACAGTTTTGTATTGTAATATCAATGCAGGACAAATAGGATATGAATATTGATAAAAAATAACATCTGTATCAAGCAGCCACTACTATGGTACAAAGCTGAAGCCAGTATGGAAATATTAAGGTCCACTACCACTGATGGCCACTAGCTACATGGCTAAAAATCTCTGCCTACAATCAAGAACTATTCATGTGTCAACTAAAAATAAAAGTGCAACCTCTATTGAATTTGACTTGGTAGCTATTTTAAAGATTACTACTCCACTTATAATATATTAAAGTTTATAGAAAAGTGTGTTGTGTGATGCATTGGCCTTTATGTGACAGTTGGACAAGCATGCCTGTAACTTTTTGTAAAATAGACCATACATTTTCATCAGAAACTTTAGAAAGTGTAATATTTTAGTTTGACCACTTCGTATGATTTAGCAAGATATATCTATAGCCAAAACAATATCAGCCTATAGCCCCAAACACTAAAGAATAGCCTTTCTCATTAGCTAGCTTCACTATCTAGCCAGCTAATAGCTAGCTAGCTGGTCAGAACCATTTCTAAACAAATTAATATCACCAGAATGAGGTAAAGCTATTTCTTAATTTCTTACACACACACACACACATACATATATATATGTATACACACACAATTTCTTATCATGATAGGCCTAATGAAATAAAAGTGATAAAAGTTAGTTATAAAAACAGAAACACACTAAGGTTTATCCTTTGTAACCTTAACGGTAATTCAAATCAACTGAACTCCATTCACCATCTGGAGACATCTCCTTCAGTAATGGTGGACAAACTTAAGTATTTTCAGCCTCACAAAGAGAAATTAAATACAGTTGCCATGAGATGCTACCCAATATAGCCCAGTATAACTCACAGAGGGTGGTGAGTTTCAATAGAGATCTGGGCAACCAATGTGAAAAAAATCATTTAGTGCGTCAGTGCACACACATACATTGAGAAAGACACAAGTGTACACATGCACACACACACACAAAAGCAGATGTTATAGAGACACATTCACACATACAGCTGAGTCATATTATGACCAGAAAAGAACAGAAAAGTGCGGAGAGGATGTTCAGACAGAAAGGAGAAAGAAGAAGGAGGAGAGGTATGAGAGAATGCCTGAAAGAAAAAGATAAAGGACAGTAGAGAGACAAGACAGTCACAGTCAATGAGGCATGCAAGAGCAAAGAAAAATGTTTTTGCATTGGAATTATACCAATGCACACTGTCAGCCCGGCAGACTAAGTCAAAGCATTTCTTTGCAGCGCACATTTCCCATCAGTCCCACTAAGAGGAACAGCAAGCCCAGTCGGCAGAGATACCCCTGAGGTTAACTGTCCAATCAGTCGCTCCACTACCCGTCTCCACGGAGACAGCTAAAATGACATCATCGGGGGTGAGGGTTGATAAAGCAGCACAAACCGATAAGCAACCACGTCACCAGTGTCATGACCCACAGGGCACATACTGTGTGTATTCTGTTGCTTGTTTCACTTCAGTCTGTA
The DNA here is from genome assembly GCF_910596095.1 of Thunnus maccoyii. Classification (NCBI taxonomy): domain Eukaryota; kingdom Metazoa; phylum Chordata; class Actinopteri; order Scombriformes; family Scombridae; genus Thunnus; species Thunnus maccoyii. The sequence continues at coordinate 5,393,601 of NC_056536.1, read as the reverse complement.
CCATTTAATCTTCTAGATGTAATCCTCTTTGTCCTTTACATGACAACTCATATTTGTCAACATTAACATTATATACCACTATACAACAAACATGTAATACATGTGGGGTTTTTTTAATCTATTTTATCACTTCTTTCAGTTCTACATACACAGATTGACTCTCAGACACTGACTCTATGACCTGTACCTAACATTGACAGTTAACACAGATAGGAGACTGGGTTAATCAGTCTGTTTTGCCATCAGTACTGTGTCTCTACCACTGGTGCCATCCATCACCATCAAATCTGAAAACCCTCCAGCACTCATGTGTCACTCTAACATGCACTAACAGCATGACCTTTTCCTCCCTCAGTAAGATCTGACACATTTTCTATTTAATACCCAGAGGTCAACTAATCTGAGGAAACCCTGCACCAGGGAAGATTTAGTTGGGAAATGTCACAATTGTTGGAACAGCTTGCTAAATATAATATTACTAAATTGTAAGACACTCACAGGAATTATGTTCACTAATTATGTGAACTATACTTGATTCTGTCCAAGATTTTATATTGCTATTTTATTCCAGAATAAATAACCCTTAATATAGTTAAGCCCCACAGTGTGTGCAAGATGTCTTCAGCTCTCAAAATTTGGCTTAAAATATGGTCTACAGACTATTCATGATTCATCATGAATTATGATGAGTTACCAAAAAAAATCACAAAGTAAACTGCTTTTGGCAAATACAGCAGGTAATTTTGTTACCCAATTATCAACATTCATCTGTCTACTACTAACACAAACCCTTTCTCTTTCCCACACACATACACATCCAGTCCTACAAACACAAGTGGTACCCACACAGACAACCCGGTTGAATATTAGGCTTCAGCATAAAAAATAAGTACAATGGCTTTTAAGACTGTCCCCTTTGATCAGAATTTGAATTATCAATCTAATATAGGTAAAAATTAAATACTCAATCGGCAATCATCATTCAAATTTCTTATTGTATAAGCCGAATAGGCCTTGCTTGTACTCCAACTGGGGGCGTTTCTAAAATGTACTGTCCATCTGACCAATTGCATATCTGTTGCCCTTGCAGTAAACTAGGCTAATGTTGTTATCTTTGCTAACACAAAATGGAGTAAACTAGTGTGCAGTGCTTACCCCAGCTTAATCGTGATACCAAACCATCTAAGAAGTAATGTGAGAAGACATTTTGGATTCTGCTCTGTAGATGGAGAAATCTTGTTTAAAGGTAAAACTGTTTGCTGACTTTTAAAATGCGCCTGCCTTACAGTAACGTTAGCTTGTCTCAAGTGAGGCAACAGAGGCACTGCGACTGAGCGGAACAGTATTCATTCCACAACATTTAGAATAAGGCTACATGGGTTGTGTTCAAATAAATCTAAATGAACTCTGTGTTACTTCAAATTAATTTCAAATCCCAGAGGCTTTGTGTGTTAAGAATGATGTTTGAGTTAGTGCACCATAAAAAAACGACATGTGCATGCTACATCAGCCTGCCATGTCCATCTGTTTATTTGGTAATGCCAGACTTGGGTTTTAATCTACAGCAGGACTGAGGTCATAGTTGACACACACACACACTGGGCTACAGATAATACCAATGCATGACTAGTTTAACTGGAACAGGGTGGGTTTGATTTTTCCTACAAATCCCTATAGTTGGAGGGTTCAGTGTCTTTCAGGCTGTAGCTATGCATTTTATAATTCTTACAATGAATATGTGCAATACAGCATTTTATTTGTAGCACAAGATGAAAATGTTAATTTGATTCAAAACTGTGATTGATATTCAAATTTTTCATAACACTTGACACATTTTTACCTCCACTTCTCCATTACACCATTATACGTCTGTGTAACACTGTCATTAAGTTGCACTGATGGGCAGGCTCTTTTTATTTATTTCATTTTAACGGTCTCACACTGCAGTAATATTGAGTGATGCATCTCCCTGCAGAGAGGAGAGAGAGTGAAGCCAACAGCTCATATTGCATCTGAAGTTTTCTCCGAACACAGCAGTGTACTGGTCTATTCCATGGAGGTAACTTATGAGACAAGCAAGAACATAACAAATCAAGAGACAAGGAGAGAAAAGTAGAAGAGACAACAACCTCCACTAAGCAACCAGGGAAAATAAGTAGGTCAGATTACTAAAAAAAAGAAGGGAGACAGGTTTGGGTTGGTGGGGTAATGAAAAGAAAGAAGACGTGTTGAGATGTGAAAAGTGTTAGAACGGATATGTCTCCTTGTAGAGAACAAGCCTGTTGTAAACATAAACAGAGATATATCAGCAGATTTAGGAGCTGCCATCGATGACTGTTTTTCTTCCTCTGAAACAGGTTGCCTGGAAACAAGACTTAAACAACTAAAAATGAAAAAAGCAGAAAGGAGATGAGATTTTATTCAGAATTACAAAGAGGCAAAGACTAAAACTGGAATGTGAATGATCCAGTTAGTTGCCTCAAAAAAGTATTTCTGCTTTATTAGATCTGACACTGTGAAGAATGTCAGGTGATGGTCAAACAGCGGCAGGTAGTGTGACTGAATGCTGCTCATTGAGGAGGAGTTGCACTCAGGTATACTAGATAAAGGTAAAATATCATTTAGGGCAAAATATTAATTATAAAAATATTAGTATGCAAGCATCTTTCAGGCTACACTGTTGCAACTGCAATTTGCAAATGCTGGCATATTCAAAACTAGGGCTAGACATTTAAAAATCAATGTAATTGCAATGTTTATCACTTTCTTTTGTTTGTCATTCTACTAATACACATGGCACCTTTTTGCCACACCAGCTGTTAATTCATGTGTGCAGTTTTGTGTTCAGAATTTAAATGGTTTGTAAACCACACCCATGTGGCACAGCCAGCACTGTTCTCATCTGGTTCAGAGTGCACCAATTTGTTTAGTAATTGCATCCCTCTGCTATCTGATTTAGATTTCCTTCTCTCTCTCTCTGCAGCTGTTGTTTCACATTTGCTCAAATTCATACACCTTATAGGCAACAAACTTTAATGGATAATTCTAGTTTATTACAACTTGGATCTTGTTTTTGTAGTTTATGCCATCACAAAGTACAAAAATATATATATATATATAAATATATATATATATAAATATTATAATATATATTATATATATATATATTATAATTATATATATAAAATTATAACATAACATAACAATTTCTACTCAGATTCCTTTCCCTAATTGCAAAGGTAAACTGTGCACGCAACTTTGACCCAGGCAAGTACCATAGGTCTAAGTTGAACCAGGAAGTTGGGCTGTAAGCTGTGATGGATATTCACATACATGCACACATTTACAGACGATTTATTGCAATAATTTTACCATTGGCCTTCGTTTTCCCATCTAGATACTGGGTTGATCAACTTCGTATCTGATCATATAACTGCTTGTGTGTCTTAACCTGTAAGACTTCTTTTTTAGCAATGAAGCTACATTCCCAGATTTCAGCAATTCACTTGATATGACAACTGTAAAATAAGCAAATTTGCAAATGTACAAATTTTAATAGCTTAGAACTATCCTGTAACTTCTACGTAGACATTGAACTAAATAAACTGCAGAAGTGCAGATCTAAAAATTGCTCAGTCTCCAAGTATCTTAGTACTCTGAAAGCCCCAAAGAAGCATTAATTCAAGAACATATATCAGCAATGGCTCCTTCCACTTACTTTTATATGATCAGATGTTATGAGATAATATGTTGGTGTGTATATTCGAGTGCGTGCACAGGATGCTTGTGCATGATTCATGGTCAACAGCAGCCCTGAGTCATGGCAGAGCAGAAACATTAAGAGATTTTCACAGCAGGACAGGACACAGAAGAGGTGGAGCTCAGCACAGTTTCCTTCTTCTACTCCCCTGCTTCTTTTGTAAATCTCCTCCTCTGTCCACTCTCCCTCACTGCAAACAGTAGTTTCCTCTTAATCCTGCTGTTGCTCTGTCCATATCTGTCACTGTGTATCTCTCTCTCTTTTTCTCTCTTCCTTTGCAGCATGAGCCGCAACAGGGCATCTAGGGACTTGCTGTGCCATTCAGCTAAATCTCCCCACCCAGCCCAGCAGTTTCCCAGCAGACGCTGCTCTCTTCCTTAAATAGATAGAGAACCCACAGAGGGAGGGAGGGAGGGAGGGACAGTAGACAATAGAATACAGAGAATAAACACAGAGAAGGCCAGTGGGGCGGAGGGGAGGGGGGTAGATGAAAAACAGAGAAATGAGTGGGCATAGTAGTAAGAAAGGATGGAAGATGGGAAAATTTCATGTGCCAAAAATATATCTGGCTGGCAAAGTTATGTTGACTAATGAGCACTGTGGCAGTAAAAGCACAATGTAATAAAGAAACTAATGTGAGGTGAGAGAAGGACGGCGGCATTCAGAGCGGAGAGAAGATGGAGAATGAGAGGGAAAGAGACACGATTGCATTTGTATGGCTGTAACCCATGGCGTGCTTATTTAGTTCATGAGAGAGAGATCTCAAAGGATACAAGGAGTTACATCTTTTCTTTTTAAATTTTTACCTCAACCTAGTAAACGTTTCCTGAAGAGTGCAGCCTAGTGTTCTTACTTAACCAAGAAGAAACTCATATTACATCATTGTCAGCTGCTATGATTTCAGTTGTTATCCAGTTATATCCCACTTAAAGCTGGGAGCAGACCTGACAATCATTCACCATATGTGATGACTGATTAACATATTTTTAGTTATTACAGTCTGAAAGACTATTGAATGATCTCTTCACAGGTGACAAGAACAGGCTACATCACATAGTTAAATTGGCCAATAAGATTTAAACTGATTGATCCATCTTCTGAAAGAGAGCTATTTCAAAGGCTCGAGTCATTTTAGAGTCTTCTTCATCCTTTGTATGGAGACTTTGAGCGTCTCCCTCTGGACAGAGATTCAGACTACCAAAGGCAGATCTAACAGGGTGAGAAATTCATAGACTCTCAGGATGCTCAGGATGAGTCAGCTGATGATCAGTCTTTCAGATAATTATTGGTGGGTGATGGTGATCTAGTTTAAACTTTGGATGATTAGGTGGGATGATAACGGATGTACTCCAGGTTATGCTGTCACAGATTTGTGTTATGTGAGCTGGTGTGGTGGGATTTAGCTTTTATTTTACATATTGTAATATGTTTTATGTATTAATTATGTTTTATGCTCAAGTCTGTGTATTATGTGTTTTACCTGGCTGCAAGACTATTTTCCCCCTCGGATACAATAAAGGAATTGTTTGACATTTCAGTAAATACACTTATTTGCTTTCTACCAGAGAGTTAGATGCAAAGATTGATACCACTCTCATGTCTGTATGCTAAATATGAAGCTACAGCCAGCAGCCGGTTAGCTTAGACTGGAAAACGGAGGAACCCGCATTTTTTGGCAGGATGCAGTAACTTCCTGGCCAAGGAATAATCTGGTTGATTTTGTAAGAATTAAATAAATTAAACCAACCAGATATAACGGATTAATTAGTGATTTTAGAGGTGCTGGTAGGTGGATTTTGTTACCCACTGATGGAGACAAGCTAGCTGTTTCCCCCTCTTTACAGTCTTTGTGCTAAGCTAAGCTAACCAGCTGCAGGCTGTGGCCTCATATCTAACTGACATATGTAAGAGGGTATCAATCTCCTCATTTAATTCTTCACCAGAAAGCAAATGAGCGCATTTCCCAAAATGTTGAAGTTGAAATTGACTGAAAAAAACATAAATACACAAAAAATGTCAGAAAGAGTACAATACAATCAATGAAAGCACAAATTCTCATTTGTGACTTTACTGAGACACAAATGGACATCCATCAATAGGTGTTGAGAAAAGAAATGAAGGAAACAAATAGTAATCTGTGTGAGCTGGTGGATGGAGAAACTTTGACAACAAGTGCTAAGAACAGTAGAGCTGAAGATGTGCAGACTTTGTAAGAGAAAGCTGAACTTAGGCTGAACCATGGTCTGCACTGAAATCTGGATGAATCAGATCATTAAAAATTACTCACTAGAGAGCAAACTATTTTTCAGTTTATTCACTTTTTGGATAGTTTTTCAAATCATTTTTCCATACACTTCCAAAGTCAAAGACCATCCTTGATATAACAGGGGGTACAATTTCTTGTAATCACCAAACCAAAGTCCCACACCTAGGTCATGTGATGACACTATAGCCACTTCCTTTCACTGATGAAGCTGGTTAGCTTAGCATAAAGACTGGAAACAGCTAGCCTGGTTCTGTCCAAATGTTACAAAATCCCACACCTAGGTCATGTGATGACACTATAGCCACTTCCATTCACTGATGAAGACCATGGGATGCTATTGAAAAATAATGTGTCTTTGTGTTAAAAACGTTTTGTTACATATTATTTATCTTGTTCATACCTATGATATCAGTTGTCCAGAAATACAGTAGGCTACTGTACAAAAGTTTTAGGCACTTTAGATGTTTAGAATCTTAGCCATTATGCAATACTATCAGGGAGGTGTCTGATTGGCCCCAATTTTTTTCTGCAACATGACAATGACCCCAAACATCCAGCCAGAGTCATTAAAAACTATCTTTAGTGACTAGAAGAACAAGGAGTCCTGCAACAGATGGTTTGGCCCCCACAGAGCCCTGATCTCAACATCATGGAGTCAGTCTGGGATTACATGAAGAGACAGAAGCAACTGAGGCGCCTAAATCCACAGAAGAACTGTGGCAACTTCTCCAAGATGCAGGAACAACCGACCTGCCAAGTACCTGAAAAACTATGTGCAGGTGTACCCGGGAGGACTGCTGCTGTTTTAAAGGATTAAGGAGGATTTCTTCTGTTTTCTGCACTTTGCATGAAGTTAGCTCATAAATAAAAACTATTCATGGAATTATTTTTGAAAGCATCCTCACTTTACTTTTACTGCCTAAAACTTTTGCACAGTACTGTATGTCTGTATAAAAATATAAAGCTACAGCCAGCAGCTGGTTAGCTTAGCATAAAGACTGGAAACAGCTAGCCTGGTTCTGTCTGAATGTTTCAAAATCTGAAGCTCCCTAATTCATAATTTACATCGTGTTTGTTTAATCCATACAAAAACGTGTTAATAAAATAACAACTTTCATGATGTCAAATCCAGCAGATAGATGCAAATAAGCATATTTTCCAAAATGTCGAACTATACCTTTAACAGCAATGAATGGCAGCATCTAACCAAAAGGCATATCTTTACAATCCTATGGTACACCTCCTGGTATGGTATATCTCCCATCTTTCAACAGCAACTGACCCAGATTGGAAAGGGCTCAGTGCGTCTGCCCCTTCAGTAGCTGTTTTAAATCTTATTATCCATATTAATGAACTAATGTTTTATTGACCACAGACCAGGGCAAATTATTTAGCTACTATTCACTTGAGGTTACTTTAGAAAAGAGAGTAACAACTGTGTTGCGAACTTCTACATTATGAAGGCCATCTGTTAAATTGTACATTTTTGTGATGTTGAGCACTGCTTCCCAACCTTTTTTTTATTTATTTATTTTTTTTGCTGTACCTGCACAGCCCTGTCAGGTGAACTCAAGTACCCCCTCATTGACGCTACACGTCATGCTACTCGTGTTAATTTTAGTTGGATTTTGAACTGGATGTTATTATTAAGGAGATTGTTACAATCATTTTTTCATACAATGCAACTGTCAATGTTTAGGTTGGTTCAAGCTTCTATTTATAACCTGCCACGAGGAGTGTCAGGAATTGGACATCTCAACCATTTCTCTATCACTTTTTTTTAATCACACACTCTTATCCATCACTATTGCTATATAAACCCCTTTCCGTTACTTTTAACTATTTATTTTAATGATTTATCCATTACTTCTATCTTCTTTTTTTAACCATTTATACATAACTTTTAGCTTACTGATTGATTCAATATGTGCAAATATTTCTTTAACAATATCTTACTGTGTGGTTAATGTTGACATTTTCATCTTGGGGAGTTCATTGGAGCCTAAAAGGGTGTATAGTTTTTAACAGATGCTGTGACCAAACCATTGCAAACAGGTGACAAAAAGGCAAAGCACCCTGTGCAAATGAGGGCTAAACACTGCTGTATCAAACAGACATTAGCTGTTGGACCTTTGTCCCCTGCCTTCCTTTCTTCCTGGCTCTCCAAGTCAGACTTACAGGGTCCTAGTGGCTCCTAGAGGCTGCCGATCAGCTCCAAGATGGGTAAGAACAGACCTCAGGGACCGGTAATGAAGTGTCAAAGAGGTGAGGGACATAATGAGTAAGAGAGCCAAATGTGGAGAGAGAGAGAGGTACGGAACCTGTGTTAGAGTTGACAAAACTGATGAAAGCAGCACTTTACTTGCTGCATAAAGAATGGCTCTGGGGCTGAATGCCAAAGAGATTTTCTCCTCTCACTTATTTGCAGAGTATCAATTAATCTGCAGTGAATTACGCCATCTGCATTACAATCATTAAACTTGAAGATGGTGTGTTCTCCATAGACAGATGTGACAGGTCAAATAGGCGAAGTCCTTCAGGCTGTCATACTTGGATTCTAGGAGAGTGTGATGGGCATTTTTCATGATTTTTACACATTTTATTCACTAATAGATGAGTAGAATAATCAAAATAATCAGTCACAGCTCTGGTTAGTATGCCTACTGTGTATAAGTCCATATTTTCATGACAAATCAGAGGCCCCTGTGCCAACTTTTCACAACCCCTGCCAGACAAGAGCTTATATCAAAGCCTATGTTTCTGGTGGCAGGAATCACATGGAGCAATCAAACAGCAATCAGTTTCCATGAACTGATGTATCTCAGTGCCTGTAGCAAACTTGAAATAATACCCACTATTCCATGTGGCAGCAGTCACACAAAAGCAATCCCACAGCATCAAAGTCTGTGCTTCTGGCAAACACAGAAGTGGAAGCAATCATAGAAAATAATCAAATAGCTATGTCTCCACTGAGCTGGCTTCTCTCTGCACTTTTAAAACAGTCGATACTGAACTAATCATACTTTAAGCCATTACAGTAATTATTCCATTAAACCTTCCCCTTCCTCTAAATTACTTCCGGTGTGTTTTTCACTAATTTTAGCCTGACAGTTATTTTCTTTAAAACATACTGCTGTTGTCATATGAAGCTCCACAACAACATATGATCATCCCAGGAACAAAAAAGGTGATCTTATAAACCCTGATTTTAGCAGTATCTTTGCTGCTAATTGATTTTTGCTGTGCAGGTTTTTACTCTGTTTATTTGGTTGAATATGATATATACAGATGTAGGATGTCACATTCATCTACTCTTGATTTCATTCACATAACTATCTATGCCACACCACTCAGTAGGGCTAGAGTGAATATTAATTATGTGGTGGTTTCATTGGAGAAACAAAAGTTTTAGAACACTATTATCATTACTGCAGTGATTTTAAGGCATCATTTGTTGACATTTTATTGTCATGTGTAGTTGAAATAGAGCCGTAAGGTCCAGCATTGGAATACCCTTTTTGTATAATAAATCTGCAGGATAAACTACTTAGAGCTAATTTACTGACCTAAAACAGACTTTTCCCTGCCCCTGTAGCAACTATGGGCACCACAAACCATACATTAATAATACATTATTTTTCAACATCAAATATGTAAAAGAGTCTCGATCAGGGGCAAAGAATGTTGTTCAAATGTCCCTGTTATAAAGTGTAAGACGGAAAGATCATCCAAAACAGAGAATGAGTGAACATAAGAGGGGGAAAAAATCTTCACTATCCTATTTTCATGATTTTTTACATCCTGTCTCAGATTTCAGGGCATCGAGTATGTGAAGTTGCCCAGAGGAGATTTTGACAAAAGGTTAGGTCAGAAAGAAGTCCACTCTGCCTTGCTGTAAGTTGTGAAAAACCTAAATTCTTTTGACTTGCGTATTTAATTGAAACCAGTTTTGTCTTCAACATTATTAAAATGTAGTTTTAAAGGTCCAGTGTGTAATATGTGTGGTATTTAGCAGCCTCTAACCTTGAGGTTCTAGATTGAAGCACTCCACCGCTCACCCCTCCCCTCCCTAAGACTTTGGAGAGATTCCAGAAGCTACAGTGTCCTTCAAGGACAAGAAGCTATTTGCTGAAGATGTCATCGTCCACGACAGCTCCGAGCATTTCTAACAAGTCAAGCGATGAGGTGAAGATGTATTCAATTATTTAGTCTATAATACTATAGGTTATAGCTCACAAGTAAGATAGCAGTTATGAGTGTTTTATTGTTTTGGTAATACAAGCTAACATTAGCAACATCATGCTAAACAAAACTTTATTTTATTCTAACGTTAGGCATTATTGATAGCGAGATAGCGTTGGCAGGATAACGTTACATATTTTATTATCCATTTGCAAAGTCAAGTACTGGAGGTTAGAGGAGGAGGAAGAGGGCGAGAAAGAGGGTGAGTTAGCAGTGCTGCGCAGGCAGGGCCAGGCGAGGGAGGAGAGCAAACACCAGCACCGCGGAAGCAGGGGAAGAGGCTGGAAACCCTCCAAAGGGACCGAAGCGACTGAGTTTGTGACGTTATTTATACAATTATTTTATCATATTCCTACCCGTTCTGCATGATATTAAAAATGCCAATACACACAGCCTGCTCAAGGCGGGAATACTGTAATCTGCCTCGCTGTTCTGTTTAGCCCGTGTTCAAACCAAATCAGACAGCGCAGCGCACAGCTGCAGGGTTGAAGAGGTGTGTGGGTGTGTTTGTGCTTTAGAAGCTAACTGCTGTGAAACAATCAGAAAATAATGTTTGTTAGTTGCATGCAAGGCCTAGTTACTGGATGTAACATGTGTTAAGCCTGCTAACATTAACCTAGCGGTGTGGCTATGCAGTAACCTGACTATAAGCAACAAGGACATCAATCAATCAATCAATCAATTTTTATTTATATAGCGCCATATCACAACAGAAGTCATCTCAAGGCACTTTTCACATAGAGCAGGTCAAGACCGTACTCTTTAATTTACAGAGACCCAACAATTCCCCCATGAGCAAGCACTTGGCGACAGCGGTAAGGAAAAACTCCCCTTTAACGGGTAGAAACCTCAAGCAGACCCCGGCTCTTGGTGGGCGGCCATCTGCTTTGACCGGTTGGGTCACAACAACAGTTCAATGTATAACCTTAACCAAATCAATACACATACAGTACATTGTTTGAGTTAAACATTCTTGCTTAGCCGTACTATGCTTCACTGTGTTGCTAGGCTATGCCCAGTTGTTACCAGTTCATGAAGGAAGAGATGCTTTGTGGTGTCCTGCTTTGTAGCCGGTGAATCCGTGGGTGAGTCAGGCTGAGGAAGCTTTGGCTCTGAAGCTGAAAGATGCAGGCGTTGCTGGGGAGAGAGCACTCCAGTCGTGCAGAGGGCCCAGGTCACTCCTTTGTGTAGAGTTAGTGGGAAGCTAACTCCATTTCACAGCTCCTGTACTTGTTAAACTGGCCAGCAGACTTGTGTGTTAGCTGCTGGCACAAGGAAACTTAGTTTCTGAGTCTTAGGCAGGCTCTTGCGTCTTCTGCCGTAAAGAAGAAAGTATGTGTCTGCTGTGAGCAGGCCACACAAGAGAGCAGAGAGCTGCTCCAGCAGCTGCTGGAGGTGTGAAAGACCAAGCAGCTGCTCCTGCAGCTGAAGGAGACAGAGGGCAAGGAGCTGCTCCTGCTGCAGCTCATGGAGAAAAGAGAGAGATAAGAGGGGAATCTCTAGTTTTGATAACCTGGATCCACGGGTGGAGCTTCACACTTTGCGAACCCCCAGGGCTCAGGTTTCTTGGAGTCTTGAAACGTGGTAAACTGTGGTCCACATGTAGTCCCAACACTGGACCACGACTGGCTTCAAACTAGTTGTGAGGTCACAAATCATGCTCGTAGATACACGCTTTAAACTGAGAATTGATATGAGCAGAAACTTTCCACTTTCCGCAGATGAATACAAAACAGCCTTCTAGTGTTGAACTCTGCACATACATTATTCTGCACAGTGACACTCAAACATCCATGTTAAGTAATTATAAGCCAAACATGTTTTTGAGTGGAGGGGACATTAATAACAGAATTTATACTGGTCTACGCAAATCTTAAGAAGTTTATCTAAGTTTTTGCTCTAATTAGAAAAACTAATTTTGCAAAACAAGCATAAATATTGAAATATTACATAATGTATGTTATTAAATGCTTCAAAATATCAACGCTTGTTTAAGCCATACTGCCCAACCCTATTGCACAATTTGCTGCATTGAGCTGGGGATGAGCCATGGTCTTACACGAGTCCTGCCAGGTTTCAGGCTTGCTATTCTAAACACACACTGCTGTTGCTGCTGGAAAAGCATTTGTTTCTTTCCCCCAGAGGACCTACCTCTGTTCCCACTATATCAATGGCATGTAAAACAGCTAAATGTCGACATGTTTCCCAGAGCTCTACTGTCCACCACCATCCCTCTAATAAGAACCCTCCACCCCTGCCTCAGTTGTACTGGGTCAATGGGCCTAATGAGGGGAATCATGTAAACTATAAAATGTAATTAAACAGTAAGGCTGCTGCTGTCATACACACACACACACACCTGTTTGCCTGTGCCTTTGTGTGTCTTTAAGAGAATCCTGATGCCACATGCTGTACTGAGAGCTGTTTTAATTAACATGGCAGTGGCCTGCTGACATGTGGACCAGCCTCAAGGAGAAACAGGCTCACACACACAGTAAAGTCTGCATCTTCACAGGTGGAAGGAAATGAGATGATCACTCTTCAACTGAATCTTTTAGTCCCTTTATGCCTTGCATTAAAATGTGTCTCGTATCCAGATTTTATCTAGATACAGTATGATTTAACCTGATTACATTTGCACCTGGCATTAATATGTGTCTCCAGTGTCCACATTGAGATCCAACTGAGATCTGATCACTCTGTCCAGCTCATACAACCTAACGTCACATCCTCCTCTCATTTGTGTGGGTCCAAAAAAACAAAAAACACACAGACAAAAAAAAAGATGTTAGCCATCTGTGAAGCTGCACTACTGTATGAACTTTTGCTTGCTTTTTGAAGCAGGAGAAGAAGCCATCTCGTCTTGACTCCATCCACGAGTGTCTTGAATATCAAAAGCTTTCTTGCCAGTAGCTTAGCTTGCCAACTAGCTAATGGTTGCTACCTTGCTGTCTTGGATCAGTCACACGTAGTTGTTGTATGTGGATTGACAATGCAGTCGCATTTACACTTGTGTTCAGTGTGGTCACAATGCATCCCTGACCACCTCTGGAGGTGGTTTGGCCGATCGGATCACAATCTGTCCTCAATGCGCCTTGGATGCATTTACAACTGTACTTTCATGTGGTCAAACACTATCCAATTGCAATCAAATCACCCAAAACACATTTTAATGCAAGGTGTCTCTCCTCCATCCTGACTTCATTTTAGTCTCATTATATTTCAGAACACGGCAATTAAAGTTCCAGTGTGTAGGATTTAGTGCCATATAGCGGTGAGGCTGTAGATTGCAACCAATTGAATACCCTTCCCCTCCCCCTCCCCCTCCCCTTCCAAGTGAATCTATAGTGACTGCGAAAGGCCCTCTCTAGAGCCAGTGTTTGATTTGTCCATTCTGGGCTACTGTAGAAACATGGCGGTGCAACATGGCAGGCTCTGTGCAAGAGGACCCACTCCCTATGTAGATATAAAGGGCTCATTCTAAGGTAACGAAAACACAGTAATCTTTCTTTTTATGGGATTATACACTAAGTACAACATGCTTATGAATATTATATTCCATTTCTGCCAAGTCCGCCCCACTAGATGCCACTAAATTCTACACGCTGCACCTGTAAAACACTGACTCACGTTCTGTGCCCTGCTTGAGCTGCATATTAGTTATTTTCTCTACATACACCATCTTTGCTTTAGTCCTCTTCCCATTTCTCTCTCTTCCCCTCCCTCAGACATCTCATCCAGGCCTAAAAGTCACCAGTGTTGGCAGGCTGGATCTCTAAACTGTCCACTGTAAGCATTCCACTTAATCCTCTGATGGGAATATTGGCTCAGTTCCATGTTCATCTGCCTGGTTAATGGCTGTAGCTGGCTGGTGTGTGTGTGTGTGTGTGTCATATCTGTCCCACACATACCACCTTAATCGTATTTAAGGACATGTTGTACTGCACACTCAAGCTCTAACACTGTCCTGCAGCACTGTCCTCATTTATAAAAGTATGTGTTGAACAAGGTCTATATGTGTCTGTAGGAACAAGAACATTGGTATTTATCAAACATGTGCATTCACACCTTATACGAAATGAACAATGATACATCTCACCATACAGGCTCATTAATATACTGAAACACCCCTAGAATGCCTCGCATGGTCAACCACACCCCTCTCAAAGTCCCAGTAGCCTTAACATAGAGTTATATTACATGCTGTGGACAAAAGTAACAACTGAGACAGACAAAGACAAAAGACATCACACACAATCAGATACTGCAGCATCGCAGGAGTGTGTGTCCGGGAAAGCTTCCCAGCATACACTGCAGCAACTGTCACATTTTATGTGTGTTCCTGCATTGTGACTAGTATTTTACATTGTGTTCTACAACTTAACACCGTTTCCACACGTCATTTGTTGTCATACAATAGATTAATATACATGAATACAGTAAGACTGCAAATGATGTGGCATGCACAGTTTGTCAAGTTCTCCCTACCATTGCACAATTAGCTGTTTAGAGCTGTAATGATTGGTTGATTAATCAGCTGTATAAGACCATATAAGTCTATAAACACCATTTCAACAATCAGTTAGTCAGTTCAATGATATTTCAAACAAAAAACCCCAAAATCATATGATTCCTGCATTTCAAATGTCCCGATTTCTGCTTTTCTCTGTTTAATGTTATTCTAAACTGAATATTTTCAAGTTTTGGGCTGTGGGTCAGACTCTGAAAAACTGATGGACATTTTCTTATTACATTTTGATATTTTAGAGACTAAATGATTAATCGAAAAAATAATCGTTAGTTGCAGCCCTATGGTGGTTTGTTGAAATGTTTCTATGTCCATTGCTTCCCCAAAATAAAGGCTTGAAAACTGTAGGTTGCTGCTGAATTAGCTAAACCAAACTTTACATTTGACACCTCTACAACTGGCTTGTCCAAAGATTTTAAAAAATGAAGACAGACAATGGGGACAGGAAAAAAATGACTTCACTTTATGTGATGGCCACATAAAGAATTGCATTACACAAAATAGACTTTATGCACTGCACTACTGCAGTGTAATTCATGGATTACGGATTAGCGTTTTTTTTTTTTTTAAATTGTTGCACTTTTAACAGTTTCAGCATAACAAAAAATATATCTGGTGTAGTTAAATGAATTAAAATTAATGGTGCCGAAATGTAACAAAAATAAATCAGCAATTAATGCTGATTGATTACCGTGTTATTATATGGAGCAGTGCTGTATAGAAACAAGGTTAAATAGAGCATTATATAGAGCTGATTACATTATTTTACTCTGAAAGAAATGATTTACTTGTTTTCCAAATAAAAACAGAAATGCGTGTCTTCAGGAACAACCTATCAAATATGCATACCTGGATGTCAGTTAGTTTGTGTAACTTAGAACTTGCTTTACCCACAGTTACACCTGGGAGTTTGTTGGTGGTCATAGTCAGGATAGGGATAGTCAAGTAGAAGAATCAGATTCTATGTGTGAGTGTGCATATGCATGGTTTAAGCACAAAACTGTGCACACATGGTTGATAGATAAGGCCCCAGGTCATCATCAACTCTGCTCAGGTGATGCTTGCATCCAGCACAAATTACAGCCAGTTCAATAGCAAAACAAGCTTCAGTTCCTAGATCACAACATCACATCACTACATGCAACGAATAACGATGCAATTAAAGGATACTAGTCACACTACTTTCAATATATCACCGTGAAATGACCAGAAAATGATGGTATAATAGAGAAAAGTCAGGAAAATACACAGAACAAGAAGATAAGAGAACAGCAGAAACAGGCAGAGGAGATGTGAAATGTTGTCATTCACCCTGAGAACCAGCTTTGTCAAAAATAAATTTCTGCTCTTGTTATGTGGAGATAGTCTAGCTTCAGGACTGTGTCTCTTCTTGTGGGCTCTGACCCGTGGTTTGAACTTTGGAGTAAATTTAGCTTTAAAGTGGGCGGCTCAATTGTTTATGCAGCACAAAACAACAAACACTGATAAGAAGAAATGTATTTTCCTCCTCCAAACAGAACTGATGGTTAATTAAAATTATTCATGGATAAGACAAACCAATTTCTAATGCTTATTTGGTTTGAAAAAACATTATCATGCTTTTTAAAATCATCTATTCATATCTAACAAGCCATTGTACCCAATAAAACATCAATAGCAAATTTCATACATCAGTAATTTCATGCACAGACAGCCCATTTGTCTTTGTCCCTCACTCCTTGTGCACCAGTGAAGGTGAAAGAGGCAGCACTGCTCTGTCAGAGCAGACCGCAACCTTCCTGGTGAGTCCTGATTGGTGGCATTTTGGCATTTTGCTGGCACAATGAGAGCTGCCACCGCACTATGCTTCTCTGCTGGATCCAGCAAGACAGGCCCAGACGCTGCATGTCAGCAGTAATCCTCATTATGCAAATCAACTCACACCAAGTTAGGATGTCTCATTGCAGGTCGGATGGGGAAACCGACACAGGGAGAAAGTGGATGAGAGGAGGAGGAAAGGTGTATTGAACAAGTTGGAATCTGTTAGAGGAGCAAACAACCTCTTTAGTAAACCAGACAGCAGCAAGAGGAGGGAGCGCTTTAAGCTGTATGATGCTTCTCTTAAAAAGGAGTGAAGGTGGAGACAGAGGAACAGAGTGTGAGAGAGCAGCAATCGCATCAATCCCGGGAGGAGGAAGAGGACTCTCTCCACCTTAAGACACGCACTCAACTCTGTGAACGCAGAGAGCAAAAAGTTAAGGTTGCTTTACAGCTAAAAACAGAATAAAGACACAAACTCTCTGCATCCAGATGTTAGGCAGTGCAGAAGATTACACCAAGTTGTCTAGAAAAGACGCATCCCTCTAAACAGCTGCATGGATTTGCCCCGCAACCTCTCCTCCTAAATCCTTGAATCTGCGCCAAAAATCACGAAACACAAATGAAAAGCTTTGCACTCCAGCATCACTTCACTAAATCCTACGCAGACTCAAAGTCCCTGCAGTTGATATAATTTGCTATCCAAACTTGCAGAAAGCAGCTCATGTCGACTACATAACTACTGACTGATAAAACAAAATCCATTAGATGTAGAGTCCTGCATACTGACCTGGTGGGATTATTTTGGATATGGCGTCCAAACAGATTTCTAGCGATATTGTGTTTGATCCTCGTCCACCATTTTATCGCTACAACTGCATTATTAGACTTTAAACATAATAAGTGTCCATACCCATTTGACGCCCTGTAGTTGCTGTCTCACCGCAACGCCCAACAACAACGAGAGCATCTCGACCAACATAGCACATGTGTGCGCAGCTCAAGAACGTATTACATCAACCTTCCACATCTGAAGTCCTCTTAGCAGTGTCAGGGCACGATGTACCCGCTTCACGAAGTCGGCAGGCGCGCCTGTGCGCAATGTGGCGACTTAAAATAAACGCAGAGAGGTGGAAAGTTTGGTGAGAACAGTCCTTACCTTTCTGTCCGGCGATGGACTGCAGGCGCAGTCAGCGGTGCGTCGGAGCTCGCCGGAGTAGGTCCGCGTAAACGTTTGGACACATCTTTTGGTCGAGCAGAAGAGGACAGCTGATGAGAAATATCGCTCCTGGTGTGTACCTGTTCAGCAAAAGCATCCGGCGAAAGCAAAAGTACGCATCGTCCTCCTTCCACTGCTTCTACGGCTCTCCCCTTCCCGTCTCCTCCCCTCGCTCACCAGTGCGCATTTACGCAATCCCGAAACACCGCCAACTCCTGAGTTCACTGTGCCCGCTGTCCCTCCACCATCCTCAAGTGACAACAGCCGACTCACCACCATTTTGGCCTTAACAATTTAAACGCACTCTTCGCTTCTTCTGTGCTGCTTTGTGACGGTTTCAGGCTTATCATTGCTCACCACCGGTATCATGTAACTCCAGACTCACCTGAAGGGAAGGATGCTGCCTGGAGAGGTGAAGGTGCTCCATAAAATCCACTGCTGCCCTCATGTGGATTGAGGGAACTCTCGACCTCCACTTGTAACCACAAAAACACAGTTTAAATGGTACTATACTGTGTAATACATCAATTCAAATACATATTTTTAGAGGTCATGAAATGCACAGATGACAAATAAGATGTCCAACATCATAAAGGTACCTACACAAGATGATGTACATCTATTCCTGTAGTGATTCTATATTTACCATATATGGAACTGTGTGGCACCATTGTAAGCATTTATCACTGATATCAAAGTAGAACATAAGAGAACTAATAAAGAGAGGAAGAGAATATCCTTGATGAATAGATTAATCTGTAAAATGTATACATTTTATATTACAGTTCCACCAAAAAAAGGGGTCTGTGTTCTAGTTCCCACTCTCATCAATTTGGCTCACACAGTTGTGCCATCAAATTTTCAGTCAGTTGACAGCAGTGCCACAATTATCAATCGCAATCAACCTGGAACGCACATCAAACACGACTTGTCACACATTAATGTGTCTGACCACTGCCATAATGAAGCACTCAATTACACAAATGTTGCAGGAGGCTAGAAGTAGAAATACTTTGTTAAGACCTCACTTCAAATGTTCCTGTCAAGCCCCCAGTGTTGCATTTTAATCCCAATGCCAAACTACAGAGAGGGGAGACATTCTATCTCACAGGCATTTCCCTTATCGTTTAGACTTCTGCTTCCACTCAATATTTTCTCTTCAGGTAGCTCCAGGTAGCTGCAGGGGTGCTGATAAATGTGGTCAAGATGATCAGAATGTTTGCTTTGAAATACCAGAAAGAGATGTATTATAGACATTTTTACTGTCCATTAAAACACTGCAAAGCAAACAAGTTTATGTGCTTGTTTACTTATGACCCTCTGCACCTTTTTTAATTAGTCCCCAGTGGACCTGATCTGGCCTCAACTCGCTCTCTCTCCCACACACACACCTATCAATCAATGTCCTGTTGATGGTCTAGGCATACCATACTTTACTAAGGGCAGACTCTGATCATCCCTTACTGTTAAAAATAGTCTCCCTTTTAGTCAGTTTTGTAGATTGAAACAATTTTGCAAGAAGACTGATGATTTTGACAGGAACATGAGAGAAATGAGAGAAATGAAAAACAACTTTCAACAAAGATGATACAAGAACTTCTCCTAAATTATGCTGCCACTGAAATAAAAGGTCTGATCTCTTAAAAAGAAACCTACAGTGAAATCAAATGACCATATAATATTTACAACAGAGTATTCTAAGGGTTCAGAACAGATAGACAATTATATCAAAACACTGGCATATACTTGAATCTGATTGTCAACTCAATAGTGTATTCAAAGGACAATTTCTCATGGTATATTAAAGAGGTAAAAACCTGAGAGATCATCTGGTACGCTCATATTTACCTCCTCCTGAGTCAGTACCAGCCCAAGCTGGCCCATAATGGTTCTTGTCACTTTTTTAAGTGATTTGATTGGCTGTAGTTCCTGTCAATGTTTGTTGAGGTTTGATTCACAGAAGGCCTCTTGCTTGTTTTCCTAACCCTAATGGTGAAACATGATTGTCTAATCACCATCAGATGTGTTACTAAGGTGTGGCCTACATAACATACCAGTACCTGTGTCCTACTGTCATTGTTGATCTTGAAGAAGGCCTGAGGGCCGAAACATCATCTAAATAAAAGAGAAATGCATATGGAGCCAGAGTTTGCAACACTTTTTTCCTACTCTCTAGGTATGACCTGTATCTGAAAATCTATAATAAAGCAACCTGTTGCCGTCCTGTCTCCCACATTGATCATATTCTGACCGTCTTGATGATGTCAGAGCAGCGAGAGCCAAATCAATTTAACTTACAGTATCGCCATAATACATTGACAATCATCTTGTGCCGTGTGTTTTGGTCGTAATTATGCAAAACGCCACCAAGTTTAACAAAAAACTTAAAGGTTTATTTAACATCAAACGGTATGATTTGACATCAGAAAAATAAATAGATGAAAAACAAAGTTTATTTATATTTAGAACTTCAAGTTATGTTGTGATGTGCGTTCAAATGCAGCATCAGAGTAAGTGGTAACCATGTGACCTCGATGCACAGTGATATTACAGTATCTCATGATTGCTTTGGCTCAGGTTTCATGAGTTTCAGTGTGCAAAAGTCTTAACGCAAAGAGCCAAACTGACTTGCTAAGCTCTTACAGTTTAACACAAACAGCTGTCCTCATATACAAAGTGCAAAACACTAAATCGCTTCAGAATCACAAAATACTGATTAGTATTACGATATTAATGTAACTTACTGCATTTCAGATCTTTAAACTTGCAAGTGATCAAATTATCTTTAGTTTGGTGTCTTGAATAATAAACTCAGTGGTAGATACAGACCAGAAAAAGTAAACAGATGCAGTGAAATAATCATTTTGCCTTTCCTTTAGGATTTACTGTAACATCTAGAGACTATATTTACAGTAATACATCATATTCAACAGCATGCAACAATGATTAAAATTCAGTGACATACTGTACATGTTTTCATTTTTCTGATACTCGGTTTGATATAAATGTTTTCATTCTGTGTGCTGTGTGTGATTTTGAGGCCAAAATGAGGACAACAGCATTTTGTGTTGATTTTTGCACTTTGAAACTTTGTTGTGAAAGCGGAGTTGAAGCAATCATAAATGACTGTAATGTTACCCACCAACAACAAAGCTTCCCATCCCAGCTTTGTCTTTGCATTTTTCAAAGCAGTGCATTCACTTGCATTGTATCTTCTTCAATGGAGCCCGTGCTCAATACAAACTGAACAAAAAGACTAGTATTCTCATTCTCTCTGAGTATTTCTTTCCTTCAGATTACTGACATTTTTTGCATTCAGTTGTCTGGCTAAAACTGACCTGAGGAAAATATAGCAATAAAAATCTCTGTGGAAGCATAATAAATATATACTGAAAACCCTAAAGCTAAAATCACCATAACTTCCACACAAATTCAAAATTATTAAAAGTTTCACACGAGGGTGCTTTTAAAACATAAAAACTGTCGTAAATAATTGAGTGCGAACACATCCCAAACCCACGTTCAACCTAATGATACGTCTCAGTGCCAACTGTGGGATATTAATCTGCTCTGACAAATGCAATCATAAAGCTGCAACATCGTGTTTGAAGTGCCTAATGGATATGGATTACTCTCACCTGGTCACAGGAAATTATATGTCCGGTCATAAATGTAATGTGGTGTCTTTTGAGATATTACTGGAAATGTTAAACGGTATTTAAAGCTCAGAGTTTGAGCCAAATGTGCACTTTCACCCTGTCGTTTTCTGATTGCAATGCCTTCATAATGTGCTTATAGGGCACTCTGAAGTATCACCCTTAAGTTACACATACTCAGAAACCAGATGCTGTTTCAGTCATCTGGAAATATTCAAGTATTACCTTTCACTTGTGCATGTAAACAGTGAAGTCAATGACTGAGATAAAATAAATTTTCTACAGAGTGCGAGGATGACAAACGAGGAGGTAAAGCAAAACTCGTTGGATTATACTTGCTAGATAATAATGCAACACTTGAAGGATTTTTGACCATATCTGTCCCCAATTATGCTGTCTGACCCAAATTTCATTTCAGTTCAGAGTAAGGTCAATTATCCTGTGGCTTTATTAGTCACAGAGACTTTGCTGCAATCACAGAGTCTGGCCTTGCCACTCTGGTGCTTAATTAAGTCAAAAGCTCTTTTTTGTGGGAGTGCACCTTAGGACAGCAGACTACAATCTAATTCTGAAGAGCTCTTTGTATAAGCGTACATTTTTATCATTGCTGTCCCAGAGTAGAGAAAAAGTATGAGTGGTATTTAACCATTTGAGATGAATTAAAATCCTATTTATCTAGCTGCCACATGTATAACTCTCTCTGGAGTGCATTTAATTTGTTTTGGAAATTGTCTTGAATATTTAATCTTTAGGTAATAACTGATACCACTACACCTGCATTCTTATTCAAGTAACCTTCCTCCACATGTACTACCTACACTCTACTGTGTCTGCACTGGGATTGCAGCTTTGGGTTAATGGTACCCTAAATAGAGTTTGTCAGACAAACAGGCATACAGGAAGATGGCGGTTGAGCTGTGCTGTATTCTGCCCCCTGCTGGAGATTCCTCTCATAGTTTTCCTGGCAGATGCGGACACGCTGAGTGAAGTAGTTTGGGTCTGAAATGGCCCGGAGGAGGTCATTCTGGACCAAGGTGATGTCATATAGCTCGGAGGTGCAGGCTGTACGTGTGTCAGCACCACCTGGACCTAAGAAAACCTGAGAAACACAAGCATGCACGCATACACACACACACACACGAACAGAAGGCGGAGAAGGGGGGGTGAGGTGGGGGGGGGTGGCATGTTACTTAGCTTTATGGAGTTCTGAAAACATACAGTTATGAGAAATGACTGCATTAATACCGTCTCCAAGTAGCCCAAAAAAACTGATAGATATATAGAGTCCACAGCATAAACAATTTACTGACAACTGAGTTTCTAGTGTCTATACGTATATAAGGCTGCATCTCATATTTGTGGTAAACTTAATTTGAAAAAAGGACCAAGAGTGGTCGAACATAATTTTATTGCATCATATATATATATATGTATATATATATATATATATGATATATAATCTCTGGAGTTTACTGTTCGGTCATCCAGAACAAAATTAGATTTTTCATGTAGAAAATAACTTCAAATTTCTATGAATGATGAATATGAAAACTTCTGGCTCCTTTTGTTGTTTGGACACCTCATTCTTAAAACAATGGCACTGTTAACATTTTCCAAAAACGAAGATGCATAATTAATATGGCAAAGAAAGAGGGCAGGAGGTGAGAAACCCTTGCGTGTAGGCCGTTCACTTATCACAAAATTTGCAATTCCAGCTCATATGCAGATCTAGTGTAATGCTAAAATATGTAAATGATCAGTTTCAACTAAGCGATCATGACCTGATCTATGGCTTTTTGAGATGTTGTCTGTGCCTCTAAACAGATACATTTTCAATGTATGGAAATGTAGTTTAAATTCTTATGTTTGCGATTTGTGCCATTCATACTGATTCCAGTTTGAAAGAGGTAACAGTACCTTGGGATGAACTATTGTATCCTCATCATTCTGCCGTATGTTGTCATCTATGAAGATGTGTTGAATGTGCTCATCAAAGGGGTCGACCCACAGCGGCTTCCCCCCACGGATGGAGAAGGTATTACTAGCCCACCTGGACAGAGAAACAGGGAAGCAGAAAGATATGGAAAAGGTTTGATGAGGAGTTAAATGCCACAAAACCTACATTAAATGTTGGCTTGAGGAGTGTTCGTACCAGTCAAAGTGGTCCTGGAAGCCTCCCAGGCCCTGCACTGAGCTCAAGTACTGGTACAGGCCTCTTTCTCCATCACGGGTCGACACGCGGTCCTCGGCTCGGCTCAGAACGATTCCTCTCTTGCTGCAGCGGATCTTGCCCGGAGTCATATTCACACTTAACTGAGCAAGAGGAGAGAGGGAAAGAAAGAGTGTGAACAGCTCTGAATTCTGTTGTTTAGCTTAAAACCAAAAGACGCTTCTGTGAAATTATTTTCTCATTAAAAACAGGGCCTCTGGCAGTTTGACCTAAATCAATTGTGATATCAGCATTAAAGTTTCTCAGACATGAAATAAAATAATTATCTTGTGCCAACTACACAAAAAATAACTCTGCTATTCTGTAGCTATGTGATAAATAATGAGGATACTTTACAGATAACCCTAAAACTATTGACATCAAATGAAAATAATAAATAATTGTGGACTTATGGCAGAGTTTAAAAATAAAATAAAAAAGCCCTGTGGTACACAATTTTAACTTAATAAGATGCCCACTTCAACTGACTTTGAAGTTTTAGAAAAATTGGCATCCATTTTTCATAAATTAAATCAGTTATTTTAAACTAAAAGAGATAGTTTTTTAGCCATACTAGTGACGCTCTAGAGATGGCAATGTAGGTCAATTGGTCCACAACTCTGGTCCAGGCTGATATGTCTCAACAACTATTGGATGGACTGCCTTAAAATTATGTACAGATTACCATTTTCCCCTCAGGATGAACTATAATAACTTTGGTGACCTTAACTTTTCATCTAGTGACATAATCAGGACAAAGTTTTATTTTGTCTTTGGTTTATGACTAAATACCTGCAAAACTAATCCCATTCAAATCAGCCTCAGCTGTGGTTTGTGCATAGTGCTAATTAACACTAAACACTGTTAACATGCTAACACACTAAACTAAGATGGCGAACACTGTAAACATTATACCTGCAAATAATAAGCATGTCTGCACTGTGAGCATGTTAGCATGCTGATGTTAGCATTTAGCTCAAAGCATTACTTGCTATGCATATGTACAGCCTCACATCTTCGCATGGCTGAAGATGCTTAGTCTTGATTTTGCTCCAAATCGGCATGCTTTAAAGAGATTAACATGTTTGTTTTCCAAGTGGGCAAATTACAGTTTACACATACTATGTTGAATGTAAGCTAAAGAACAGATGGTAAACCTACTACTAGCCATTTATCCCATACCATTATGTCCATGGCTTACTATAATTTTTTCTCTTAATTGACAATGACAGTGGAGAAAAGGTAGATGGCAAGGGGCTTACAGCAGTCCACATCCATTAAAGATATACTATGCAATATATACTATACACCACATGATCTGGCCTTTTATCTCTGTAGTTCCCTTTGTCGGCCAAATTGTCAGCATGCCATGTGCTCAGTCACCAGGTGACTGCAGCCATCTTGCCATTGTCTTCGCTAACCCTAGCTATCGATATAGTAATTTTGCTTATAGTTATTAAGTTAATTGTTAATCAAAGTTCCAAATTGATAGATTAGTACACTTTGAGATTGAATTGGCTATCTTTTTCCCTGACTCCAGGGTGGTGCCCCGTTATTATTAATTCTTATTAATAATTTCATTGATTTTAATAATGAATGATTATCTTTGATAATCATTAATTATTGCTGATAGCCAAACTTGCAGCCAAGGCCCAACAACTAGGAATTGGTATTTTTACTTTTTTAATAATAAGTGTTACCAAAATAAACAATAAATGATTTCCCGTTTCAAACACTAAATAACACATAAATAAACCAAAAAAAATTCTACCAACATTTCTTTCAGTGTGGGAATGTGTTGGATGGTTTGAAGCAGGTGTGTGACTGTGAAACAAAGCGAGGCAGCAGGAGAGTTGTGTTTCGCACAGAATTTGGGTCGGATCTGTGGTTGTGTATCGATGTAACCGAATCTCTGACTCTTGTATCGGTTTTCTGATACGTATGGGTTAACTATTACACCCCAGCAAGATAGCTATTTTTAAAAAGGAAGGGCAGTGGTATATAAATTGACATTCATCACTGGTTTTCCTTTTAAAAATATATATATATAGATATATATAATATAGCCTTTAAAATAAGGTTTGCAGGTCCATGAAGTAGCATAAGTGCCTGGCCCTTTCAAAATGGAGTGTTCTTGGATGGCACTTTGATATGAATGTTCATATGTGCACCTTACTTGTTTGTCTGTATTTGTTTAGTCATGTATTTGTTGAGTTTTAATGAAAAGTCAATAAATACATTTGTTTAATAAAAAAAAAAAAAAAAAAACCCCCCCAAAAAACCAACATGAGTCATGTGGGTACATCGAGCAAGATGGCGGCACAGTAGATGAGTTCTGCTCACCCACCAATATTTAGACCTTCAGATAAAACCTGCTTCCTCTGCATTGACAAGATATGTCTGAACAGTCTGCAGAGGTTTTCTGGAACCCCAATGGCAAAGTATTCCAAAGAAATGTCAACAAACCACATGTCAACCAGGAAAACACCTCCCCCGACTGGGCAGAAGGAAGCCTCAAGGTTACCACTAGAAAAGCAGACTGAACAAAAAACAACAAGCCTGGAGAAAAATTTGCCAAAATGGAGTACTACACTGCAGGGGGTGGCAGCAGACATGAACTATCAAGGACACAACCTCTGAATTAAAGAACACAGCGAACGATATACAAGAAAGATTGGAAGAAGCAGAGGGACGGATCTCCCACCTGGAAGATATGGCAAGGTGAAGATGGAAGTCCTATGGGATTGTATTCAGATGCTTGAGAATCACAGCAAGAGAAATAACGTGAGATTATTTGGGCTGAAAGAAACCTACAGGACAAACAGCACAATAGAGAGATATGTGAAAAAAAGTTTTGAGTGAAGGACTTGGAACTGATGTGGAATTAAAATGGAAAGAGCACATCGTGCACTAGCCCCTGTGCCCAAAAAGGATCGATCATCCAGACCAGTACTGATTAGATTTCTGCGACAGTCAGCAAGGGTAAGTATTGAAAGTGGCCAGGGAAAAATGTG
This sequence comes from Thunnus maccoyii, assembly GCF_910596095.1. Classification (NCBI taxonomy): domain Eukaryota; kingdom Metazoa; phylum Chordata; class Actinopteri; order Scombriformes; family Scombridae; genus Thunnus; species Thunnus maccoyii. The sequence continues at coordinate 5,366,910 of NC_056536.1, read as the reverse complement.
GGTTTGAATGGGAAGGCCTCAGACTATCCGTGTTCTTAATGTGACATACACACTGGCCTTTCCAGTAACTCGGAAAGGCCAGGAAGGGAAAGTACCGAAGTTTCACGAACGCCAATGAGGCAGAAAAATTCATCAAGATGAACTGCAAAGCAGATGGGTAAGCATGAATGCTCTATCTGGTAACAGAACTGTTGCACAGTGAAGGGTGACATGGACAATGGAAAACAGACTGATTTAAAAGTGGACAGAGCTGAATAGACATGGGTGGGGTTTGGGCTTGGGTCTGTTTTGCTTGAGCAGCAAAGCCAGAGAGTGGCTAGAGGTGCATTACCCCACGGACCAAAACTTTTTTTTTTTTCCTGGTATTGTTTTTATTTCATTTTCTAATTGCTGGAGAAAAGCCAGAGGCCTCAGTTAGCATTATTTGAGGTTTGTTTAAGTTTGGCATTTTGTTTTCTTTCTCCTTTTTTTCCCTACAGAAGTGTTGCGGAAAGAATTATGTTTGGTGATGAGAGGTAAAGCAGGAGCAAACTTAGAGGCCCAGTAATGCCTAAGGATAGAGCTGCAATACATATGATCAGTGAGGACATAGGTTTGGTGAATATATGGCAACTGATACATCCCAGTGAAAGGGAATATACTTTCTTCTCAAACTGCCATAGATCTTATTCTAGAATCAATATGTTTGTGATATCAAAGACCGTTATGAGACAAGTTGTAAATTGTTAAATAAATGCAACAGCTCTTTCAGATCACGCAGCAGTAGAGCTTGATATTGATATAAATACTGACACAGAGAAAAAAGGTAGATGGAGAATGTATACGTTGCTATCACAAGATAAGACCTTTAAATCATTGCTGAAGGAGGATCTTAAATCTTTCTTTGAAATTAATGCTGACAGCACAGATAGAGAAGCAGTGGATTGGGAAGCATGAAGACAGGCAAGCTACTTGCTAGACAACTAAAACAACAAAAGGTCCTATAATGTAATACCAGCAATAAAGAAAGGCGACACAATAGTTTCTTCAACAAAGGAAATAAATGAGATCCTACAACAGTTTTATAAAAAACTATATACATCAGACATCACTCCCAAGCAGGAGGAAATGACAGATTTTTTCAACATTAATATGCCTAGATTGTTATCCGAACAGGTGGAATTACTAGACAGCCCAATAAGAGAAAATGAAATCAGGAATGCTGTGTCATAAATGACAGCAGGGAAGTCACCTGGTCTTGACGGATTCCCAGTGGAGTACTACAAGCAGCATATAGATATCCTGACACCAATATTGCAGGAGGTATACAATGAGGCTTTTACATTAGGATCTCTCCCCCTGACATTCAACAAGGCCTTGATATCAGTAATAAGATCCTGGCCCTACACCTGGAAAAAGCATTACCAAGTATTATACATCCTGATCAAGTAGGATTTATGAAAAATAGATTGTCAAAGGACAACATGAAAAGATTATTACATTTGTTCTGGTTGAATCAAACAGAAAAAGACTCAGTTGTTGCCCTCTCACTTGATGCTGAGAAGGTGTTTGAGTTCAATGGGAATTTTTATTTGCAGTCTTGTCACATTTAGGATTTGGATCAGCTTTTGTCAAATGGATTAAAACATTATATAAAAACCCCAAAGTAGCAGGGATAACCAATGGCATAATCTCGCTCTATTTAACCATACTAGAGCTACTCATCAGGGTTGCGCTCTGTCACCATTATTGTCCAACATAGTACTGGAACCACTGGCTAATGCCATCAGAGCAAAAGCAAATATTAGGGGGCTGGAAGGAGGTAGGAAGGAGCACAAATTATTATTATATGCGGACAATATTTTGATACTGGTAAAGGACCCACTGAATTCGTCACCACATTTAATGGAAACAATACAATCTGACTCCAAACTATCAGAATATAAAATCAACTGGACAAAGTTGGAAGCTATGCCTATATTTGGATCATGTAATCCAAACTCACTGACAAATTTTGGCTTTAAATGGATACCAAAAGGGATGGAATACTTGGGAATCAAATTAAGCGGAGATGAGGAGGAAATGCCCACATTAAATTTTGAACCAGTGCTACAAAAAATTAAAAACTAACTTGGATAAATGGGGGAAAATTAAGCTCACATTATGGGGGAAGGTTAATGTAATAAAAAATAGTGAATGCACCGCAATTCAACTATGTGCTTATGATGCTGCCAGTTACTATACCTCCTCAGATTTTTAAACAATATGACACGATAATTAAAGACTTTTTATGGGAGGGGAAAAGACCCAGGGTGAAACTTAGTAAAATCTATTCTCCTAGGAACAAAGGAGGCCTAGGGTTACCAGATTCGAAATCATACTACATTTCCTTTGAAATGGCCAAAATAGCCAAACTGGAATAGGATAAACAGTTAGAGTGGGTTACTATTGAAAATAAGCTATCATCTCCATTAACCCCTACTGATAGATTATCTCAGTGTACATATAATGTATGGAATCCCATCATGTCTCACTCCGGAGAGATTTGGACCAAAATATATAAAATGTATTATCATATTGTAAACAATTATACTCTTCCTTATGGCATAACTCTGTGATTAGCATCGGAAAGACACCGGTGTACTGGAAGAAGTGGCACCTTAATGAGCTATGTAATATTGCTGATCTGTATGAGGAGGGTTTGTTTATGTCATATGCTGACATAATGAGAAAATATAACCTAAGGGGGAAAGAAAATTTTGGGAAATATCTGCAAATAAGGAACTATATTACCTCCAGGATCCAGTACAGAGATGGAGACCACATCATGGACTGTTTCACACCACCTGAGGAGCATCATCAGGCTTCTGTATTTTACAGAGCAACCGACCAACTGCTTGGCGATGACTGTAAGAGCTTACAAAGATTATGAGATGATGGAGTGGCTGAAAATTATATCCAACAATGGGAAATACATAAAAGAGAAGCTGAAGGGAAATTCACCCAATATAAGATAACACATACATACTACTGGACACCACTAAGACCCAATAGAATGGGTTTAATAAATAGCAATTTGTGTTGGAAATGTCAGAAAGACACAGGCACTTGGGAATACACCGCATCTTTGAATGCCCAATTATACAACCCTTCTGGAGAACAATTCTGGAATATCTGAGCAACTGGTTGGGAAGAACTTTATCACCATCTCCAAGATTATGCTTATTAGGGGATAGAACCCAAATACACAACATATCAGATGGAGAATTTTCAGTAATCATGGTAGGTATCACAGTAGCCGCCAGGACAATACTTCGACACTGGAAAACACCCAAATCTCCAGAGTTAAAAGAATGGGCATACACCATGACAAAAACAGCTTATTACAAACATATGCTTAACAGGATAAATAGCGGAAACAAGAGTAAGGCAACAATATGGGATCTTTTTTGGACTCATTAGACAAACTGATAAACCTGTAGTATGAATGTTGCCTCCTGGTGGTAATTGATATTACAATCTGTTGTGTGGATATTCTTCATAGTTATGTTTGTATTAACATGTCCCTTGCACCACTGATTTGAATTTATTTATTTTGGGGTGTTTTTTGTTTCTGTTTTTTTATACCACTGATGCTACGTGTACTGTAAGTAACAAGGAATGTCTCACAGTGTGAAATGTTGAACCGGCATGCACCAAAGATAAAAGCAATAAAAACTTGGATTACAAAAAAACAAAACAAAACAAAACAACAAAAACAAAAAAAAACTTAAGTGCCTGTCTTCAAGTAAATTTTCAATGACAGGGATGGATTCTGCTGATAAAATCAAGTTGGTAACTCCTTCCACCACAGAGGGGCCATAAAGGAGAGAACTTTGGATTGAAATTTCCTGCCTCGCAGTGACAGTAAGACTAGTGGAAAGGCATATAAAACCAGAATGAGGGAATCCAGGTAGGTGAGTGCAGTGCTAATGGCTTTAACTTAAATTTAATGCAAGCAGCAACAAGGAGCCCATGGACAGTAATGAAAGGTGGAACGACATGAGCTGTTCTTGATTGGTTGAAGACAAGATGTGCTGCTGCATTTTGGACCATTGGCAAAGGTTTTACTGTGCATGGTGGAAGCCATGCCAGAAAGGTGTTATATGGTCAAGATGAGAAATGACCAATGCCTGTACAAGGAGTTGAGTGGCATACTCAGATTAGACCCGAAGTTTGTGATGTTACATAGTGTGAAGGTACATGACAAAGTAACAGATGCAATGTGCTTGGTCGCCAACCACGATGCCCATATTTCAAGCAAACTGAGCTGGAGTCTAATGTTCTGGACCAGGTGGCTGGGACAAACACAATTTCATTCTTACTGTATGTTCAGACAGAATGCAAAGCAAATATTAGATGCAGTGCGATTACATACAAACTCAATACAAGGACACAAGCAGACAAATTTGCGAAGACAATGCAAATTGACGCCAAAGCATGTCTACGCGAGTTTAAACTGTTACAACTTGTTACAATTCTAGGGCTTTATGAATGCGCAAATGCACTTTATAAACGTACAGGGATGAGAGGGAAAAAGGAGAGGCTGGAGGAAAATAACAGAAAGAAAAAATGTTTTTGGTGCATGAGTTCTGAGTTCTGCCAGAGGCTTAACTAAATACAAACACATATACACAGGCACGGCCTATGTTAATTTGCCTCGAACAGCCAAAACACAAACTTAACTTTATCTTGACTAATCGTAACAAATCGTCCAGCAGCCAAATACAGTCAAATAAATGGAGGTGAAAAATGGAAGAAATGCTTGAAGCACATACACAGTGCTCCAGCACCTCACGTGTCAGTCAACGTTCTTCAGCCAGTGTTATAGCAGAAAAAGCACGTGCAAAGGCAGAGTCTGCACAGATACAAGCATCATTTGTTCAGAGTGCAAGCTTACATAGAAGAGGAGGAACAAAGGGCTGCAGCTGAGGCTGCTAGGAAGAAAGCTAAGCTTCAAGCCAAACTACACACACTGTGACTACAGAGAGGCAGCTGCTGAGAATGAATCTGAAGAACATGTACCTGTCACAAGAGCATCTGCACCACCCAAGTCCGCCTTGTGACACTTACAACCACAGAGAGCACCAACCCAACCCAGCCAGTCACTTACACAACCGACCACCAGAGCCCTTGAGTTCAGCTCATCTGCTACAACAGACTTAGCCAAGTATTCAATACGTCATGAACTGGTAAGCTCTGGCCTATTAAAATTTGATGATAAGCCAGACAACTACTGGGCCTGGAAGGCATCATTCCCCAATTCTACAGAGGACCTGACCTTGACACCAAGGTAAGAACTTGATCTTCTCTATAAATTGCTGGGAGCCAAATCGTCTGAGCAAGCAAAGAGGATAAGAGCAGTGCACATCCACGCAGTGGAAATCGTTGAATGCCTCACTCACGGAACCTGAGAAGCTTCAGATTCCAAGACCATACGTACCTGTGTCACTGCTTTCCAAATATTGCAGAGAACTATGTGTCAGATGGTTCCACTATGGCAATATCTGCAGTGGCCTCCATCAGAGCAGTCACCATAAAAGCACCTTTTTTGGGATCAACTACAATTGTAAATTGTTGGTAAAAATGTTTTTTTGTAATTCGGGTGAACTGACCCTATTAAGCTACAACACTGTATACTACTGAGACAGTGGTGGGAATGTCTGATTTTAACTTATGGCTTAGTAATAAATGGGGGTGATTCTATTTTACCTTTAGATCAGGCAGATCAGGGAACAGTGGATGAGCCCCTTGGTTCAGTGCTCTGGATACAGCCCGCAGCACACGAGGTAGGTCAGTTCCGAACGTACGAAACAAGATGGCAAACTCCCTTTCTTCCTGCACCAGGTCTTTGAGAAGCTGGAAGAAGGAGGGAAGGATCCAGTGGTACAGTCTTCCATCCTCACCCTTTACTGACAGCTCTGTGTCTCCCTGCAGTGGAACACAGAGTCAGGGAGCAGTCAGTTACACATGCTGTGACTGCATCAAAATGTCAAACTGGTTTGCAGGAAGTGTAATAGACTGGACTGTAGGTGAATATAATAATGAAAAGAAGCATACGCAGAAAATCCTGATTGTAAAAGGGAGGCCTGGCTGAAAAAACGAAAATAAAAACAGAAAGTGAAACCTCCATATGACTGAATCCAAATGTTTAGTCATACATATGCATATGTATCCACAAATAAATATGCAGTTATACAGTACAAGTTAAAAGTTTGGATACACTTTCTCATTAAGTGATTGGGAAAGTGTGTCTAAACTTTTGACTTGTACTGTAGGTTGCAACAAAAAACTGTTCAAAAAGGAAATTTATCGAAAGGGGACGCATTATGCTTTTCCTTATTTTCAGACATATATATAATGTCACAATGTCAGATGTTCATGCTAAAAGACCGACCTGTCAAATAACTAGGTAAACATATGTAGCAGTAATCCCTGTGAGCAAAAAGCAGCAGCTTCAGACTGCTCTGAACGCTTGGTTTCCAACACTTTTTTCTACTTTCGGCCCAAGCTGACGTCAGTTCATGATGGATTTCTTTATATGGACATCTGCTACGTGCACAGCGTGTAAGTTCGCTGCTCCACTCTGGGAGTAATTACGCCAAACCACGACGCCATTACACAGTACAGCAAAGTAAAATAAGAAGTTTACCTGTTGGAGGTGCGCTGGTTGTCTGCAGCTCTTATGGTTCAGAGCTAGCTCTTAACATCTCACTATGGCTGTTTCTACTCTTCCTCTTCCTCACTGCGTTATTTCTAACTGATCCGCTGAACAAATGGCTCCAAGCTCCATTGTTTCAACAGGTTTCTAGCGCCGCTAACAAAGCTCCGTTTTCCATGGAAAAAAAAAAGTGCCTCATGTATTAAAAAAAACTACACCTGAAAATCTGCAGCTGAGATACCACACATGTACCATAAAAGGGAAAACGACAACTTGTAACAATAATATGGTTAATGGGGAGCTGGGAAGATATGTGCTGTAGTTAAAAAGAGAATTATTGGCTTCTGGAAGAGGGTGCTAGAAAGGACAGAAACCAGCAGACACTAGATAAAACTGTCCAGTTGTGTTTAAATTAATTGTGTTATTACAGTCAGATAAGACAAAAATAATATGTAAATAGGTGCCTTCTTGAAGTATGTCCTACCACTTTTTAAGTAATTTATGTTGCACTGTCCTGTCAGGTGCGATTGTTTTGTCATTACTGTATTTTTTGTTAATACTTCATTCCACGTAAATGTCTCCAGTAAATTAAAAATACTGATGTGAATCTAAAAAGCAGAGGTGACCACTGGGTAAGATTTGTCTCTCAGATCATAGACGACTAAAATATACAAGTTTCTCTGTCTTTATACAAGCACTGTCTATCTGGCCTTCTTAAGCAATTTCAGTCTTATGGGATGCTTGCCTTGATGTCCTCGGGCCAGCGGAGGAGATCCAGATGCTCATCCAGGACCCCGCGGAAACGCTGGCCCGCAGCTGAGGTGAAGCCAGGTATCCGTCCAAACTGAGAGTAGTAGCTAACAGCGCCGTCGCACGGTGGGAGCAGAGAGGGCGATTCACTCAGCCATTCCCACTTTCCTGCAAAGAGGTGAGAAGTTTCTGAGGATGGTTTTAAATGAGGATAAACTAAATGTTTGGCCACAGATTACAATGAGTAGAGGAGTTTGTTTCTAGGGTACTGGTGCAGTATCCTGATGAGCCTTGAAGCTGATAACCTTTAATATCTCATGCAGTAGAACTAAAATGCAGTTGTATAGCCAATGACATAGTCAAGCCCTGTGCAATTACACCTGTTAATCAGTCATATTTTGATCAGTCTGTTCACTTCAACCAATGATGAATAACATGGCCTTGCAACCTGTGAAAAATATGCATGATGATGACATAAAAAGGCATTTAAGGCAATGAATGAATGAATGACTAATGAAGTATTGTCACATCAGTTACATACAACTGGACACACAGAGATGTCTGAGCAAGAAACATAAAAATAAACAGTTCAACTCTCATAGAAATGGCTCTAGGTGACATTCTGCTACAAGTTAATTTAATGACACGTCCATATCAGCATAATGAACGCATCACAGAATATGTATTTATACCTTTGACCTAGTTAAACTGTAGATGACCTGCGTTTCGTCATATATGAGACACCAGTGACGTATTTCATTTCAATAACGTCTGAACTTTTTTGATTGGTTGACAGCTTGTCGCTACTCATGTGTCCAGTAAAAGTAGATGAGGAGGAGGACTTTAACTTCCCTCATTTCTAAAAGTAACTCGGCGTGTTTTTCAAACACCACAGGAACAATAATTTCGATCACTTTACTCGACGCACAGATAAATCCCTACCATTCTTGTTGAGATACGGAAAAGTGTGAATGTCCAGCTCACCGTGTTGGCTCATCTTCCCCCAGGTGACGGTTGTGAGGAAGTAGTCCAGGGCAGCTACAGTCCCCTGACCCGTCACAGCGTCCGACACAAGTATGGTGTTGTTGAGGTCGACATGCAAGACTAACTTTCTCCTCCGGTCATGATTTGAAGACCACAGCCCCCGAGGGACTGTCACTGCGGGGTCCACTGTGCCACACGCGGGCTCATAGACATCTCTGCTGTTTGTCCCGTCATGCTCCTCAGCTCGGCGGCCGCTGTTCTCGTCGAACTCCGCCATGAGAGAGAGTGATACAACGGAAGACAGTTATTTGTGTGAAAATAAGTCAACTAAAACTTGAAAACTAACCGGTTTTACTGTCTGACTCATGCTTATTTACTTCCTCGTTCGCCATGCCATCTTCTTCTTTGGCAGGTGTAGTATTTGCACACTACCAGACGGAGTAAAGCGCGCCACCTGCCGGTGCTGTAAAGCACTTCATACTAAAGGACTTTCCACTGTCCACACAGTGTTTAGAATCATTCTGGCTGATTAGGCATGAGGTTGAAATTGGGCAGAGCTGTGATAGTAATTTTGTGTCCTCGCCAACAAGGTATATGCTTTAATATTAACAATACACGTGTAATTTGGCTTAATTAAGCCAGTCTAAGTTTAATCTGCCGCAGAAACCAACCACCAAGTTTTTTATTTGGAATATGCACAATGTAAGCCTTATTTAAATTTAAATATTACAGATATTAAAAACTACACTTTGACACAACACCACTCAAGTCAAGGCTGGTGTTACTTTATTCTATACTCTGTCTGTGGCACTGAATCCCAAGCCCAAAGGTTCCTACTCATGTCATAATTCTTTACAAACAGATGACAAATATATAGTTTGATTTTTTAAAAGGCAAAACAACTAGGCAGCATACTTTTTAGCAAACATAACTAAAACAGGAGTACAGTATGTAGTGGAGAATATTTTTAGCAGCGGATTAATACACATTTGGCTCATTCAGTCATTGTTGATTTTTGTCTTCTCATGGGATTTGTTGACAATAAAAATATAAAGAAAATTATTTTAGTTTTTATTGTTCTTAAACGGTGGCATACAACCAAAAAAAAAAATTTTAAAAATCAAATTACCACTAACCAACCGCCAGTGACTCTTGGACGTTTGGGGCCTTAGGGCAGTTGCCTGCTTGCCTGGTTGGTAATCAAGCATTTCCTGATCAGCTGCAATTTTTGAAAAACCTGTGTAGGCCTAACACATGACTCCAACAGTTTTGGCTCATAGTACTTCTATACAATCCACAGAAAAAAGCTGGCATGCATCTTTTTACCAAACTGCTGCAAAAATAGTTTATCCTGTTCAATAAATTGTAAAACACTGATGTCAGCGATTCTCAAAATTGTTTTTATTTATATTAACCATTAATATGTATCCACAGCAGCATTCTTAATGATCCCCACTTTATATATGCAGTTTATTACAAAGGAGGGGAGGGGTGAGACTGGACAACTCACGCAAAACAAAAATAATGAAATGTAGCAAAGATTCAGGGAGAGGGGGTATTTAACAGGGGCTGTGGTTACAGCCTGTATGAACATGCAGTCATGCACATTTCAGTTTATACTGAAGCCTTTGACGATTGCATCCACAGGATCGAATATCTAAACAAGTACAAAAAAAATGTACGCTAAAGAAACAGAAGCCAAATGAAGTTTATAAAGCGACAAAAGAGAAAAAGCCTGTGCCCTCTGTATTAAAAAAATCTCATCTGACATTTTTTTTCAGTTGCTACAATTCCAACCCAAGTTACTGAATACCTGCCACAAAAAAAACAACAAAAACAACAACAAAAAAAAAACAGGCAATACCTCAAAAAACACAAAGAAAAAAGAAAAGATTTACACACATTACAACAATCTTCACTCAAACTCCCCAAATTTACCCTAATAATTGACCGCAGCATGCTCAATAAAGAGAATGTTAGCCAGGTCTGGTCAAGGTTAGCAGTGAGGTTTTTAGCTTGAAACCAGACCACAAGGTGCGTTGAAGCCTGGCTGACACATCACTCAACTCGGTTTAGGCGGTTGAGGATAAACTCCTTTAGCAGCAGCTTACCATGAGCTGCTAACAGGAGCTCTGAGATTATGTGTGTGTCACTATATGCACTGAGTGAATAGAACTACATATACAGCTTGTTAAGTCTTTATCCATGGGTAAGTAGATTTATGTGAGTATATCAATGATGTGTGTGTGTCTAGTTAGTACTGAGTACACATCTATATGTGCGTCTGAAGGTCTTTCACAAGTGAGTGCAGTCAATTCCCCAAAGACCACCTCCAGATCTCCTAACATTGCACCATTATTCTGACACATGAGTCAGATGTCTATGTGATTAATGAGCACTGATGTGTCTTTTAGCTGAGCAGCAGCTTCTAGCTACTGAACTACATCTTCCTTGTGGAGTTGTTGGTCAGTTCACATCCACCTGGGACCTCCCTGTGTCACCAGCTCTGATCAGAATTCTCTTCAGTCCTCGTCGTAACTAGTCCACCTCCTCCATGTTGCTGTAGGATGGCGCAGCGCACTCTCCGGAGTGGGCGAAGAGGTCAGAGGGCACCTCTGGGGTCAACGTAGGTGGCCCTTCAGGATCCAGGTCGGTCCCAAATAGTGACTGGCTAGAGGCCTGTAAAATAAACCAGTGTTGACAATAAATCATGCTGGTTTAGTTATCGAGGAGATTTCATGGTGAGGATGTAAAATAATGCACATAAAGACTCTAAATAGATGGACATTTTATTTCCAAAAGGAGTACAACGCTTTATATATTAGAAAGCAGCATTTTGTGGAGGCATCTAGATACATTATTGCAGGGAAATTAATAGGTTATGATTTTCTTCTTAATACAGTACTTGCAACAAGTATATTACAGATACAGACCTTCAGTATTTTCCTCACAAAATACAGGTCATGATTATACTTTCCAATTTACATTTCATAGCTGACTACACAGTTTCATCTTCAGTCAGGTCCATTTCAATCAAGTCAATTTAAGGAAAACTCAACAGCATTTTGATGTTAAAACAAGTGCAGTTTGTGCTGAAACTCTCTTAAGTTGAACTTCAACTGTCAAGACGAGTTTTTCTGTTGATCAGACTGCACTGCTCTTTTTATCACCTGCAAGGAGATTTCATATTTGCAAGTTCTTCACAAAACTCTTCAAAGTAGTGCATGTTGAACACAAGCGATACTTAATACAGATTTTTTAAACTAGACTCACTTCAGCATTGCATATACCTGAATCAAGTGTACACAGTCTGTTGATGCACTCAGCTATGCCGAGCATTTAAGGCAAACAGGCTGCTCTGCATTGCCTTGACACCAGAAGAGCACTGGGATTTCCCTGAGACCCACATTTACACACACACTCACAGCCCCTGCAGCAGCAGAGGAAAGAATTGATAGATGGACAAGTTTGGAGTTGCACAAAGTGTAGAAGACCTTAAAAAGACAGTTAAAAAACAATTCATAATTTAACTTCTAATCATTATACAATAAAATCATACAGAATTTTAAAGTTCTTGTATGTAATAAATAAAGAATATCTTGTGGGCTTTTCATATTAAAACAAATAAACAAAGTAGCTGAGTATTTCACAGAGACAAGATAGTAACTGTATTAGTTCAATATTTAGGTCAAATTGAATGTTTAAGAGCTTCAAAACTGCCATAATCAAAAACTCTGGTGCTTTCCACTCTAAACAATGCAACATATTTAAACACATCATTACATTCAGAGGTGGACGGTAATTCCTTAGTTATAAATCACAAACCCCTAGTTTAACTTGGCTGTGACAAGACTCCATTATCAGTAATCTTTGTCGGATTTTGAAAAGACAGAGAAACACGTCTTCGTTTACTACAATTCATCCTGAGAATTTTAAACCCTCACCTAGCTATGGCTTAAAAATGTTAAATAAGAAATTTACACAGACTTTGACAGTCATTTCAATAAAATAAAATTAAAAAAAACACAAATATTGGAGGAAAAAAACTGAATTACATAAAGCAAAACACCAAAGTAAACCACATTACATATTGCTGAAAGAGGCCATACAACTGGCTGGAAAGAAAATGACTATTTTAAATCAATGTGTGTTCAATTACTAGACATGAAAAAGGCAACAGCGACTGGTCGCACAAAAACATATAAGGTTCTTTCTCTTTCATGACATAAAATTTAAAATGCATCACTGTTGAACTGCCTCTTCTTCTCACATATACTCTTAAGAGTGTAGTGCAATAAATAGCATCATCTGTAGCTCTAGAGCAAGTTTCTGTTTGTACTCAAATCTTCATTTTTTCATAAAATGTTTATTATCAGCATATAAGCATTTGCTATTGTTACTACACAACTATATAGCATATTTGACATAAATCTCGACTAAAGGTCCACTTATTAGCTTTTTTTCTGGAACTTTCAACCATATCTGGTGGTTTTCCTGGTTCTTGAGTCAAGTTTGTTTTTGTCAAACTACTGTTTCAAGGTCAAGTATGAACTATTATGCAGGATTAAGCGTTACTGTGGGTGATTAAGGCTGTCCCGGGATTAAGGCTGTCCCAGGAGTTGAAGATCAATGGATGACTCACTCAATTGTCAAAAATGTGATACTAAAAGCTTCAAACTTGTTGGCAAGCACAAACACACACTGGAGTCAATAGAATGCATAGAGGTAATGTAGTGAATAATTCACATTCAGTTTACTAGTACTGTGTGCTGATCCCAAGCACTCTCCTGTAGCTTTAACTGCAAGTTTCAGGGTAAGAGTTAAGATTCAGGACATATGATGACAGGGATATTTTTGTTGTCAATTAATAACTGCATATGCAATCACTCATTCTACCTGGGCCCTAAGTGTTTTTAACTTGTGAAATAGTGTCAGAAATATTTTAGAGGATCAATTGGTGTAAGCTTTAACTGTTGTAGAGTTGTGTAGCGTGGAGAACCATTTTAAATTTTGAAGATCGATGGATGACTCACTCAAATGGAGTGTGTTACCTTATGTATCAAAACTCTAATTGCCTTTTCCCTAGTTTCATGACCTCTCCTTGTTTGATTATCACCCAAGAAGTTGCCGAGCAGCCACTGCTCATGTCCAGTTGGATTTGTAAAGTAGAGGGTACACCAAATTGACGAACAGAGCAAATGCAGCTGCCAGGGTGCCCAGAAGAAAATATCGCATACAGTCGTCATCGGGATAATCTGACATCCTCCGCCAGCGGTGGCACTGCATCGGCCCTTCAGCTCTGTCTTCGTCTTCCTCCTCCCTGTTCCTCAACGTTTGGCGCCTCCGCTGCCCAGAGCGGAACAGTCCACAGGGGCCTTCGTAGAAGCCCTCTTCTTCTTCCTCCAGTTCCCGCCATATTAGAGAGGCCTGCGATTGGCGGAAACCGGTGTCAGCTTCTGGGAAAAAGCGTGGTCTAACAAATACTATGATTACAATAAGAGATATTTATCTGATCTAGCTCAGTTTCAAATCAACCGTGATGATTACAGAGCTAGAGACCTGCCTTCTTAATTCATAGTTTAGGGACAAAATGGGACAGTTTGAGGTAGGGATGCACGATATTGTATTTTTTGCCGATATCCGATATACCAATATAAATAAATGGACCTGACTGAAGATGAAACAACTCATTGTGGCCGATTACCGATACCAATACCAATATATGCACATATTTTTTTTCCAGCTGGCTGAGGAGACTATTATGCAGGCAAGCATAGATTGTACTAAGTATGATCAAGACAGACAACATATGAAGGAAGAACTTAGGAAGACTGGAGTTCAGAAGCTCAGTATTAAAACTTAAATGAACCTGCCAAGTGGGTGGAGCAGTAGAGTTTTCTGTGCGTCCATTGAGGGATGCACAGTCAGGAGGCAGAGGGGAAGGTGACATATCGGCCTCTCATAATCGGCAGAATTCGCCAATGCCGATATTTCATTTTAGAGCTTTAATCGGCCGATACCAATGACGTGCCGATAATATCGTACATCCCTAGTTTAAGGGGCTTGTTTTCAGAAATCACATGCGGAAGAAATTCATATGCAGAGACAAACACAGACGCACAAGAACATCTTCACTGTGCTCAGCAAGCTGAGTACATGTTGACTTAAAAGGTAACCAATGTGAAAAATGCTCACTTTATAAACACAACAGCATTTATTCATTTCTGTAGACAGGGAAAGATCTCATCTGGATACAGACATTAAATTGTACCTTTTGAGTTGCAAGAGTCAGAAAGTACAGACATCAAGAGTAAAAGAAATCATGCACTGTAATTTGTCCGACCAATGAACTTCTCTACTTTATATGACTTAGCATTCATGTTCAAGAGCATTCACGGGTCTCTGCCAGCCTCATCAGCCGGGATCCACATGTTAACTGTTTGTCATTTGTATTAGGCTTGAGTGGTATCTATTTTTTCATACCTTCCTGACAATTCACCGGGGTATACAGTATATGATGGTATTTGTGTAAAAAAAGCTGCTGGTGATATAAGTCATTATAGAATGTATGACATTGTCTTGTCTACAGTGCTGTATGTCTAATATGCAATTAGCCTACTTAGAGAAGTGTTGGTGGGTTTAAATACTTATGGCCAATTGAATAATGAATAGATAGGAAATAAATGCCTTTCTTCCATAGACTCTTGCTGGAGGACCCAGTGACACTTGTTGCCATGTCAGATGCGACACATCAGTGGGCTGAACGAAGATGATGTGCAGGTGGTGGTGGTGGCAGACTAGCAGTTGAATAAAATCATGTGGCTAATAAACTGCTTTTGTAGTTGGAAGAAGTAATTTCAAGATTAAGTTATCTGGCAATATATTCATAATTCCATACCACTCGCAGTTGCCATCTTTCTCAGTTCAGCTGCCTGTTCCACGAGTAGAGACTGACCTCTGGTGGCATAAGCTGTGCACTACAATACATCACCTCCGTATCAGTTTAATAGAAAGAGGAGCGCTGGTATTGAAAATCATACCTTCGGGATTTCTAAATACCCTGGTATACTGTACTGCCTTGATACCGCCCAAGCTTAATTTGTATCTAATCAACAGTAAGTCAGCCACCAGCTCTGAAATACCAACACTGTGGTTTTCTGTTTGATTATAAGTCAATTTTAACACCAAACAGAAATCCTTATATATGATTAAGAAGAAACATTACAATCTCCCTTAGCTACTGAATGTCACAAGATGCTAATGCTGCAGCTGAACTTTGTTGGGTAGAGATTAACAGAACATCTCAGTGATGGATCTATCCATTATGAACCCACTGGGCCATAGTTATTAAGCATCTCACAGTACCAGCTCTTGTCAAGACTAATTGAAAAGCACTTGTACTCTGAGACTCTTAACACACAGGCTTTTGTCACAGGACTTCTAATTCCTGATTAGTGCCTGATGCATTTGTCAATTTTCTCCAGCCACAGGAACAGTAAAATTCAAGTATTTGAAGTATTTGTTGCATTCAAATATACAGTATACTTCATATGCTCACAACTCTCAATGTCTGGTGAAGTATTTGGATTCATTTCTCAATATAGCAAGTACAAACTGATTCTAGATCAGGTAGGATAAACACATGAAACACCCTCATCATAATGGGATGTATCTACAAGGAACTTCTCATTTTTTTAATTGTCAATTTTCACTGGTGAGCATCACATGCTGTATTTCCCAGAACACTTACTATTAAATTTACATCCTTTATATACTAAACATTTAACCTGTGACTACACTGCAATACTTTATACTTGCATTTCTTTTAGTTTATTTCACCTTTAACCTGTTAAACTGGGTACTGATCACCAGAATGGTTGTGTTTGGAAGAATAATGTAAGCTTTTGTAAAATGTGACGTAGCCAAAGGCTACAATAAAAGATAAACCTTGGCTAACACATTCGAATGACACAGGCCTCTGGTCTCTTATTGGTGTGGCGCCCTCACCTGGCTGGCAGTAGCTCCTGTGGCAGTGGGCGACTCAGCTCCGACAGGCCTGAGGAACCGTGGTGGCCTCTCCACGGGGGAGTTTCGCCGTCGATAGAACAGGACATAGGCGTAGCGTGTCACCACCTGGCTCTCCTCCACCATTGTCACAGTGCTGTCATCAAACAAACGCCAGCCTGTTTGGGGAAGAATAGAAGAGGAAGGAAGAGGTTGGAAACAGGGTGGTATAACAGAGCAACAGAAAAAAGGCAGGATGGACCACTTGTCAGAAAAACTAACAGTTATATGAAGGTGGGAATAAACCTCACTGACTGTAGACTCACCAACATCACTGCGCTGGCTGTTCTTATCACTTGGCAGGCGAGCGTAAGCTGTGTAGTGGCCTCCTATCATTCCCCCGTAGTGGTTGATGACTGCATACAAGTCGTAGATGGGGGGATGTTGCATCTCATCCTTCTGGCCAATACAGAACTTACTCAGATCCAGATTCCTAAAGGACAAGAGAATAGTAGAGGCTATGCTGTAAGTACTACATGAGGATTTAATCAGTAAAGACATGTTATGCCTGTGTGCGTTTTTACTAAAATATATAAATATAATGAATAAAAATGAATGTTTGATGGATATATTACTTTTGAGCATTTACCTAACAGGGAAGTCAACCATGTCATTTATCTTGTCCCTCCAGATGAAACTCCTGAAGGAGAAGCGTTTGAGCTGGATGATCAAAACGTTGGGCAGACGCCACAGCAGCAGTTGCTTGGAGGCCTCGCGGTGTTGCTGGCACTTTGGACAGTACCTTTAAAAACAGAGGGCAGATATAGACCATTGCTCTACAAGAGGCAAACAAACAATCAAGTAATAACATCTTCAGTCGGTTCAGGTTGAAAATGATCTAAATTACTGAAAATTTAAATCTCTAGTAAACATAAAGTGAGAACTGACTTTTCAGTGAAGCAGGAGACATCCTGCAGTTAAACTTTTGAAAACAACATCAATTATTACTTAAAGCCATTTAGTTTTTTCTTTGTTGAGTGAGTTTTATGCTACTCAACTCCAAGTGACCCAGTCCTTATGAACAAAAGTCATACTGACTAAATTTAAATTTGCCATGAAGTTAGAAACTTAAAGGACAACTAAAACTTAATCTCATTGAAGTGCATGTTATCTTTACCAAGCATTAAGGCTGTGCAATATGACGATGTATATCATGTGACAATAGAAAAACATCTACCGTTTCATATTATGCTCTATTGTTTATTTTGTTGTGTCGCATCACACTCTTTACAGCAATATTTTTTATCATTTAGAGTCTGTCCATCTTTTGCACATATTACATTGATAAATTACTCTTCTTAGCTTTTTACTTGCAAAGCTTTTATTGTACTTATAGAAACGCAATGAGTGTAGACCAGACCAGAAACCATTTATTCATTGAATTTACAGAAAATGTGCTATATTGTTATATGTATCATTATCGAGATATAAAATGACCTATATCATGATATGAGACTTTGGTCATATTGCACAACCCTACAAAGCATCGTCATACCAGTTTAACGAACATGTATATAGCTGAATATGTATAGAGTACACAGCTGAATATGAACAGCTGATACTTGTGGTCAATGGACAGAAAAATAAATTGCAAATATTGTGATAATCTATGATTTTTTTTTTTTGCAAAACTGACAAAAATCCTTTGCTTTTCCAATGTGAGAAACCTCTGCTTTTTTCTGTTTTATATCACTGTGATGTAATAGCTTTGGGTTTTGAACTGTAGCTTGGACAAAACAACATTTGATATTTATCACCTCGCGCAATGGGAAATTATAATGGCCATTTTCACAAATTAATAATATTTTATAGACTTAACGATTAATCAAGACAATAATTGGCAGATTCATAGATAATGAAAATACTCAGTAGTTTCAGCCTTAATATGAACATTAGTCCAGCCTGCAGTTTGCCCTCATTCAGTTATTCACACCTTTCCACCATGAGCAACTGCAAGCTATCAGAGGTCAACACAGTCTCTGTTTTGAGCTCTTTTCCTATTGTTTGTTCATATTATGTCCCACATAGGGAAGGACTGGACTACAGTCATTTTGTAGGACAACTGTTAGGAATTTTTGTATTATTATTTATGGACCAAGTTAATTTGGCCGTGCAAACTGGACTCTACTACGACCCTGGACAGTGAGAAATAAGTGCCAAGTAGACAGAAATATAAAGACAATGTTGCATAATTTGTGACAGGGCCAGTTCTTGAATGCACCTCCATTATCCAATCACAAAATAAGTATCCATACCATGCCTCCTCTGGAGCCAGCACCTCTGGCTTTGTGAAGAGGTTGAGGCACTGCTCCAGGGTAAAGTGTCCTGCTCTGGCTGTCTCACTCAGAGAGCCAGGGTCTTCCTCATACTCCAGCTCCTTGGAGCTCACCAGAACATATTCCTTCAGACGCTCGTTGTTTTTCCACACCAGCTCAAGGATCGTGTCTTCAGGAAGGTCCAACAACGGATCCTCTGCAGAGGAGGAAAAACAACATTGGTGTGTCAGACTTTATTTCTTAGTAAGCATTTCTTTACTAAGTATACACAGCAAAACAGCTAATAGCCTATCTAGATATAATATTGCAATATCATGCAAAAAAGCAACCTATATTCTTAAATGTTGCTCTAGAGTTACAGTAAATCAACACCTCTCTGACAGTTTCAACAAAACTGAACATTAAAAATGAACATGCAATTTTACAAAATCCACCAAATATGAAAATAGGACAACTAGAAGTCCAGCTAACAGAATGCTAATTGTACCTTTTTCATCCAGCCTCTGCTCCTTGTTGTTAGTGTCCAGCAGTGCAATGTAGAACTGACTGGCATGACCTGATGCTGATTCACTTGGATGCTGATACCCGGTTACTGCAGCTGGAAAGAGGCAGCAAGAAGGAGAAATAAGAGGATGTAGAGACAAAAAGTAACTGTGAGAGCAACACTGGAGTGTTCTTATCACCTTCTGGCCGCACCGACTTCTCACAGGACGTCTCTTTTTCAGCATGGGGGTCCAGAGAGAAGCAGGAGGTGGAGGAGATTGGCTCGGAGAATCCTGAGTCTGTTGTCCGCGTGGTGGAGAGTGAGGTCTGGGAGGAGGAGAGGGATTCTGACTCCCCAGAGTGGAGTGCTGAGGCCTGAGCACACTCTGCCTGGGATTCAGGGAGCGCCGAGTGAGTCTCCAGCTCCAAGTCACCTGCTGCCACAGTACTGCTTCCTCCCATGGCCTCATCCCCTGAGCCAGGGCCTTCAGGAGAGCCTGCTGCCATTGGGGGCAGGTCTCCCCGGCACTGGGATGTTTCGGGGGATGTCCTGCCTGACTGGAAAGGAGGCTGGAACACGTTGACGGAAAACCTGCAGAGAGAAACATTGGGGAGATTACATTAACGGTTCAAGTTATAACCTAGTATTGATCTGAAACATGAACTAATGCATACCAATTTAACTCTCTTGTATGTTTGTATTCTTACAAGAAACCATTCAATTTAACTCTCTTGTATGTTTGTATTCTTGGAGCAAAGGGCCTAAGTAGAAAGAAGATGTTTGTATTCTTATGAGTGGGCCCCTGTTCTGTTTACTGTGCATGCATGCATATACCAGTAATACTACTCCACTGATCTACAGGTGGCTGTAACACGCTAACAAACACAGCAATGTGCCAACAAATACAGGGAAGAAGAAGATTTAGCAAGTTAACATGAATGTAAACAATTCAGGTTTCAAAATGTTCAAATGTTTGGGGCAGCTGTAGCTCAGGAGGTAGAGCGGGTCGTCTGCTAATCGGAAGACTGGTGGTTTGATTCTCTCTGCTCCATGAGGAAGGAAACGCACTTAACATGTTTGTTAAGACCTCAAGGATACACACAATGTGTTTTACATTTTACTCAATGTAAACATAACTTTTGTTTGTGCATGTGTTTAATCTCTCTCCATGTGTGTTTAACTTTGTGCTGCTGCAGCTTCTACAGTTATCTGGCGGAATTCAATTCACATTTGTGTCACGTCGAAAGTTTTACAGAAATGTTCCTGGTTTCAATCTATTCAGATTCTGGCTGTGATTTTTAAATAAAATGACGCTGTGTCAAGCACTTGACATGAGACACAAGGCGGACACTTCTTCTTTGCTTTGACTCATCTTTTATATGAAGATGAGTCAAAGCAAATATCTTACTTAGCTGTAACAATGAAATGTGTGGGCAATGTAATATTTCTACATAATGATGAACAGCAGCGGCTTTCTGTGTACCTGGAGAAACCCTCTAGTAGCTGGGTGAGGCGGGCGTAGGACAGTCGGGACTCTGGCACACTGACCAGGAAGGGCAGACCCACATTCTCTGTGTTAGGTCGACACAGACCTTTGTGATTGGGCCAGTGGGTCCTCTGGCACACCCTGGGAAGGGGAGAACATGTGAGTTAATATGTTCATAAAAAAGTTATTACATTTAATTTGAGAACAAAATGTGTCTTATTAAAAAGCATTTTGCCACAACCAAACTCTTTCAAACAATTTTGATGTGTACATGGTTTAGACAGCATTTTCTAGCACAACTCACTGATTACAGTAGCCGACACGATAGCAGCGAGTGCACCGCTTCAGCTTGTCTTCCTCAGACACTGGAGGCTTCAGGCAGGCAGCACACTTTGAAATGGGGATGTTGGGGACCTGGAGTCTCTGTAGAGCAAATAGAGATAAAGAAAGCACTTTTAATATCTGTAAACACTGGAGTAAAATACATGTTCCAGAAATGTATAATCAGAACATGGTTTTTATTACCTGCTGCACTCGGAGCAGTACAACTCTCTCCTTAGCCAGGTCTTTGGAAAGCACCTCAAAGCAGAACAGCATGTCAGAGGGAGACACTGTGTCCAGGGAATGGGACAGCAGGAACATGCGCTGGAAGCGGTTCTTCCCCACCTGAGAGGGAAAAAAATAAGTCCAATATTCAGTGCAAATCTTATTAGAAATATCTGTCACTGTATGAAACCTTTAATATGCAAAATATCTAACCTCTGCCAGTCTGAGGTTCTCTGGTTTGACCCTCACACTCCTGGAGATGGATTCGAGGACTTCAGCAGTGCTGGAGTTCTCCTTGCTCACACTCACCAAAAACTGACACACACATACACAAAGAACATGCAAATGTGGCTCACTTGGAAGATATCTTTACATTTTCTCATATCATTAAACTGTTCAATGACAATGAAACCATTCAACATTTTACCTTGATGGGTTTTTTATGAGGTTCCTTAGCAAAGTAGAAAACTGACAGCACCTTTTGTTTCTGGGGCAGGGGGACGGGCAGGTAGAGGAAGGGGTCAAAGGTGATGGACACCTGAAGAAGACAGAGATGAAAAGGAGAGGAGTAAAGAGAAAGTGAAAGGAAGTAGGTTAGTCATCACTGAAGCAAGGCAAAAAATAAAAAGCATTTATTCAGCCATACTTTTAAGTAAAATATTTTGCGGAAAGCTATAGAATGTTACCTTGGAGCATGTAGGGCAGACGAGCTTGGATTTGAACTGGCCTTGGAAGAGGTCCACTATGAAAGAGTCGTTTCTCATCTTGTGCCTCTGCCATGCCTCCTCCGCCACCACCTGCACCAAGAGACAACAGACACCATCAGGAAAAGTTTGAAAAACACTGTAGTTGAAACAGAGTCGTGAGAGGTAGTTACATAATTGTTATTTCAGTAATAAATATCCCAAAAAGTTAGATTTTTTTTACTTTGTTTTTGTCATTTTTCACTAATCACACTTCCACAGCCCACTTCCAGATGCCTCAAAGTTAAGAATAACACCTACCTCATCCAGCCGACCATCAGAGTCCACTGTCTCGGTGTAAGGTTTATTCTGGATGCGGTTCAAGTCCTCGTGGAGCCCGTCCAGCAAGAAAGCCATGAATTCCTGGGCATCATGCTGGGCATAACCTGTAAATTGACTGGCTTTACTGGCCACAATTGCCTGTGAATTTAATGAAGAAAAGGAGAGAAGAGGGAAAAATACTGATCATATAGTCCTCGCTACATTTGGCATAAACAAGTTTCACCTAAATGAAGAGCGAATGTTAAATATTTGATCCATGGAGTCACTGACATTTAAACACTTTAGTTTTAGTACATATTCCACAAACAGAAAATCTCAGGCTGCTGCTTGTGTACCTTGAGTTTTGAGGGTTGGAAGGCATGATGTGTTCCTTTCCAAAGGGCCCTGAGCAGCACAGCAAAGCCAATAGCGAGCCTGCCTCCTGTTCCCAGCGGATTATTGCAGTTGATTTCTGCCTCAAATGCTCGATCTGCAGGGACATAGAACATACAGGCATGAGACTAATGGAACCAGGAGTCAATGACAGAAGACACAGGTGGATAAGCAGGGACACATGGAAAAACATTACAGTAGAACTTAACCAAAATGATCTAAGAATGATGTCATGTGGATTATTATGGAAACAAAAGCATTTAAAAAGTGACTAAAATACTTCAGTTACACCTTTCATTTGTTTTGAAAGACCTTTTTAAATGTACAGGGGCTCCTCCTTGTGTTTGCTAGTGGTTCTTGCTATACTAGATGTAAGAAATATATACTATAGCTCTTTGTATTTTTTGTATGTGATGTTTAGTTACACCTGCTATATCTCATCTTTACGATATTTATTTTCTATCAGCCTAAATATATCAGGTTTCATGTCCAAAGAAGTAGGTGACCTAGATTTTGCAGTAATTATTCCACAGTTTGAACTGCTTGAATTGCAGAAACTGAATCTGGCTTATGATGATAAAGCTAGTCAAACTCCTCGTTAAACTTGCCACTGTGGGCCAATTGGCACCACTTTTGTGTCCATGTTAGCAGTCCCTAGGACTATCTACAAGCAGAGGCAGCCAAGATAACCAGAATTAATATGGCAGCATTATCTGTGGATCCAAGCTCTAATGAAAACACACCCTGCTATATTCCCTATCAACTCAACAGGGGACTGTCTGGTAGCAGCATGAAACCATAACAGTGAAATAAATTACACATCTGGTCAACATTAAGAGCTTAACTAATTTGATCAACTTGGCATTACAATATCCAATACTAGTCTGGATTTATTTTATTAAGGGTCAGGCACAGACGCACTGTTCAAATACATTTTTTTTACCATGGAAGTAATCCCTGAGTTCTCTGGTGTTGGACAGGGACTGGATGACACTGTTCATGAAGCAGGTGTTACCAAGGTTGACCAATCCTGTAAAACCAGGCAGGCACACCTTCTTCTCCTCCTCTTCTTCATGGCGCTCATTGCTGGCCGGGGGTGCATGGGTCATGGGCTGTACCATGCAGGTAGGCTTAGGCTGAGACAGGAAACATACACACAACCAGTCTACAAATTAGACCAAGAGGATTTTCACCTTCACTTCTGTCTACCAGCTGTTAGACCATGTTTCTCACCCTGTACAGCACTTCCCAAAACTAAACATGATCAAACAACAAAACATCTGTTTTTCAACTCACCACCGTGACCGTGGGCTCTGGCTTGGTGATGGCAACGTGCTCAGAGACGGTGCGAGGAGCCACAGTATCCAGGCCGCCATCCTCCACTCTGGATGAGGCCTTGGGAGCCTTTGGCTTCTCCTCTCCAACCCTTGGAGGCTCGTCCTTGGCTGGGAGGCTGTGCTGGCTGCTGCCTGGCTGGCTTTTCTCCATGCAGGCAGGGCTGGAGGGCACAGCAACTTTGGCGCCACCCACTGCACCTTAAACAGAGGAGAATGCAGCTTGTGGTTAGAAGATGAAGGTCAAATAGGAGAGACTGTTAAGCACTGGATGTGAATAGTAATTACCTGTGGTGTGTCACATATAGCAATTTAACACCTTTTCATGAAGATGTCTTCTGTAAAATATTATTTAATTCCCATAATTTGGAATCATTAAATCAGATATTTAAACTCATTACTCTTTAGTTAATCTATATACTAGTGCTGATAGATCATATGGTTTCTGCTGACTTGTATGTAACTAAATGAAGACTGTCCCTATAATTATTTCCCAGTTCCATATTCTTTCAAGAAAACTCTCCGCAAAATTATTTGGAAATTAAGGACCTGTAAAATAAACCATAACTAAACCCTTCTCTACTCCTATTTTGAACCTCTTCATTTGCTCTCAATGTCATCAAGCACAGAGTCACACAATCTGCAGACCACAGGGCAGGGCAGACTGGCACCCATATCTAGAGTTCAAATTCCTGCCATTGAGAACTTCTCTGAAAGCACACATACATATGCCTCAGACACACACAGTAAAAAATAATGTAAACGGTAACAAGAGTATGACTTCTCATGCAAACTCATAAGTATACAGGCCACCTGTTTTTGTGAAGGAGAGTCCACACTGACATCAAACCTGCTCTTTGAGTACACTTACTATAGCTTTAAATAAATTATTTAAGTTTAAAAATATAGTTTTAATTTTCCTACAGGTGTATGTAATGTATGTTGATTTTAAGATCATGTGTTTTCATAACCATGTGCATCTCTTTACATTTATGATTGAGATTGAGGATGTCATTTCACCTCATGTGATAAAAACCTACATCTATAGCACATAATGTTAACAAGTAGAAGCCTGGCAGCAGACCTTGTGTGGCAGGGGCCTCCAGACCCCCCCAGCGCTGGCTGTGTCTCTTCTTTAAGGTGATGTCCAGTCGGGACGGGGTGAAGGAGTAGCTGCACTGTTCAGGCTGGATCAGGTTCCTAAAGCCAGGACAGAGAAACATGGACAGGTCAGAATGAAAGAATGAAGAATGATTTTAATACAACAAATGTTTTAAAGACATTTATAACTTTCCAATAATGTGAAGCAGGATAAATTGCCACTAAATAAATGTTTAACAACTCATATTTAGGCCAAGTATTTGAAACAACTAGAAACACATCGCCAGAAAACATGCAAATTCTGCTCTCTCCAACTGCCCGTTTAAACATTTTTAAAATGATACTACTGGTGACGAATGGCAACAGTTACCTGAGTTTGACTTGCCACTTGAAGACTGTGTTTGGTCCACAGTCTGAATGAAGCCGCAGAAAGTTAGTATCACTGTAAGAGGATAAAGGAAGATGCACAAAGATCTCAATCATTCACTTGTATGTTGAGTGCCAAAGTAGCATTACCATCCTTTAATTGTAGTATATTCATGTGCAGTACCTTGTCTGGAAGATGAGGGTGAAGTCCTGTTCCCTGAAGATGACCCTGGCTGTGTCCCTGCAGATCCCCTTCATGTAAACATTGACCACCATCAGGTCCGTACCCTTCTCATACGAATCGTTCTTCACAAACTGCAAGTTGACCATTGGCTCTGGGGCTGTAGGGAGTTATTGCAGGTCTCAACAAACACATTTAGCTGCTGAATAAATCAATGCTATGAAACAGAGAGCTACAAACCATGGCTGTGAATATAAAGCATTTTGTTATTGCTACATTTACCTACATATATTGTCTGTTCATAAATTGCATGTCAATCTGGGGGTGAAAAGATGCTTTATGCGCCCATAGGAAATGGTAAATGGTAAATGGACTGTACTTGTACAGCGCCTTTCTAGTCTTCCGACCACTCAAAGCGCTTTTACACTACGAATCACATTCACCCATTCACACACATTCATATGCTGAATGGGTACAGGGGCTACCATGCAAGGTCCCAACCTGCCCATCAAAGGACGACCCGCTCTACCTCCTGAGCAACAGCCGCCACAATGTGTGTGGATCCTCATCTACGGTAAAGATAAGCCATCTGGGATTTATAACCAGGGTGAAAATAAAATGTTTAGAGGTGCTGAATTTTGGGATGTACCCATTGTTTTTCCATCAAACTCTTGATCTCTTAGAGTCTTACAGTCAAACAATAAAAGATAACAAATATGTATAAGATAATCCAACCCTGAGACCCTCTGCATTGCAAAATCTTTTTGACTAACCTTCCTGTTGCTTCATTTCCAGGGGTGGCTCCTCTTTCGACTGGTCCCGCTTCTCCTCTCCATCACAGCTGCCCTGCCTCTGGGTTAGACCAGGTTCCACGGCAACAGCTAGTGCTGTGCTTGCCTCTCTTGATCCCAGCTGCTGGCTGATGAGAGCATCCTGCTCTGTTTCCTGCTCAACAGGCTTTTTCTCTGTCTCAGAGTCAGTTCTATCTCCCTGCCTTTCTGGAGAAGCCGAGTCCATTTTGTTGTTGAAGCTGACAGGTTTGAGGCAGTCACTGGTGCTAACGGGAGCTGCTGGTTGGCTTTCAATGCCGCGTGTAGTTGTTTCAGACCTGTGCTCAGTGTCTGCAGACTGCTTTTGCTTCTCTGCCTTCTGAATAAGAAAAGACACAATAAATTTTACATGATAATCTCCTGAGGATGTTCTGGATTGCACAGTACAAAGTGCAGAATTGAAGATTACCATTACCATTTATGTAATTCTAAGACATAATTCAAGGGCTAGGCGTTGATAAAGACACAGACTGCCCTTTATTTGAAGGAACCAGTTGCTTATTTGTTGTTTGAGGCTTCTAAGAGTTGGATTAGTGAATGACTGGTATTCAGGAAAATTTTGATATACTTGGGAGAATCTACATATTCCTCTGTATATAATGTACTGTATTTATATGTGGTCTTTCACAAACACTCAATGAATGTTTTTATTGAAGAATAGCACCATGCTAACAAGTCTCTGCTATGCAACACATTTCCTTTCCTATAACTTCTTCACAATAAAAGCTAGCTTGTTCATCAGTGGGAAGCTTTTAATGCGAAGCTGTAACTTAACACGGCTCTGATGTGGCTGACAGTGATCAAGAAACAGTAAAATAAGCCAGTACAAATAGGATCGTACAAGAGAAACTAAACAAGAGATTCAATTAGAAGCTACAGAAACATTTTTTTTCTTGAGTCTAGCAAGATGCAGCTTGTTTGAGGAGGGTCATCAAAGTGCCAGAACCACAGCAGACGCTGTGAGGACACCTCACTACACACACCAAGACACAGTCCAGTTATCTCTGTCTGATTTACTCCTCCTAGTCAGCCAAACTGTTCAAGAATAGCGACAGAGGTTTACCACCAACACAGAGTTCATTTGCAGAGACAGTAAGGTAGGGTGTTTGCTGTTCATAATAATGTTAAATGAAATTACAAGTCTCTTGCAAGCCCTAGGGAAACTTGAAAAGGTAAAGCCCACACAGGCCCGATGGTATTATTAGCTGTAGGGGTGTGCCATATCCTATGCTTTACGATAATACTGGAATAATTTTTAATAAGATAAAAAAAAAATCATTTTGTGAATATCCTGACTTGTTGATGTCATACCGTTATGCACAGCAACAACAAACATTGCTAAAAGTGAAAATAACATTGGTACCAGCCCCACAGTGGAGGAGTTAGTCCCAAAAAGAGGAGCGACTTCACCAGTGGGGAAGTGGTTTGGTTACCAAAGATCAATGTACAACAAACCACTGTAATACGTAAGCAGTGCAAGAAGACTAACAACAAAAGGGGGCAATACAACAAACTTATTTCACCACCTTCAGCAGAAGCACTTGGCTGAGTACAAGGAGAGCCAAAAATCCTGTCAGGAGTATATGTTTGTCATATTTTGAAGAATATCATTATTGCAGAAATACCTTGAAATATCATGATATTATTTTAGGGCCATATTGCCCACCCTAATTGGCTGTACTCTTATTAAAATCATAGGGCTGAATAATTTGAAGAAATTATCTGTGATCATGATTTTTTTTTCCATAAATGAAATTACAGGTCTACAGTAGTTTTAATAGTTTATTTTGATTTGATTGACTGAGAACAAAAGGAAATTGAGGAAATTTGCCAATATCATTCTAGCTGGCAAAATCAACACTCACAAACTAAAACTTCACCTCCAACAGATTAAGACACTGAATTATCCAAGTCATAATTAAAATTGCAACTCTTGCAATTTGATTTAGAAAGAAATTATTAAATCATTCAGCCCCATTTAAAATCACATTTTGTAGTTCTATTAGGGTTTTTTGGTTGCATTTCAGAGAATCATACCGTTCTGTGTCATCGCAAAATACAACATCATATATCCAGGGACTAATATTCAGTGTGAAAGCGAGTGATGAAAGCGACCCAGCTGAAGCGTTCAGATGCGTGACGGATACGTAACAACTTTTCTCACCTGAGTTTTGTTGGTATGGCTGGCAACAGCGACAGCAACTCCAGGTTTATGTTCCTGGTCGCTGCCTAATCTCTCTGCTCTGTTGTCTCCATCTCTGTGTTGCGTCTGCGGGCTCCGACCAGCGGGCGGGTGGATGTGTGAATCTTTACCATTGGCTGCTGTAGACTTGACAGAGTGCGTGTCCCTGTCAGGGGACGGTGACGTAGCCTCCATGGTGGTCTTGGGCAGCCGTGAAATGGTGCGCTTGGCACTGGGTTCCTGAGGCAGCTGGTCACCTTTCGTGACTGTGACGGGCTTGCTGGTGGTGGTTGACTCGCCTCCACCTCCACTTTTCACCCCGACAGAGGCCGTGTCACATGGTTGTTTGTTTTTGAAGCAACGCTTGACACCGCGATCAGCTTTGCTGCCGCTGTGCCTTGACTCACTGTGTGCAGGTGAGGAGGGAGGCTGAGGCTGAGGCTGGAGTTGTGGCTGTGAGGGGGTCAGCTTGGGTTTCTCTGATGATTGCAAAGCAACATGCCTTGTCTCCTGTTCCTTTACATTTTTGGTCTCTGCGGGTACTGCCTCCTTTTCCTTCTTGTTTGACTGAAGCAGAGCAGAGCGAAACAAAACCACTTAGTGATGTGAATACTACTTACTTACTTATGAATAGGGATGGATATCATTAGAATTTCAATGACATTATAATTTACTACTCTTATCAATACTCCAGACTTAAGTCCATCACTATCACTAAGTGTGTGTGTGTGTGTGTGTGTGTTGTGTGTGTTGGAGGAGCTCAAACCCTCGGTCAAATACAAGCACAGACCAAAGGAGATAAAGACAGAGGTAAGGTTGCAGGGCAACCAGAAATGATCCCTACTCATAACTAACAAATGACACATTTTCATGAAATAATACAATATTATGCCAAAATACTACATTAGTAGTGCAGATTATAACAGTACACAGATGTGCTTATATCAGAACAAACAGGATCATCTGGTTCTATGAAATCCTTCAAGCTTTGACAGACTATACCACAAGACATCGTATTTCTTTGTCAATTACTTAGTTGGTCAGTAGTACATAACTAACCTTAAGTGAAGGCCAGATGTGAAAGGGGATCTTCTTGTGCATAATGAGCAGCAGGAAACCTCCCTTCTCCTTGTACTGGACTCTGCTACATGAGGCCTCGATTTCCTCCTGCAATTGGCAGCTCCACTGCCGTCCATCTGAAAAGTGAAAACATGCACACACACATTATTAGAGAAGACCTGGACTGATACACTCAACATAAACCATACATAAAAATACTGCAAAGATAAAATATACCAGTCAGACCAAGATCTTAACATATATCTGAGTTAGACATGTATGGCTACATATCAAGGTTAAAGCCTAAACACAAAAGCACAACAACAACATTTCTTTTGTGGTTTTATTTTAAAACCTACTTCTTTCATTTATGCTCCACTGTTTGAATGTATTCATTTGAGTTTATGTCGCATGCATTACTATGACTTACCTGGGAAGCACACATGGCAGTGTGTATCAGTAAAGGTTGTGTTGATGTCCTCTATCCTCTGCACCCCCTCCCCACAGCGCAGTCTGACAATCACTTCATTAGCGTTCTGCTTCCAGTCCACAAACACATCTGAGAAAAAAAAAAAACACAACAGAACAGAAAGTCACAAATGTGAAAACCAAAGAAGGAAATTGAAATATGCACTTCCCCTTTCCACTATTATCATTAGAATACATTCAAACATATTACACAGGCTACTGCTTGTGCAAAATTTCCACTGCAAATCCTAAAAATATCAATTAAAAGACAAAGTAGTCAATCCCATCTGGCAAATATGGACACAGGGAATGAAGAAATCCAAAGTGCACAACAGGAGATAAGTAAGACCAATGATGAACATATGAACACATGTACGTGCTACTCTGAGAGAATATAGACACATGCTGAGAAACACCTGCTCATAAATTCACACAGGCCATAACATTGCACTCATGTGCTCAAGTGGGTCAGTCCAGAGCACTCATGCACAGACAGGCAGAGTACAGTGAATTCAGTCACAGAGGGGACATCTAAAATTATCCGTGCCACACAAACAGTATGCCGAATAAACTATTCCATGAAAGCAAATGATCAACCATGATCAGTGTAACAAAACATACTACCAAGCCATGCATGCACTTTGAAAGGCAGATTCAAATGCAGAAAAATATCCCAAAACATGAAAGCCAAAGTAATCCACTGTAGTACCATTTTTCATAGTGGCCTCAAAGTTGTTGCTGTGTTTGAAAATAAAACATCATCCATGAAGTACAGAAGAGTTCCAGATTCCAAGCTAGCAAAGAAGTAATGTATGGATCGTGTGCACACTCGTATTCCGATTTTGTCTACAATAACAACTAGAGAGCCTCAACTTTCCCACCTTGCCCTCTTCACTCTCTCTCTCTCTCCCCCAGTCTCGCTCTCACTTAATCGCTCTAGAAAGGTCACAAGCAACACCCAATCCCTCCCAGCTGGTGACAGTTGTATTTCCAGTAAAGACACGCCACAGTGTGCTCTCATGACCAGGCTACTAATGCAGATTCACATGAGTAAAACTATATTTTAATAAAAAGTTTTTATTATAATAATTATTATTATTGCAATGACAAACAATGGACACCCACTCAGGTATGTTTACATTAAAATTAGTGAACCAATCCAATTTTTAAAAAGATGGTTTATCTCTGCATTAAGAAATTATACCCTGCTATGTAAGACACCTATTTTAATTGTTTCCTTCACTGTTTTGTACAGTGTCCTATAGTGTTTTGTATAATATCTGTGTCAGTCTGGGGATGATATGGGAGGAAAATGTATATGGGCCAAAGTCTAATTAACAGCCAAATAAAATTATTGCCTCATTAGAGTAAGAGCAATAATTACATAACTGCATTTTAATGTTATCAGTGGCCCTGAAAGCAATCATAATGGCTCAGGTTTTTATCCACGCTTATAAATTAGTCTTTGAATGTACCGAAAACCTATTAGATGCATTACACCACATATGGTTGATAACAGAATATGAGTATCAAATCTCAATCAGTATAAACAATGTTTGCAGTACAGGCAATGATAACAATTGGTCTGTCAACCCCAACCATTTCTAATACCTCTAATAATATTCCTACCGGTGAGAATTGTTTTATACTCAGTCTGACAATTATGACACATGAAAAAGAGCGCAGCTAATAGCAAAGTGAGACACAGTTTAAAGGATGACTGATGTGTATGAACAGAGTTGGTGCTGGTGTATTTTTAAAAAAAGGATGGTACAGAGGCAGAGAAAGAGAGTGTCAGGGCATTCTCATGACCTTGACAAAGCCAGGTTTCCCAGATTAGGGCCTGACACTCTCTCAGCTAGGGTTACAGCACTTCAGCATTATGCGCAACCAACAACACAAACACTAACACACGCAACCGTCTACTGAGAAACTATACCAGCATCAAAACAGAGACAGCATGATAAAGCATAGATGCACCCAAACAAAGTAAAGGGTACACACTTATAGCACTGATGAATCAAAACACACAGCCCAGTCCTCTCTCGTATTTGTGTTCAATGCCTAAGCAAGAAGTAACATAGTTTATGTTACTATACAAACTTCCTTTCTGTCATATTCAGTGTGGCAACAGACAGTACACATCACACCTCGCTTGATGGAGTGAACCTGTATCAAAGGCTGCATCGATCAAATATCAGGTATCCATACTGGTGCAGTTTGCAGTTGATTATGTGAGTAATCTAGCGTAGGGGTGGGCAATATGGCAAAAATGTATCATGATTTTTTTCAGACAGGTTCACAATCCACAGTCCACAATCTTATCACGACTCTTTTTCATGTTGGTTTTTAAGACCATTGTGCAAGTTACCATACGGTACTCGAGTCAAGATTCAAAAAAATTTATTGTCGTCTATCACATAACGATAGAAATTTCTCTTAGTTTAGGGGCTCACAAACAACATAAAAACATACACACATAAAAGACAGATATAAAATTACATTAAAATACAAACAATTCCATAAATAAATAAAAGGTGTGCAAAGCTGCATTAAAAAGTATTTTGGCCTTGTTTAAAATGAATATTGCCATGGGAAGCCAAACTAACAGTACAACCAAACTAATTTCCCAGGTGAAAAGCAAACAGATGATGCTGCATTAGCATTAGTGTGTTGTTTTGGATAACTAGCAGGATGTGGAAGACACCAACACAGTACACCTGAGCTGACATCACGGTAGCTCACAGAATAACAGAAGTTAGTGCTACCAGTTAGCAGGCGAGGTAAACGCTAAACAATGGCATTTAACTGCAGCCCAGCTGTCAGTTTAACAAACATAATGTGCAGCAGGTGAGCTTCCTAGCACGACATTAAAACTGCTGTAGATTTAACCAGCAGATTGGAGATGTGGTGCAAGGCGCTCACCATGTCAGTGATGTTACCCGTTAGCCTCCTGCTATCAGACTGCACTCTGTCACAGAGCTGAACTGATACAATGTGCACTGTAGCACAATATCAACAACCTCTCTGTAAAGGCAGATCGTGGAGACATTTCAATCGTACATGATATAATATCATATTGCACACCCCCTACTCTATCGTGATGTGTTGTGTTCACATGTGAGATCCATTATTAAGGCAACTTCAATCTCTCCAACCTATAATACAACATATTCAAGCAAGCTATTGAAATAGAAAAATATCACCTGAATATAAACAAGATTTGTGAGGAAAAAATAAGTATATGCCTCCATGTAAGACATGTTGGATACGCAAACTAATTCCACACACAAGTCTAAAGTGGCACGTGGCGAAGATAACGACCACAGATACCATGCCATATTTAGTTTGTGCAATCTATGTATTACAGCTGTTACATAACAACTATAGATTGAAAGATGCACCTGTTTCACTCAAGGTATTCAGAGTTGGGTTGATTTGAGCTTTGCTTCACAGTTTTAAAACTAGGGCTCCAAATGATGTATATTTTCATTACTGATTAATTTTCCAATTTTTTTTCAATAATCAATGATTGTTTCCAAAAATAGCATAGGAAACTGTGATGCACAAGAGGACGTCATGTTTTTCCAACCACCAGTCCAAAATCCATAAATATTCAATTTACTATAATGTAAGACAAGGACAAGTAGCTAATAATCACATTTGAGAACATGAAAACATCAAATGTTTGGCATTTTTGCTTGAAAATTGTCATGATTATTTAATTATCAAAATAGTCGCTGATTCATTTTCTATCGATTGACTAATCAATAAATTGGCTAATCATTGCAATAGTTCAAATATAAAATACACTCAGTCACTTCATTAGGTACACCTGTGCAATCTAATGTAATGCAATACAACAGCTCTGCCATAAATTCTACTTTTATGAATTTTATACATTTTCAGTTTTTATTGACATTGTCAGAAAGGTTATAGTTCTATTTTATGTTTATTATTGAGGTTGTAGTGGGTGGTGGTGGTGTACTGGAGTGCATTGAAGTGTTCCTAATATTTTGCCCCCCTCAAGTATGTTATTGGAGTGGAAAAAATATTAGGAGCACTGTTCAATATAATGCACCCCAGTACATCACCAACACCACCAGCTACTACAACCTTGATAATAAACATAAAATAGAATTATCATGTGACAATGTCAACAAAAACTGAGAATGTATAAGCTTTGTAAATGTAGAACTCATGGCAGAGCTGTTGTATTGAAGTGTATTAGATTGCACAGGTGTACCTAATGAAGTGGCCAATGAGTGCATATTAAAGCCACAAGCAGAGATGAACGGGCCCTAGCACCTCACGCCTTTTGGAGGGAGTGGCAGCCATGGCATTGCTACTGGAGGTCAGCTGACACTGCTCTGAATTTTCAGGATTATCAGACACTATGTGAATGGGTAAAATATTATTTCCTGTGTGCAGTACATGGCCCTGGAGATGACATATTGGAAATTGTATATAAATTAGATGAACTATGTGTCATTTAGGCTCCATTTCCTGTTGCCTGTAGGCAATACTACATAAGTTTAATATTGATCCAACAATACATTTACCAGAGGGCAACTGACATGGATACCCATTTCCATGGATTTTACCTCTGCCTACCAAATTCTGTACATCTAAGTCAAATTTAAAGGTGGGCGCTTTGACTTGAAACTTTCTAGGGGGCGCCCTTGAGCCATTTTGCCACACCTAAGCCTAAGACCCATACCAGTTATCAAGTTACGCCACATCTGATGCATGTGCAGTTTTGAGTTTGAACACTCCTAGTGCCTCAAAAATGCTAAATACTTACTAGATGGATGCAAAGTTTCGTTTTGCATGTCCTAAAGGCCTCAAACTTGTGTTTGGAAAATGAAAATTGCCGCACGAAATCCAAAATGGCTGACTTCATGACCAGAGAAAAAGTATCAAAAACTATGTATTATGTCCAGAACAAGCGGGAAGCTCCGGGTCTGAAAAATGGGACCAATGCAGAGGTGACTTAAAACCTGCCTTCTCTCTAATGGCCAGAAGGGGGCAACTCCACTGGTTGCAAAGAGAAGTTCTATTAGGGCTGGGCGATTAATTGAGTGTTATTTTCAGTTACGATTTTGGCTTTCAACAATTATGAAAACAAGATAATAGAAATAAAATGATAATTGTGCTGCACTCTGTTTTCGCGGAGTATCTTATGTTATAAATCCAGCGCACCCCTTTCCTTTAAAGTTGTGCACTTTCACCCCTTCCTAAAAGCCCAAACTCACTCTCACTGGGAATCCATAGTAAGACATCAGCAGCATGTGAGCACACTCTATCTGTTCAACCCACACCAACTCTGACCTGCGTTCAGTGACACAGAGCCAGCTGTCTGTCAGCTGCAGCTCCTGGGGAGCTGGCTGGGCAAACTGCCTTCATCAAGCTGACTGACAGCAGAAATTTACTGAACCAAAATAGTTTTCATGTCGGCTCCACGGGAAGAAATCAGCAGTGTTTGTATTTATTGATTCAGTGATTTTATTTCCCCGCTCACCATGGCAAGTAAGGGGAATCTGCCTGTAGTGAAACAGGCAGCTCACAGACAGACTGGGTGCTTAGATTAATCAATGTAGATACAACAGTATATTTGTGTGATTTAAACAGCTGTCTGTGCAGATCAGGCTTCACTAAATGCGACAGAAATAGACCGGGAGCTTAAAAAACGTTTCTCCATGAGATGCGCGTCACTCATGCATGTCTTGGAGTGTGGATTGATAAATTAATAAAATGGAAGCATTTCTGTTCCGTGAGTCGATGAGTAATTGTGTTAAATAATCATGATCTTAATATTGACCAGAATAATCGTGATTATGATTTTTGCCATAATCAAGCAGCCCTAAGTTCTATTGTATGGAAGTCTGAGAGAAAATGACCCTACTTTTCACTTGATTTATACTTCTGCAATGAATTTTATGATGAGGAAGCAGTCAACTGGGGGTTTTGATTTGCTTTTCTGACCAGCATACGAGCAGTTCCCTCCGAGTTTTCTTGGTCTTCCAGATCTCATCTTGACCTCCACAGTTTCCCTAAACCGCCATCTCTGAATTACATTGCGCACTGTGGAAACTGCAAGCAGACAATGTTTTGCTATCTTCTTGCAGCCTTCCCCTGCACCGTGGGCATCAATAACTTTCATTTTTAGAGTCTTATACAGCTGCTTAGAGGAACCCATGGTTGCAGAGTGTTCGCACAAGTATTTGTAAAGCTTTGAAACTGGCACCAGCTGACATTTCCTAATGATAGTTGTTGACATGCCTAAGGCCTAACAAGCTGATTAAAGTCTGAGACCTTATAAAAAGAATCTAAGACTTTTGAACTCTTAGGGTGCCCAAACCTTTGCAAATGCCACAATGATGTTTTTATTTATTTACTTAGTTTTGTTCAATTTATGACATGAAAAGTAACTATGTTTTTTCATATCCTAGAGAGACTGTTTTTACATCTTTTCAATTAAAAAAAAAAATCACCAACATGTGTTATTTGTCAAGGGGTGTCCAAACTTTTGCACACAACTGTATTTCTTGCATCAGGATATCTACTTCCAGGGATTAACCAGTGTCAGGCATATTCATTACATGAAGCAACTCAATTACAATTTTTAGTCATTTACATCTCAAACCTGTAATGACTCCTGTGCAGGAGAAATAAAGGATGAGGAAGTAAGGTTGTTTTCCATTTAACACCTACGGGGATTAGCAAGCATATTTGTTTCGGCTTCAAAGAAGCACAAAGTGTTCAGGGAGTAAAATACAAGGATAGATGCCTTAAGCAAAGGGGAAACTACAAATCATTTTGGAAGTCCTGTGCAAGGATTAATGCAGAATAATTTAATACCTATAAAATACTTCAGTGGTCAGTCAGCGCAACATATAGCTCCCCTCCTTTCTTTCACTAAATTAGGATTTGTCCTACACAATTTGTAACTGCACACAACATTTCCTGTATCTCTAAAAACATAAAGCTGGGTTTACTGAGCCTACCACTAGACACAGATGTTGGAACAAAGAAACATTAACATGTTCTTATTGTCAAACGCATGTGTGGGGGCATTTATAAAAAAACAATAGAAAAAAATCCACCTCTGGATGGCAACTTTCCTCCTCGTACACTTAAATGCACATTTAGCCACCAGTGCTACAATGACAGGAATGAAACTGTATAGAGGAAAGCTGTGATCCACATCCACACACATGTATGTAAAATGCAGACTAAAAAAATACTTTCAATGAGACACACACACACACCCCATAATAAATAGAAAGTACAGTATGTGCACAGTGGCCATCAAACAAGCTTTCAGGCTGAAAGGAATAAAATTAACAGCAAAAGGAAAATATCGAAACTCTTGAATAGCAAGAGACTCCATGTTGTTTATTACACACGATGGTGATCACACATGACTGTAAAATGAAACATGGTGTTGGTATGGTATGTACAAAGAGCTCCTCCTGAGTAACCAAAGCATGTTATTGTCTTATGTAAAAGAACATTTGACAGATCAAAATATGCAGAAATTGTTGCATTCTCATGTAACACAATCCTAAATTATAAATGCGTTAATGAATAATAGAATTTACAGTCAGCCATAAAACACCCATGACTGTGATCTCTATATAGAAACCTTTCTCAAAAATGACCCAGTCATAGGCTTTGTATTAGCACCTGGGATTAATTAATTGGTTACAGGTTTTAGTTGTATTATTCACAAAATGAGATCTCAATATATGGAAACTGTAGTTAAGTAGGAGGGGTTGGCAACATCCAACATTTGACAGAATTGACATCTAATAGCTGCAAGATGTGTCAATTTCATATTCATAACTGACAAGCAGTTTTACTTTGAGCACAACAGTGGTGTGAATAAATCAAGTATGTATGACAATTTCAAAATAATCACTGCACCTATAAAATGTGTCTAGAAACCTCATGAGACAATGCAAGACATGTAAGTAAAGTCTTTTGGGGTTCCAGAGGGAGCTATGTGGAGTCAGACAAATTAACAAGTGATGTCACTGAGAAATCAATGAAATTGAAAAAAATGTGGGGATGTGGAGCTAGGAAGAAGTGAGGTTACCAGCCCTCTGTAGCGCACTCTTTATCTCTACTTGAGGCTAGCCCCTTCAGGCTACGTTAGTCGCTACTAGCATAACACAAAATCGAGGCAAGTTGCAATGTGGGTAATGCTGGTGCCAGAGGGGTGTACTACGAAGCGAGATTAGTGGGTTAGCGAGGTATGTTGAGCCTAAAGTCAGGGTTTTCAAATGTCACGAAGGTGGCTCTCTTTTAACCTGGCTAGATCACCATGGTAACTTATGTTGCAAACTTAACCTGGTCCGGAGCAGGTCATGTTCCGCGTTTTGGCTTAAATTGGCAATAAACTACCCAACTACCTGATTTGCTGCCAAGTCCGTTTAACACTGCTGGTAACGCAGCTATTAGAACACCGATTAGAAAACTGATTAGTCTTTTATCATACTTATCATTGATTTGATATGTCATATTGTAAATTTGTAATCATGCAAGAGGTTAGGGTTACTTGCGGGATGGGATTTTGTTACAATAGATCAAACTGTATTTCAAATAATAAAAAAAAAACTAATAAAAAACAGAAAACTAATGAAGAAATACTTAGAACAAAAATAAAATAAAATAAAATTGTCTATTGGTATTTATCACAGATAATATTCAGTCTATAATATTAATTTCACTTTGTTGGCCAAATTTGGCCAAAACCTAAAGTGATTTCCACTTGTCCCTCGTTATGGGACAGAGTCAGACCCTAAATGCACTTCTTGAGTATAATGTTTAAATCTGCAGCATCAAGTTTAAAGTTTAAAAGCTTTGGATGTGGGAGGCACGTAGAGTGCATTGAGTGGTAAAATAAGTATATAAACTAATTACATAATTAATAAATTAATGAATTAGTGTTTTATTAATGAATTTACACGATCAGCAATTTTCTGCCAGCATTCATCTCTCATCTTATTTGCAGCAACAGCGTTGCTTTTTGTTGTGATAATGTATTGACCTGTTCTTCCTGACTGAAGTAGGCAGCATGCGATACTTCCATTTTGTGCAGAAAAAGAGTCAAATGACGCGCCAAACACACCCTTTCATGGGGACGCGCACAGAGCCTGAAGCAGAAAGCCTGAGTTAACAAAGAAAGTTCATATCCACCATCGTGATACCACTTATCTCTGATCGCGAGTTTAGGGTTCGTCGAGCCAGCTCACACAAAGAAAGCCTGGGTATGTTGAACTTGCTTCGTAGTACACCCCTCAGGTTTTGACAAGGAAGATGAATGCTTGGAATAAACAAAAACACGCTATCTCCGGTTCTGCTGATCATGTTTTACTGCCTTTGTTCATCATCTATGACATGAAACCAACACTTTTCCACACAGTCAGAAAAATAAAAAGTGTGCATTCTTGTAATAGTTCAATTATAAAATCAATAAAACACACTTGACAGTAGTGGAAGTTGTACCAGCATCTGGTTCAAAAGTTGTTTTTATGACATCACTCATATTTAGCACTGAAGCCGAGAGCATTGTCGCAGCGAACAGAAACGAGCAATGTGCTGCTCTATGTCACACTGTTCCCCGTTTCCCTTTCAGTTAAGTAGTTAGATCATTTTGAGACAAGAATGTTTGTAAAGTTTACAGCCTGTCATGGTGTTATCCTGCCTTACTCTGTGTACAATAATGCTGCTAAAAAAGGCAGTGACTCTACTGACAAATGACTTTTCCTACTATAACAAGTCAATGTCTGCTGTAAAAAGGCCTATTGTCAAACAGGCCTATACACCTCAGTGTATTTCAAACTGCCATAACTGAAATGCACTTATATTTGCATCAGGTACTACACTGAATTGTAAACAATATCTATACTGTGGTGTGGTTATAACACCTTATTCCATTTTAATCTCCAAGTAGCCAATTAACACAACAAATAATCTGTAAATTAATCAGTAACAAATGTTTTACTGGTTGCAACACTTTTAGCCATACTTACCTTTCTTGACCTCTGCAATAACTCCATCAGCTGCTGCCGCGGCGGCTGCTGCTGCCGCCCTCTTGGCCTCTCTGCTCTCCTGGTTAGCCCTGTCCTTCTGCTTCTTTTTACTGGTACTGGAGGACAACTCTGAGCTGTTGTCCCTACCGCCGCCTCCTCTCTGCTGATGCTGAGCCCCACTGCGACGGCCCGCTGTCTCACTACCAGCCACACCGCTACCGCCGCTACTGGCCATCTTCAGGCACTTGGCACTAACAGGCCGCCCGTCCCCGGAATCACTACCGCTGCTGGGGTCTGGATCTGAGGTGTGCCTCTTCCTACCTGGCCCGGCTATCTTGGCGATGATACTAGTCTGAACTCTCCCAGAACAGAATCAGGAAGGCTACGAGGGGCAGGGGACCTAAGGAAGAGGACAGAGAGACCTTTAATAATGGGGAGGAGAAATTGACAGCAATATACATGATTGTCCGGCATCACGATGTACTGTGTGTCTACCAGTGAGTAAAGTTTAGTAATGACAATCTGCTTTGTTTGTGACATGCACACAAACACGGGGGCGGAGAGTGTTTCCCAGCTTACATATAACCAGGAGCATGTTTTCAAACAACTACCACAAGGCTGAATGAGAAGTAAACACTCATGTCTTACAAAAAAAGCACACGGCTTCACCGTTAACTACACTGACGTTGAGCCTTGCCTCGTTTCCTCAACATAGCAACAGCAAGTAGCTAGCACAGGCAGTCAGATGACAAAGGACAACCGCTAAATCAGCCATTTTATTCGGCAATCAGTACAACATATGTAATATAAACATGGTTGATGTTCATTAGCCAGCTAACAAGCTTAACAATGCAGCTTCACGTCTCCCGAGTTGTTAGCATGTTACGTGGTGAGTTAGCCAGCCGACTGCAGAGGTTCGTTTATTTTAAGGAACACGTGTTTGGGGTTGTCATGTGCCTTTCGGTATGAGCCATTCACAATTGTCTGTCTGTAGCCTTAATCTAACGTTGTTTATCATGTCACCCCATTTATTGGACCTGACGAATACTCTACAATCAGTCATATTAAAACGTTACTGTAATATACCTGGTCCACACTGAGGAAGGGGTGGGGGTGATTCTTAGAGGCTATTTAAAAATTTAACAGTACGTTACACTGTATACAAGTCAGCTGTCTAAACTTTTCAGACTACGAACAACCAGATCAACCAAGTCAGTGGGTTTCTTCTAGTTACAGTTTACCAGTAGGATCACTGCAACTGATCTCCAATCCGTTTCTCCCAGCAGAGCGCAGGAACGGTGGTACAATCAAACGCTCCTTCGAGCAGCTAACGCTAATGTCATTAGCCACACACAGGCAAACGCTAGCTGACACGAAACGGGTTGATATGGCTCCCTATATTACACAAACAATACAAGCGTGACATCCCGTGTCAATTGGCGACCGTCTATGATTGAAATACCACATTAATATTTCCATTAAAAGGGGATACTGAACTGAATTCGGTTCCGTGCACACAATGGCCCAGCGGCTCCTTCTGATTCTCCCGGCTGCTAAGCTCCTTCACGGCCGCGCAGTCCACGGTGTTTCTGGAAGTTTCCCTCTTTTATCCGGGACCCATTTCTGATAACTTCGAACAAGTTATTTTATTGGTTCAGACAAAAGACAACAATTGAAAAAAACTATTCAGTCAGTTGGTGTCATTCGGCCTCCGCGAACGAGTCCTACTTTGTTTAGAACAACACACACTGCTACCCGGCCAAAGTGCGCGCCCAGGCCACTTCCTGTGCGCGTTCACGTGATCTGTAGCTGTTCCTTTACCCCCCCCCCCCCCCCCTCTATCTCTCTCTCTCTCACTCACTCACTCACACACACACACAGACAGACAGACAGACAGACAGACACACACACACACACACACACACACACACACACACACACACACACACATACCATTCCCCGTTTCACAATTTATACAATACATTCGAATCCTCCTTATCTCTATCTTTCACTTCAATTAAATTCAAATTTAAGGGGCTTTATTGGCATGGGAAACAGACGTTTACATTTCCAAAGCAAGTGTGAAACAAAAACAACAAAAACATAAATGTGATTTTGTTGTTACACACACACACATACACACTTAGTATATATATATATATATATATATATATATATATATATGTGTGTGTGTGTGTGTGTGTGTGTGTGTGTGTGTGTGTGTGATTAATGACATATTTGTATAATTGTAGATGTCAGCTGCAGACATAGTCAACATTTCCAATATGTACAGTGCCAAAATGTTTCCACAGAGACTCTCTGTATCATCTGATATCAGCTCATATGACAACACTTTATATGGGTCTTTATTCCCACAGATATTTTTTGAACCCTCTGAGGAAGGGGGTGCCATGGCCATAGCTATAATACACTGGAACTATTTTTAGACAGGGACCCTGTCCCAAATGGCACCTGTGTCATCCTCTTAGTCTGCACTGAATAATGTTGACAATGATGTTGTAGACCTGTGGTGTTCCTGTTGTTGTTGTCTCCTTCTCTTATTTCCAACTCCTGTGGTAGAGCATGACTACACATAAAGAGCATCCTGAGAAACAATCACTTCACTCATGTCTGGTGACTGAAAAAAAATGTTTTCATGAAAGTCTCAAACATTTCTCTGTCTATCAATTCATATTTATATTTTTTTATCAGAAGCACCATATTGCAAATATTGTTTACTTTTTTATGTAACTGCTCATTTATTTTTGAACTTCATCCCT
The DNA here is from genome assembly GCF_910596095.1 of Thunnus maccoyii. Lineage (NCBI taxonomy): Eukaryota > Metazoa > Chordata > Actinopteri > Scombriformes > Scombridae > Thunnus > Thunnus maccoyii. Next base: position 5,323,903 of record NC_056536.1, on the reverse strand, counting down.
GGCCTCATTTGTGTTTCCTTGCTCTCATTTACCTCAGCTTTTCATTGGGTGTAAAATTTAATTAATGAAGGAGGTGACTATTGATTTCAAGTACACGGAGAAGGATTATCATAATTAATTTGCAGCAAAAAAAAAAAATCACTGGGCTGTGATTTGGGCTTTTTAAATGCTCCTCTTCAGAAAAGGCAGTTGGCAGAAATGATAACTTGTTAAATTGGATCAACATACTGAATTCTCAAACATTAAACGCTAAGTAACCAAAGAACAGTACTTTATAGATAAAAACTACGGTATACAGCAGCTACTAAAAGTAAAACATCTCTCTTAATGTAGCTCCTTCACTTTGGTTTTCTCTTTTTTCCTCTGCCAATTCTGTCTTTGGTTTGTAGTTGGCCCTGCTCTGTCCTGTCATTCTGCTGTTAATACTGTTATTCACAATGATCAGTAATTGCTAAAACATTTGGATAACAAACAGCTGTAACACCTGCAAAGATGCAGACTTTGTCAAACGGCACATCAAGGACTCAACAGCACCCTTATAGAACACAAAAATAGAAATGAGACATCTTACATCGTTGCAGACCCTAAATGAATGCATGCACAATCAGGCCACAAGACTGCAAGATCAGAAAATGGTATGCATCAATCATGGAGGCTTCTTAAATGGATCATACTGCATATACAGTATAAAATTTGATTCTAGATAATATGCTCAAAGAAGCTACTTCAACAAAGATGTTAAGTTATCAAACCTTTATTCACAAAACTGTACACTGTAAAACTTTACACAAACTTCTTTTGGTATTTTTGCTTTGGCAATTATCAAAACCATGTGGCAGCCAGCTGATAGGGGGGCAGTTTGTTGGTTTATTATGTTTCCTAAAACACAAATTGTCATGCAAACAGTACATGAGTAAATTTCAAACATACTGGCATATTATAAGGCACAATTACACACCATATTGTGCATACTGTAGAACACTATACTGTATGTCACTTCTGCAGATCTTATATTTATGTCACAGTATATTTGATAAACATTCACAATCTATCCAAAGGTTAAAAAGAATCTACCAGCACCTCTAAAGCTCATCAATTAACATGTTAAATCTTGTTTGTCCATTTTGAACATAAACTGAAATGTAAAAATGCCAAGTTGTGGTTTTACAGGGGGTTGTCCTGCCTCTCCGCTGGTTGCCTGGCAACCTCCAAGGGCCAAGAAGACTCCAATAAGTCAGAGATATAACCTTTTAACTAGTGACATTTAGAGGTGCTGGCAGATTTTGTAACCCTTGGACAGAGCCAGGCTAGATGTTTCTCCTTGCTTCCAGTCTTTATGCTAAGCTAAGCTAACTTTCTCCTAGCTCCAGCTTCATATTGAATGGACAAATTGGATAGTGATATCAATCTTCTCATCTAAATCTTAGCGAGATAAGCGAATAAGCCTATTTTTTAAATCAAACAGGTTTATCCCCTTTACAGACCACTTTAGAACATGTTAGACCATGGTCTTTGTTTTCATCAGTTCCATACCAATCCATCTGACAGCATAGCATAGCATATACTGCTAGCTTACACCGCTCTATACATTATTCCTGTGTATTAATGATGTATAGCCACCCTCCTAATCCAGGCAGAGGTGCTTTGTAGGCAGGTTTGTATTTACTGGCTTCGCAGAGACAAATAACTCATTTTATTTTCACATGAAAATATAATTTATTTCTCTGTTATAATGTAAAGGCAGACATAATAAAAAAAAAAATTAAAAACTGAGAAGAGAAATCCTCTTATTCCTAGCACCACAATGTGTAGGATTTGTTTTCTGAAAATCCTAAATTTAAAATCCATATGAATACCTTAACCCTGTTCATCTCTTCACTCTTACTGAAAAGCCTTGAAACAATACAGAGACTAGACCTGATCATTTTAACTTTTCACGTCCTCATGCATTCAAATGTTGCCTTGTTTCCTGATGCAAGAAGACACTGTCCACTGCAGTTTAAATGGGGTCCTTGTGATGAGCACAGCTCAGCATATGCTTCCAGTAGTAACAGAAAGTTAATAGAAAAATGCAAGGAAAATAGTATTGACCTGCTGATTATGCAACAGAGTCCCTCTATATAAAGTAAACAATAAATTGTTAAACTATCAATAGTTGGCACCGCATTATTTCCACCCACATCTGTGTATTATTGTCTGTTCTAAAATATAATTTTCATTAATTTCTTTATATTCAAGACACAAATTTAGAAAGATATATTTCCAGATTCGTTTATAAATTTTAAAACAAATACAATGTGCACAATTTAACATAAAATATGTGATATCAGACAACCTTTACATGTTCAGTCCTGGATTATGTTTTTATATCTCAACCATCTTAAATACATACATGAAAGAAGGTGTGCACATCCTACAAAATATGCAAAATAATTTGAAATAACCACTCCAATCCTCTTCTTTAATTAGTCTATTGTCAGGTTACTGTATGTGGAAGAAACAGCAGAACAACAATGATGGACCTGTTTCAATATGACATGGTGTAGTGAGTTACTGACATGTGTTGTAGATCTGGATTTGTTTGTTGATGTCATTGAGAATGGCTTTCATCTTGTCCTCCAAGCCGTCCAGCTGACGAGCTTTCCCCTCCAACCTCTTCTGGTTCTCCTCATAGTTTTTCTCCAGCTCTATGGGAACCAGAAAATTTCAGGAATGGTTACATAACCAGGCATGTAAGTAAGTAATTTTTGAGTCATACCATTTGATCTGGACACTGCTTTTGATACATTTGATTAGTAAATTGTTTTAAATAGACTGAGGGAACACGCTGGCCTGTCTAGAACCATTTTTAATTGGTTTGACTCCTATCTCTCAGGCAAAGAGCACTTTGTCATTTCTGAAAACACTAAAATAAATAATGGGGTTCCTCAAGGACCAATTTTAGGGCTACTACTTCTTAAACTATATATGTTACTCCTTGGTGATGTCTTAAAGGGATGCTATCTTTTCATAGGGATGCGGATGACACAGCTTTATGTAGCTCTGTCTCCTGATGACACAGGACTCATTGATGCTCTTTTTTAGATGTATTTTAGATATGTAGTGCTTAGATGTCATGTCACATAACATTTTACAGCTCAGTTAGGATAAAATTCAAATATTAGTTACAGGGTCTAAGAGAGAAACTGGTCACAATTTATATTCTCTGCGACTTACTTTGACCCAACAGGCAAAAAACCTCAATGTCATCTCTGACTCAGAATTAAACTTATGGGGTAAGTCACAAAATTAGCTTTTTTATGGTCTAAATAATAAAGCTTAAGTGCAGCCATTTCTCTAAGTGACACAAAGAGACTAATGCACGCCTTTATATCTAGCTGGCGAAACTACTGTAATGTTCTCCCATCTGGTCTGATTTTAAAATTCTTTTACTTGTTTTTAAGCACTTCGTGGTCTTGCACCAGCCTTTTTGTCTAACACGTTTACAACGTATAAGGCAGGACAGGCCCTCAGGTCCTTTGGCATGAGTCTTTTAATTGTTCCAAAGGGCAGGAGCAGCTTTTAGTTTTTATGCAATAGGCTGTTGGAGTAGCTTTTGTTTAGAATGTTTTATGACTACTATGTAATTTAGATGAGTTAACATGCTCAACCCCAGTATGTATGCAATGTAATGCACTGCATGAATAAACAAGTGGAGTGTTGTCCTGCTTCTGATTTCTCATTATTTTATTTAATCATTAATCTTATTGTATTCTAGTTTTTAAATGTTTTTCTGCCATTTATTCATTTTATTTTGTATTGTCTTATTATTTAAGTTGTTTTATTTCTATTTTTCATGTGGATTAGTCTCAAATTGCTTGTCAATCACCTGTAAAGTGTTTTGAAATGCATTAACTGCATGAAAGGTTCCATAAAAATAAAGTTTGAGTCTAGACATGAAATTATAGCTTGGGGATTCAATTAGCAGCTGATCTTCTTTCACTATCACTTTCACTATCCGTGTTGCAACAATTGTTTCTTAATTAAAAACCCATAGTTTTCTTCGTCCAAACACATAAACCATTTCTATCATTTCATCAACACATACATGTGTAAACATATAGATATGAATAAGCACCTGCTAGTTTCTGCAGCTTGTTCTGGGCATCTCTTAGCAGTTCCTTTGCTTCATCTCTGAGGCTCTCAGCCCTCTTCTTGGCGTCCTGTACAGCCTTGGCCTTGGTGTCAACCCGCTGTTGCACCTCATGGTATTTATCAGTCAGTTGGCCGTCTAGAATCTGAGAATAAAGACAGGAGAAAGTTTTTTTTTTACAATAGTTGAGTATGCTTTGATGAGGCAAACTGCGCACACTCATTCAGAGACACACAGACACACCTGCTTGGCCTCGTTTGCCTTGTCTCGTGCCATGGTGGCTGTCTCTTCGGCTCGGGCTGCTGCCATGCTGTTGTTGGCACGCTTGGTCTTCAGGGCACTGATCTCTCTTCCCAGTGTGCCCAGACGGTCCATGGCATCATTCAGGTCCTTCTCACTGTTTGATGTCTCTGACTCAATCTAAGTAAGGCATGCACAAGCAAGTTAATTCTAATCCTTCATCTCACAAGGTTTGCTTGTGTTTGATTAGCTGTGTTAGATAAGCATTATGTTGTCATTATTCAGGATGTGATCCTCAAAATGTTGCCCTGGATGTTCATGTAATAACCTACTTGTATGTATGTGTTTTGAATGCACATTGAACATTTTGAACAATATTTCAGAGGAATCAACACAGTTCCAGCACTAGCCTGTCTATGCTTTGTTACAATATGTTGCTGTATAATAATTACATGAACCCTTCAAACCTCATCAACAAATTTTTTGGCCACTTGGGATCAGTGGAGGCTGTAAACACAACTTTGACATATCATCACATAAAACTGGTACTGCCAATATTTTCATGAACAGTTGCTTATTTATGCATTAAGAGCAACATTACCATTAATCTGGAGTTATGTTTCTGGCCATATGGGGAATGTAAGTCCAATATTTACTCTGAGCTCTGTTTTTGGTCTTTACCAACTCTTTGACAGAAATATCTGTCTCTTTAGCTGCTAAATGCTCAACTATGTTTACCAGCTAATTGCTAACTTCATCAGTTTACTGTTTGGTGCTGGGCAGATAGTGTACAGTGGGTTTATCAGAACTTTTCACTGAACTCCCTGCTGTGTCTGAAAACGTCGCTGGTGAGAGCAGCAAGAGTGAACCAAAACTGTTACAGCAGTAACAGTCTGTAGAGATGTAGAGTTGGGCAATAATTCTCAATCTCATCACTACAAGCATCCTCTTTAAGATATGCATTATTTTATCCATTGTTAATATAGAAATACTGCTTATAGCAGCTTTAAAGTCACATTTTCACAATAGATAATGACCTAGACATCCATCACATACATCTAGTGACTGTGTAATGTATATCACCACATAAAACATTGATTACTCAGGGGTTTTTTTTTTTGGCTGGAGAATAAAATTATTTGAATTCAAGTCTGAGCACCCAGCCAATCACCGTTTGACATTGTGTGGCAGTAAAAATCATATCATCATTATTATTTTATTACTCAGTTAACCTCTATTTTGGCCCGCAGCTTATGTTTGTTTGTTTCTTTTTTGGTTACCTGTGCCAGTCGGTCCTCAGTCTCCCTTATGTCAGCTCTGGCCTTTGCTATGGCCTTCTCTGCTGATGTCTGAGCTGTCTTAGCATCAACCAAGGCCTGTTTCACTGTCTCTGCTGTGGTCTTCACCCCCTCAGCACGATGCCTTAACAACAGCATAGCGTTATTGATAGCACGGTTTTTTAGAGAGGATAAATAAACATGGAATGCTCTTTGTGCAAATAATTCACTACACACTGTCAAGAGTAGATTTTAGGGAGAGGGATGCAGGTTCCATTATCTCATCTCTGTATCCCTGCCCTGTTGAATTTGTGCCATTTACAACTGCCAATGCATTTGCTTTATGCCTGAATCTATTCTGACTACCTTGCCCTCTTGGCATCCAGCAGCAGCTGTTCTGCCTTGCGGACATCATCCTGTGTCTTTGCCAGAATGGCATCCACATTTGAAAGGCTGCGAACCCGTTCCTTGATTTCGTCAGCAAGATGTCTGATCTGGAGGGGTGAAGCAGGGATGGAGAGCTCCAACACACGGTTCGCCACTGCCTCAATACTGTCGGGGTCTGCACCCTCCTCTGATAGAAAGACATGAGAAGTGTCAGGGTTGACACAGGATTGTTCTCAGTGAACTTGTAAAACGGCTGACACTGTGAAGAACACTGTAAATATATCATAATGTAGATGAGATGAACAGACTGTCAGACTCACGAGTGAGGAAGTCTCTGATCTGTTTGATGAGGTCTCTCAGGTCATTGTTTGAGCGCTCCACTTGGTTCTTGGTGGCTGTGGCTTTGTCCAGAGCTGCTTGGGCTTTATCCTTGGCCTCCTCTGCCTTGGTCTTAGCCTCTGCCACCTGAGTGAAAGGCAGAAATGTTTACAGAGGAGACAAAAGGCTGACAAAGAGAACTTATTCACCCAAGCTACTGTCTTTACTTAGTCTAGTCCTTACGTGCCCACTTTCACTCAACCTGTTTTGCCTATGTCCACATATGTCCCAGACTGCAGCTGCAGACTAAATTGTCATTTCAAGAGTGTAAAGTCTCCATTCTGAGTGGTTCGGTCTGTGATGTGGTCTGTTTTTCAGGTGAATGACAGTGAACAACGATGGATTTGAATAAGTGTAAACTACTGTGTATACTGGTCATGTATGTAACATTATAACAAATTTCAATTCTGACAAAAATTAAATTAAAAAGCTTCAGCCACAAAGTCTTGGTGCATTCCTTTCTGCTCTAATGAGAAGTGGACAAAAAGCTTTTTTCAGCCTCCCCTACAAGGATTTTATCCCTGTATGACTATTTAATATTGGTGCAAACAGGCAGCTCTAAAAAAATGTAGAAACAAAAAACAAAACATATACAGTATGTGCTACATACTTGAAGTCCAAAAGTACAGTAACTTCAGTTCTCCTGTGTTTCCATACCTTAGTAAAGAGTCCCTCCACCTCTCCCATAGCTTTGCTCAGCTCCTTCTCTGCGTGTTTGGCTCTCTCCAGGGCATTGTCAGCAACTGCCACAGCACCGTTACAGTTCAAGCCTCCACAGTGATGGTTCCCCTCATCATCACGGCAACCTGCACCTCCACACGGACTCTCCCCACATGGAGCATCACCTGGAGCGCCACAAATCTGTTGGGAAAGGTTTACATGTACTTTTGTACTAGCATGGAAATTATCATCATTAATGTGTTTTAAGTGTATGTGTATGACTGGGACACTTCACTCCTCTTCACTGCCTTACAAAGCCAAAAGTCAATAACTAGGTATTTGGTCAATACTGAGTTAAGACCAGAGTCAGATTTTTTTTATTGTTTGTTTTGATATGTACTCCTGCTAAAGCTAATGTAACTAGGTTAGCTTAGCAGTAATTGCTATCTTAGCTTTTCATGTGATTAGTTGTGGTTAACCTACTACACACACACACACACACACACACACCACTTTCCCATTACTTGAATGTGGTGAGACTTACAACCTTTTCATTTGTTATTCAGTTTGCTCGCTGCCTTTGTAGGACTGTAGACATGGGAGCTATCAAACTTTATCAGAGTTACATGAAGAATGAGATCAAACCTTCTCGTTGATCTTCTTCATGTCCAGGCCCTGTGCTCTGGTGTTCAGATCTCCCAACGCACGCTTGTTAGCAGCATTTTTTCGGTTGAAGTCATCTTTCTTGGCAGTGATGAGGCGCTCGGTACGGCGGCGGGTGTCTGCAGATTGGCTGACTGTGCTGGGTCTGGTGGTTGTTGATTCGTTGGCTCGCCGCTCCGCATCGGAAGACTTATTGTAGGAGCTACAGATGCTGTCGTACGCACCTGCAGGAACAGAGTGGAGGAAAAGTAAATTTTCACTTAACTCATTTTCAGTTAAATTCATGTGATGTTTGGAATACATTTGGAGATTGTTAAAGTCCCCCTCCACTCAAAAACATGTTTTTCTTCTTGCTCCTACAATAGAATGTTTGAGCTTCACTCTGTAGAATGATGTATGTGAGTGAGTTTGACATTAGAGGGCTGTTTTCACATTGATCTGCTGAAAGTGAGAAGGTTATCTGTGCTCACTAAAAATCTCATTTAAAGGGTTGGGCCTACAAGCATGATTTGTGACATCACAATTAGTTTGGAAGCCAATCCTAGTCCAATATTCAACTTATACAAGTGTTATGTGGAAACCTGAAACCTCAAGTGCACATACACTTTACAGTGACTTTACAGTGAAGTCGGAGACACCTTGTGTCCAGCAGTTAAACTTCTCGGATGGAATATATTTGCATATTTATAGATTCTGGAATTTTTTGAAAAACCATATCAGACACACATTATTTTTCCAAATAGAGTATTTTTATACGTCTTAATACATGTCTGGCGTGGATCTTTAAAGACTATGGATTTTTGACTCAGGGAAAGAGGATTAGGAATAATGATGTTATGTGTGAAGTTTAAATGGAAAGAACCTAGAGTATGGACAGTTACAATAATTGAAAACTGGCAGCAGCAGAAATAAGGGGGTGAAAGATTAAATAATGTAGATGATTAGAGACAACAGTCTGTCTCACCTAGGAAGTTGGAGTTTTTTAGGATATCCAGCTGCCGATGTAGCTGCTCTGAAGTGAGGTTCAGTTCTTTAGCCTCTCTCTCCAGAGCACTGAGCTCCTTGCTTGCCTCAGAGTTGCTGTCCTGGACGATGGTTAGGTCTCCTTCAAGGCGGTTCAGGGTGTCAGTGGTCTCACCGATCTGCGCTCTATGGGACAAGACATTTGTTGGGGGGGGATGCAAATTGTAATTCTGAATAAAAATGTACTTTCATGGATAAATTGAATAAATCTGCTCTTGGGATGAAGATTGCCAATGTGGTGAGATTTTCCTCAAGTGCCATTAACTTGATACTACTGAAATAGTAAGACTGTGTGACAGAAAAAATGACTAGAGATTAATATTTTTATACAAAAAAATGTTAAAAAGCAGATGGATGTAATAGTACCTAAGATCTTCAATAAGCTCCATCAGTGTAGAGACAGCTGCAGAAGTGGCATTGCGTGCCTTGACGATATCCTGAGCTTGTGCCAGTTTCTTCTCCAGGTCCCTGAAGGCCTTCTCATAGGCCCCAGTAAGCCCAGTGGTCTGAATCTCATGGGCACGCTCTGCCAGAGCCTTGGTGCGCACTGCAAGGTCCTGGTGATGAGATTAATAAAATGTATTGTGAACAGAAAGCTAATGGTTGCCTATTCACCATTCAGAATATTGAATATTTCACATTTGGTTTCTGTTGACTGAGGATCAGACCTCTTACTTTGCATGAAACTGTACCTGCACTATGCGATCCCAGTCCCCAAAGCACTGGTGACAGGGCTGGCAGTTGGGGAACTGGCCAGAGAAGCCTCTGGCACACTGGTCACAGCGGACACCTGACACCCCCTGCTGGCAAACACAGTGGCCAGTCACCAAGTTGCACTGAGAGGTCTCAATGCCACGCCAGTCACAGTCACAAGCTGGGAGGAGAGAAGAGGAAAGGGCGGGACTGCAATGACTATGGTACAACAGGACCTATTGTTTATGCATTTTTTGCATTACACAAGCCTAAATTCTACATATATATATATATGATACATTATACATACTGAATGCAATTAATAATTTCTAATGTTTCTTTATTTTCAAATATTCTGGGTTACTCTGAAAAAGGCTATGTCCAAAACATCCATATTTGATGCTATTAACAGACTGCGAGAGGCACATAAATGGAAGAAGAACAAAACAGCATTGAAAGTTTCACTGGGTGTTTTTCCAGTGTGGAATATCTCCTATTCCCCCTGAAAGTAGACATAAATATATCATATAATTACTAGGGCCAGCACTGGACTACAGGGTTTGCCATGGGGTTTCAGCTGTATTTCCAGTGCTTATCTTTTATTCATTTATTTATTTTTTGTTAGAGTTTGATTCCAACATCTTTGGCTATAACACCACATACACTCACTGAGCACTTTATTAGGACCACCTGTGCAATCTAATGCAATTACAAACAAACAGCAGCTCAAACACAACAGCGCAGTCATAAATTCTGCTTTTATGAAGCTTATACATTTTCAGTTTTTGTTGACGTTCCTAACATTTTGCCTCCCTCATATTTGTTAATGGCATGGACAAAATATTAGGAACACTTTTCAGTACAATGCATTCTAGTACGCATGTAGAATTTATGGTAGAGCTGTTGTATTGTATTGCATCAGATTGCACAGATGTTCCTGATAAAGTGCTCAGTGAGTGTAAATCCCACCAGCTCTGCTCCACTGGAGCAATTGAAAGGACTATGTTGCTAGCTAGCTAAACACACTGAGCACCGGGCTTTTCAAGTAGCTACCTAACTTTCTTCATAAAACTACACTAGCCAGTGCACATAATGTTAATCATCTATGTACTGTGTATTACTGTTGTAGCGTAAAAGGTCTTGTAACTCTAGCGAAAGCATTTTAAAGTGACAAGCCAACTTTCTTTGAAGTTTTTAGTTTAGTTTGACATTATGAGAAAATATATGATATGAAACAATATGATTACACACATTTACAAAATATCAAGGATGATGCAGTGAAGTCTGAGACTTATTTCCAGTCTGGTCTTTGATAAGAGAAGGGACATGTGTGTAATAGTGTCTGTATAACTCTAATTAGCTGTTAGTTGTGCATTAGTAACCACAAACCAATTGCCAAACATTGAACATATGCTGCTTTTCCAGTTGGTAAATCAGCCCTGATGTTAGCTATAGATGTTAACACTATTTTTGGTCTTTCTCAAATGTCATTAGGTGCTCCATGTGTTCATTCATCATTTTTCTTTACGTCTATGTGACAAAGTGGGTGAGAATACACCATTTGTCCCTACTTTCACCATCAATGCCACATAGCTCACAAATTTAACCATGCTTGGTAATTGTTTGTTTAGCCACATGTTTATGATCAATCTGTAACTTGCAGACACATACTATCCCGGGTTTGTTTGTGGTTTGCATTATGTCTGGTTACAGTTCACATACCAGCAACATTTTTGGTTAAAGTAAAACACCGACAAGTATTGTTAAGTTTAGTTATTGTTTATTGGGTTAAGTCTGCATTTCATAATTCAATTCTATTCTTTCTGTGTTACTTACCATACTCACCATGTGCTCCACAGACAAAAGGAGGAGGCACCCAACAATGGCCTGTATTTATACACTGGGTGACATCATTGGTGATGTCACTGGGTTGGATAATGTGGCGGGGGTGGTAGTTAATTATGTTAAGTGAGTTATTTACTGTGACTTTGATCAGTGTATGTATGGTTGGAAGTGTGTTGTGTGGTGAGCTATGATGAAGTGTTTCACCATGGAGATTGGTAAGAGTGAATAACTTTATCTCTGACCTGTTTTAGCAGAGACATGGGATGCACCTGCAGCAATGGTACAGCCCAGATTGACTCTGATGGACTGCTGATGGAAGGGTCTATTTAAGCAGTTGCTTTTTGGCTGTCGGGGGGTTAGTACATCAGTGTGTAGCTGTGTGCACATGATGATAAGTTAATATAAGTTCAGTTGATATGAGTTGAGTTTTGATCAGTTAGGCCAAGTTAACTATTTAGTTGTTTTTTTGTTTTGTACATAATTTTTTGTTTTTTGTTGTTTTGTTACATGTGTAGCATGGTGCCACTTTTTCTTGTAAATAAACCACCTTGTGATACCTGGATAAGGTTTCCTGTGTCTGCCTCCTACCAAGTGACCAGCCACTCCGGTCAGGCAACACCACATTTGGTGGCAGTGGTGGGATCCAGGCCAGTAGGAGGCAGCGAAGAAAATGTCAACCAGACAAAAGAAACCTCAAGCAACTGAGTGTCTTCCAGAAGTGTCTCAAGATGTCTGTGACCAGCAGGGGGCAGCAGGTGGTCAAGCCCAGGAGAAAGAAAGTATGGCTGAACTGACAAGTCTTCTACGATGTCTGATGCAACAGCAGGCTGACAGCGATGTCAGGATAGATCAGGAGCGCAAGCGACAGGAGGAAAGGTGGAAGCGAATCCAGCACCAGTTTGCCCAGCTCCAACATGAGGTGCAACAGGACCGCCAGGATCGTCAGCAGCTGATGGGAGATTCAGCAACCCCATCCGCCCCCTCTGTAGAGCTTACAGCCGAGCCTCCTCACATCCCAGCAATCCAAGGCAGGCCTGAGGTTGATCTAACACAGTTGGCTAATGGAGGACAGCATTCCAATCTGGTGAGGCTTCCTGGCTGGAAAAGCCCCAAAATGCAGCCATACAGTGAAGGTGAGGACATTGAACATTATTTAATCACCTTCGAAAGAATTGCTCATGCCTGTCAGTGGCCTCAGGAAGAGTGGGCTCTTCACCTGGCTCCACTGCTAACCGGTCGAGCCCGTTCTGCTTATGTAGCTATGGACATTGATGACACCATGGATTATGCAAAAGTAAAGTGTATTGTTTTGAAGAAGTTTGAAATCAGTGCAGAGACCTATCGAGTGAGGTTCTGTTCCAGTGTGCCGGCAGAAGAGGAGACACCTAGAGAGCTGCAGGTCCGCCTTAAGGACTTGTATGACAAGTGGATGGCTCCCAAAGAAAAGACAAAGGAACAAATTGGAGATACCATTATCATGGAGCAGTTCCTCAAAGTCCTGAATCCTGAGCTTCGCACCTGGATTAAAGAACGGAACCCAAAGACCTCCAAAGAAGCAGCAGAATTGGCTGAAGCTTTCCTGGCTGCCCGCCGTCCATCAAAAGAGTACCTCCCAGCCAAGTCCCGCCCACCCACACCTTTGGGTAAGCCTATTGGTGGGAGTGACCTTAGAGCCAGAAACACAAGACATAGTTCCTTCCCCTCAAATTCAGCTAAATTTGAGCCTAGAAACAAAGCCCTCTTAGTGTGTCACTCTTGTGGTCAGACAGGTCATTTTAAGGCAGAGTGTCCTAAGGGCCATGTTAGTAAAAACTACATGTGTTTTGCTCCCAAGTTACTGGTCAGTGAGCCGGGGAGGGAGGAGGTCTCAGAAGGTCAATGTGAGGAGCTTACAATAGGTGTGTTAATTGAAGACAGACCCTGCGTAGCTCTTCTAGATTCAGGAAGTAATCGCACCCTAGTCAGACAGGATAGTCTCCCTAGGGATGTTGTTTATTGTGGAGGGACAGTGGATGTTTTCTGTGTTCATGGTGACAAAGTAGGTTACCCCATAGCTAAGGTAGCTATCCAGGTTGAAGGCCAACTCTACTTGCTGTCAGTAGGGGTATTTGAGCAACTGCCCTATCAGGTTGTGTTAGGCTGTGATCTTCCCATCCTTGCTGAATTGATAGCTAAGCAGTCTCGTGAGGCTAGGGCTAGTTGCACCAGTGAAAGTTTGCTAGCGGTCACCAGGTCCAAAAGTAAGCAGGAACAGGCTAGTTCAACAGTGGCATGGGAGGAGTTACCGTTTGCAAAGGAGGAAGTGCCTGGGGTTGAGCACACCAAACAGCTTAAGGAGAGGAAAAGCAGGAGCCAGAGGAGACAGGACAGAGTGAGGGGGACAAAGGTAGCTGAGCATGTGTCTGAGCCTTTACAGTCTGACCTTTTTGCCATTTCTAGTGACATTGCTAAGCTGCAGAGACAAGACCCCACCCTTACAACTTCGTTTTCTAGATGTGTGCCCGAGTCAATTCAGGTGACAGGGAGAGAAAGGGAAGCATTTGTGGTCAAGGGAGACATGTTGTATCGTCGTAGTCAGATTGGTGATCAGCTAGTCATTCCCCAGAGTTTGAGGCCCACAGTCCTTAACCTGAGCCATTCAATCCCTTGGGCAGGACACTTAGGACAGGCAAAAACATTTTCTAGGATGGTTCCTCGTTTCTATTGGCCCCAGCAGTATGCTGACACAGTAAAATATTGTCAGTCTAGTCCACACTGTCAGTTAACAGCTCCAGGCAGGAAAGGAGATAGGGCTCCCCTGATAAGCATGCCCATCATTGATACGCCCTTTTCCCGTATTGCCATGGACATTGTAGGCCCACTAGAAAGGAGTAGTGCAGGCCACAAGTACATATTGGTAGTCTGCGATTATGCTACAAGATATCCTGAAGCCTTTCCTTTGAAGAAGATTAAGGCCCGCCAGATTGTCAACTGCCTCATTCAGCTGTTCTCCAGAGTTGGAATCCCAAAGGAGATCATCACTGACCAAGGCACCAATTTCACTTCAAGCCTGTTGAAGGAGGTGTACAGGCTGCTGGGGATTCAGGGTGTGAAGACCAGTCCCTACCATCCCCAGACAGATGGCCTCGTTGAGCGCTTTAATAAGACTCTTAAGTCCATGCTGAGGAAATTTGTGAATGATTCAGGGTCAGACTGGAACCAGTGGCTTCCGTTCTTGTTGTTTGCGTATAGAGAAGTCCCACAATCATCAACTGGGTTTTCACCTTTTCAGCTGCTGTATGGACATTCAGTGAGGGGTCCAATGGATGTCTTGAAGGAGGCCTGGGAGGGCCCCATGCCACAACAGCAGTGCAGTGAGCTCTCATACGTCCTGAAGATGAGAGACAAACTGGACCAATTTCAAGAACTGGCCAATGGTAATCTGGGCCAAGCACAGGAGCGACAGAAGCAGAGGTATGACACGGCTTCTAGATGGAGAGTTTTCCAGGAGGGCCAGAAAGTTCTCCTACTGCTGCCAACGGCTGACAGTGGCCTCCTTGCCAAGTGGCAGGGGCCATACAAGGTCACAAAAAAGACAGGCCCAGTCACATATGAGCTCTTTTTGCCAGACCGCCGGAAAAGGCATCAAGTCTTCCACGTAAACCTTCTGAAAGAGTGGGTAGAACAACCAGAGCAGTCTACAACCTTCTGGGCACGTACAGTTGTTGATGAGGAAGAGCTTCAGGAGCAGTATTTTCCATCTACAATTGAGACGCCAGTGTTACCAGATTTAAGTCATCTGGCGGCAGATAAACGGCAGGAGCTGCAAGCCCACATGGCAAAAGAGCTCTTCAGTCAAAAGCCAGGTTGTACACACCTCATTGAACATGAGATCCGTTTGCGTTCATCGGAACAGCAGCCAATCAGGGACACCGCCTGCCGTATTCCAGCCAGGCTTGTTCCTGAACTCAAGCAAGAAGTGGAGGAGATGCTGGCTACAGGAATCATCGAGCCTTCTCGCAGTGAGTGGTGTAGCCCTGTGGTGTTGGTTCCAAAGAAGGATGATCCTAAACTGAGGTTTTGTGTCAACTTTTCAAAGTTGAATGCTGTGTCTGCCTTTGATCCCTATCCAATGCCAAGGGTTGATGAACTGATTGAGCGTTTGGGAAACGCTAACTTCCTAACGACCCTTGACCTCTGCAAAGGGTATTGGCAAGTGCCCTTAACAGAATCTTCAAAGGACTTCACAACATTCAGAGTTCCAAGCGGTCTGTACAGATTCAATATGATGCCCTTTGGTTTGCACGGAGCACCAGCAACGTTTCAGAGGTTGGTGGATGAAGTTTTGAGAGGAGCGGAGGGCTATGCAGCAGCCTACATTGATGACATTGTTATCTTCAGTCGGACCTGGGAGGAGCATGTGCAACATCTTGGTGATGTCTTCCAACGCATTCAGAGTGCTGGTCTGGTAATCAATGCCAAGAAGTGTCACATTGCTAAGTCGGAAGTCCAGTACCTGGGTTATGGGTGGAGGCATTCGGCCTCAGGTAGGAAAGGTAGAGGCGATTGCAGCTTCAACACTACCTAACACCAAGAGGAGGCTACGGTCATTCTTGGGGTTAGTAGGCTGGTATCGCCGACTCATCCCCAACTTTTCATCAAAATCTGCTTTACTATCTGAGATGACTCGCAAATCAAGCCCAGTAAAGGTTAAGTGGACTCAGGAAAGTGAGAATGCTTTCAAGGACTTGAAAAACTGTTTGTGTCAAGAACCAGTTCTGCAATGTCCAGATTTCACTCTTCCTTTTACTGTTCAGACAGATGCTTCTGGAGTAGGGCTTGGAGCTGTGTTACTGCAAGGAGGTGATGGAAACCAGTTGCCTGTGCAGTACATCAGCCGAAAACTCTTCGCAAGGGAAATGAGGTACTCAACAATTGAAAAGGAAGCTCTGGCTATTAAGTGGGCTTTAGACACTTTGAAATATTACCTCATTGGTAAAGAGTTTGTTCTGGAGACTGATCATCGGGCATTGCAGTGGATCCATAAAATGAAAGACACTAATGCTAGAATCACCAGATGGTATTTATCTCTCCAGCCTTATCGTTTTCAGGTCCAGTATAGACCAGGAAATAAGAACGTCATTGCTGACTTCCTGTCCCGTGACTCTGAGGAGTAACGGTCTTAAGGGGGGGGGTATGTGACAAAGTGGGTGAGAATACACCATTTGTCCCTACTTTCACCATCAATGCCACATAGCTCACAAATTTAACCATGCTTGGTAATTGTTTGTTTAGCCACATGTTTATGATCAATCTGTAACTTGCAGACACATACTATCCCGGGTTTGTTTGTGGTTTGCATTATGTCTGGTTACAGTTCACATACCAGCAACATTTTTGGTTAAAGTAAAACACCGACAAGTATTGTTAAGTTTAGTTATTGTTTATTGGGTTAAGTCTGCATTTCATAATTCAATTCTATTCTTTCTGTGTTACTTACCATACTCACCATGTGCTCCACAGACAAAAGGAGGAGGCACCCAACAATGGCCTGTATTTATACACTGGGTGACATCATTGGTGATGTCACTGGGTTGGATAATGTGGCGGGGTGGTAGTTAATTATGTTAAGTGAGTTATTTACTGTGACTTTGATCAGTGTATGTATGGTTGGAAGTGTGTTGTGTGGTGAGCTATGATGAAGTGTTTCACCATGGAGATTGGTAAGAGTGAATAACTTTATCTCTGACCTGTTTTAGCAGAGACATGGGATGCACCTGCAGCAATGGTACAGCCCAGATTGACTCTGATGGACTGCTGATGGAAGGGTCTATTTAAGCAGTTGCTTTTTGGCTGTCGGGGGGTTAGTACATCAGTGTGTAGCTGTGTGCACATGATGATAAGTTAATATAAGTTCAGTTGATATGAGTTGAGTTTTGATCAGTTAGGCCAAGTTAACTATTTAGTTGTTTTTTTGTTTTGTACATAATTTTTTGTTTTTTGTTGTTTTGTTACATGTGTAGCATGGTGCCACTTTTTCTTGTAAATAAACCACCTTGTGATACCTGGATAAGGTTTCCTGTGTCTGCCTCCTACCAAGTGACCAGCCACTCCGGTCAGGCTACACCACAGTCTATATTGATTTTTGCACTGTTCTGAGATGTAGTGAGCAGCTAGAGCACTCCGCTTTTGCATCAAGTACTTTAGTCTCTTCATCATGTTCATGACAGCTACAACACCGTTTCCTAAGAGCTTGCATTATGTCTTTATGTTTCTAACCTCTGCACTGTGTCCTGGGGTTTCCCCAGTAATTCTCCTGACAGTCTGTGCAGGTCTTCCCTCCGAAGCCGTCGCGACACTGACACTGACCTGTAAACTGTATGACAGAAAGTTGAAAAATAGAAGTATGCCACATCAATTATTGTCAATGAGTATGAAATCATATTCACACTTTGAAAACAATGACTCCAGGTCCAAGTGTCCCCTACCTCATTACATGAGGAGGTGACAGAGTTGTTGGGGTCACAGGCGCAGGGTTCACAACCCTTCCCACTGGCCAGGTTCCAGTGGTTGGGAGTGCAATGGTCACATGTCAGACCTATGACGTTTGGTAGACACTGGCACTGGCCTGTGGCACGCTGGCACACACATTCCTCACGGTCCATACACTGGCTGCGTTCAGTGCCCAGGAAGTTACATACACATTCTGACAGGCAAATAGGCAAAAAAGAAGTGCGTCATTATCATGGTATTCAAATCCTGTGCATGGTTGGATCTGTAAGAACAACATTAGCATGGAATGAAATGTTTTTTTGATGAACAAGTTTCTCACTCCTGCAGTTGCGTCGGGATGCATCCCCGAAATAGCCACTCTTGCAGATGCCACAGTTGGGGCCTTCAGTGTTGTAGAGGCATTTCCTGCACTCTCCGTTCTGTCTGTCACAAGCATCCATGTCTGACATGTCTATGTTGTTGTTGCACTGGCACGGCTGGCAGCGCCCTCCTGGCTGAGAGGGGTTGCCATAGTAACCCGGGGCACATTTCTCACATCGGGCACCTGAATTAGGAGAAAAAACACATAGGACTGAGAACAAGTTACAATGAGATGCACAACTACTAATATTTCTGCCATGAGTGTGGATGAAGTGCTCTACAGGATATCCAAAGCTGTTTTTAGGGCGTTTGAAGCAGGAAACTTGTAGCATAACAGGAGCAGCATCAACATCTAATCTCTGTTTTAAAAAGTAATGAGGACCCTATTCATGTATTGACAGTCACTGGATTTTGCTAAGTCCTAGACTGGGGCTAAATGGTTTTCAGTGGACATGTCCATTGAAATAAACATGTTAAGCACTTGGCTTAGTAGCATGTTACTAGAATCAGTTTTGTTAATCATCACTCAGTGGGGTTTGATTGTCCAGCTCTCATTAGTTAAGTGTCATCACACCCTCAGTGGATTATACAGAACATATTATACTTTTTGATAATATAAATGACCTGTGATTCCCAACCTTTTTTGTCTGACGTACCCCCACAACATTGTCAGATGAGATCAGGTACCCCTTCATTAACACCACCTGTAGCCCTCTAAATGTGTTCTGTTGGATGGATTTTAAACCAGCTGTTACTTAACACTTTTAATTATATAAAAACTAGTGCAGTGCCCATTCAAAACATGCCTTTTCAGAACGTGTCGATTGCTTGGCCTCTGGAATTGCTGCTTCAGCGCACAGAAAAATTTATGGAGTTGATGTGAGTTGTGAATGAGTATATATACCAACAACATGAAACTATTACATAGAAATTTAATAATTCTCAATAATTTATCTGTTATAATGAGCTCACACTTGACATTGCACTTCCTTGGGTCCCCAGCAATACACCCGCCAAGTATGAAGTAGCAAAGAACAGACAGACAGACAGAGACTCCCTCCTTTATAGTTCTTTCTCATTAGTTATAGTTCATACACCCCTTCTGTTGTTTTTAAATTAGCAGAGTTCCACAATCTCTCCACGCTGCAGAAGAGTACCATACAGCTACAATAATAGTCAGGCAGACTACTCGATCCTTTAGCCAGTGAGCCATTCGTTTGGTTTTTTTTTCCTCTAATTGGCTGTCCCTTTATTTTCAACTCAAAAGAAGAAATACCTGGCATATTTGTGTCCAGCAGGAAGGAGCACAGAAGGAAATTAGAGAAAGAAGGAATAGGGCTGTGCTGGTAGAGTAAAAGCTCAAGTACAGGAAGGATTAGATGAGAGAAACAGAAAAAAAGAGAAAGTTAGATAGAGGACAGGAATGAAAGAGAGAGGGGGCAAAGTAGAAGTAAAAAGTAAAGGAGTAGCAGTGAATAAAAGAAGGGAAATTTGGGAAAGTAAATGTAGTCAGCTACAGTCCACTACCTCTGTGTTCCTGTACTTCCTTGTTTACTTTTGAAAGTGGGTGCCCTGTTGCTTAAATCAACAGACTAACAGGTCTAACAGGTTATAAAATACAGTGTTTCATCTGAAAACAAGGCTGGTAAAAAAGTGACATTAGTGTACTTATTATGGCTGTATGGAATCTTTCTCCCTGGGAAATGACTGCCCAACCACCTCCCAACATCATTCATTCAGACGGGCAGTTAAACCTACTCTAAGCAGAGGAGACAGAAGCTGACCCAGACTCAGAATCAACCAACACCTGCGTACAAACCTTTCTCACCCTTTTTACTTTGAAGGCACAACTGATTTGAGCAAGTGTGGGATAGAAACCATACTTTTTGACACAATCACTCAACAAACTGTTACATTGAGCCTCAGAAAGTTTTGTGGTCGGCCGATTTTAGGGAAAATTATTTGGTAATTTTGTACAAAACACAGGAAACCATTTAAATGGATTTGACATTATTTTTTGAGCCAGTTCTCAAGAGTCAGCAAGAGTGAAGGGTAGGGTTGGTGGAATATGGAAAAGGAGGAGAAGGATGGGGTCAACCATCATTACTCACACTTAAAAACGGTCGCCCCCGAGTGTTTAACAATCCCTGTGCAAGTAATACAGGGGAGGGAGGAAATGACACAGGTTACCATTCACCAGAGCCCATTGAGAAACAGTACTCTTACCTCATTTTGGTAATAACCATTGCCTTGTCATGCAAGGTAGAAGACTGGAGTTTTATTATACTTTTAGAGTTGCTCTGGAGTTGAAAATACTGTCTGTAATTGACTCAACAGGTAAACTGGAGGAGCCACATTTTTTCAGAGCACAACTTGATCAAACATTTTGTTCATGAAAAAGTATTCAAAAACAAGACATGTGATATGTCCCAAATCCATACTACATACTAACAGTATATAGTATATACCATATACTAATCTAATATCTTTAGAGTATAAAAAATTATAATAAACTAAAAAAATAAAAATAAAATAAAAAACAGAAATCAACGCACGTAACTGTTTTATACTAACAGAAAATGATACATGTGCCATTGACATCAATCAACAGTGACTTCCAAATGTACGAGACCGCAAAATGATTTTCTTAAATTTTAATAGTTATGTTTTGGTGTCTGAGATGTTCAAGGAACTGTTTCACCACTATTCACAATTTCTATATTTTCCAGCTGTGAGCAGCTCCTTTAATTCTTCTATGCATTGCACTTAGAGAGACACACTCAAAAATCTGTGGGGTTTTTTTTAGTATGCATTCTGACTGTTTTAAGTATACTTTATTTTTTCGCTTTAACAGTGTGAACACACTACATATGGTCAAAACATGCTTAGAAATAGTATGAAGTATGGAATTGGGACACAGTCCACAGACATGTTAGTGGCTCTGTGAGGCTGTGTTTAGGCACAGCTGTGCTTTGAACTAAATGCTGACATGTTCACAGTAACAATGCTAATATGTTGATGTTAAGCAGGTATAATGTTATAATGTACCGTGTTCATCATCTTAGTTTAGCACATTAACACTAATTAGCACTAACGGCAAAGTACAGATTGCTGGAACTGTCATTAGTTTTGCAGGTGTTTGGTTGTAAACACACATCTTGGCAAATGATATTTTTCGACTTGATGATTGCACTTGATGAAAAATTATTACAATTAACCCTGAGGGTAACGTTAATGTAATGAATTTTATGACAATTGATCCAATAATTGCTGAGACATGGTGACAAAGAGTGCTAGGGAATGTTAGGGGATCACCAAATGCCAAAATTTCATCAATAATTGTTGAGATATTTTAGTCTGGACCAAAGTGGTTGACCAACCAACTGACATTACCATCTATCACTAGTGCCACGCAGCTAGCATGGCTAAAAAATAATGGCTGGATTTCTATTAGGTTTGTTGGGAATGTTTATGAGTCTGAAGAGGATGAAGCCTCATAATTTTGGTTGTTGGCTAAAGGTAGAGTCACAGTTCTTTTTGCATATTTGTAGATTCATCTCAGCCACTGAGGTTCTATGTACTGTTAGATCAGCTTTTCCCTTGACAAAACTCTAGTCTCCTAAAAACAAGTCTTTATCAATGTACATATTCACAAAATGCTCTATTCTGCTTCTTTTCATTCATTAAGCTCAAGAAGATCCACTGTGGTGAATGTGCCCTCTGGCTTGATAAAACACATTTAAGAAAAAATGACTCTTTATATATTTGGATCAAATGAGGTTTTGTAGCAATGTTTTATGACTGAAACAATGTGTATGATGAAGATGCAGCACTATGATGCAGTATAATGCACTTGTTCAGGTGTGCAGCAAGTTCAACAAGTTAAATAGATGTTCAAAATGTCATAGGTTCTGTAGAAAATTCATGAATCGTGAATCATGAAGAATTAATTTCTACAGGAAATTCATTGTAACTGCAAAGATATATCTGAGCACACCTGTGACTTGATCAGATATCACTTACAGAGGATGAAGAGGAGGAGGGGAAAAAGAAAGCAAGAAAGCGGAAGGCAAGGATTGGTGGGGCAGCAAGGACAGAGGAAGAAATACAGCGACAGAGCATCATGTAATGGTCATAAGCTTACCTGTGTAACCCTGGTTACAGTTGCAGATAATTTGTCTGTTACGGTTGTCTTGGTAACAAGACGCTGCAAAGTGGCGTCCACTGTTGGGCCCGTCTGGACAGGGGCATGGACGACACTGACCACCGGACGCTGTACCCAAAACTGGGTTACCATAGTAACCATTGGCACACCTACAGAAATGACAAAGGAGTTCACACAGTTAAAAGTGACACTACACAGCTTGAATGACCAAGAAGCAAGGAGAACATCATAAGTCACAAAATTAGTCTCTGTTGATTAACATGTTCAAAAGATACTATTTAAAATTTGAATTTAATAATACAGAGGTGTTATTTTGTGTCTCGTATCTTTGAACTGTAACTCACCAATGTGATTGCAAACTTCAGCTAAGTAAAGACTACAAGACCTTCAAAATCTCAGATTTATTTTGCTGCTCAAACCACAGGACATTTTCTGTTCCAGACTGTCATCATGTTGGCATAGTGCACACACAAGTGATCTCAGATAAGGTGGGCTGAAAATTATTCTGCTAAGAGAGATCCACAACTAGAGTAAATTACATGTCAAAATCGTGATTAAACAAAAAATTGAACCAGAATCAACTTTTAGAGAAACGCAACCTGTAACGCTGTACCACCCTGCCATATGACAAAAACATTACTAGGAAGAGGGGAGGACATTTCTCTTTGTTTGATAACGTTAAAAGTAAAGTTAGGCTTTATGACATTGCTTCAGATTCCAGTATTAACTGTCCTCAGTCTGACTATAAAGGCAAGCAGAGTTTGAAATTGACCTTGATCACTACAGGCTGCAACTGCACTCTTTTGATATTTGGTTACTGCATTTACCTCAGTATCCAAGTAAGACATCTGCTGTATAAACACCTTCTCCAGCCTCTACCTGCTGCACTCTGCTGCTGGTCTCTGTCTCTCACTACTCATTCTGGTTGCTCGTGCACATTTTAAGCTTTGATGCATCTTATTACAGTACAGTGTGTCACTCCTTGTCATTTTCATTCCCCATGAAGCTTGCTGAATGACTCCTGTTTCATTAATGGTATAATTAATGGCTGTGCACTACTGTGCGTATTGTAATTTGGCTGGTGCCAGCAACACAACAAACGTTTTATCCTCCAAAGCCTTTAAATCTCTGTCTTCATCCTCATGTCAATATATGATATTTTATCAACTCAGTCCCATGCAGCTTGGTAACCTTCACACTGAGACATCACCTGTCACACTTGTCTCCTCCAGTGTTGTCCCTGCAGTTGGTGCAAGCTCCGGTCCTCTGGTCACACTCGTCAGCATGTCCGTTACACTGGCAGGGTCGGCAGCTGGGGAAGCCCCAGTGACCTGCCTGGCATCTGTCACAGTGCTGACCAAATGCTCCTGGGCGGCACTGACAATGACCGGTGAACTTATCACAAAGCCGAGTCACAGAACCTTCCAGGCTGCAACCGCAGGCTGGACAGAAGGAGGAAAAGTGTAAGGAAGGGAGTAGGAAGAGAAGAGGAGAAAGAATCAAACACAGACACTCAAAATAGGCATAGGGGATAAATAGTTTAAAGGGCTTTGGATTTTCAGAGACAGTAGAGGGCGCTAGCAGCATAGCATAGAACTAATCAGTGGCACATAAGTTGGAAAAAGACAACCAGGTTAGGAGTGTAAACAGATGGAAAATGTTGTTATGTTCCATAATATCCTCCTTAAACAGGTCTGGATCACAAGGGAAAATGAAAACAGAAAAAGAATGCCATTATTTACTATGAATTTCTCACCTATGCAGCCTGACGGTCCAAAGCCATAAGTTCCTGGAGCACACTGGTCACAACGTCGACCGATCACATTGGGCCTGCAGCGACACTGGCCCCCGCGGACATCACACATAGAGCTGATGGACCCCTGAGGGTCGCAATTACAAACTGGAGGAGGACAGAGAAGAACAGGTATCATGTCACTGAAACCTAATGTGTGAGAACATCCTGTACATTGACATTGACCATAATTCTGGGAATAAGATGAACAAATAGAGGCTGATGGCTAAAAACATACATGTATATATACTGTTAGGTTAACATGATTATTACTAGTTATACACATCTGCCATATTGCACAGCTTTACAGCTGAAAATGAGTGAATGTCTGAGTTCTCCCCACTTTTTGTGTAAGAAAGTAGAAACTATAATGATACTGCAGCTAATGTGTACAGTTTTTAATATTTCAAAAGATGATAAAACTGTTTCTGGAAATATTTGTGGAACTGTGACTGGGTGTTTCTCATGGCAGCAGATGACTGACAACTGAGAGCCAGAATTGCTAAGAGATGCACTGTATATCCTATGAACGTTTATACAGTTTTTCTCCCCTTCTTCTTGAAGCCCACATAACTTCAGAGGATAGATTCACAGTTTTTCAAGTCTGTCTTAAAACAAGTCAGGTGCCAATAAGAACAGTGAAAGAGGTTTTCCTTGCTATAATCATTCCTCCTGTTCATACTGGCTGTTAAAAGATCCTCCTCAAATGCTCTTTCAATGTAAGTGATGAGGGCAAAATCTACAGTGTGTCCACACAATAATTTTGTGCAAAAATGCATTTAAAAGTTGATCTGAAGCTTACATGAGGCTTCAGCCGTCTGAGTTAGTCATATCAAGTGGATATCTGCCACATTTACATTCTTTTTAGCATCAAATTCCCTCTTTGTGTTTCCTTAGACAGTGTTTCCCTGTTGAGCTGCGGTGGAACTATAGTAACGAAAAGAAGGACTTTGGCACTTAACAGACTGTAACATTGAAAGATATCTACTTGATTTTACTCATTTGGATGGCTGAAGCTTCATATTAGCTTCAGATAAACTTTTAAATACATTTTTGCACAGAAGGAGGACTGTGGATTTTGGTCCCCATCACTTACATTGTAAGTGCATTATGTAGGGATGGTCAGTATGAACAGGAGGAATGATTACAGCAAGAAAACCTGTTTCAATGTTCATTTAGGCATCTGACTATTGTTTTAAGACAGACTTGAAAAATTGTGAACCTATCCTTTAACTGATTGGAAATTTAAATGTCTGTATTTGAATTTGAATGAATTATTAGCAGTTTCTATGTCTCTGAGTTCCATCTATTGCTAAAAAATATCATGTCAATACCAGGTATCAGGTTTTCTCCACATGCAGAGGAGAAAAGTATCAATGAACAAATGGTCAAGTCAGCAGTAAGTTGAAAAAAATCTGAAGAAATTTCGTCTAGAAATTCTTCATTTCAAAATCATAATAATGTTAACTTCATTAATACAAATAATGGAGCCATGTTTCCTCCACAGGGATGTCAAAGCTGAGGGTAAGGGTCACATCAACCTGCAAACTACTTCATAGTAAACAACATAAATGTCATTCAAAGAAGGCAGAAGTGTTTTAATTAACATTGGGTAAGCCTTTTTGCACTCACGTAAGGCCCCGTCATTGATGATGGCCGACACGCTGGTGATTAGCTTAGCACAGGTGTCACTCATCAGTGGGCGGGTCACACTCTTTGCCCCCTCATGGCAGCGATACCGCTCATAGGTCTGCTTCCTGTTGTTGGAGGCTGGATCCCCTGCGTTAAACATCTCCATAGAGGAGTAGCGTGGCATCAATGCGATCTGGAGCGGTAGAACAGTGATTTATGAAATAAAGGGGAAGGATATGTCAGTGTGTGGAGTGAAAACTGCAATTTATTTATGTCAGATGCTTATTTTATAGGATTGGAAAAAGGAATTCATCTCACAGAGTCCACAAGAAGGACAGCGTTGGCTGCTCCATTCAGGATACTGTTGGCATCCTGATAGCGTCTGAACTCAAAGCGGAGGGTGTAAGTCACACCTCTTTCCAGACACACAGGCTGAGGAGGGACCACAAACCTGGAGCAAACATAGTCAGCACACAGTTTACATTCAGCGCAGAAGTGAGTACGTGATTGCACGTGAGTTTGTGCCACAAACCTGGCTCCAGCCGGCAGGGAGACAGTGAGTTTGTCATCATCTGGGATAGTGTTTCCACAGGGGCTGCTGGTAGGAATCGGCCCAGGACGAATCACTGTTATTCGCACCTCCTCCCAGTCCCGGGGCATCTAAATAGAATCAGTGTCGTATGGTTAATAGTCAGATCATGAAACAAGGGAGTATAAAGGGGGAGTATAAAATGCTTTGGAAAATGCTCAACGTGTACAATAAAATACACGATTCATAGTTAATGGGATCAAACATGCAAAGTAATGTTGGTTACCTTAATAGTCAGGAGGGCTTTCTGTACATGGAAGGCTGCACATAGTTAAGTTTTTCATTATGATCTGAGCAGTCCACTGTGATAGATGTAAAGATAATTTCTAAGCAAGCTTTTTTGTGCCCGATGTTTGTAGTCTTGAGAAAGGTTCAGAAACATCAGCAGAGATCATAAATGCACAAACACCTGTGACTCGTAGCGGATAAGCAGGTCATATTCCATGGAGTAGGGAATGTTGCTGATGAGGAACTCTAGGGTGCCACCCTCAGGTGCCCTGGCGAACCCAATGTCGGTCCATGTGGCAGGGCGACCTGGCTGGTGCTCCCTCGTCTCCAACACAGAACCCTGAGTATATACAGATGTATACAGCTATTAAACTTATTTCATCAATATGATTTTATATATTTCCAAACTTATAAGTAAGCAAATTGAAAAATTATACAACACCAAATGTCATAACTGTAGAAGCCATGGAATCACTCAATACAAAAGTGTGCCCATGCAGAATATGGGTTGGCTCACCTGTCCCATTTTGGCAAACTCAGCCTCATAAAGGAAGTGATCCATAGCCATGAAGAAATATCCAGACTCCACCTGCATACACTGGCGTCCTGTCATGTGACTGCGGCAGCGACACTGACCACTCTCCATGGAGCAGCTAGAGAGGACACATAGAGGAGACAATAGTTGTTATTTCACAGCTATGGTTTATATCGGAGGTCAGCAATTAGGTTCAACAATAGGCCAGTTTTTTAAATGGCCCACAACTTTAAGCAAACTCAGGCCTATACGTTTTGTTTATTACCTTTAATTCATTTAAAAATAAAACTGATATATAACATTGTTTAGGATTGTATCTGATGGCAGATGTCATTTTCCCCATTGGTAAGTGAGAGCTAACAGAGTTACAACTTGTTTTAATACTAGCTAAAAATGAATCATACGTGAATATATTTTCTGTGTTGTAGATCATATTACTAGAGATATAGAGATTACTAGAGATATACTTTTCTGGTTATCCACACATGATAAACAGCGGCCTGTTTCATTTATGGTTGATTAAAAGTTCTGTTGTTATTGCCTTAGCCCTAGAAGAAAACGGAATCAACACTCCATTTTTGTTAGATCGCCACTTTTTTGTGTTTGTGAAGAACAAATCTGTTCTGGTCCACGATGCTAAAAGAATTAAAATGTAATTTCTTGTAGGTTTATTGGACCTAATTTCTGCACCATGCACTGTTTAAACAGCTTGAAGAAACCATTGGTTTTAATGCTCCTGTTGTGGGCATAGTATTAGCTGTAACAAGGTTATATTCATTGGGATTTACACAAGCTTGTTTTGTTATCTAAAGTAGATTTGTGAAAAAATATGCAAACTATATAAGTAAACTTACTATATAAGTAAAAACCTCAGCTTTCATAAGAGGGCCCAATATTTACTGGAGGGCTGGATTTGGCCCATGGGCTGCCATTTGCCTACCACTGGTTTATATTATAGCTTAGCTGCAAATGTTGGGTGCCTAGCCTTAAATCAATGATGTAAACAATTACTATTTCAATTTATATAACTAAGCCCTCTCTACTGTAAATCATAGATTAAAGTCAAACTTTCCAAAATTACTGTTTACTATTACTAAAATCATTGCTCTCTTATAACAAGACTGAGAGTCTATAGGCACACAAACAGCTCTGTGAGGCTGTACTTTGGATCAGCTGTGCTTAGAGTCAGATGCTAACGTCAGCTTGCTAACATAAAGGTACTCGATGACAAATATGCTAATGTCTAGCAGGTAATGTTCACCATGTTCACCATCTCAGTTTAGCATGTTAGCATGCTAACATTCAATAATTAGCACAAAACTGAAAGTGCAACTGATGCAGATAGGAGTGACATTACTTTTGTGGGTATTCCGTCATGAAACAAAGTAGTGAATAAATTAAAAAACTGAGCTAATGATGTCATGAGAATAAAAGTTAAGTTACTTGTTGAGGTATTAATCTGGATTAAAGTGGCGGCTATTTTTTAGTGTGGCAACACTGAAAAAAAAAAATCGGGCTATTAGTGTTTTGACTTGTACCAGTCAACACTGTCATTACCAAAAAGAATAAATATATGTTTTATTTATTTTTTCAGGTTTTAAGCGTTAGCAAAAAAAAAGAGACAAATGTTTGTTTTCCATTATCATCAGGGAACTAAATTAGCACATAATGTTTGAATACAGGATGTCAACCTCTGGTTGCACAAAAAATTAGGAATTAATAACACGTGGTGTAACAAATTATTGCTCCCAGAGTGGAGGCCAATAAATCTGAGCACATGAAGCAACAGCTGCTATTCTGGAGATAGTAAGTGATTTCTGAGTGTTGAGTCTTGAAAGTGATCACCATGCTGTGTAATCTCATTTGAAACAGCTTCATATTTAATGTGCGACCTGTGACTCAGGGACCTGTTTCACAAAAGTGATTTGCAAGCACTGTTTACACGCGGATCACAAATAATGTCAATGTCATGTCTCACAAATTATTGTCACTCACAATTTGCAGATAAATTTGCAAGTCTTACAGTCCTTTTGCACACTCATGCATGTGTTCCAAGTATGGTTTTCTTCTTCTTTTGATTAGTTTACAGTGTCAAAATTAACGCAAGTGGAAATGATCTAATTTTACAAGTTACAGCTTGAATGTTGCAAATTTGGTGAAATGGGCCCCAGAGTTGAAGCTCTGGTGTCACTCACTGGTTATCCAGGGCTCCTCCAATATCACACTCGCAGCCTCTGCAGCCATTCAAGTCATGGCTCAGGGCCCAGTGTTCTGTCTAGAAACACACAAGGACAGACAGAGGGCAGGGTGATTGACAGACAGACACAGAAGAGGACAGAGCAACAGTTAGCTCCAGACAGACATGATACATCATTCTCTGCGCTATTATAGACTGAGAGGGGAACTTCCACTGCAGTTTAACTGTCATGACTGAGTGTGAGTCATACATACTGTATCCAGCTCTCTAATCCAATAAAACAACATTCATAGCTTTGGGGCATATCATTACTGTACCATTCCTTTCAATTGACATCGTGAGATCTTCTCTTCCAAAAAGAGCTCACTTGACAATGTGAACACAGGATTTTTTACAGTCAGCAAATTTACTTTTCAACTTGATATTTTGGCTGATGTATTTGTACTTTGAGAAATCTTAAATTACAACTTTTGTGGTTTCTCCATTAGAGTTTTATAAGAATCTGGTCATTTTTACACTGTATTTGAATCAATCCAGTTAAAGTTTGTTTCACAGTACAGTGATACTGGTCTGTGACTGGCTGTTTTCTTGCTAGTCTGCTACACTTGATAACTATTTGGAAAGCCAACAAAGAAAACAGTAAGGCAGTGATTACATCAACTTTTACTCTTCAGTGAGGCAGCCTCTTTTTATGTGAAAATGGGCATTTATACTGTTTATATTACTTAATCAAACACAGTTTCACCACAATGACAATAAGGTACTTAAATCTTCCAAATGACTTTTCCACTATTATCATTACATGATTATTTCTGAAATGAAACTTCACGGGGCTTATCAGATGATAGGATCCACTTTCCGACCTAGTCCAAGCCTGACCATTTTAGGCCTGCTGTAACCCACACCAACCAGACGAGCCTCAAATCCCTGGGCTAAATTTAGACACAGAGCCCAGACAGGAGCTCACATTCCTGCCTATACTATTCCTGGCTGAGTAGGTTTGGGACAAGAGGTTGAATTAGAACAGGAAGTTGATCACAAACTAACACCTCGTGCTGCTGGGCAGGGAGGGTGAGAGGAAAATAGGAGAAAGAAACAGACAGAAGAAGAAGGGAAAGGGAAAAGTGCTTGTGTTTATATTTAATTGTATCATGTTCAGTGTCAAGTATAGAATGGTAAGAAAAAGACTCAAGGACAAAAAGATGAAAACACTGTTCAGAAGTTCAGCAGTAAGGGAAAGGGATAACATATCTGAAGATATTTTGTTCACTATCATACTATCAGCAATAGGGCTTCTTGGCAGGGGCATAGTGTGAGTGATACATATAGAAAGACAGACAAAAAGAAAACGAAAGATGTAATGCCAATATTTGAGATTTTACTGTTAAGCCAGAAAAACTCTTTTTGCTCCATCTTACCAGACACTGGTCACAGCTGCGTCCAGTGACAAGACGCTTGCAGAAGCAGTCTCCACTGACGGGGTCACACTGGGAGCTACCTGACACTGTTCCCCGATGGTCACACCGGCAAGCTGGGTGAAGGTGGGGCCAAGGGGAAGAGGGCGAAATTGTTTAAAAAATTAGAGAAGTAGTTACTGCAGCACACTGAAAAGCGAGATTAGAAATATCCTTCCCTGGCTGCTGCTGTGTCGTTGTTGTTATGATTGTTGTTATTCTGTCCCCCCCCCCCCTTTCCCTCTTTCTTTCTCTCTCTCAACCTAACCGGTCAAAGCAGATGGCCGCCCACTAAGAGCCGGGTTCTGCTTGAGGTTTCTACCTGTTAAAGGGGAGTTTTTCCTTACCGCTGTCGCCAAGTGCTTGCTCATGGGGGAATTGTTGGGTCTCTGTAAATTAAGAGTACGGTCTAGACCTGCTCTATGTGAAAAGTGCCCTGAGATGACTTTTGTTGTGATTTGGCCCTATATAAATAAAAATTGATTGATATAAATTTTGTCTGTTATGTTAATAATGCAGGAATTTACACTGCATTTTTTGTATAATACCATTATTATGGACACCATGATAATCAATTATATCGTAAATTGTTATTTGCTGGATGATGTAAATGCAGAAAATAGCAGTGATATACTTTTTTGGCTGAAGAACCTCTGATTTCTGAAAACAAACCTACGCCCTTGCAACAACAATCTTGGTCATTATAACATTTCTATGTTTGTGTGAGTTATACCAGAGACTGTACTCACGTTGGCAGCCCTGAGGGTTGTCAGCACTCAGGCCGAAGAAGCCGGTCTTACACTTGTCACAGCGTGGCCCCTCGACATTGGCCTTGCAACGACACTGACCTCCCACCATGCTGAGGGAGGGGTCAGTGTGACTGTCACACATCCCTCCATTCTGAGAACCATCTGGGTCGCAGTCACAAGCTGAGGGACAGACAGGTGGCATGAGGTTTTAATGCACGAGAAGGTTGTAAACATAAAAATGAAATGTTGGACATTCACACAATTTCACAAACACTGAACATTTCTCTAGACAAGTTTGGCCAATCTTCTTTTGAGTTTTTAAACAAGACCAGTACATACATATATTTACACACACACACACACACACACACACACCAACATTGTCACTCTCATACACACATATTAATGCCTGGTTTGTCTGGTTTTGTTCAGTTTCTCTGATTTTGGATGTGATGAGTTAGTGTTATGGTGTGTTGGAATGTGATGTTAATGTTGTATGTGATTGGACCTCAGGAATAACTAATAACTTGAAAGAACATTCAGTGGATTCCTGAGATCAGTAGGGATCTATCAGCATGAGAAACATCCATATGAATTTTTTGCATTTTCTCCTACATGTTTCATTAACTCTTCACCAATCTTGGTACAAAGAATGTCATCAGTTTATTTTTCATTTCAATGCCATTTTTTACAATGTTTGCCCATAGGCTGGTAGGCATGGTATCAGGGACAAACACTGCCATAACTTTTAAAATTCAACATGCAATTACAACCTAATTGGAGTGACATGAGCACATATGAACCCCCAGCAAGTGTGTAAAATTTGATGACATTTCACCTGCTGTATAGGTGGTACTACAGTACATAATATAACTTTAAATATATAAAATAATAGCATGGTTATTACACTGATTTTATTCAAATCTTGCTAATCTATCCTTGTATAATGCTGAATAATTCTTCAACATGTTTTGCATATTCTCATCAGCTGTGCTGCATTTCAAGCATTTAAAGAATGATGGGATAAGGGAAATGTAAATCAAGCTCTGCTTATGTTAGCCAACTTTATCAATCATGCAGTAGCAGCAGCTGGCAGCAGTCACATTCATTTTCTCAAGAAAATGTCAATTATATTCTCAGTTATGCAGTGGTGGATAGAGTAAACAAAAACGGTACTCACAGTGACTCAAGTAGAAGGAAAAGTATAAAAATAACTACTTGAGTGAGAGTAAAAAGGTATCTCATAAAAAACTACTCCAGTGGTGAGTAACTTCATTAGATCCTATTTATTACATCAATGTACATCTTCCAAACTAACTCTTTTTCACTTATTTTCAAAACATACATCTTTTGAAAACAATAACAGTAGTACATGAATGTATTAAAACGCGTCCTCAACAGGTAATAACAAATGTGAAGTGCACATGTATTGTTGGGATAGTTCAGATTTCAAAGCTGAGCAATGTACTGCTGTGCAATGTACAGCTCTTTCCTTTGGCACTACATTTTCTTAATCATAGAACTTCCGTATTCCTACGCATGCTGGGCACTGTATTACGCCACAGATCAGCTGTTTGGGTCAGGAAGTGCAAGATCAGAGAGCTGAAATGCGGCGCAATACAGTGCTATACAATCTAATTATCAATACAATTGCTGTCGTGCATGTGAGCTGAGCTGCATATAAAAAT
This sequence comes from Thunnus maccoyii, assembly GCF_910596095.1. Lineage (NCBI taxonomy): Eukaryota > Metazoa > Chordata > Actinopteri > Scombriformes > Scombridae > Thunnus > Thunnus maccoyii. Next base: position 5,290,724 of record NC_056536.1, on the reverse strand, counting down.
TATTCATATCTAAATATATCAGTGAAACGAGCGAGAAATTTGTTGCCCAATGTAATGGAGTAGAAGTACATATATTTTATCGTAAATGTACTTGAGTAAGAGTAAAAAGCATTCTGAAAAACAAATACTCTTTAGGCTACAATTTTTTTTAAAAATATTCAAGTACATGTAACGGAGAAAATGTAATGTGTCACTACTCACCACTGCTGATATGGAACACAGCACACTCACCTATGCAGACTCGTGGGTCCCTGATATCCTTGATGGGGTCTTTGTAGTAGAAAGGTTTGCACATTTCACAGTTGCGTCCCATTGTGTTGTGCTGACACTCATCACACACTCCTCCACTGATGTTGCCCGTGGCCAAATACACCGCCATGTCAAAGTGGCACTGGTTTGAGTGGCCATTACAGTTACACTCTGGAAAACACATTTATTTCAAACTAATTAGTTGTTGCTGATGTATTGTTATTCTGCTTTTCCACTTTCACCAAGTGTTAATTGTCTACAGACAGCTGTGTCAGTAGCCTGTGTTATATTTTCAGAGCTGTAAACACCTTATACTGTGAGCCACAGTGCTTTTTTTTTTTAGGGACACAAGCCTGCTGACAATTATAAAAAGTGGTACATGTGATCTTTTTTCCATGAATGCTTATTGGCATTAATTAGTGATAAAGGAGTTCTTGCACTGGACTTCATGTCCCCTGTGCTTCCTCCTCTCTACTCACTCTTGCAGGCGTTGGTGTTGCGTCCCTCAGCAGGTCTCCAGGGCAAGTCGTTGTGGAAGTCTTCACATAGCTCACAGTTCAAACCCCTGGTGTTGTGGTTACACACACACCTGCCGTGAACCTTGAAGAGAAGGGAAGATGAATTATGACAATGTATAAGGCACCAAGAATCATTGCCTTTGAAATTCTGCGAGGAAATTACAGTAGGATATTTGGGGAAAAAATTGCTAATTAAAGGTTTATACTGTAACTGGAGCCTCATCACTCACCATTCCTTCTATATCATCCCTGATGCCATCGATAGGGGCACATTCCGAGGCATGGCCATAGCAAAAGCAGTTTCCGCGTACAACAAGCTCATATATGGCATAGTAATACTTTTCTTTGATTTCAGGTCTGGGGTCTAGCAGGTTGTCTCCCAGTGTGTGAAGTTTGGTGAAGTTCACCCTCAAGTTGGTAATCTTTAGCTGGTCTGTTGGAAAGAAGCCATGAATAAGTGAGGAAGGAACAGGATGCAGGTCTGCAGTTATGTAAGGCTTCTTTTCATGTGGACACTGGAATTTAGTTTACTGTGACATGAAGGTTGAAATGGCTTAACAATATGGTTTCAAACAAATTAAGTAAAAAGTAAGCCATAAAAAGACCCTCTGTCAATCAACCTTCCCAAAAGGGAACACACATACACGACTGTGCAATAGCCCTTCTGCCTCAGCAAGAGGAAGTCAGGTCCAGTGGAGCATGACAGAGCTGTGTGTGTGGCAAAGCATCATGGGTGAGCAACAGTTAATGATCTGGGATGGTCTTAGAATTAGTTAGTCCTCAGAGTTTTAAGTTACATTGAACTTAAACACAGACGGACAATGGAAGAAATTAGTTAAATCCCAATGATGTGTTAAATTATTTCCACCTTGTAAGCAATTTCATCATGTCTATAACATAAGTACAAATAAATAGACATTGAAATCTGTTAATTATCTTCCTATGAATAAAAGTTTATTTTCATGATTGGAACACAACATATCTTCGATGATTGCACATGCCACACCAGACCAGTGGGCATATATCAACATCAAGATTATATCATACATCAAGTTTAAAGAATAGTTTCAAATTTTTTCAAGACTCAAACGCCCATGTGTACATTGAAACTGTTATTGGTCACTGTAAAGGTTCCTCCTGTCCATACTGGCCTTGGAGAGATCCAACATAAATCCAATGTAAGTGTTGTGGAACAAAATCCAGCGGAAGCTAATATGAGGCTTCTGCAGTCTGAGTTAGACAAATCAAAGTTTAGTACAAAATTCCCTCTTTGTTTTACTAACCCTCTGTTGCAGTTCAGCAAGGAAACACTTGCCTGTCAATACACAATGAGGGAATTTTGCACAAAAAACAAAGAAGACCTATTTATATATTATATTTTTGTACAGAATGAGGACTTAAAATGAGAATTTTGTCTCCCATCTGTTACAATGGAATTGCTTTAGGTATAGATCGAACCAGTCTGGACAGGATGAATGATTACAGCAACCAATAACTCATTTTAATCATAACTCATGCAAATATAAATATTAATTTAAAACGGACTTGAAGAAATATGAACCTAGTCTACAGCCATGCTAGCAGCTCTGTGAGTAAATGCTACTGTCAGCATGCCAGGGCCGCTGCTAACCATTTGGACGCCCAGTTTTCTCTTCTTCCGTTTTTCAGCTTTTTTTCAGAGATTCGTGTTGTCTCTTACTTGCCATTATGCCTCATTCAGGGGCGGAGCTAGACTCTCAGGGCATTCAAGCATTCTCAAGGGGCCTTTCTAAAACAGTCACTTTAAAATTCGCAACTGTAAAACAGCTGATATATCCTACTCATAATCACAAACTGTTATTGAGCCATGCAAGCCTATGTCTCAGGAAACATACAGTGAAGCCACTTTGAGACAAGCTTGTTCTGAATAACATAAAAGAAAAGAGTTTGCTAGCCGTGTTCAAATGTTTAAGCACTGAGGACCGCATGTGGTGCTCTACATACACCGACTGACGAACAGTTCAGCACCACCACCAATAGATAGCGACAAGTTAGGTGGCCTGTCTCCGTACCATGTCTTTCTAACACGAGAATGACATAAACATAAAATAGACACAGCGGTCTACAACACTACAAGGCCTATTCAAATACAAAGTGGACAGTCTACAACACCACAGGCAGTGACACAGACAGGTGCTGAGATGCGGTAAACATGGAGTTAGACAACACATTAATCTAACATTATGACTCATCTCTTCATAACCAACTTTTCAGTTAATAAAGACTAATTATGGATGTTTCACTCACCAGTTGTTGTCCCTGCTTAGACTGCTGTAGTTTAGTGTAATGTTAGTCCATTTGTGTATTTCTCCATCCTCCATAGAACAAAATAATCCAAACAGTTTAACAAACTTTGTACATTTCACGGTCCCTTTTAAAACTTAATCCTCCTCTCCTTCATGGTGGCAAACCTGCCAACCGCTTAGTCCTTATTAGTGTTTATGTCCCGCTCGACATACAGCAAAGTGAGGTTGGATAGTTTGGCCTCATCCACACACGAACGCAAATAGCTCTTAATTAGCCTCAGAAGGTTGAAACTTTGTCTGGCAAGTTTCATTCACCATAAACATAAAAAGACGCGAATATCTCTATATTTTGGATAAAGTTTTCGGCGAAGTTAGTCATAAACTTTGAATCGCTGCTTCTGCAGTCTTCACTTTTAGCAGAGTTAACGAGCAGAAATACGGACAGCGCCACTCTGTCATTGCAACCCACATTGTGGTGGGAGGGGGTATTACACCCATAGTGATAAGAACTACCATAGAGAATGAACAGAAGAAGCTGACAGAGTGAAGTTCTCATATTCCTGCCGCACCCGCGGGGTCGAGCGTCCCCAGCGGGCCCCTACTGAGCGTTCATTTTGGGGCCCTCCGCCTGGTACTTGAGTCTCCACGCGCTCTGCGTACTCTGCGTACTCTGCGTATGCGGAGCGACCGCACTGCAGCATGCTAACAGGCTGATCTTTAGCAGGTTCACCATCTTAGTTTAGCGTGTAAGAATGCTAACATTTGCAATTTAGCACTAAACACAAAATACAGTTGAGGCTGAGGGGTACGTCATCAGCTTTAGAGGTATTTGGTCATAAACCAAAATATTGGAAAAAGTCAAAGTCAAGTTCTGACCTGCTAGTAACGCTAGAGGAAACATCAACATTATAATGAGATAACCAAAGTCGATAGACTTTATCCTCTGGGGTAGGGCTGTAGTCAACCAAAGAAAATCATGGTCGACTGAAATCGTACATAATCTTCCAACTAATCAATTAGTCGCTACCAATAGTTTCCCAGGCAACTACACAGAGGTTGCCTCACGTATCGGAGCACAGAGACTCCCAAACGCTATTGATTTCTGAATGAATGGATATTTGGCGTTATTTGGGGCATTAAAAATATTTTCTTGACCTGGCGGGGGTTCTTGTTGTGATAATTATAGGAGAAACACTGATTCAGTAAAAATTCAGTACTTTCAGTAAACATTTAGTACAGCTAGACCCAGCAGTCTTCATTAGGTTGGGCGAGCTCAAAGTTGTGAAAACAACGGGGGTGTTTTGAATACACCCCTGTTTTCACAGGTAATTTGGTAGTCTGTCCCTCCCGCCGCAGGAAATAATGGATTAATCCTGGATCTATCCTGGAGCTATTGATGTAGCAGTTTTCTCCCTATGAAAATAACACAGAGATTATTCAACCCATGAGAATTTAGTCAGACGAGAGCATATCGACTAACTAATCGACTACTTGACCAGCAGACTACAGCTCTACTCTGGAGACCATAAATGTTGCATACAAATTTCATAGCAATTCATCTAACAAGGGTTAAAGGACAGATTCATAATTTTTAAAGTCTGACTTAAACCAACAGTCAGGTGTTCATATGAACACTGAAGGAGATTTTCCTCACTGTAATCATTCCTCCTGTTCATACTGGCTAGTAGAAGATTCCCTCCATGTGTGCTTATAATGTAAACGATGAGGGACAAAATCCACAGTCCTCGTTTTGAGCAGTAATGCATTCAAAAGACTATCTGTAGATAATATGAGGCTTCAGTCTTCTGAGTTAGTCAAAAAGTAGATATCTGCCACAGTTACAGTATTTTAGGTAAATAATTCCCTTTGTGTCTCATCAGACAGTGTTTTCCTGTTCAGCTGCAGTGGTAACAAAAACGGACTTTGTCACTAAAATGACTGTAACCTTTAAAGGTATTGACTAGACTAGAATAATCTGGACTACAGAAGCCTCATATTAGCTTCAAATAAACTTTTAAATACATTTTTGCAAAGAAGGAGGAATTTGAATAATGGTATGAACAGGAGGAATGATAATGGCAAGAAAAATGTCAGTGTTTATTTGGGCACCTGACTGTTGTTTTAGGACAGACTAAAGAACCTATCCTTTAAGACATTTCAGTCTGAGCCAAAGTGGTGGACTAACCAAACTGACCTACCGATCAACATTGCCATCCCTGGAGCCACACCATTAGCATGGCAAACACAAATGCAAACTAAAACCTGCAACTTCACAACTTTGAAACTGACATGAGTTTGGGTCTTCATCTATCCAAAATCCTTTTTTCCCTTTTCTAAATATGTCTTTATTTATAAGTTTTGTCCTAAGAATCTGGAATTTGTCAACACAATTTCTTCCCATGCCCTGTCTCTTTATCCTCTCAAACTATGTGGAGGGAGCTCATACTAGGGAGGAAGATACTTCTTTCCAGAGACATTTGTTCATCTTTTCACCCTGTCAATCTGCTGGAACAGAACATCCTCTGCTGTTACAGTCCAGCTGTTCAACAGTAGCTATTACTACACACACACACACACAAACACACACACACACACACACACACACAGGCTACTAACAGTGACTAACAGTGATGCTAACTAACCGTACGACGTATTAAAAACACTAGTTCTCACGTAGTGGGATTATAAAACAAGTCTGCACTCGCAGTACTAGTCATTTTTGAATCATTTGCATCACCATCATTACCAACGGGGTGATTATAATTATACATAAAGACAGAACAGCTGCCACTTGTATTAAGTCTTCTTTACAATTGTTCTCCACAAAAAAGGGAAATACCTCAGCCATGATCAGCATTTAAGAACTTCTAGCTTCCTGTCATTATAAACCCTGCTGGAGGCATTTGCAGTTAAGGCAGCAGTGTTACGATAAGATGGATGAAATGCTTCATGGGAGGATTTATTTTCTTCGAAACTCTGACCCTTCCCCGCCGGGTTTATCTGCAGTAATAGAATCCCTCTCTGACAGACAAGAGCTAATCCCTGCAGCTCCACCACACTAAGACACTATTTCTCCTCATGCTGTAATACAAGACTGAAGAACGGTGCTTCAACTTAGCCAGCAGCAACTGCAGGAGCCAAACAGCAGCTTTCAGCAAGGCCAAGGGCCTAATTTGAGACTAATATAGTATATATTACCAGGTCTGACTGAAGGCAAACAGAGCTGAGAGAGGCTGTGTCTTAGCAAGCTGTTACTGTTCTTATAAGCTGATGGTGACCATATTTTATTCAGTTATTAAAGGAGGAAAACATAACAAAACAAAAACACTTGTTATTTTAATAGCAAATGGCCATACGGCTATGACGAAAATTTATTATAGGAGAGTCAACAGAAATTTCACAGGTAACATTTCAGATGAGACTATAAATGGAAACCTTGTCTCAGTATTAATTAGACATCCATTGGTATTCTTTTAATATCCACAACTGTGAAATTTTTCGCACAAAAACCTCTTGTAATATAACACAATTATATTACAAATGCCAATTTCAAGGCATTTTCCATTTCAATTTTATAATTTAAGACATCTTTGATAACATCATTAAAAATGAATATTCAGACGTCAAATTTCAACATTGGGAAATCCTCTATCTTGCAGAGAGTTAGATGAGAAGAGCAGTATGGATCTTCTCATCTGACTCTGGGCAAGTAAGCACATTTCCCAAAACGTCGAACTATTCCTTCAATAAAGCGAGCGAGAGAGAGACAGACAGCGCAGCGGTGGTAAGGAAAGCGAGGAAAGCGAGCGAAGGAAAGCGAGCGGTAGTGAGCACAAAACTTCTGAATAAGAGAAATAAAACGTTATATTCTGATTATTTCACGGCAGTCACGTTTTAAAGCATAAATAAATACCCATCAAACAGTCAACAGATGATTTACTGTGGACACAGACGCTCTTAGTTTCAGTTTTCATTTTCCTCCTCTGCATTTCTCCTTTTCATTCATCGCGTCATTTGACGCGCGTCAATTATTGCTTTCAGTGCGCTTGAGCCTTTATGGCCAGTACATTCTAAGAGTGATGCACATACAAAGAACACATGAATAGGCGACCCAAGAAAACTGCTTAGGATGTTGATTCAGTGTCTTGACAACAGTAAGATAATGACTATAGATTGTTCAGCTGTGAGGGGGTCAGGGGTTTTCATGTGAGTCAGTTATAGTGAGATATTCAAAAACAGAACAAGACAACCTCTGCTGCTGCATTGCAAATCAAGTTCGGGTTTCTGGGAAAAGCTCTCATGTCCTGCCAGTCTAAACATGAGAGCCAGGACAGCGAGGTTGTGTGGGAGAGAAACAGCTGCTTTTCACATCTCTTCATGTCTTCCACACAGCAGGGCCATGTTTCACACCCCAGGGAGAGAGGCTGTTACAGTCCGTAAAGTGTCACAGCTGGATAAAAAGAGCTAATTGTGCCCACTAGAAGCTGATTTATGCTGACAAATGTGAACACAGGGTCATGAGTATTGTAAGTATTAGTCTTTCATGATATATTTGTAATTTTTACAACAGGCCCTCGATCTCAACATGCTGTACACCTCTTAAGCTTTTATACATTTTATAAATTCCATATAGGCAGAAATGATTCAGTAATAAAAAAGAAAATCATTCATCCCATTATGTTTGTGCATCATGACCTTAGCATTTTGCATCACCCTGCAGTGTTATACACCATCAGTCTGCTGTTAAAAACACAAGCGTCACCTACTCTGGATGTTTGGGCTGTATGGATCCTCAATCCAGATGGCTGGATCCAACACTCGATAGATGACCTAGGCCAGGACATACATATTATACACACTCATTACATATTTGAACTATCAGAGTTGTGAAATAATAATGACATAAATAGCAACATATGAGACAGGCTGTGCACCACAGATTTTGGTATGTGTGTAAAATTTTGTTTGTGCTTTCTCTTATTATTTGAAAGCTTCTTTGTCCTTTCTGTTGGTATAGTGGAACTTGCCAGTGTCCTTTTGCCACAAATTGTTTTCAAATGCAGAATCTATTAATTCAATTTGTTAGGAAAAGGAATGACTGACAATGCAATGCTACAATACTACTCCTGTCAGTACGCCTGACCAAGGCACTGGCAAAAGAACTGGAGTTGGTCCCAGGCGCTGCACTGCAGCAATTGCAATCATTGTTTCGGCCTTATACCAAGCCAAAATATGTGAGTAGAATGCCACATTTGAACACACTTCAAGGCAGCGTCTAGAGAACAATGTGTTGCTTAACGTTACACAAAGAAGATGTGCTCTTACCATCAGTCAGCTGAAGAAGAGAAGGGAGCACATATTTAGCACATACCACACACGCACACACACACACACATACCAATACACAGTACATCTGGCTACAGTAGCAATACAAAAAATGTGCAATGCTTCCTTCGTTTGTAACCGGACTGAGACCACCTCTTCAACAAGGTATCGGTCCAGTTGTTTTGGTCCACACCTGAGTGTGACTGCTGTGTTCACACCTGCCCAAACGAACTGAACCAAGGGAGTAAACTCTCCATGGTTCGATTCAAAAACACACTTGATCTTTAAAGGAATGGTTTCACATTTTAGGAAATTAGCTTTTTTGCTTTCTTGCCTAGACTTAGACAAGAAGATCGATACCACTCTCATGTCTTTATGCCAAAAATGAAGCCAGGGCCAGCAGGCAATTAGCTTAGCTTAGCATAAAGACTTGAAAACAGAGGAACCAGCTAACCTGGCACTGTCCAACATCTCTACATTTTACTAAGCAACTTGTTATATCTCATTTTATTAATCCATCACAAACAGAACTATAAAAGTGACAGATTTTTTTTAAAAATTGGACAGAGCCAGGCTAGCCCCCTGCTTCCAGTCTTAATGCTAAGATAGGCTAATCAACTGAGAGTGGTGAGACATGAGAATGGTTTTGATCCTGTCATCTAGCTCTTGGGAAGAAAGCAAATAAACATATTTCTTAAAATGTGGAACTATTCCTTAGGCTTTGCTGCAAGTATATTTGTGGCCACAGCCATCAATGTGGGAAAGAAACCACCATACTTTCACAGTAAAAAACATGCATTAATGTGGCAAGATATTTGTATTCAGCAAAATAGAATACATTTATATGTTTATCTTGTGCAAATAATTTGAACTGTCATTTTAGGTTATTCCTTTAATCAACCACTCACCTCTCCTTCTGTGGATGGCTCAATGTCAGAATAGCGTGACTCACAGATGACATCATTAATGTTACGCAAAGGACCCTGAGATACTCCGGGAAAGGCAGCAGCACAGTCATGGGAAAAGTAGCGGTATATCTGCCAGGTACGACCAAAATCTGCTGACCGTTCAATCAACATGGCTGCCGGACGGAATGTCTGCAAAAGAATGTTGTGGATAAAAATTGTGCACCGTATTTGTTGCAATATTCATTTTACCAGCAACTAGTCGATGCAGGTCAATAAGCTGACAACAAGAGCTTTTGCCCTACCTTGAAGGTCATAATCAGGTGAGTGAAATGAAACTCTGCTTCCAGATCCAGCTGGATAAAGACATTCGACTTTCCTGGGTGAGAGACAAACAGAGAGAGTGCCATGTTAAGTTGTTAAGTTTACACAATGCTAACATTTTCTTTTACAGATAATTATTGTCAGTTAGATTGTATTAATAATTCATAAACCACTTCCACTTCTTTTCCATCTATATCATCAATTTATGACAGATGGATGACAGAGAATAATGGCTAGCAGCAGTAAGTGAAGTAGCAACCGTGCTTTTGGCATGGGGAATGGCATCTTGACAGGAAAAGGCATTCAGTCTTGGCAGGAGAAAATGTAGAGAGCATGTCGGAAAAGCCCACACACTTCCTGAGTTGTAGAGCAACGACTAGTCTGAAGGGCCACTTCACTCCAAGGACTACTTTCACTCTTGTTCTCTGTGTTTGGTATTATACTGCATGTACAAAGCCAAGAGGACTTTCCCATTCCAGCATATAAAAGCTGCACCACATGAACACCACAACCAAACAACTTTCACACTGGTGATTTGCAGACAAACCACAACACAGCTTTCTCATACATACAGTTCATGTCAAAGCAAAACAGATTAATGGAAAAGTTTTCAGTTGCATGTTTTGCAAAAACACATGTGCTGACACACATCAGGGAAATCACCTTTTTAACATTTATGACTTGCATGTAATGACAGTGTAGATGTGTGTGATACACACTACTTTCCTGAGGCTTATAGTACAAGAGTTTGAGAGCATTAGCATGCAAAGGAGACATATGCATCGTATCCTAACCAGCAATCTACCTATTAAAGCTGCACAAACCAATATTTTTATATAAACAATGGCTCAAATGACTGTATTACTCAAATGTGTAATGTGAAAGGTGTCGCCTGTAGTAGGAGTTGAACCCACTCTGTGGAGCTTTTTGTTGAGTTTTGCCCTGATGTGGCCAAAATAAGTGGTTAGTGCTGCTTTAAGCTGTTGAACATAGACATGAAAATCATCTGTCTGCTCCAGACGTTATCTCAGATGGTCCACACTTTAGGATATCACTTTTTATTTAAGATGAGTTTTTGATGTTTACGTGACAGGTAAAAGCACACAGAGATAGGAAACATGGGTAGAGAGAGGGGTATGACATACAACAAAGGTCCGCAGCTGGAATGAGTCTTGGCCAGTAGACTACTGGGGTGTGCCCAGATACCACTTTCTAATAAGGAAAGGGTTTATAACCTGTATTCAATGGCTTCATTAAAGCATTAGCTGCTACAGTAGGTACTGCCTTCCTTGTTTCTGTACTGAAAAAAAATAAATAAAATGTTGTAGCAGGTGAATAAAATTGTTCAAAAAATAAACCAGCTACATAAGCTAGGTTAGCCTATCATGTTAACAGGGAGCCTACTAACACCTAAATAAGGGATTTTTACACAATAGTCTTGGGCCTTATTAGTCCAGGGCTAGCAACACCATTAACCCTTGTCTTTCACATTTATAACTAGTATTTATTACAAGGTGCTTAAGACCAAAGTTTTAATGATGGGCTAGTATTGAGCCCAAGTGCCTTGATAAACACATAATGTTTGTAGCTGCCAAACTAGAATAACAAATACATAATCATAATCAACCATAAATTAACAGTTAACAATAACAGCAAGGAAAAAGAAAAGAAAGAGGAGGAAGGGTGTGACACAGATAGAGCTGAGGGAAAAAGGTGGAGATAGAAAGAGAGAGAGAGAGAAAGACATAGTAAAGAAGGAGTGAGAGGACAATTTAAAGTGTCAATTTTGAGTGTTGCTAACAAAGCATTTGTTGGGAAAGTCATAAATAATGACTTTCAATGGAAAGACACAAACACACACACACAACCAATACATGCAGAACACACCTGTTTCACTATTTAGCCAACAGTCACTCACAGTGCCTTATAATGTCTGCATGTATGCATGCAATCCCGGGAAATGACCTTTCTGATTAATGAGTGCACACAATCAAACCACTGTAATCCATATCAAATAGGCCTACTGTGCACGCCATGGAAAAGCAGTAGAAACCAGAAGTAAAAATAACCACTATACTTCCTGTCCCCTTTCTTCATTTGTTTCTCTCTGTTCTATTCAGGGTCTGGTAGTGCTGCACAGTGCTGTCATCAATAACACTCTATTACAGTAAATAGCTCACAAACAGCTGAAAATGAGCCTTGTGTCCAGCTGGCTCTTCCGCAGAGACATGAGCTTCACAGCCAGTCACTGTGATGAAGATTTATGCGTGAGTGAAAATATATCAGTTAAACTTTCTTCCCTCACCCTGTCCTTACTACTGTCTCTCACTCAGTCTTTATTATTCCCTCAACTTTCACTTTTATCTTTCCAACAGAGGTTTTACTTTTCTCCATCCCCTTTCATCCCCCCTTTCTCTCCCTCTGTTGAGATGCCAGAGCAGGGCCTACTCTGTTATTAAGCCCATCTGCTGCTGGTCAGAGGATGTTGTCCACAGTGTGTGTGTGTTTGTGTGCGTGTGCAAACTTAATACTGCTAAAGTTCTCAGGAGCTAACAGTTGCATACTGCCTGTGGTTTCAATAAACTTTTAGTATCTTGTTCTTTTTCCAAGTTTTGTCCCTCTTTCCAATAACATTATTTCTGCTTCAAGATACCCTCTCCCCCATCTCTTTATACCCTTTCATTTTCTTCTCTCTCTCTCTCCATCACCCCATTCCTCTCTCAAATATCAATAGCTCTAACTATATTCCGGCATCTACACTTCAGTATAAGTAGAGACCATATTACTATTGTCATATACCCAACTTTGGAAGGGTACATGGCTGTATTATGAGCAGTTTCTTGCGTGTTAATGCTTTTAGAAGTATTTCGCAATGGCCTCAGGAGCTTTAGTTAATGGTTCAGTACAAAATGGTAGAAATGAAAATGAAAGCTGAGATCAAACGGTACTAGTGACACATTTAGGCTGCTGAGAAAATCAAGTTCTACCTATCTCAAACACAAATATGAAAGTATATAGGGCTTTTTCATACACCTAGTAATTTTGACATTTTCAGAAATCTCATCATTAACCAGTCAGGGGGTTCAGATGTAAAATAAGGCATGGTTATTTACTGTATGATTACAGAATAGATTTCTATTAATTCTCTTTCGCAACAAAAATGTAATGAAGAGTTAAGTTTAATAAAAAGCAAAATATAATTATTTTCATACAAACAGATGCTTGTCAATTCATACTTTGAACCACATCCAAGAGATGTGACATTTTCACTGCAGGAAAAACTGATTCTGTCATATAAAATGAATGAACTTTCATATGACAGCAATGCTCACTGCAGAGTTCTGAAATAAATGAATGCATACCTGACTGGTTAGTCCATATTCTTTTTTCCTCTTACACTCACATGTATGGGTACTCTATTTAGGGTTAGGGTAAATGTTTAAAAGGTGTAACAAATGGCTTTATGAATGTTAATACTAATGCTTTATAGATCTATGACAAAATATTAGGGCCAATGTTCGGAAAAAATCATAATAAGTCATGATATTTTGTAAAAAAAAATAAATAAATTGTAATATCACAAGAATAAAAAATTTCAGGACTAACATCTTTATATTTCAAGAATAAAGTTGAACATTTACAAGAAAGATACTATATAGTTATTACTACTCTGTCGTAGTGAGCAGATGAGAGCAGTCTGACAGCTTTCATGAGATAAATGAGTATCATATCTTATTATCAAAGAAAATTATATCAGTTACATGATGTATGAGTTAAGAAGCAGACATGTTTTGAAGCAGTGACTGGAGTACAGCAGGGACCTGGTTTTCGCTGTTATGGCATCAGAAAGTGATTAAATATCATCAGAGTTCATGCAAACGATATGAAGGGCAGCAGGAATCTACCTGTTGTATAGTCTGCTGTGCATCATATAATTTAGACCAAGGTGGGGAAGTTAACAAGACATATATTTGCCAAATCAACCACTAGTCCTCATGCTTGAAGCCTCTTCTCTTGGAAAGCAGTTTGAAAACACTTCTGATAAGGCATAAATCACACCTTTGTGTATATTATGAGTTTTTTCTATGACCTAATTCTCAAAATTTCAGCTCTCAATAGTCCATGGTGGGAGATCAGCAATGAGTTATTAAATATAATTTTTGGCGTGCAAGGTTGTGGTGAATCTTGCGTTTATCCTCCTCCAACATGACACTTCATTTGTCTTTTGAGCTTACCCTTACACAACTGCACTTATCATGGTTGGTTTATTACTGTACTAATCTATGAAGTATATTAACCATTCATAAAGCCATTAGAATACATTATAAAGTGTTCAGAAATAGTACCTTATTAGAAAGTGGTACCGAATATTGTTTATTGTCAGAACTCACTTTTAGAACTAATTTGCATTAGTTCGTTGTCTAAACAAGGACATTGAATAAAATGTGCACCACAAGTGACCACAGAGTCTTCTCACCATTCTCGGACTGCCACCAGGACTTCTTGCGGTGAGGTTTGAAGGTGGTGATTACATTCTCTATCCGGTGATTGATGGTGTTGTAGACGGGGTCATATGGCCGCCTGGAGTCACAGTCGAAACATTTCTTCTCATCCTGCAGCAGAACAGAAAGAGGTTGGGGTTACATGGTCATAGGTGAAAGACTTCAGGGGTCAATGAGATAGAATGTGGAGAAAGGACAGGGATGGGCAAACACATCATGTTTTACTCTCAGATATGTTTTCAAACGCAGTCACACACACACAAACACACACACACACACACACACTGACCTGCAGATGGCTGACAATGCAGTAGGGCTCTTTCCTCCTCATCCCACATGTGGACGAGGCCTTCAGGTTCTTCTCTCGTCCAACCAGCAAGTCCCCTGTTGCCGGGTAACAGCTGCCATGGGCACAGCCGTGGCTGTGGTCAGGCTCCTGGCCAACTGCAGCAGCCAGGACTGGAGGGGGGGGGCAGGAAATGAATAAAAATGAACAGGAAACAGCAGTGCAGAGTGGCATCACTCTTTAATAGAACACCCTTTCATGAGCTTGTGTTGCCAAATAAAGCCGACCTGAAATTAATACCCTTCTTTCTGAAAAGAGACAACATCAAAAGCTCTTATCACTTCTTGAGGAAGAAAGGCAACAAGATGAGAAAAAGAACCGCAAGAAAGTCAAGAGCTAAATTTGTGGGTCTTTATGGAACTATTAGCCAGAACAAGACACTGATGTGAGACCAGTGTGTCTTATGTCTGATTTATATTGTTACAGTAGTGAATCTAAGCTATATGTGTGTCTTGTTCTGACTTATGGGATTGAAATTGAACATTTAATAATTTTTCCACAAAATCCTATTTTATCAGGGCCCTAAACACCTTAGAATCACATTATCTAATGATATAGCTACTCTGGATGGCATTACCCTGGCCTCTAGCA
This sequence comes from Thunnus maccoyii, assembly GCF_910596095.1. Taxonomy (NCBI): domain Eukaryota; kingdom Metazoa; phylum Chordata; class Actinopteri; order Scombriformes; family Scombridae; genus Thunnus; species Thunnus maccoyii. Next base: position 5,275,679 of record NC_056536.1, on the reverse strand, counting down.
CCACCATAAGGAATCTGGGAGCTATCTTTGATCAGGATATGTCCTTTAACTCCCACATAAATCAAGGACTGCCTTTTTTCACTTACGTAATATCGTAAAAATCAGACACATCCTGTCCCAAAAAGATGCAGAAAAACTAGTCCACCCATTTGTTACTTCTAGGCTGGATTATTGCAATTCCTTGTTATCAGGCTGCCCTAACAAGTCTCTAAAGACTCTCCAGCTGGTCCAGAATGCAGCTGCACATGTACTGACTAAAACTAGAAAAAGAGATAACATTTCTCCCATGTTAGCTTCGCTACATTGGCTTCCTGTAAAATCTAGAATAGAATTTGAAATCCTTCTCCTAACTAAATCCTTCTTCTAACAAAGCCCTTAATGGTCAGGCACCATCATATCTTGAAGAGCTTATAGTACCGTATTATCCCACTAGAACACTGCACTCCCAGAATGCAGGCTTACTGGTGGTTCCTTCAGTCTTTAAAAGTAGAATGGGAGGCAGAGCCTTCAGCTATCAGGCTCCTCTCCTGTGGAACCATCTTCCAGATTCGGTCCGGGGTGCAGACACCCTCTCTATGTTTAAGAGTAGGCTTAAAATGTTCCTTTTTGATAAAGCTTATAGTTAGGGCCGACCAGGCTCGCCTTGGATCAGCCCTTAGTTATGCTGCTATAGGCCTAGACTGCTTGGGGACTTCCCATGATGCACTGAGCTCCTCTCTCCTCCTCCTCTCCATCTGTATGCATTCATGTAACATCAATGCATGTCACTAACTTTGCTTCTTCCCCAGAGTTTTTTTTTGTGCTTTCTCATCTCGCAGGAAACCCTGGGTTCTGGGCCGAGCCTTCGTGGTCCTTCACAGTCCTGTTGGCATCCTTCCCTGGCTGCTGCTGTGTTGTTGTTGTTATGATTGTTGTTATTCTGCCCCCCCCCCCCCCCCCCCCCCCCCCCCCCCCCCCGCCCCTTTCCCTCTTTCTTCCTCTCTCTCATCTCTCTCAACCCAACCGGTCAAAGCAGAGGGCCACCCACCAAGAGCCGGGTTCTGCTTGAGGTTTCTACCCGTTAAAGGGGAGTTTTTCTTTACTGCTGTTGCCAAGTGCTTGCTCATGGGGGAATTGTTGGGTCTCTGTAAATTAAAGAGTACGGTCTTGACCTCCTCTATGTGAAAAGTGCCTTGAGATGACTTTTGTTGTGATTTGGCGCTATATAAATAAAAATTGATTGATTGATTGATTGAGATTTGGTAATGGTTTATTTCAACCAAATATTCTTTTTTACATTTTGATCTCCCTCTTGCCTCTCAAAAAATAAAGGAGGATCAACCTCCTCTGCCTCTAAGGACCAGCCTCCACTGCTATGGATGAGGTTGATCCTCCTATTTTCTGAGCTGGACAAAGGCAACCCGCAACGACAGCTACTGCTTGATCAGGAGCTGACTCAATGTTGAGACAACATCCAGTGGGAGGGGGATTATCTCAAGGCAACCCTGCAGGTTAACAGGCTCTGCTGTCTGCAGGGGACCCAAAGAGCTGACCTGACAAGGGGCCCCAGCTACAGGCTAAATCTGGAAACTAACCAATGCAGGTCATCCAGAGGTCAACTGAGAGCAGCAATGATTGGAAGGGTAAGATCTTGAAAATTAATCTTTCAGATGGAGATGCAGCATGAAAATCTCATCAAAAAATGTTTGTTTTTACAGATTTGGTAGAAATGTTGAACCATTGAGTGGAGAGATATTGTGTCTGTCTGTGATACAGCACTGTAGTCTTGGTGTGACTGAAAAACCGTGCTATGTGTGGGAGTTAAAATAAACCTTATGAACATTCATGACAAGCGGCAGCAGCCGTCACACATTCCAGCGGACATCTTGATGGGAATTTCTCCTCCTACATGCCTCTGAGACCTGTAGTCTGTGTGTGTGTGTGTTGCTATGAGGAAATTGGTATGAGGGGAGTAGAAACCCAGAGATCTGGCTGTCAATCTATTCTCTATTAACAACAGGTGTTTCTAGTCCTCCCCCCATTATGTGTACATGTAACAGTTAAAGCTTTACAAAACACTCCGACATTGTGGATCAAATTTAACAAATTTATGAAAGACAGTCATATTCACAAAGACAAAAGGATGAATACTTAGTATTTTACTGCATCAGTCTGCTTTATATTAATGCAGTTGTACACATTCACACCTGGGAGCCACACAGTACAAAACACACAGCTTCATTTGAGCATCTGCCTTGTTAAAGGGAACTTGGCTGTAGCAGCTAGTGACACTGTACTTCTTATGATACAATATTTGTACAAGTACATCAATTTTATTTTATATAAAAATAATTATCATACAAAAAATTATTTTATTTGAACAAACAAAAATCAATACTTTTATTTGCGTGTTTGTCATGATAAACATACATGCACAATAATTACATCTCACACTCAGTTTTACTCATATACTCTCTCTGATCTGTGTTCTGTGCACTCTCAAGTTTGCCTACAAACGAATGTTTGTTTGTTATGAATGTTAAATATACGAAATTCAGCCTGTGTGGAATCTAGGTACATTTACTCAAGTATTGTACTTAAGTACAATTTTAAGGTACCTGTACTTTGCTTGAGTATTTTCAGATTATGCTACTTTTTACTTCCAGTCCACTAAATTTCAGAGGGAAATATTGTACTTTCTACCCCACTACATTTACATTGACATTACATGACATTTTGGTACTAGTTACATTTCAGATTAAAATTTTACATAAAATAATATGATAAGAAGTTTATAAATTACATGGCATTGTTAAAGATTAAACCAGTGGTTCCCAAACTTTTTGGCTTGTGGCAAAAAATCAGTGTGTAGTTGTGTCAGATTATGCTACTTTTTACTTCCAGTCCACTAAATTTCAGAGGGAAATACTGTACTTTCTACCCCACTACATTTACATTGACATTACATGACATTTCGGTACTAGTTACGTTTCAGATTAAAATTTTACATAAAATAATATAATAAGAAATTTATAAATTACATGGCATTGTTAAAGATTAGACCACTGGTTCCCAAACTTTTTGGCTTGTGGCAAAAAATCAGTGTGTAGTTGTGTCAGATTATGCTACTTTTTACTTCCAGTCCACTAAATTTCAGAGGGAAATACTGTACTTTCTACCCCACTACATTTACATTGACATTACATGACATTTTGGTACTAGTTACGTTTCAGATTAAAATTTTACATAAAATAATATAATAAGAAGTTTATAAATTACATGGCATTGTTAAAGATTAAACCAGTGGTTCCCAAACTTTTTGGCTTGTGGCAAAAAATCAGTGTGTAGTTGTGTCTCCTGTCTAAAACCGGTGTGTAGTTGTGTCTCCTTGTCATGTTTCAAATGTCTCTTAGCAGTTCCACCAAAGAGACATTTCCTTTCTAAATTTCTCCTCACATTTTTAAAGGTAAACCTCTTGAAAATATTTCACAAAAAAACAAAGATTAAAGGACATTCTGAACAATTAATAAAAATATATGTAGCAGAACTATGTTTTTCTTCTTTCCCCAAACCCAATCTATCATCTCAAGACCCCTAAGATTTATGTTGTGGCCCTTACAAAGCAGTTTAAACTAGCTCCACCTCAAGCAAGTAAAACAATTAAATACTGCTTATGCATTGACTCATCAGTATTAATGTACAGTAGCAGTCAAATATTTGGACACACCTTCCATTCACTTGAATGAGAAAGTGTGTCCAAACTTTTGACTGCTACTGTACTTTGTTTACATGTATTTAATATATCAATCACAGCACGATTTTCTGCAAAAACGAGTATTTTTACTTTAGTACTTTAAGTAAATTTAGCTGCTAGTACTTCTCTACTTTTACTTCAGTAGGATTTTAAATGCATGACTTTTACTTGTAATTAAGTATTTTCACACTGTGGTATTGATACTTTTACTAAAGTAACAGGTCTGAATACTTCCTCCACCACTGAAATTATGTTTTCAAGTTAGTTTGTTCTTAATTAGCTTGCACACTGGCTATCTTGATAGCTGGCTACTTCTACTAGATAATCAGTAGCTAACTAAGCTAGATGGTTAATTTAATTGCTGCTGAGTTAAAAAATGTATGGGCATAGTTAATGTATTTTTAAGAAACTACATTAATGATTATAATTGTATAATGGCCTTTACTGTGTAGCTGGCAATTATCAAGCAAGCCAACTAGCTTAGCTAGCTTCTGCTTATCTGGCAGAAGGTAGCTTACAGACTAATTTACAAACTGAATTTAGCAGAGTGAGCATGAAGGCAAGAGTTAGAGAGTGAGTGAGAAAGATTATTGTGCACTTATGTTGATGATAGCAACACACAAATGCATTTATTGAGCACTAAATATATTTTTGTTTGTTCATTATTTGTGAGATAATAATTCATCCACAAAATATAATTTTTGTGCTAAAAAAATGTAAAACAATTTTCTGGGCTCAAAATATACCATGTCACACCCTCAGGATTCCCTCATGCACAATTTCTGAGAGAGTTTGGGATCAGCAACCTTTTATTTTATGACTCTATCGGCAATGCTACCAACCATCACGGCTGACAGTCCTTTGGATCTGTTTTTATTTTGTTCATCAACACACTGCCTTATATAACTTTCAAATGATTGCTGAAATACCTAAATTACAGCTCTTCTCAGTAATCTTTAGCACCTGCAAGCTTTTTGAAATCTAGATTAGGACTCCAACCCTTGAAAATAATTTGACATTGCAACACAGCACATCTTATTTCCCTGGCTAACACAATATGAGCAACATGACACATTCAGTCAGTTCAACCACTGCTACAGTGCTATTATTCCTTGAATCAAAAAGAGGCACTGAACAGAATTAATAGCTAAAGAGCTATTACTAGCTACTTCAGCTAGCTACTTGTCCCTCACCTGTAGACTCTCTCAACTGTATTAATAGATTGTAACTGACCAAATCTTAACATTTGTGAGCCTGCCATGGTGTCCTTCTTCTCCATAATTGGGTGTCTCTGCTGTCTACAGACTGTATAGTAGTGAGATTTAAGAATTTTTTAATGCTGGCAGGCATGAAGGGAGACTGGTGCAGTACCTGCCAGTGCCTGGATGCTCTCTCCAGGTCCAAACTCACTGATTAAGGTAGACAGAGATGGTGCATTATCACAGCTTGACACTACTATGAGGCTTGCTGTAGATAGGGAGCTTGCTGGGAACAGTGCAGAGGAGGATTTCACATGGACACACACACGCACAATCTTGACGCACACTCTAGAGGAAACCTGTGTTTGCCTGGCATCTGGACAGGTCTCATGTTGGTGCCAGCCAAGTGAGCAACAAGGAGATATGAGGTTAAAAAACACACCTACACTATAGAGGCAATTACTGTAGATATGCGCACTAAACATATGTGTGCTTCTACATGTAGTCATGCTCATTCACACTTACAGAATTAAATCTCAGGATTGCTTTGGTACATAGAGCATGTAACTGACACTCAAATCCAACAATCTTGTACACATGCTGTAATTTTCAAGTGAATGTAAGCATCATGCATGTGCTTGTTGACTACATTACAGGATTTGTTCAGGTATAAGCTAACAACCTGAGGTGCTTCACATTTATCATTATCACCGAAGACGGCAGCTGACATAATTCCTGCGAGGTTGTATCCTTATTATAGAGAGAGGAGGAGTGTGAAAAAACACAAATAGAGCAGATCAGATGGGTGATTTGATGGGTGAGAGAAAAAAGAAGAGTGTGAAAGAGAGACACAGTGCAGAGCCTTTGTAAAGACAGTGAGGAGAACCATCCAGGCACAACTTGATATCTATCCTGGAAACTATTGGCACACACTCAAAGGTCTGTGTGTGAGAAAGACCAGGGAGGGTGGAGGAGTGAAGCAGACGTCTGATGTGTTGTATAATCACTAGGTTTCTTGTTTTCTTTTATCTCTGTGTGTTTGTCTGTGCAGGCTTCACACCTCTGCTCACAACATGAGCTGAGCTGACATCACTGCTGAAGACAAGACTCAACCATTGAAAAGAATAATGAAATTTAAAGTACTTATCATTACACAGTGAATGCACTTTTGCACATTGCACAATGCACATTTTTTAAATAAAACTTACTATTATCATACTTGAAGGATAGGTTCACAATTTTTCAAGTGTGTCTTAAAACAACATTCATGTTCCCATATGAACAATGAAAGAGGTTTTCCTTGCTGTAATCATTCCTCCTGTTCATACTGGCTGTTTAAAGATCCCCTTAAAATGTGCTTTCAATGAGCCAAAATCTATAAGTATAATTGATGTGTGTCCACACAGTAATTTTGTGCAAAAATGCATTTAAAAGTTGATCTGAAGCTTATATGAGGCTTCAGCAGTCTGAGTTAATCATATCAAGTGGATATCTGCCACATTTACAGTCTTTTTAGCATCAAATTCCCTCTTTGTGTTTCCACGGACAGTGTTTCCCTGTTGAGCTGCGGTGGAAGAATGGTAACAAAAACTTTGACACTAAAAAGACTGTTGAAAGATATCTACTTGATTTGACATTTGGATGGCTGAAGCTTCATATTAGCTTCAGATAAACTCTTAAATACATTTTTGCACAGAAGGAGGACTGTGGATTTTGGCCCCCATCACTTACACTGTAAGTGCATTATGAAGGGATCTTCTACTGGCCAGTATGAACAGGAAGAATGATTATGGCAAGAAAAAACTATTTCAATGCTCATTTGGGCACCTGACTGTTGTTTTAAGACAGACTAGAAAACCTGAACCTGTCCTTAAACAGCAACGTTCCTGGGTCATACAGTGATCAGACTGCTGTTTGATTAAGGCTAAACCAGGGAAAGAAGCAGTGCATAGTGGAGGTATGAAAGAGAGATAAATAGAGGGTGACATGTATCCTTTGGTAGACACTTGTATTCAAAGTGCTTTACAGTATAGTGGTGAGCTAATGCATACGTTTAATGTAGAGGCTTTAAATGTGTAAGGGCAACACTCACGAGCTGCAGGAGCTGAGACACAGGATATGAAGAGAAAGTTAAAAAAAAATAAGAGTGAAAAGAAAAGGCAGTGAGAACAGAAAGAGGCCCAGGGGTGCCAGCAGGCATTAGAAAACTATATTTGGATGTCATATGTGACTTTAAGATATGAATAATAAAGACATATTGTATAAAATATTGCTTGAATCCCAGATTTTGCCCAATCCTGGATTTCACTTTTCGTGGCATGTTTAGGAATGTATATATTCTTCTGGGGACACATGGTGAGGCTAACTACATGATCTTAGTTTATCATGTTAGCATCATAACCTTTGCTAATTAGAATTTAACACAAAGTACAGCTGAGGCTAATCGGAATGTCATTAGTTTTGCAGGTATTTGGTCATAAGCCAAAGTATTAAAGAAACAAACACTGATATGGTGCTAGATGAAAAGTAAAACAGTACCCTGTGGAGTTTTTGAGTCTAGGTTCCTGTATGCTTTATGCTAGCAAACATAAACAAAGTAGGTCTCAAATTCTTCCAAAAATCACCTTTGTGAATGTTTTATGAGGAAGGAAATACATTATTAAGTATACATACTATGCATTTTAGTGAGAAACAGAAAATGTAAACATATCTTGTTTTTGTTTTGTTTGTTTACTAGAAACTGCATGGTACCTTTAAGGCATCATCAAAGTTATTACAATTCATCCTGAGGGGGATATGAATGTTTGTAACAAATTTTGTGCCAATCTGTCAAGAAAATGAGAAGATATTTGACTGGATAAGTGAAAACTTTGATCTTTTGGTGGCAATGAAAAGGTAATCAGTCCTTAGTATTAATCGTCCAGGCAACATGGATATCTGTGCAAAATTTCATGGCAATTCATCTAATAGATGTTTCAGTGTGGTGGACTGACCAACCAACAAGATCAACCAACTGACATCCCTTGAGCCAGTGTTGTGGAAATTTTTCATCATTGCTCAAGAACCACACAGAGACATAAAGAAAGCATTAAACATTGTTACTGGTTGAAGCAGTTGTAGACACTGTACAATCCATCACACCATCAGTAACAATTATACAAATATCTAAACACAAACAAAAATACAATCATTTTGTATTTTTGGAGAGAAAGCATGTTTTTCAGCTGGCCCTTTCCCTAATCCCAGCCCTTTCTCTAAAGATTGTGACCCCAAACTATACAGCTTTATACCTCTCCAGAAGCAAAGCTAAAAACAGTCTGGTCCCTAAATGGACACTTCCACAAACTGTTACATCTTCTTACAAACAAGTATGGTCACACGATCTAGGCCAGGACCAGACCTCATGGTCAATCAATAACTTCAAACATGGCAATCCTTCAACTTTAGTTTGTCTACGTACCTCAACACAGTCTCTAAAACAGTAGGTTTAAGACAAAGATTTCTCTAGCTAACCCCAGAGATCAGCAAGCAATCCTCAAATAGAAACAGGTTCAAGAGTTCAACCAGCCTAGGAGTAGGATTTCTTCACCACATTCAGCTGATAACAAACATTGACCCCTTAGTTTGAAAACATTTGTAACATATATACAAAAGATTTATAAAATGATAACCTACTTTTCAATTTTCAATTTTCTAACAGTCCAACATTCGGACTGTTAGTAGGACAAAACGAGCAATTTGAAGATGACATCTAAATTAATCTCAGTCTATAACATGTTAGAAAACACAATTTCCAAATTCATCAAAACAGCTTAAGGCCTGTGGTGGCTTTCCAGATGACTTGATGCCACGACTCAGTGCGAGTGAAAAGTGGGCTGACAGCTGACCAGCTGAGGGCATGTTTTGGGCAGGTCTGATGCTACTCTTCCTCCCTCTCAGTGAAAAGGTAATACTATAGCTTTGACAGCAGAGGTGATATAGTGGTTGATTAGGCATCAGAGTTTCTTTCTGTCTTCTCTTCCTCTTTCTTTCGTCTGTAGCCATAAATGGAGAAGCAGGGAGGAATGCAGGGTGACAGCTGAGAGAAGAGAAGGGGGTGGTGGTGGTGGTGTTACTGTTGTGTGTCTGTATGCGGGGTTCTCAGTTCACAAAGCACTGCTATTCAACCAGCCATTAGCCTGTAACAGCAGGACTGTGCTGTACTGCACTGCACTGTAGCCTCGCATCATAGTGTGCACCATTCAACTTGCTTAGCTTCTTGTAGCCACACACCACATTAAGGTTTATTATTAGCCTGCTTTATCATTTAAGTCACAATTTCCATCTTACATGTCATACATCATTGTGGCAGCAGTCATGCTGTTTGGGACATAAAGCAGGTGACAGACTGCCCACTGTTAACCTATTCTAGGGTAGTTAAAAAAAGCATCAAATCATTATACTTGTGAAAAAGGAAAGTGAAATCTGATTCAGAGCCAACAAGTCTTCCACATGAAGTAATGCTGTAACTGTCAGAGGCAGTGATACAGAATGCACGGTGTAGTCTGCGGGGAATCTGAGTTGCATTCCCACAAATTAATCCCAACCTCCCCCCCCCACCGCATCCACCCTCCCCGAAGGTGAGCTCTGTTTTTATTCTTGTTTTTATTCTCTTTCATCCCTGCCTTTGACTCTCTCTCTGCTTTCGACCAGTCTCAGTAAAAAAGTAAAGTACACAAGAGCAGCAAACAACTAACGTTTTGAAGAAGTTCCTCAGTTGCCAGGATGTGACTTGTCTTTCATCTCCTTCAACAACAAAGTCTAATGCATGTGATGCAGCAAAGGAAGAAGTCTCACTAACAGACAATCAGGGAAATGGATCCGGTTGGGTGGTTTGTCGTCACCACCCTGATTAAAACAGCCAGTGAGTGAATGTCATATTACTGCTGGTGGAGTTCCAAGGACTCAGAGAATTTATGACAAACTGCTTTGGAGGCCTGTGGTGGCTCAACATCTTAATAAGCCACTTATTAATTTGTCAACCATCTGTATCCACCTAATTCCACAGAGTAACTAACTCCTCCAGTTCTGTCTGTGTGTGTGTGTGTGTGTTGGGGTGGGGGCAGTGTAGTGTGGAGGGGATGCGGCATCAACATGACACATTCCACAGGGATCGGCTGGAGAGAGTGGAGACGAGACAGTTTGCTGTCACATCTACCAGCATAAACAATACAGGTAACCAAGAGAAACAAACAAACAAACTGATGGACAAGACAGCACCACATGGACGTTATGGATACACACACATTTGCTCAGACAGGAGGAGGGTTAAGAGGGTGTAATGAAGGCCACACTTGGAAAACATGAACAAAACCAAGAATTGCCAAAAATATCAAAAGAACAGCATGGTCAGATCCGGTGTCATCTGTCCCAGGGCAGCAAGCTGACAAAAATAGCATCATTCAAGCAATGAGCTGCATAGCTGACCCGAGTGGGACTACAAGGCGGCACAGATATGTTTAGCACTCACCATCAGACAGCTACTTTAAAACCAGGGCAAAGTGAAGTCAACAGCCTTTTATTTTTAACTTCTCTGAGCTAATTAGTTTACATTCTCCCTCTCCCTGTCTCCAGCTTCTCTTTGCTCTGCACTTAGCTGATGGATGGCCAACTCCCACAGCCAAACATCCAGCTGTTCTCTTCCCTCCTTGCCTCTTTATTATCTGCTGCTCTCGCCTCCCATCTCTCCCTTCTGCCACACTTCCCCTGGCAGCTTGAACTCCCTTACCTTCCTCACTTCTTTTATCCTCCCTTCCTTCATCAGTGCCCAAGGCCCACTCATAAAGGTGACCACTGACCCTTCTGTCATGTATCAGTTTAGAAAATGAAGAGAAACAATGTACGGGGCTGCGCCATCGCTAGTGGTGTGAAAGGTGGTGACTTGAGGCTAAAGGCTCAAAGCTGGAGAGGGCACACAAAAGATCCAGGAGAATTATTTTACACATTAAAAGAAAATGTTCAAAAAACATTGCTCAAAGTGCCCCTGGTCCACATAGCATGCATACCTTGGGAAATAACAAAAGTAGTTTTAGCGTTTGATAAATCACAGAATGTAGCTATTGCAGAAATATCTGTTTTTACATACTTCTTGGCTGTGAGTTCAAATTCAGAACATTGAGGTTAAGATAAAATTACCAGGAAAATATTCTATATGAATTCTATAGTCAGTATTGGAGCAGCAGTCAACAGACGGCAGGTGTTTTCTACACATTTGACAGTTGAGATGCTGTGTGTCATGAGTAACTGCCATTTCCTCAAAATGACACTGGAATGAGTCTCATTTGGTAAATACAATTCCTCCATCCTCATGTCTCTTCTTGTCTTACTGCCAGTTTGTAACGCAGGTTTTCTTTAAAAAAAGTTCAGGTCCAAGACCTTGGTGACATCACTTTGATGTCACTTTTTGTATCAATTCCTCAGACTTCACAAAGCTCCTCCAGATCCACAAAATACATTATACAACTGCCTCTTTAGGATTTTAACAGCGACATTTTTAAAGAAATTGCATTTCTTTAAGAATGTGGAAATCATGGATTTCTAATTTTCAAAGATGGTCTGAAGATACAAACTAGCAATCTTCTTATCATTAATCTGTTTACTCCCAGGCTGAACACAGACTGTTTCACGTTGATCTCTATTAGACTGCCAGTAAATCATCAGTAAATGAAGACGTGGAAATGAAGGCTAGCAGGATGGGCAGTAAATGTGCTTCACGTGTCTGATAAGAACAAACATTGTTCTGTGTGAGTTAACAGCCAGTTCTACTTTCACTGCCCACCTGTTCCTGATGATGTTCCATGTTTCCTCTCCAACGTGGAGTGATTCAGATGTCTCCAGGATGAGACAGGAATGTGAATGTCTCTACCAGTGGGACCAGCTGCCTGCCAGGGCCGTGCCTTGTTAATCTAACAGCCTGTGTAATGGGCAGCGTCTGGCCTCGCTCACTGAGACCCTCTGTCTGTTAGACAGCCAGGCAGGAGGTCAGTGACAAACTCAGAAGCAGCTGAGGAAGAGTCACAGATCAAAAATATCAAATGAATTACGACAAACACATACAAACACAATAGAAGAAAAGTAGCTACAAATAGTTTTTCACTATATAAAACCTCAATTCTCAATCCTTATCTCTGCTTAGAGAACTATTGTTAAATGCTGCTGATAATAGAATATAAAGTCCTCACTACGAACAGTGACCCAACAGTGCAGCCACAACACATAAATACTATTATTGGGACTTCAATGATTACAATGATCATATCTGCAAAATTCTACTCTAAAGCCAGCTACCGGCCACAAAGTCCCTGCCATGCTGCCTGAAGCGCTGTAAATCCACCAGACAAGAGGCACACATGGCCAGCAGATGTTGGGTGCAGTCTGTCAGCCAGGCAGTTTGTCCATCAGTTATTCAGCCGAGGAGAGTGAGTTGCTTGGTAAGTGATTATGTTGTTGTGTGTCTGCTCTGGTGCGGGGCTGCTCAGGGGAGACATGCAGCGCTGAGCAGGGTGCAGATTTGTGTTTGCTGTAGGTGCTAAACAGAGCCTGTGATAAAGAAAATCTGGCTCCACTTAGAGGGAAAGCTCAGAGAAAACTACAGCACACATGGGACTTGTCATTATTTGAGGCTTGCATGTTGACAGTACATGTGTGTGTGTTTGCGGCCTGCATGCTCCCCTGCCATTTATTGAACCTTACTGTATGATAGTCTGGCCAATGACTGTGTGTACGTGTGCCAAATTACAAATAGTATTCTGTCTAATGACTGTGTTCCTGTGTTTTCCTAACTGTACTTATGTTCTCCTGTACGCATGCTTGTGTGCATACAGTATCTAGGAAATTATATTGTGTTTGACTATTAAATGTTGAAATTTTACATGTCAGTCAATTTACTAGTCATGGTGAGTGCTATTCAACCTGTGAAAACAGTTGTGTAATGTCTTCTGTGGCTCTGGAGGAGTTTTATCAAGTCTGACATCAACTGAGTAATCCTGGTTTGGGCTTGGAGACTACACGCTTTTAACAGTAAATTAGTGCGACAAATTGGATGCAGAGTGCCAGGCAGGGAGGGTCTAAGGACAGATATTAGAGTTGCATTACAGGAAGTGTAGGATCGTTTTAGCAGCTTGACCCATACCAGGACTAAAAGCCAGCATATCTCAGCCTCTGCTGCATTTATTTTGAGCATTCTCTTGTAAATTTGTCTCTCCAAAGCCCCCCAACTAAATGGCAACAACTTCACTCAGTACTTCAGAACTGAAGTATGAAGTACCTCAGAACTTCCTTCAGTGCATAGACTCAAACAAAAACTTCTATTTCAACTGCTATTTCAGCTTCTTTGTGTAATAGTGTTTCAACTGCAAAGTGTCTGTGGCAACTTGCTGGCTAACCAAGCTAGATTTTCGGTTAGCTAACTGGCAAATAACTGGGTCTGTCTCAATATCCACACTAGCAGCATTGGCCAGTAGTCAAGTGGCTACTTGTGTGATGTATTAGCATTTAGTGCCACAGTGCCCAAGTGGCTATTAAGACCGCAAGAGTGTGGAGATTTGTCAGAGCTCACATGCTTGATTAATAAGGACATCCCATCACTCACGCAAATACAATACAATACAAGAATGTAACATATTTCTCAAAATCTTTGATAATGGATATGATGTTTAATATTTATCTTGACAATTTAATATCTATCTTCTCAACATCATGATCTTTAGCTTTGGACCACCGTTAGCGGCACATGTCGCAGAATTTGAAGCTTGATGATTGGAAAGCACCTTGGGGGTCGCAGTTAACTGCTACCTTGAAATTTTTATGTAGGCAGTTTTGAGTTTTGTACCTGAGACTTTAACCAAGAGAGTTTCATTTTGAGCCAAGCTGCAGAAGAGCTCAAACTGTGAGTCACGTAATGTTGTCTATGGGAAAAATGAAAGGGATTTTTACTTTCAAGAACCAAGGGCACCCAAGAAAGCACCTGATGCAGAACATCAAAAACGGAGTGAATGTAGTTTTACCCTGAAATCAGGCTTCTCAAACACATACTGACAAGATAAAGTTCAACCACACACAGGTCCATAATGCTGCTATTGTACAACCTATGATGCTGCTTCCAGAAAATGTGACACTACATGATTCAAATCAACAACATGTTTTTAGTTTTTAGGAATTGTCATGTCAACATCATTCAAGCACAGGTGACCTGGAACATATGTGACAGCTGGCCTGCATTTTCAAGCCAATAAGTTTTATTAGACGTGTGTGTGTGTGTGTGTGTGTGTGTGTGTGTGTGTGTGTGTGTGTGTGTGTTAATTATCACATTAATTACATCCTTCCCTACTTTCTTCCTTTCTGTCTTTGTCTCTTTTCCTTCCTTCCTTCCCTCCATCCATCCTACCATCCTTATCCCTCCTTCCACTCTGACTTGCTGCAGTACCACATTATAATTGCTGCTTGTCTGCTATTAGATAATTAGAGGTATGGAGGTGTCTGAGAGTGCTTTTTAACAAGCTGCACAACACAGCCTGTAATTAGACACGGCCTGTGGCTTGTAGCAATAAAAGAATAGAAAAATATGTAAGAGCTAACGAGGGTGGACGTGACATTAATGTTTGTTTCTCATATCTTGACTGTAATTCATTGTGTGAATGATGTCTATTTTTAGATTCTCTTAATGTGGTTTTACATTGTCTTGAAGTGTCCTTTGGAAACACACAGCCTCAGCTGGACCTTCAGACAAAATGAACAGTATTTATTATAAACAATTGCTATTCATTTAGCACATAGGCTGATATAACATCATTTAACTATACAGTACTGAATATACAGCAGTGGGGAACTGCTGCAACCCTCTAAGCCCCCAGGGAGAGATTCTAATTAAGATAAATAAAATCTAATAGTGTAATGCATTACTTCTCAATTTATATTAATTAATATCCTCACAATCATTTACCACAAAATCAGCATGTTTCTAGGTCAAAATTAAAATTGATTCAAATTCACAAATAATTCATTTTAGTTCAATGATGTCTTTACTCTACTGGATGCAGTTTGAGACAGATTTACTGGTTTACCACAGCATTTATAAGGAGAAGGTCTTCAGTATTACAGATACTGGTCTTCAGAACTTAATAGCCAGTACTTGTTCCACAGAACAGTGATTCCTAACCAGTGGGCATTTCTGTAGTTGCCAGGGGTTATGTGTGAAGATTGTATAGCAGCTCAACCGATTTGAAAAAATAGGAATTACAGATTTGATTTACAAATATATATCCTCATATTGAGTCCACTGTAACACCTGAACGCCCCATGTTGAGAGCACGAAAAACTAATTAGAAAGCAAGCAGAGAAGTCTAAGTTAGCTAAAACAATGTTGAAATTAGATAAAACTCATAACTGAAAAGAAAATGTGAATGATATATTATCATATATGACGTTATTAGATTATTAATAATGAAGCATCAGTGTTAGAGCAGCATATTACTGTCGTAGCTGCTGAAGGTGGAGCTAGTTTGAACTACTTTTACAGTTAGCTAGTTTAGTCCAGTGGTTTCCAACCTAGGGGTCAGGCCCCTCCAAAGGGTCACCAGATAAATCTGAGGGGTCGTGAGATGATTAATGGGGGAGGAAAGAGGAAAAAACAAAGTTCTGATACACAAATCTGTTATCGGTTTTGGGACTTTTTCTCTAATCTTTGATTTTTGGTGAAATATTGGATCATTTGAACACTTATTGAAATGAAAAGTTTAGAGGGAAAAATCACTATTTGGTGGAGCTGTTAACAACTCATGGACATCTGAAATGTGACCCCGACTACACACTGCTTTTTATAAGATGTCAAGAGCCAAAAAGGTTGGAAACCACTGGTTTCTTCTTTAACATTGTGTTGTATTTTAAAAGCTTGTTATATTATCCATTGTGTCAAATCTTCATCTGAAAAGTAACTAAAGCCGTCAAATAAATGTAGTGGAGTAGAAAGTACAATATTTCCCTCTGAAATGTAGTGGAGTGGAAGTATAAAGTAGCCTCAAATGGAAATACTCAAGTAAAGTACAAGTACTTCAAAATTATACTTAGAGTGAAGGTACTTGGTTACTTTCCACCACTGATTAATTCAAATGAACACATCTGATGGGCGATAATGATGAAGGGGTACTTGAGTTGATCTAAAAAGGTAAATAGTTCAGTTTCTTTTAAACTACATGCAGTAGGGAGGAGGTGATTTGATCTTGCACACTTTTACCAGAGTCTGTGTTTGGGGCCAGATTTGTGTTAAAGGAATATACAAACTTTCTGGCTATGTTTTGGTTCTCCGTGTGGGTAAGATAAGATAAACTTCTTTTGCTGGGAAATTGAAGCAGCTTCACCCCTGTGTGTAGATTTTTTTGGCCTGTATATTAGCACTCAAAATATCTGTGTACAATGTCGAATTGTTGAAAAAGTGAGTGTTTCCTTACTTGCTATTATCAACCAGCATGTCTGTTCAGCTGAAAGCACATGGCAGCACATCAGCTCCACTCAGGTTCCCTACTGTACCAGCCACCTTATTGTTTTTAATGAGACCATCTCCATTTCCTCCTCCTGCCCCTTCATCCTCCCCCTTGAGTCCTCCTCCTCCTTTATCTCCACCTCCTCTTTTCATCCAGAAAAGCCCCTGCCAACAGGACTGGGAAACCTAACTCACCGTCCTTTCATATAAACAAACCTGTTCCCTCTCTCTACCCACCCCTTCCCCCTGTGCCTTCTCTCCCTCTTTTTCTTTGTCCCGATTCTATCCAACCCGTTCTCCCCCCTCCACTTTTCAGCGTCTCTCTCTCTGTCTCTCTCTCTCTCTCTCTATGTCTCTAGTGCTGGTGGTTAGTAGGCTTTACTGTGCTATTGTTCTGGTATCCACACATTTCCGGAGGCTGATGCTTACAAAGGCTTCGGGAACACACTCTCTCACTCCCACTGCCTGATACCAGCCCTCACCTGCCCACACACACACACACACACACATACACACACACACCACACATCTGAGGAGAACATCAGTAGTTCAATAAAACCCCATTCCTACACACACACAAACCTGCAAAAAAGGTGAATTACATAGGATTTACTTTGCCTCATGAGACAAACTCCAATCATCTTTCATGTGGAGTTTTCCTTCCTGTCTTCCTTCCCTCCCTTCCTTCTTTCCTTCCTTCAGAATAATGATGAGTCGGTCCCTCCTTCATTTGAACTTAATCACTTCATGAAAGGTAATTTGCTGGTACTTGGTCAAAAGATGTTTACAGAAAAGCAGTATTATTGTGGTATTTTGCTTTTGCCTGATGAGATTTTTGTTCAAAATTACATTAAGAAGATTTCTGCACACACACAAATGCTTCCTACAGGTCCTCCTTCCACCCCCACTCCCAGAGAAGAAGAATAGAAATAGAAAGTGAAAAGAAAAGGAGAAGAGAGGAGGCACTGCTGGCTCTTTTGTCCCTGTGATAAGCCTGAGTTCATTCGCTCTCTCTTTCTCTCCCTCTGTCACACACACACACACACACACACACATACACACACACACACACACACACACACACACACACACACACACAGTCACATGTACGTACACACACCAATTAACCCTGTCTCTGACCCGGAGGTTTGGAAACGACCCTTGACCTTGCAGCTTGTCCTGAAGGGTGACGGGAGTCTGTGTAATGACAGTGTATGAGGTTTATAGACACACACTTCACATCAGACACACTTGTTGACTGAAACACATCCTCGCTTCTTGTTTTCCTCCTCTGCTTTTCCTCTAACACACTCTCAGCTGATCTTATCTCTCTCTGTAGCTCTATTTTTTTACTTGCTTCCTTTGTAGAGCAGTCTTTTAAATGTTCCCAGACCATTAAGAGGTTGCAAGGATTTTTCTTGAATCTCTTTACATTTACAATGAATGCTTGTTATCTTAGAGATGGGTGAGAGAGCATGGGCTTCTGACTTAAATTTTGAGGTGCCAGGGGTGGTATGTGCCTTGACCATTAGGCCACTGGGGCCCCCCTATCAAATAAAGGTGTAAAATGCCCCAAAAAGTGATATCACCCTTTTCCAACTGAGCCCCACCCACTTCAAATCTGTGAGAAGAGCACAGAAAAAAAAGAAATATAGAAAAGTAAAATACCAAAAACTGTTCTAACTTTGGCAGAAAACAGTGTGTCTGCATGTTCTTTTTGTCTGTTACTTAAAATATCCACTCCATGACATACACTAATAATCTGCTTGGAGGAATAATTTGTGTCTGATATGATTTCTTTCTGCAAAAAAGTTCATGTACATCTATTCCTTCATCTTCTTTAAAAGAAACCAAGCTTCTGATGGACACAAAATGTCTCCTACTTCACTGAAAAGTCAGTTTTCTATGTAGTTTCCACATCACACTTATATAAGTTGCTTACTGGGCCACGACTGGGTCCAAACTAGTTGTGATGTCACAAATCATAGTTGTCCTTAAACTGAGATTTAAGATGAGCACAGAAAATCTTTCTCTGCTCAGCAGATAAATGTGAAAACATGCGTCTAGTGCCAAACTCTGCACAGTGGAGCTCAAACATTCAACTGACGCAACAAGAAGACAAAAATATTTTTGACTGGCGGCAGACTCTAACAATGTCTTTCCCTTAATATTCAAAAGGGAAAAACTGAAAATAAAACATATAATGCATTAAAGCTCATTCTTATTTTGCTCTCATATTACGCCAACAGCAACAGCAAAGTGTGTCAAACTGTTTTAAACTACAACAGAAAAAGTTACAATTTTAGGAAAGACATGAAGAAAAACCTGCCTTAAAACTACTTCCCAACAAGCCTTCATCATTAAGAGCTGCAGCTGTGATAAGTGATAATGTCTGAGGGGACACCCTAGGTGCCAGCAGCAGGCACTAATAGACCTTAACTGGAGCAATGAGCTCATTGTCTTCTAAATCCAGGGAACAATGCATTAGGAGGCATTTTATTGAGTTTCATTACTCACATAAAACTTTAGCTCACTGCTAGCTTTGAGAACACACACACTTTGCTTGGAGTAGGGCAGGTGTACACCAATGCTGATGACTTTTCGGAACTCAGTGTCATCTGACAGCTAATTAAATAATGCATGGTATACATTATTTTCTGTAGAATTGTTTACTTCCCAGTCTTATTTTATTTCTGTCACGCACACAAGCATTCAAACTTATACATGCAGCACTGGACACACACGCATCCAGAAGGGTCTTGAGCAGTGCTCTAGGTAGGTGTAAAGTGGGTGTCTATATTTGCGGATTCAGCTGGGCTGTTTTAGGAGGACCATAAACATAGCGACACCACCCACAGAGAGAGAGAGAGACGACCCCAGAGGGCACCAGGGGCCCTAAAAAAGAAACATCAGCCATCTTAACTCTGCGCAGGGGCTGACACTCCCATCAGCCTCAGCTTTTTGCTCATTTTATTTTCGTATTAAACTGCCTTCAAGAACTTTACATTCATAGAGAATGAGGAACATTTCAAGAAAGTTTGAAACATTTTATAATTGACCTTGAGTTTTTGCTCAAATTATCTTTTTTCTTCACAATGGAAGACTTAAATGTGCGTCATAAAATGGGTGAAAACATAAGCTATAATCTAAAAGTTAACATTCCAGTTTATGAGGACAAAAAATGCCCTAAAGTGCAGTTTCCAAGGTAATATGTGAATACATCTTTCTCTTTCCCTGCCATAACACTGTAAATGTCAATTTCTCAGCGCAAAGTGGCCTCCTATCCTGTATTAAAATCATCTTTATCATGAAAAAAAGAAAAGTTCTGGCAGTGCTGAGCTTGTTTTCAAAAGCTCTCTCACTTGCAGGGATCCTCTGGAACAAGTGTCAGGATGTTGAAATTATTCGTTCATTAAAGTCTGCACTGGTTTCACATGAAATTATCTCACATCAGGGGCATATTTTACTTGTTTTAAGAGAAATTTGATTTTGGCTCATATGCTTAACACGAACAGACCTTTAACATATAGGCTATATTTTCCAGAGACTTATCAAAGAAAACTCAGTGACCTGGAGACCCACTCATTGAATCACTTCTGAGGATTTGTTATGGAGCAGAAAACAGGGACTGACTTCAAAGCGCTCGGTGTACAGTCTACTTACCGCAGACGAGCATTACCAGTGACGCTTGCATCTCTGCGCGCACATCCACCCGCGGGGCTGCAGGCAACCTGTGGCCAGTGCAATAGTCTGTGTTGAAGTAGGCAGTGTGGTATTGATCCACACAACATGCAGGCTACCACAGAGCAATCTAACAAGCATCGACAGACTATGGATTTTTAAAAATGTTATCAAAAACAAGTAAACTACAGGCTAGTCCATGCAGAAGAGTTTGGTTTAGATTTTCTAAAGCATTTATCGGGGGCATACAGGGGTCTTAAAAAGTGGGCACATAGAGTTCAGTCTGTTATTTTAACCATCAGTGTCCACAACATAGAAATGCTGAAACCGGTAAATTATGTACAGATATGTAAAACATCACTCCTCTAAGACGCGACTCCGAATATTTTTAAATGTTCTCGTGCTCATACGCCATACAGTGTGTAAATCTGTCTGTCTAAACTCTGGAAGAAGTTCGTCAGCCAACTTCAAAGCGATCTACACTCACCGTTAAGTTCCCGTTTAGATGTTCGCTCCTGTGTTTGTGTGTGACTGCGGTCTCCCTCCTGGTCCGCTTGCTGCGGAGTTGCCGGACAGAAGCGGAGCTAAGTGGCGTTACTATGCGGAGAGGAGTCCTCAACTGCTGCGCCTTTCCGCCGGAAACCCCGAGCTGGACTCTCGGAGCGGAGCAGAGCGGAGCAGCAGGGCGGGGGGAGGGAGCCGCGGGGGAAACAGGCGGTTCGAGTCCCGAGTGGGTGGATGGGAATGTTATAGGCTATTCAGGGAGTGAAGGGGTACTCATGTGATTTAGTATCTAGGCTTTTGCACTTGCAAGTTTTTTTTTTCAAAAGAAAGGTCAAAATTGGTGCAGAAGTGACCATGATATCCTGACTTCTAGTTCTTACAATGACTAAAGCCTCAAAAACCCTGAATCCTACATTTCCGATAATGCAACCCAATAGCATCTTTCATTAAATGCCCCAGTTTTTCTACTCCATGCCCCCAGCCTAAAAATTTTCTGTCAGATTGGCCTATTTGCAGTCTCTAGGCTTAACCCAAGGTAAGTGGGCATTCAGACCAGAACAGCCCTGTATTTAAAATGCAATGGGCTGCAATAGTTGAGTGTCTTGTCTCAGATGCAGGTGAGATGAAATATGATCCAGTCCAGTTTGAGTAACACATTCATGTTTTTGAAGGCTTATCAGACACCAAAACATCTGCACACCATGAGACACTATGGAAATCAGATCTTTGTTGCATGAATCCCAAGGTCAACTGTAGAAATGCACCTTTCATGTTACAAAGTTATCTATAAGGAATGTGTGCTTGTAAGTCTGTTCATCAGGGTTATTTTCTCAGACTTTAGAGAGCTCCTCCAGAGCCACAGAAGACATTTTAGGCTATAGCTGTTTTCATGGGCTGAGAAGTATTCTGCATGACAAGTAAACTGATTTTTCTTGGAGTAAAATTGGCAGAGTGCCCCTTTAAATATATATATAAAAATATGCTATATATAAGTATACAAGTGTTTCACAGTGATGTCACTGGAAGCCAAAAGCTAGTAAAAAGAGAGAACCATTATCTCAATTAAATTTGGGCTACATACATGCTTTATCACATTGTGACTGTGATATAAGGTATATAAACTTATAGCCTATACAGGTACACTCTATTGCCTCTTTACAATAATATTATCATTGGTGTATGTCCTCAGTAAAACATTTTTCAGGATTCGTCAGTGAGATGGTGTTATTTGTGGCCAAAACCTAAACGACAAACAGAGATGATATGTTGACAGATATTGTTTCATGTAAGTTTTAGGAGGTAAATTGATTAAACTCTCTCTAAAAACCCACCACATGTTTTCCTGCGAGCCCCTGTGCATGTTTAACTGGGAGCAGGAATGCGCGCACCCTGCTGGATGGATTAGTTTCCCTTTGATTGCACCCAATGAGTGACCCATGGCTGCGCACACATCACACATCACACATCCCCACGCTGCCTGCTCAAAATCAAAACATCAGCAGCCTGATCCCGCAGGTGGCTGGGACGATTCCCATTTCAGACTTAATGCTCCATTGTGCAATGGGAAACAAAGTTCAAACAGTTTTTCCCTTTTTAAACACTTTCATGTAACTTAAACGATCACATTTTACAATAAGGCTACATTTAATCTTGTGTTATATTTTCTTTTATTCATCCTCCAACATGTCTAATGTGCACAGGTGTTTTAGCCATACCTACTGCAGGCAGGCTGTGTTCTCCAGGACAAAGTGCTGCTGTAAATCACTGTCATATTACACATTCCCTGTGCTGCTGGAGGACAGCCTCTCTTTGTTAGAGCCCAGGATCCAGTGCCAGAACCCAACATACTTTACACTGAGAGCAACCGCTGAATGAATGGAAGCAGACATAAGTGAATGAGTAACTGGTGTGATATATATGTACATGGTATAGCCTACAGGTTTACAGGTACTGATTTGACCCCTTTAGAGGCCCTGCACACCCACACAGATGTCTCCAGTTGCTCTGATTGGACCTCTGCTCTGGTTGCAGTTGGACAGAACAATGCTGTGAGGACACAGGCCTACATATTAATAAGAATAATAACAGTGTAAGCAGTGGTAGAAAGTAACTAAGTACATTTACTCAAATACTGTACATTTTTGAGTTACATGATTTTTTTTCATTTTATGCTACTTTCTACTTCCACTCCAGACAGTTCACTATCACTACTTATTTTGCAGATTAAAACATTTATGATCATATTATATGTGATGAATTATCTAAGATTAAACCAGAGGTTCTCAACCATTTTTGGCTTTTGACCCCCACTACATTGTCCAACTTGGAGCTCCTTGTCACATTTCAAATGTCTATGACCATTTGAGCCCCAAAAAAGGTCAAATTATCCAATAATTCACAAAAAAATCAAAGAGTAAAGATGACTCCACAAACAATAAATAATGAATAGAAAAATGTATGTAGCTGTTCCCTTTTTTTCTTCTTTTCTGCTCCATTAATCATCTCATAACCCCCCAGATTCATCTTGTGAACCTTTTAAGGGGCACAACCCCTCTACACTGTAAAAAAAAAAAAAAAAAAAAAAAAAAATCGTAAAAAAAATTGTAAAAAGTCTGGCAGCAAAAGTTGCCTAAAACATACCATCAAATAACGGTAAAAAACTTTTAGTTATTCTACAGAGATTTACTTTAGAAATACGGATAATTACTTTGGACATTGTCTGCATTTTTACAGTCCAACCATTGTAAAATAAAAATAAAATCTCATTTTAAAACATCGCTAGAATGTTAAACAAATGTATAAATCTGCATAAAAAATGAAGACTGCAGAAATACCTTAAAATGACCTAATTTAAATGAAGACTCCTGTTTCCATACAGTAATCTTTGGTTAATTCATAGGATTATTCAATCCATCCACAAGAACTCCCCCTCAAAGTACAGATTTACGGATGTAAAACACAGAAAAACTATGTAAAATTACATTCAAATTACTCTCCTTTAACACCCATTAATGTATCTTGAGAGCTTTAGGCTTTTTTTGTGTGATTATCCAATCTATTTACAGTAAATCCCGGGTAAATGTTGGTTTTATACTGAACAAAAAAATAAGATCATGTGATAATAGTTTACAAAAACATAATTTTAATAATCATTACTTTATATAAACATTATTTGACAGTAATTACAAGCAACTCTCCAGTGTATTTGCAGGTTTTCCCATAAATGTATGGGGTATACATTAAATAAACACTTTCTGACAGTAATTGAAATCAACTCTCCTATATATTTATAGTCTTTTCCCATTTATGTATTAGGTTTAGTTTATATAACCATTATTTGATAGTATTTAAAAGCAACTATCCAATATATCTACATACATTTCCCCATTAATGTATGAGTTTAACTTTATATAAATGTTATTTGACAGTAATTACAAGCAGCTCTCCAATATATTTACAGGCTTTTCCCATAAATGTATGGGGTTTACTTCATATGAACATTATTTTACGGTAATTGCAAGCAACTCCCCAATATATCTACAGACATTTCACATTAATGTATGGAGTTCTGAATGTACAAAAATATATCAACTTCTTTTACACTTAATCATTATATACATTTTTCTACTGCCATTTTACAATCCATTCAATGCAGATCCCCATTTGAGGTGTATGAGATTTCAAGATGTTTAATAATGTATTATAAAATTACCTTTTACTGCTTGCTTTACAAAGTAATTCACTGTTTTTACAGTGCTATCCTTAAAGTTTCAGAATTAATGAACCAATAAACAGCCATAATGAATTATAATGTGGGTCTGAAGCTGATCAACCCAATAAGAGCTCAAACAGAATACTTTACCAGAATATATTTATTTTTTTCTCATTCAGATTACTTCAACAGACATCAATGGAAGCAAAAACAGTTTTGTACATTTAATCAGTACAATGTCTTGCATGTTGCATTATAGCAAAAGGGAAACTACGGCCAATTTAGAAATACATACATGTTATTCCCATGCTTTAAGATGGTTCAAATTATTAGTGAACATGAACAAATCTCTCCCAAATCCAAAAATTATTTTGCTAAAATTCAAATTTGTGATGTCATCTGATAATGTCTGGAGCTTTTCCAAAAACAATAAATTAAGATGTTATAGATGACACTGAGAGCACCCAGGGGGATGTTCTGAGTATACAGTAGGGTTGGGCCGATGGGCACTGCCATCGTCCATCGCCAATGGCTGACGGTCATCAACCACTGAGCCTCTACCATTGTAACATCATGTTTTAAAAGTCCCCCCATTGTCTATCCATCTTTTGCGTGGATTAAATTACTCTTAGTGGCTTTTTACTCACGGAGCTTTTATTGCACTTACAGTAATGCAACCACTGTAGTTGTCGTCAACTCAAGTACTTCATGTGGTTCACTGTCTCTCCTCTGCTCCGCTCAGAGGACACACACTCACACATGCAAGGATCGCTCAGCGCCGCCCTCGGTGAAACAGAGAGGAGAGAAACTTAGCGCAACCATTAATGACAGCAAAATGCAGTAATTTATCCCACCCAATATCATCGTCCATTACGATGTTTCACTGTGGACATCGTCATATGCCAATTTTGTAGACATCGCCCAACCTTAGTATACTGGTACATTTTCTTTTTCAGATATGAAAGGTCACTAAAGAATAAAGCTTACTTGGGTATTTAAAAATAACTACAAAATTAGTTTCACATTCATTGTCTATGAAGCAGCTCCAGACTTTATTCCTGATGGCATCAGAAATTTGAGTCTCACGTCTCTGGTTTGTGGCTTTGGGAGGAAGTAGTTCATATTCACAAATATCAGAAATGGGAGTTACACATGTGCAAGTCACAAGCAAGTCTCAAGTCTTAACCTTAAAGGCTCAACGAAACACAACAAAACAGTATTCTATCAAATGATTACTTTTTTCTGCTGTGGATTGTAATATTCATTCATCCACATCCATTCAAATAGAACACTGAAATTGTTCAAACGTCAAGCATCATCAAGGAAAAATACCATCTTGTTTGCCTGATCGTGAAGGATTGCATTTGTCACACAGTTGACTGGAAAGAAGGAGAGACCATTCTGGTGTGGTTGAGTTACATTGACTTTGAAATAGTGAGGGACAAAAACAGGAGCTAAATTCCTTCCAATAACCATGCAGGCTGTGCCTGGGAAAACCATGCCAGCGATGCAAAACAACTCAGGAAGAGGCTGGGGGATGCAAAGTTCAAATAGTAATTATCATGATTAAAATACTTATTTTATCAATAAATTTGTGACACATTGATATACTAACATAACATTAAAACATACATATTTTGAGGTGTTCTATTATTTTCCAAGTGTATTACAACTGTATTTCTAACTCTAACCCCAACTACAGATTGTTTCAGCTTCTGCTGTCTGGTAAACGGTACTGCAGCCTCAAAGCCCGGACCAGCAGGCTCCGAGACAGTTTTTTCCACCAGACAACCAGGCTTATGAAAAATGAACACTAATTGCCTGTCTGCACATTACACATACACTCACACAGCAGTTTACACATACTACACTATACATATCACTACCACACTGTAAATCTTACTGCATTGTGTCTCTTTTTTAAATGCTATATTGCTGTTACTGTGCTGTTATATTGCTATTTGATTGTTATTATTGCTAGTTGTTGCTAGTTGGTAGGCAGCAGGTTACTGGTAACGTATTTACTAGCAGTAAATAGAAGCAGCTGGGCGGTCTAATGTTTCTTTAATTAACAGTATTAGTAATTTATCAAGCTAGCTGACTAAACTTATTAACACTAGCATACTAGCTTACACTCAAAGTCTTTCTCAGGACACAACTTGCCACAGTCTTTTTTTAATATTTACAGGACAGAATAGGAACTTAAACATGTAATTAGTCAACTGACAAATGTAACTTATTTAACATTACTATGACTGATATGAGATTCTGATTCAAGGCTAACCCTAATAGCTTCATTGGGACTGGCATAACGTTATGTTATCTGACGCCACACAGACTTGCTTAGTGCATACAAAAAGCAAATGCTAACGTTCCACATACATTTTAAAATTCTGACAATTATGCAACGTCAATGCTTGTAATTAACTTAGCATTGCTATCTTACTTTCCTTTTCTGCTGCCCTTGGTGTTAGCTCAACTCATGACAAGTTCAGTTCATATCTCTCTTTATATGAAACTTCACATGAAGAATAACAAAATGATTAAGTTACCTTACCTTTAGTGAAAGCTGAATATGAATCATCATCCTCAAATCAACAGGCTTGGTAAATGACTTGCTTGACTTTATTCAGAGAAATTGTCTCTCTGTAGTCTCTGCACTTCAGACAGAGGTCAACAAAGTGCGCGTATATTCAAAGAATTGAATGTTGCGCAGTCATTGGATGAATCACATTGGGAGGACCCATCCCCAGAACTCAAACAATATCATTGGTCGAGATCATCTCCCCACAGCGTGATTCATCCAATGATTGTACAACATTCATTTGAATCTGCGCGCACTTTCTTGATCTGTCTGAAGCACAGAGACTATAAAGACCAAGCCCCCAGGAACAGCGCCGAGCTGTGAGGCCAATTTGACCATAGACTGTATAAAAATAGGGATGTAGTTACCGTGACGTCACCCATTTCTGAAGAGCGGTTTTGAAGCTCAAAGTGAGCTGCTCCGGCCGTCATCATCTTGGCAGTGTGTGACGCTGCCTAACTCCCAGCCAATCAAAAATGGGCAAAGAGGCAGGCTAGTGGCTGGCGGACCTGTCACTCAAAGCAGCCATGTCCTTCATTATGCATAATTTTATGGCTTAATAAAATTTAAACGGGTGAGTTATAAAAAAAATTCACCCCCGTACAGTTATCATGAAAGAGGAAATTAGCTGTAGAGGCATAGCAGCCAAACCATGTCATTACAACGTCATGTGACGCTATGGGGCCCTTTTCCCCATAGACTTACATTGTGAAAGAGACGTCCGTAGATCAGCGGATACATTTTTTTGAGCATCACAACCCCCCCGAAGTGACTCGTCTCATAATCAGAAATTGACTCATTTTGAAAGCCAAAAAGAGCCGCATGATTTAATTGTTTTATCCCCATTCAAGTTAGCCAGAGGGCTAAACCGGAGGTAGCCAGCTCGGCCGGCGAAAGCCACTAGTGCGCTTGCTCTATAGGCCCAATGATCCCGGAAGATCCGGGTAATTTTATACACGGAAGTCAAACTTTTTTGGCTTCATGTGCCACGGAGCAACTTTCATAGGAATGAACGCGGCCCCACCTCTGACGCTGTATCCAGTTCTCTTTATACATCCATGATAGAGACATTTTCTATGTTTAAATGTATATTTTTTTTCAACTATTTTAAGGTCTTACATCCATGTCTTACATCACTTCACCCCCATATTACCCATATTATCAAAGCTCAAACCTTGCTTGAACTGTTGAGTCCTAGCATCAAATCCCAGTCTTTCATACATCTCTCACCTGTTGCTAAAAAAACACAAAACATTTGTAAACCATTGTAAAGCTTTACTCATATTGAGATCCCTCTTTATTCACCTTATATTGTCTCTGCTTTTTGCTCTTTGTTCCCTTCGACCTGTAGAAATGTTGGAGTGACCTAATGATTTGGACTGCAATGAGGGCTTTGAATTTTGTTGAACACAGACTGACTGTTTGGGTCTCAATATTTAGAGAAGAAAAATTAGACCTACAAATGATTGCACCTTCACAAAGAAAAAGCTCATGGATGCTACATATGCAATTTCAAGTTGTGGTCTAACATAATGTATTGGGAGATTGGATTTACAGCCTTTGTTATAGCTACCTTCCGTTTTTGAAGTGAAATTACTTATCTTTTTTAAAATAAGCATGTGTTGCAATGTCAATATGTATGATAACAAAAAACACTGTCAGGGCAGCATCTCACAAAAATAACAAATGAAGTCGTCAGCCCTCACAAATAAGTGTATATCACTTTTTTAATGATGCACAGCAGCAATATATGGACACATTTCAGCTCTAGGCTCTCCTCAGCGTTACTGAAACAATTGTGGGTGTGACCCCTATTAAACAGCAGCCAGGAACCTGCTGGAGATTACTTATCTTGCAAGGCAGCTGGATTCACAAGATCATGACATCACGAGAGAATCCATCTTGTCAGGCTTCAAGTTATGCATTTGTATTCGAACCACCAGTGGTTCAGACCAATTGACGTCACGAATCTAGCTGCCTCGCAAAGTAAGACGGTGATAGACAGTGATAGACAGATGGTTCATCCAATCACCTGCCAAATATTTTTTGCCCTGCCCTTTTCCAAACACTTTCCATGGAAGACTTCGGAGATGGTTCTGTGTAATAAACC
Organism: Thunnus maccoyii; assembly: GCF_910596095.1. Classification (NCBI taxonomy): domain Eukaryota; kingdom Metazoa; phylum Chordata; class Actinopteri; order Scombriformes; family Scombridae; genus Thunnus; species Thunnus maccoyii. Next base: position 5,246,641 of record NC_056536.1, on the reverse strand, counting down.
ATCTGGCACATCTGGTTAGGTGATTACAACCAGCTGCTATAAATCATCTAAACAGGCATCATCAAAAAATAAGTACTAATAACAAAAAAAATAATAAGAAAATTTAAGACAATTTAAGCCATCCAATGAGATATATCACATTATGTGATTGCAACAGCCAGATAGTAACAACCAGATAGTGATCACCTGATTTACAAACAAACAACAAAAATAGCATGGAGGTGAACATACATGTAACCTCATCATGTTCAGAATCTCCATAAAAAATAGCCTGCAAGAGCTTGTAAATAAATATGAACAAGTAAGAGACAAATATTAATCAGTTGAATATCAGTAAGAGAAATAGGAAAAAAAAAATTAATAGGAAGAAATATAACACATTCTGTGATTACAACGGTCAGATGAGTATTGTGTGTATATATATACACACATATACACATATACATACATATACACATATACATACATATATATATATATGTGTGTATGTGTGTGTGTGTGTGTGTGTGTGTGTGTGTGTGTGTATGTATGTATATATATATATGTATATGTGTATGTGTGTGTGTGTGTGTGTGTGTGTGTGTGTGTGTATATATATATATATATATATGATATATTGAGTGATCTACTCAATATATCACACATGTGATAGTAACAGCAAAATAAGTGACCGACAGATTGACATGCTAACAATAAAAATGCATGTATGTACATATGTAGACCAATCATGTGCAAAACCTCCATAGATAATGCAAATACATATACATAAGAAAATTAGTAACAAGAAAAAAATCTATCTAATAAGTAATGGTAATAAAACAGCCAAATACAGTAAGTGCTTGATTTACACACTAAATATTCTGTGACTGCAACACTCAGATGAGAGATCAATAGGTTTATACAAAATGTATGTATGCGAATATGAAGACCAATCATGTGCAAAAGCTCCATAGAACATACAAATGCATATACATTAATAATACACATATTCATAAAAAACAAGACACCAGAGTTCACACAATGCTGATTAAGCCTATAACTGCCAGATAAATCTCTCATATTTGCCAATATACAGATTTTTTAATTTGATGTCGGTGGCAACATTCTTGTGCTGGTTAGATGAATGCGTACTGTGCATGCTCTAAGGGCAGAGCTTGCGATCCAGACTTCCACTGTCTGAGTGGCTAGCTTAGAGTTAGTTCCCAGCTGACTTGAATGGTGAAACAACTCATTTTGTGGGGGTTGCGTGATTCTCAAAAAAATGTATCCACCGTTTTACAGCCACAACAGTAGCAACAGAGTATTCTGCGGCGGAGCCTATGATGTAAGCAAGTGTTGTTAGTGTTTTTGTAATTACTCTCATTGCTGGGGAAGGGGACAAAAGTCCCACAGTTGGGCTTTAACAGTATGAATACATGATATTTTTGAAGGTATATCAACTGTGTACAATCTGTAACAATTATTGCATTGATTGATCCAACTATACTTAGAAGAGCCCTTGCTTGTGGGTTGTCTTGTTGAACTGTGGAGTGGCTGAGACCATGCAGTGAGTGTTCATGTTCAGGCTAGTTGAAAGGCTCCTACAGTGCTTAAAAAGGCATGGTTGGTCCTACGTGTCTCAGTACCACTGTTAACCCCTGTTCATATAACTGCTAAGCTAAATACAAGTCTTACTCTACCGCTAGGAGTTGGCAGACCACTATACAAACATCTGTGATTTATTCATGTCTACATAATTACAAACAGGCAAGGGACATAATTGTCAATGTCAATCATTAAGAAATCTTTCAGTCTAAACAACCAGGATGGAACATAAGATACAGCAAACACACATTTTATGACCATTTGATTTTGATATGTAGCCCCAACACCAATATGCTGTGCATCAAGACCTACAGTGGTATGAAAAAGTTTAGGCACCCCTGACAATTTCCATTATTTTAATTTATAAATCATTGAGTGTTTGGATCAGCAATTTCATTTTGATCACTCAAATAACTGTTGGACACAGCATTATTTCAGTAGTGAAATGAGGTTTATTGGATTAACAGAAAATGTGCAATATGCATCAAAACAAAATTGGACAGGTGCATAAATTTGGGCACTCCAACAGAAAAATCACATCAATATTTAGTCGTGCCTCCTTTTGCAAAAATGACAGCCTCTAGATGCTTCCTATAGCCTCTAAAGAGTGTCTGGATTCTGGATGAAGGTATTTTGGACCATTCCTCCTTACAAAACATCTCCAGTTCACTTAGGTTTGATGGTTGCTGAGCATGGACAGCACACTTCAAATCATCCCACAGTTTTTCAATGATAATCTGTCTGAAGTGTTTTGGGTCATTGTCTTGTTGAAAAATTCCAGCCCCGGCGTAACTTCAACTTTGTGACTGACTCTTGAACATTATTCTCAAGAATCTGCTGATATTGAGTGGAATCCATGCAACCATCAACTTTAACAAGATTCCCAGTACCGGCACTGGCCACACAGCCCCACAGCATGATGAAACCTCCACCAAATTTTACTGAGGGTAGCAAGTGTTTTTCTTGGGATGCTGTGTTCTTTCGTCGCCATGCATAACACCCCTTGTTATGACCAAATTCCAAAATGAAGCTGGCTTGTCCAAATGTGCTTTTGCAGACCTCAAGAGACTGTTTGTGGCGTGTGTGCAGAAAAGGCTTCTTCTGCATCACTCTCCCATACAGCTTCTCCCTGTGCAAAGTGTGCTGAATTGTTGAACGATGCACAGTGACACCATCTGCAGCAAGATGATGTTGTAGGTCTTTGGAGGTGGTCTGTGGGTTGTCTTTGACCATTCTCACCATCCTTCGCCTTTGCCTCTCCGATATTTTTCTTGGCCTGCCACTTAACAGGAACCATGCCTGTGGTCTTCCATTTCCTCACTATGTTCCTCACAGTGGAAACTAACAGCTGAAATCTCTGAGATAGCTTTTTGTAGCCTTTCCCTAAACCATAATGTTGAACAATCTTTGTTTTCAGGTCATTTGAGAGTTGTTTTGAGGCCCCTATGTTGTCACTCTTCAGAGGAGAGTCAAAGAGAAGAACAACTTATATAGCTCTCTTTAGCTTCAAATAGCCTATACGTGGCAGGTTCTGAAGAATGATGGCAGTGTACACACAATATATAAAAAATTTCCCTCTGAAGAAGAGTGTCAGACGGATATATTGGATAGTTAATTGTAATTACTGTCAAATACTGTTTATATACAGTAAATCTCATACATTAATTGGAAAAGTCTGTGGATATATTGGATAGTTGCTTGTAATTACTTTCAAATAAGGTTTATATAAAGTAATGATAATTAAAATTATGTTTTTGTAAGCCATTTTCACATGATCCTATTTTTTGTACAGTATAAAACCAATATTTACCAGGAATTTACTGTAAATAGATGAGATAATCATATACAATTAAAGCCTAAAACTCTCAAGATACCATTAATGGGTGTTGAAGGAGGGTAATTTGAATATAATTTTACATAACTTTTTTGTGTTTTACATCCAGAAATCTGTGCTTTGATGTGACATTTTTAAGGATAAATTGGATAATTAATAATAATAATAATTTTAAGGTATTTCTTCAATGTTTTTCTTTTTTTGTGCAGATTTATACATTTGCTTAACATTCTAGAATTTTCATCACTATTTTATAATGAATTTTCATTTTTATTTTACAAAAGTTGGACTGTAAAAATGCAGATAATGTCTACAGTAAATATCTGTATTTTTTTTAAAAAATTCTCTGTAGAATAACAACAGACAATAACAACAAAACTATAATATTCTATTATTTTAATTTAGAGATTACAGTCTTTATTTTATGGTGAATGTTTTTAATAAAAATAATTTACTGTGTTTTTATGGCATTTACACTTAATGTAGAAAAAACAAAAAAATACTGTAAAATAATACAGTAAATTTCTTTGAAAAAGAAAAAAGTATTTAAAATTAGTTCCACCTCAACCAGCTACAACAATAAAATGCTGATAAAATGTTGATGCTTCAGTTTAAACAATCTACTAATGTTACTATATAATAATATATCAGTCACAGGAGCTGTTTTCCTGCGGAATGAGCACTTTAAGGCAACTTTTGGTCCTGGTACAGTACATTTTGCTGATATATCTTCATTTTTTCTTATGGTTTTGTATGCAGGATTTCTACTTGTACCTGCAATAACTTACAGTAATGTTTTTTGCTAGGTGAGGTCAGCAGAAACAATCTGTAAACACAACATTGACCTTATGAAATTGATATGGCGAATATTAGTGACAGAAGCAACATTGTCATTCATTTGGATATCTGGCTCTTCAGCTGCTAAATGCTTCACTTGCTAACTTTGTCCGTCTGCTGTTAAGGTCCTGCACAGGTAGTATACAATGGGTTTATCTGAGCTTTTTTCCCTGGAAACAGCTGCCACCAAAACAATGAGCTGAAAGAAGTGAAAACACTCAGAGCTGAGGGGAACTGCAGAGAGTGATAATTCTTGATTGGTTGGTCACTACCATCAATCTCTCTCACATAAAAGTAGCCAATTGAACCACTGTTAAAGAAATATTGATTAGAAACGCGGTCTTCTTCTATTTTGGAACTCAGTGCAGCAACAGATTTTGAGGTAACTTGATCAAATTTTTCTCCAGTTTTTAAAGCAGAAAATATTTTGGTAATCCAGTAGGAAATTCATGTGAGTAACCATTCATTAGTTTGGAGGAAAATATAAAAAAGATTCTTTATAATAATTACAAAAATGTGGAAAACCCACATCTGGGGCAAGATAAGTCTAATTAACCTGGCCTTTAAAAAAAGTGATATTTTTTTACAATCTTACAATTTCATTTAGCAGATGCTCTTATCCAAAACGTTGTACATCTGAGAGCTGATACAACACAAGCAGGGATCTAGGAGAGAACAACACAAGTAAGTGCTATTAAGCTTAGTTTGAGTCTGATAGGATATAGATGCCAACAGGTGGCGCACAGAGGCAATGCACAGAGTGCATAGATTGCATAGACGCAGATTTTTTTTGTATTTTTGTCTTTTCCTTCAGTCGAAGTGCAGAGGTTTTCGCAAAAGAGCTGGGTCTTCAGTCTTTTCTTAAAGATTGAGAGGGACTCTGCGGATCGAACAGAGTTTGGTAACTTGTTCCACCACCAGGACACCACAGAGGAGAAAGGTCTAGCTAGCGACTTAGGGCCCTGTTATGGTGGTGGTACCAGGCACTTTTCATTGGCAGAGTGTAGTTAGCAGGAGGGAGTGTAGACCTGAATGAGGGAGTTCAGGTAGGTGGGATCCATTTTAGTTGCTGTTTTGTAGGCGAGTGTCAGGGTTTTGAATTTGATGCAAGAAACAACTGGGAGTCAGTGGAGAGATATGAACAGCGGGGTGACATGTACTGTTTTGGACTGATTGAAGAACAGCTGTGCTGCCATGTTCTGGATCAGCTGTAGAGGTTTGACCGTGCATACGGGGTGGCCTGCCAGTAAGAAGTTGCAGTAGTCAATGAGTGATATTACAAGAGCCTGTACCAGGAGTTGTGCTGCACAAACTGGAGGAGAATGATGCTAGGTTTGGATGTTAGAGGGCAGAGATTGTTAAGAGAAGTGGAGTGAGGAACAGAGTGTGTCTGTAGCCTCATTGACCAGGAGTGAGGAAAATTCATTATGAGGAGGCATGGTAGCCAAGACCTCATTGGAAAGTTGAGCTGGTGTGAGGGACCTGATGTTGTGGTGGAAGGAGACCATTTGTGGAGGAACATGAGGATGTTCTGGTAAAGTGATCATGAATTGAATAATTCAGATAGTGGGTAATATTATTCAGGTAGTGGGTTTAGCTTTTTTATCTGCTATTAGAGCTACATTTAGTACCCCACCTTACATTACCCCCAAAACTGTGTAGGTTTATGCATAATGATACTGTACATACTGAAATCACATTCAGACACTGTGTCTTTTCAGTAAATAGACAACATACAATAGTCTCACTCTACATTACATGTAGGGTGAGACTATTGTTTATTGACTACTCTGCCTGAAATGTCAATCAGGCAGAGTCTGTACCTACTATACACAGTCTTGAGAAGAGGTCTAATCAGGCAAATAAGTGAAAACACATGTGTGGGTTTGTCAGACATTTTCTTGTCATAGCAGGAAAAGCACAGCTGTAGCTAACAACATTAATGATGTTTAGTGTCACATACGCTATCTACTGAGTCCTGGAGCTGACACACCTAACTGGAACACAGTTATCATTAATGTTATTAATTACACATAAAGAATGTCTGCTGTGAACACACACTGCCTTGCTAAGTAAGAGGCGCCCCCTTGTGAGAATGAATTTAAACACTTTTTCTGCAATAAATTTGTAATCTGACACTGTAAACATTAAGCACACATCATCACACAAACAGGACACGATATATATTATGAATTTACATAAATCAAATTTATTTTTCTCCATCATCACATCTCAGAATAAATTTTGCTTATAAGAATATTTGTGTATGCATTCATATGTATTTAATCAAGAGCGTCTTTTGTAATAAAAAATAAACACAAAATTGGATTTCAAAAATCAGTTCACGTTACTCTCTTAATAGGAATGTCAGTAGCATACTAATGTGGTCAAATTACAAATTACAGTAAAAACACAAAATCTTAAAATCACTTTTGGTCAAAATAACACATTTATGATACATGTATTATTTATGAAATCAATTATCATGGCCTATACAATAAAACAATACTCTCCACTGGTCATCCACTTGTTTTAATAGCTTAAAGACATAAACACCACACAGGATAGTGTTGATATCCAGGAGTCAAAAAGTGGTACAGTACACTGATAGAGGAAGGCACTTCTGTGATATAACACTCGACAGGTAATGTGTAAAACTTGAAATACCAATGACCAGAGCAGTGTCTTATTTTCATGGGTGATGTAATTTTTCTGTCCCAGCATCAGTCATGACTCTGCTCTGGACTACAGCAGCATACGGTAAACAGGGAACTGTGACCTCCTCACACACAGTTACTGTACTTCTGCACTTGATCCCGGATGTTGTCCCGCACCACAGTAGCATTTTCCTTTAACTCCTCCAGCTCCATGCGCTGCCTCTGCATCCGCTTCTCGTTTCTCCTGAAGTTTTTCTCCAGTTCTGCAAAAACAAAGAGAAATAAAAAGCTAAAAAAAGGGAAACAGTAGGGGAAGCTGAATGCCATCAAAGTTCATTGAGGTAGCAAGAGTATTATAGATGTGAGTATGGTAAACTGAGCACAATGTGCCAGTGGAGTTAAATACTTGACCAAAACAGACAAGCAGCGTTGGTCGGGACCTTGCACTCTGGCCCGTCGGGATCAGATCATTTCGCTTTTTAAAAATGAGGGATATTTCTTACAATTGTGGTGTGCTTTTATTTTGAAAGTTTGATTGATGTGTACTGTCAGGTGTGTAGAGACAATAAGTAACTGCAGCTGGACACAGAAAACTACTCATATATTTGAATGGAGAGTGTGAGCGAACCCACACCTTTTTGAACATTTACTGCTTCCACATACTTCTAGATACAGATTTCATTTGAACTTTAAATGAGTCATGAGACTTTGACCTACAAATCTTGAATTTACATGTTTTTTTTCTATCTTTTACTGTTTTTGAGATGTTAGAGTTTGACTTTTAAAGTCTTTTCTTGCTCCTCCTGTAATTTTATAATGAGTGTGTATTGCGGAATGTTTCACAGCACTGAGGGAGTGACATCACCAGGAGCAGTTGTTTAGGGGGTCAAAGCAGCATGTTTAGGGGGTCAAATTTAGGGTTTAAGTGACGGAATAATAAAGAAAGAAAGAAACAAACACACAAAATACAAGAGGGCCTTCACCCTTTGGGCTTGTGCCCTAATAAAGAAAGAAACAAACAAACAAAGAAAAAAACAAACACACAAAAAACAACAGTATATATACTACTGTTACTACTATAATACTATTGTTTTACAGTAGTCCTCTGCCTTTTCAAAATAAGACTTTTCCTCAATTTTGGCTCCCGAACAAATGCTATCAGCTGGTATTGGCTTCAAACTTTAATCGATGACTTATGACACTGTGCTGAAAAAAAGTTTGTAATTATTCGAACAGTTTGGATTTTATAAGCCCTGAAAGTTGCAGTGCCACATCACATCAAATGTACCCCTTACAATGTAAAACAATGGGGGAGGCATGGACTTTGTGTCAGACAGAGGCTTCTGACGTCTAAACTATAAGTCTGACCACTTTCAAACCTGTATCAATGGATTCACCATGAAATTTCTTACTAAAATATGATTTTTAATGTAAGATTTCACCAAAGTAGTAGTGGGGATTTATGTGGAGATTTCACCAGAAGTGTTCTCTAAAATACTCCTCTCCAACTGCTCCTGGTGATGTCACTCCCTCATTGCTGTGAAACATTCCTCAATACACACTCATTATCAAATCACAGAAGGAGCAAGAAAAGACTTTAAAAGTCAAACTCTAATATCTCAAAAACAGTAAAAGATAGAAAACACATGTAAATTCAAGATTTCTAGATCAAAGTCTCATGACTCATTTAAAGTTCAAATGAAGTCTGTATCTAGAACTATGTGGAAGCAGTAAATGTTCAAAAAGGTGTGGGTTCGCTCACACTCTCCATTCAAATATATGAGTAGTTTTCTGTGTCCACCTGCAGTTACTTATTGTCTCTACACACCTGACAGTACACATGTCAATCAAACTTTCAAAATAAAAGCACACCACACTTGTAAGAAATATCCCTCATTTTCAAAAGGCAAAATGATCTGATCTCGAGTGCGAGGTCCCAACCAACGCTGCTTGCAGCTTTAATTGTGTTTGAAACTGTAAATATAAAAATGTAGTTAATGTAAATGTTTCCTATTCTTTTAAGTGCTGAAATATTATTAAACATGTACAGTAAGAAAAATGAAAATTAACTAATCTTGGCCTGTCCTTAAGATACCCCAGGGTGCCATGGAACTCACTTTGGGAACCACTGCTTTACTCACCCATGAGTTTCTCCATCCCCTTGTTGGCTTCATTGAGGAGGTCTTCTGCCTCCTTCTTGATTTTCTTGGCCTTCTCATTGATGCTGTTCAGGCCTCCAGACTCCCCGCCAAGAGAGTCCACCTTCCTCTGCAGCTCACGGTACCGTTTCTCTGTGTCGTTGAGGCTCTGAGAGACGACACAATATTGAGAGCATGGGTTGTTGTATAAATATTGTACTTATATTTGTGTGATTGCTTTTCATCATCAAAATGGAGATTTTTTCCTCTCATTTTTGTGAATGTCTGGTTGGTTCTCCTGATCAGCTTCATCTTAGATGACCTTAGATGACAAGGTTGTGTGTTCGATACCCGCTCATTGCAGTGCTCCTCGTAATATTGCTCTCATGTACAAAGTTGCTTTACATCCTCATCATGTACCATAATTCAATTCCACTCTAGCTTACTTTAACATTATTACCTAAAATGTGGATTGATATGCTTGTTAAACACATCTTTTCCTGAGCTACAGAAAATGTGTGAGTAGTCCAGTGGTTTAAGCTCATGTCACTTCTAAACTCTTTTTAAATCAAAAGATTGTGAGTTCGAGCCCAGCTTAGGGCAGAACTCAGTAGAGTTGAAGGATGCAGGAGCCCACAGGTGATGTCAATCTGCTTAATGAGACTGCTACTGATACATTTCATGCAATTGACAGAGTAAACACCAGAATCTGGCCTGGCATTGCTGTGTGACATGTCAGCTCGGTGTGGAGCCATAATCACGAAGGTGCAGGTTCAATTCCAATTCATTAGTGTTCAGCTTCCATTTATGCAGTCTAAATCTGCTTTCAGCAATCACACGCAATTTGTACAGAAATTCCATTTTTTAGTTGTGTGATTGCTGGAAGCAATCACACATTGCTCTTCTCACTCTTTACTCTTATTCCGTCTTCCGTACGTTTTTTGCCACGTTTCAACTGCTGCATACTTTGTGCTATAAAAACCATTCAACTGTCAATCTCTGCAACTCATTCAGCAGATGTGTGCTTGTATTTTTCTGAAATGTAACATGTGTCAGTGATTTTATATAATTTTTTAAAACATTAAAATTTATAATGGCAGTCTATAGGACGAACCGTCCAACTGAGTTGGAACCATAGTCACTTTGACACTCAACTGCTCGGAAGTCCCTTATCGTACAGACGCCATTCAAACTGTAAAATGTTCACAAAACTTTGAACTTTCAAAGTTATCAGATTGTTTAGTGATATCTTTTGTAGTTTTTCAGCAATTTAAACCCAAAGTCAGGGGTTTTGAAGACTTTTTCAGGTCTCATCAGTGTGTCATGTGATCAGGCACAGTGGAGAGCACAGATCATTTTAGACCAGAAATGTTTTTCTAAACTGCTGTCACTCCCACAATTTTAACTCCTCAAGCACATATCTTGTCTCAGTATGTTGCCACAAGCCTCCTCTCTCTCAAAATGTAAATACATTTCACATAGGACTTATAGTTTTTGAGATCTGAACCTTAATTGATAGAGAGTCGCTGTCATGTTCTCATTGACTGCAATACAGTCTGCAGGATGTGTGTCTCCTCTCACTGCAGTTTCTTAAACTTACAGATTCTCTCTTCCTTCAAACACTTTTTACACATATCATTCATTCTCATGTTAAACTAGTCTTGCTTTCACTAATGATGTACAAATCTCTGGGCTTCAAACTCTAGTTTGAGACAAATACATTTTCCTCATCAAAATAGAGATTTTTTCCTCTCATTTTTGTGAATGTCTGTTGGCTCTGTTCTCCTGATCAGCTTCAACTTAGATGACAAGGTTGTGTGTTCAATACCTGCTCACTGCAGTGCTCCTCATAATATTGCTCTCATGTACAAAGTTGCTTCACATTTTTATCCTGTACCATAATTCAATTCCACTCTAGCTTACTTTAACATTATTACCTAAAATGTGGATTGATATGCTTGTTAAACACATCTTTTCCTGTGCTACAGGGCATGAATGAGTAGTCCAGTGGTTAAAGCTCATGTCACTTCTGAACTCCTTTTAGATCCAAAGGCTGTGAGTTCGAGCCCTCCTTAGGGCAGAACTCAGTAGAGTTGAAGGATGCAGGAGTCCACAGGTGATGTCAATCTGCTTAATGAGACTGCTAGTGATACATTTCATGCAAATGACAGACTAAACACCAAAATCTGGCCTGGTATTGCTGTGTGACATGTTAGCTTGGTGCATAGCATGTCTGTCTTACAAACATGAGGGTTGTTGGGACTACATGGGGGGACTAGAACATCCCAGAACTGTTCAGCCTCTCCTCTGCACTATCAGGAAAGTGATAACAGTTGTTCAGCCCCTGCCCTTCAACCAGAGAGAATTGTAGCACGTGATGCACATGTCCATAATAGTGCTAGTTTAGTCTTGTCTTCATCAGAAATGACTTCACAGTGTCCCCGCCTTAAAGTGCTTGAGCTTATAGCTAAGGACATTGATCATTTTGACCCAGACAGCTGTAATCACCACATTGAAGATTACTTTAGAGAACTAGAATACAATCTAGTTGACCTGCCTCATGCAACCCAAAGTGAGAAAGTTAAACTTGTGTGGAAAACCAGCTCTAAAGCTGTACACAAGTTTATACAATCACAACCTTCCAGAGTCAGAAATGACTACCAAGAGCTCCGTCAAGCACTAGTAGAAGAATTCTCTTTTACTGCTGACAAGACCACATCAATGGTTGCAGCGCTCCAAGTTAAACATTCCCGTTGTGAGCATCCCTGGGATTACTACCAATGTTTGAGGCATGCGCACTTCCAGGGCAAGAATGCACCAGGCTTAAAACCCCACCTTCCAAGTCCTTATTCTTGCAGAACCTTCATCCATGCGTACGCACTCACGTTGTACTTATGACGCACCAAGGTAACCCCTCACTGTGTGAGATAAGAAAGATGACACAAGTGGCTTGGGAAACTGCTGTCACTTCCAAAGCAGGAGGGAAAACAATTGAGCCTGCCAGCCTAAACACTGAAGCGTCATACAGGTCTTCTGCCTCAAAAGATCACCCTCAGAACAGTCCAAAGGGGGGTGACAAAAGGCAGCATAGGGACACTGGGCGTAACTGCCATGTCCACCAACTGCGTCAAGATAGGCATTCACACAGTAGAAGCTTTAGAAGGCCATACGCAGAGATTCTGGCCCAGAAGTGTGACCAGACAATGGACATATCAGATGATGACCACAGCATCTCTGACCACAGTTCAGTACATGGTCACCATCTATCAGACAGTGACAGTGCCTCTGAATGTCTCTCTCCCTCTGGCTACATGGAGCGTTACAGCCCTGAGCGACAAATTAGAAACTTAAGACACAAAAGCTCTAGAGCTCGCTTTTCACAATTCTAGATAGCGACACAGTTCACCGCTGTTCTGACAGTAAGACAGATACCAGTGCCTTACCTTTCCTGCAGTTACATAGGCAAACTTGGGTTTGTTAGCAACAGTAGCAACCTCAGTTATTCTAAACTCAGTAATAGCCAGACAGCCTGCTATTAGTTGAGGAAAGCCTAAATTCTGATTCAGCTCAGACACCACTGTCCTACTTTGCAAGTACAATTGGATCAACTCCTTGGAAGTATTTTGCCAATAGGATCACTTTGCAAAACACTAGCTTAGGACACTTGATTAGGTACTTTCAGAAGTAGTCATACACATGTCCTCACCCACCAAAAGTTTAGGACATAGTGCCAAGCAAACAATGATACAGCCATTAGGACTTTGGGATTTTTGGAAATATGATGACATCCTTCTGTAGCAACACCTGCCTGAAGGACAAAATTGTAAAGTCTGCCAAGATCAGACTGAGTACTACATTGAGTAGTCAGTATTGTCATCAGATCCAATGAGTGAAACAACAAACACTCTTGGACACTCCAGAAATGGCTTTATCATTTTAGGTGCCACTCTCTCTGCATCTCACCTTAACAAAGTTACACCACTAACATTCCTGTTCTCACCAACCCAAAGAGTAAAGAGAAACACAGGTTATGTTATTTAGGACTATGCCTTTGTTGTTGTCTATCATGCTTTTGTTTTGTAACTCTGTTCTTGCTTAGCCAAGATAGATAGTGTTAACCACTGCCCAAATGTTACAAACTTGAATGAACTGACAAATGAACTCTTTCAACTGTGGACCATACAGTACATGTATGTTTGTGCTCCCAGGATCACACATCAGGTGCAATCCTAGGACCAAAGGGGGGATGTTGGGACTACATGTGGACCACAGTTTACCACATGTTTCAAGACTCCAATAAACCTGAGCCCTGGGGGTTCGCACCCAAAGTGTGAAGCTCCACCCGTGGATCCAGGTTATCAAAACTAGAGATTCCCCTCTTATCTTTCTCTTTTCTCCACCAGCTGCAGCAGGAGCAGCTCCTTGCTCTCTTTCTCCTTCAGCTGCAGGATCAGCTGCTTGGTCTTTCACACCTCCAGCAGCTACTGGAGCATCTCTCTGTTCTCTTGTGTGGCCTGCTCACAGCAGACACACACAGTCTTCTTTACGGCAGAAGACGCAAGAGCCTGCCTAAGACTCAGAAACTAAGTTTCCTTGTGCCAGCAGCTAACACACAAGTCTGCTGGCCAGTTTAACAAGTACAGGAGCCGTGAAACTGAGTTAGCTTGCTGCTAACTCTACACAAAGGAGTGACCTGAGCCCTCTGCACGACTGGAGTGCTGTCTCCCCAGCAACACCTGCATCTTTCAGCTTCAGAGCCAAAGCCTTCTAAGCCTGACTCACCCACGGATTCACCAGCTACAAAGCAGAATGCCACAAAGCATCTCTTCCTTCATGGACTGGTAACAACTGGGCATAGTCTAGCAACACAGTGAAGCATAGGTCAGCTAAGCAAGAATGTTTAACTCAAACAATGTACTGTACGTGTATTGATTTGGTTAAGGTTATACATTGAACTGTTGATGTGATGTCCTTGTTGCCTATAGTCAGGTTACTGCATAGCCACACCGCTAGGTTAATGTTAGCAGGCTTAACACATGTTACATCCAGTAACTAGGCCTTGCATGCAACTAACCTCGTTTTAACCTGGCACTTTAAGCATACACCAATTGGCCTTGAATAGAGAACCACACAGTTAAGAGGTTAAAACCTAGTTTGGCAAACTTTGGTTCAGGCAGCACATGTGGTTCAAGACACCACATGGTCTGGCCTATTGTCTCTGTAGATCCCTTTATCAGCCAAATTGTCGGCATGCCATGTGCTCAGTCACCAGGTGACTGCAGCCATCTTGCTATTGTCTTCTCTACACACACACACACACACACACACACACACACACACACACACACACACACACACACACACACACACACACACACACTCACACTTGTATATAGGTACACTTAGCTAGATTAGTATTGTGTGTTTTGCTTTTACCCTTTGTTAAATAAATGCTTTTGGATATACCTGTTGTCTGTTTTAATGTTGTACAAGAATGAGTTTTGCCAACCCCTGCTCTGTAAAGAACTCCAAATCCTTTAACCATAACTGACTACTGATATGGTGATTTTGTTTATAGTTATTTGATTAATTATTAATCAAAGTCCCAAATTCATAGATTAGTACACTTTGAGACTGAATTGGCTATCTTTTTCCCTGAGTCCAGGGTGGTACCCTGTTATTATTAATTCTCATCAATAATTTTATTGATTTTAATAATTAACGATTATCTTTGATAAAACTTGTAGCCACGGCCCAACAGGGTGTAAGTTCAATTCCACCCATTGCTGACTTTAATCAAGGTAGATTTTTCAATAGTGGTCAGCTTCTGGTAATGCAATCTAGATCAGCTTTCAGCAATCACACGCAATTTCTACAGAAACTGCATTTTCTAGTTATTATTCCACATTCCGTATGTTTTTTGGCCCTTTTCAACTGCTGCATATTTTGTGCTATAAAAACTAGGGATGCATGATATTATCGGCACATCATCGGTATCAGCCGATAAAAGCTCTAAAATGAAATATTGGCATCGGCCATATCTGCCGATTATGAGAGGCCGATTTTTTGCAATCTCCTCAGCCGCCTGACTGTGCTTCCCTCCATGGACTGTTTCACTCTGACAGTCCCGGTGCTTCCTCTGCAGGCTCCACTTCACTCAAGCTGCCCGTCAGACCTGCTGCTTCTTCCAACTTTAACTTGAATAACAAACTGGGGCTCAGTGCTCTGGTTGGATCCACATGCAGAATCGGTGCTAACATTAGCTGGGAGGCTAGCAGAGGTGAGCTGGCTGTGCTTCCCTCCGGTCATGCTGCGGCTAATGCTCGACTAGCCTCTCAGCTAACGTTAGCCCTCCATGTGGATCCAACCAGAGCACCGAGCCCTGGTTTGTTATTCAGGTTAAAGTGGGAAGAAGCAGCGGGTCTGACAGGCAGCTTGAGTGAAGTGGAGCCTGTGGAGGAAACACCGGGACCGTCAAGAAGAAACAGTCTGTCGAGGAGCTGCTAAGTTAGGCTGCACAGATAGGAAACACCTCGGCTGACAGGATGTGTCACTCTGTTTGGAAAAATATAAATCTTTTTGGTTTACACCAGTGGTTGGCAACCAGTGCATTAGGTGCATTACCGCCACCTTCTGCTCCGGAGTGTGGAACAGTGATTAAATCCTACTCATTAATCCTGTCTGTAACACATCATGCCAGTTGCACACTCACATGCTCCACTGAAGACGCTAGGTTTGTGGCGTTGTTAGCCAGTGCTTTGGCGTCCTTCGCCATCTCCCTGTTCTGTTCCGTCTTGTTCTTCAGAGCTTCCACGCCGGCAGAGAGGTTGTTTAAACGCATCATGAACTCCATTTGCTTATCTTCCAGTTGCGTCAGCCTCTCATCCACCTAGAGGGAAATGTAATATAAACAAGTGAAGAATCAAGAGAGAGATCTGGGAGATTAGTATTTTTGCTGGAAATAAAAACCAGCACACACAGCATGCTATACCTCAGCAGTAGCGTTCCTAGTGCTGTTCAGGTTGTTGAGGGCTTCCTTCAGGGCTGTTCTTGCTTTCTCTATGGCTTTCTCTGACTCATCCAACGCCTGCTTGGTATTATTGGCTGTATCCTTCACTCCCTCTGCTCGGCTCCTGCACAATGTCACCAGAAATTAGACATATATGTTATTGCTATAGTCCTCAGTAATTAGTTTATGCATGTCATAATAGGCGTGGTAATTAGATTTAACTTAAAAAGTACCCAATGTATCATTTTAACATTAACACATAGTGCCGCAACTGCTACTAAAATCACTGTAAGAAAACACAATAAGTGAAGTAAAAGTACCAACAAGAGGGGCATCAACAAAATCCTTCAATTCAAGGCTATGGCACAAAAGGGAAAAACAGAAGAAGGTGGTACGGCAATCTTGGTATGTCAGGACAACCTGAAGGGGTTGATGATATCAACAACAATAAACATCAGGAAGATATTCTACTATACAAATCAAACCGTACCTAAAATCCTTACAGTATTAATACATTACTGAGTAATGTTTTACAGTGTTATAGTGCTGTTAGAAATATTACACAATAACTGAAAATATGTTAAACCTGCATAAACAGATTTTTGGCCACTTTGGTGCAGCAGAAAGAGACTATAAAGACAACAATCAAAAATGATCACTTTTTAAGTTGATGTAGCTAAAGTGATAGCAAACAGTTTGATATTTACACATCGAGACACAAAGCAACATTTGCATTCATTTAGAGTCATCTTTCTGGCCACCCAAAAAATGTAAATCTAGCAACATTTACTCTCCTTTTATCTTTGTTTGTTTCTACCAGCTCCTCAGGCTGCTCAATGCTCCACTATGATGTTCCCCAAATAATGGAGAGTCAGCGATTACGGCTGCAGGTCAATGATGCTTTCATGCTGTTTTTGTTTGTTGTATTATTATGTAACAGCCTTTTGAATCACAGCAGTATAGAATATGTCCTGGAGAGAATTGAATCTGTTGCAATTATGCTAGTTTAAATGTTTGAGACGATTAAGATGAAAACGAACCCTGTGTTTACATTCAGATTGCTGTGCAGGAGACATATGCTCAGGAAAAATATGATTGTCTTCTTTCACTGGAGGCTGATGGAGCTGAAAAGTTAACCAAAACATTATTGGAAATATCATTATGTTTACCAGTGATGGGGGTTCATGATATAGCAGCTTCTAAGGTTAATACACAAACAACCCACACACCTTATTTCTAATTAGTTCCAGTCACAGTTTGTTAACAGTGGCTTTGCCAATAATATTGCTGTCTGTCAACAAGCCTTGCTGCTGCTAGATAGTGAGAGAAGTGAAAGGTCCATTGACACATTTCACTCCTCATAAGTACACATACGCAGTTCTACCAAGGTGGCAAACACAGGCAACTTTTGTCAATTAGCTGGAGTGAGAATTTAATTTTGGGGTGGGGTTAAGGGACATCATAATGTGGGATGCTGACATCAGTGGAAGTCACCTATAAAATGCTGTGGCTATGCTGCAAGTTTTGCTTTTATTTGTCCAGGTTGTGCATCTCAGATTTCTGCCTCCACCTCAATATAATGGAGGTGAATGGACTTTTCACAGAACTCATGGTGAACAAGAACAAGAGGACTATTACTTCAGTAGAAAATAGTCCCTATGAAAACAGAAGAGTGTGTTTTGGTGATTATAAATTCACCTACACTGTATGGGGCACTGTTTCTGAAAAGTGATGTTGATGCATGATCTGTATGGATAGATACCACTGCAATTCTGCAATTTTTCTTAGTAATTTCAGTGGATTGACTCTTTAAATAAGCTGGGAGGAGAAAGGCTGAGGTGTATTTGAGGGGAAAAAAGCACAGTGAAGGCCCAAAACACCATAATATCAATATATATGATTCTATTTATGCTGTCAATATTTTCAATTTGAATTTGTGTTCCTTGTAAATGATCAGCCTGTTTTTGCAATGGAACAACTACAGTAACATGTTGACGATCTACTATAGAGGAAATGGAACTTTTGCTGAAAATAAGTTTACAAATGTTTCAGTAGATTCATTTGGAATTTGTTTGTAACTCCATAGAGTCAATTACTGTTAAATCATGACTGATCCTGACACTGTATTATAGGTAAAACTCATTGTAATATTTTCCATTGTCTTATTGTGGTAATGACTATATTGGCAACTAGAAATGATGTAGCCACTCTATAGTGTGACTGTTATGCCTCAAAAAAAGAGGGGGGGGGGGGGGGGGGGGGGGTCATTAGTCTAACTAGACTGCTACTTATTTGGAATAAAATTTGCATTTCAATTCATGGTTTTGTTATTTTGGAGAAGTCTGTGTGTGTGTGTGTGTGTGTGTGTGTGTATGTGTACCAACTAAAGCCACTTATGTTTTCTACACTATCTATAATGCTTATGGACTGTAAAGTTTATGTGGATGGTTTATGGGAAATGTCGTCTTTATTTTCAGAGCCAGTAGCATTACTCACTTGGCATCTTTAGCTTTTTCAAGCAGCTCCTTGGCTTTGCTGATGTGCTGCGAGGTTTGGTTGATGATCCCCTCGATGTTGGTGAGGTTGGAAAGGCTATCTTTTATCTGCATGATCATTTTGTCCAGCGTGGTCCTGTTGACTGGCAGTGTGATCGACAAGACTTGCAGAGCCACCTTCTCTATGCTCTCTGGATCTGCTCCCTCCTCTGGACAGCACAAGCAGGGAGAATAAATAAAAAATGCAGCAACAATTAAAGCCCAGAACATTATTTCTGCTCCTGACTTGTAGGCTGACATGATCTTCAATAAGAATTCACTTCAGTTAAAACATCATCAACATACCAGTGAGGAAGTCTCTTATCTTCTTAATGAACTCTTTGAGCATCTTGTTGGAGTTTTCAAAGTGGTCTTTCTTCTTCTGGGCTTTCTTCAGCATGTTCATAGCCTGATTCTTCACATCCTGTGTCAGAGTGGCTATATCCTGGAGCTGGACACAGGAAACCAACATGTCAACAGAGCAACATTATAGTCTCCAATCATGGCACATAAGAGGATACAACATCACTTGAATGTTATATTGAAATAACAGTGTCTGAAAACTTCTAGCACCTTTCTCGCCACACCCTGCATCTCCTCATTGGCAGCGTTCAGACTGTCAGTGACATTGCTGGCGTGATTCAGTGCTGCCAAAGAAGTGCTCACTGTCCCGTTACATCCTTCTCCTCCACACACACGGTTGCCCTCAATGTCACGGCAACCAGCACCACCACATTGGCTGTCTGAGCAACTGCCATTGGCAGTGGCATTGCTATGACCACCACATACCTGGAAGGAGCAACAACATAAATCATTCATATTGGAATGACTGGATCAATGTAATGAGAAAATACATAAAATACATGTGTAAATAATTTCAAGAAGAAAATTTCAAGAAAACTCGTTGTTTATAACTCAGTATTCTGTCTGAAGATGATGGATTACCAGAGCATATCAATCCACTGCCAATTCATTGCCTCCTTTTTTTTTTTTTTTTAGAAAAAGTGGCACTTCATGTTTTATTCTTGAAATGGATTACGATGCAACCTCTGTTGTGTCACATCAATGACAAGAGGTGACACAACAGCTACGATGTGACTGAAATATCATATAAATAGCTTCAACAAACTATGCTTTATATTTTATTAAAAAAAACAACATCTGCCTCTGGGTGCAGATTTATGTTGCTGTGTGTTCACATCATGATGCACCGCAACATCCAGACAACAATATTATTTCCCATCATGTCACTGTTGTCATGCTTCCTTGTAATTGGTACTATTAGACTAGTGATGTGGCTGGCTGAAAGTGTATCTATTAATCACCACACTCCCAAATCTATACATTTTTATATACCATCTAACTCTGCCTACCTTGTTACTGAGGTGATGGACTGTCTTGCCCAGGCCATGGGCTTTCTGCTGCAGCTCATCTAATGATTTGTTGTGAGCAGCCATGGCACGAAGGAACCTGTCTTTCCTGGTATCCAGCTCTTCTTTAGTTTTTGCACGGGTTTCTTTGGACTGTTCCACAGGGCTGAGAGGACCGGACACTGACGTGTTGCATTTCTCCTCAGCCTCCACTGACATCCGATAGTACTTCTTCACTTTCTTAAACTGATCTGTAAGGAAACAGGAGAAGGTTTTTGCGTTTGACAGCTTAGCAGTTTAATACCTAATATTTCAGCATTTGGAGATGGTTTTATAACATTTTGCAGATGCTTGGCTGAGGTTTGCAGAATTAAAATTTGCTACCTTTTTTTGTATCACACATATTGTAGAATTTGAATGTTTGCTTACCCTGTGTTTACAGAAATCTACAGGGAGTTTCAAACTGTGCTGTCACATAATATTTTAGTAAGCTTCACTGATTTGACTGAATATGCTACCTGTAAATCCTGAAGTGAGGTAGTCATCCAGCTGCTGTTTTTTGTGAGCCACAGTGATGTTGATGTCTCTCAGCTCTCTCTCCATGTCACTCAATGTGCGTCTCAGTGCCCCCTCTTCTTCTGCTGTTGTATTTAGCTCTCGGGTGACGCTCATCAGACGCCCATCGGTCAGGGCAATCTCAGCCCTGAAACACACAGGCCAGGGTATTTTATACACTATATGCTAAATTTATATACTATATCAGCAGTTAGGTGCCAAATCATCCAAACACACACCTGAGGTCATCAATGCTCTGTCCAATCAGCTGGTGGATTCTGTCGCTGTCCTCCGCACTGATCAGATCCTGCACCTGCTTCAGCTTCCTCTCCAGCTCTTTGATACGTGTGTCCCCAACTCCCGGCATGACCCCACTCTCCAGGATCTTCTGCACGGTGTACTGAATGTGCTCTAGGTCCCTTTTGAGCTGGCACAGAGCATCGTCCCACAGCTGGAAGCACGGGTGACACTGGACACACTTGGGGAAGACGCCGGTGAAGCCACGAGCGCATTCGTCACAGCGCTTCCCCGCTGCTCCCTTCCTGCACTCGCACACCCCTGTTATCCGGTCGCACTGGGCGATCTCTGAGCCCAGCGGATGACAATTACACTCTGGATGGAGGGAGGGAGGAAGGGAAGAAAGAGAGGGAAAGTAATAACAGTGGGTTTGCAGGTGAAACAGGCTGTAAGAAAAGAATCTACTGGTGTCTTTAAGAAGTAATTAGAAGATTTACTGCCTCATAATGCAACAATGAATCTTGCTATTTCACAGCTCAAACTGAACCGATTATGTGAGACAAATGAGACAGGATGCTAATTTTCTTGTCCCTTTTTAATTTAAAGGAACAGGGAGTAGATTCTGGTATGTATATCAGTATTATAAACTGATATACAGTGCTACTGTACAAGCAAGCAATTTTAAAATTGTGACTGTCTGACAGTTTTAAGTTTGTCCCTTTGGAAGCCAACTGTGGTCCAGTATGCAGCGTATACAAGTGTAATGTAGAAACCTGAAGCCTATTTTCCTGCAGGCACAAGACCCGTGCTAGTCCAAATGCAGTCTTTATGCAATTGTCCACAGGCAAAATCTACTTTTTGTGCGTCTATACCTGTTTGATAATTTCTGGGCACCAAAGGAGCTCACTAGCACTGACGTGGAGGACAGGTGGAGCTGAAGCTGTGTTTATGCAGATTAGGTGGCGCAGTGCAATTTTGGTGCTCATTTTGGCACAAAATTGCATTTGAGATTGCATTTTCATGGCTGCAGTTGGCAGAGGTGCACAGACACAGACATCACCTTTCATTTATGTTAAATTTGTCCCCTTTCAGTTTGCTACACATTTTACATTACTGCAGATTAACATGGGAATCAAAACACAATTTTATTTTTAAGGAAGATTCTTACCAATAATATCATCCACATGAGCGTAATTCGGTGAACCAGAGTTAAGAAATACATTCTGCTGGATTCCATTTCCCACAACAGCTTGTAGAATGTTGGATCTTTTGCATGTTTATTAAACAGCTGTAGTCATCACACAGCAGCAGGAATGACACGTGTGATTAGTCTCTGATTTGAGAGAGGGGCTGTGCATCAGTTCACACGTGGATGGCACAACAGAGGAAACTTCATTAATTATTTAAATCTTCCAACATGGCGACAGGATCGGTCAGGATCTATGGTAATTAATGTTCTGCATTTTCTAAATATCAGGCTGTAAAACTGTTACTCACAGATTCCAGGTTTAACAATAATATTATTTGAAGTAACACCTAAGGATGTGTCCTGAGCTCCATCAAGTCTGTCCAGACATTTTTATTAAATAAAAGTTCAAACTCAGGTTAGTGTCAAACTATTTTTTCTGTCATGTCATGAGGATCATTACAGTGAGTTTTCAGTGATGCCATTTACAGTCAAATCTCAAAATATGTGCAGTAGTCAGTTCTGAGCATGGACGTGTATCCATGTAATCAGCCTCTGACAGCCTGTGACGTGTGTGCTACTTCCTAAACTGAGTAGACCTACATTAACATCCGACATGCCGTGAACAAATGAAACATTTTAAAACAGGTTAAAACACAGACATGCTTACTTTAGGCACAGCCGGCACAGCATAGATGCCTTCATTCATCATTTAAATATTTCCATGAAACAGTGATAGAACTGGCATGCTTTTCAAACACTACCCAGCAGATTTTATAAACCTGATTTTGTATCTGTTTATTTAAGGACATTGTATGTACTTAAAAGCATAAATGAGGACTTTCAAATATGCAGGGGAGGAGTATAACTGCAGAGTAAATGTATTATCCTACATTAATTGTTTGCACAAAATAAGCAGCAGTACTGGTATGCCAGCAGCTGTGGCACACATGAGAGCACATCAGCTTTATTTTCATTCTATCATTGTCAGCATATTTTGATTTTTGTATATTAATATTTGAGGTGTCCTGAATGTATATTTTGGAACTTCAGGGGCTTCACAGAGATGAACTTATTTCTCTCTCTCACTCAGCCTCTCTCTCCCATTTCACCTGTTGCTGCGTTTAAAGGGGATGAGAGGAGCTCATGTGATTGGTCATTATTGAAGCTTGAAGCCAACTCAATCTGTGCGTAATGCATTCCTCCCACTAATAATGTATTCGGTCTTTCCTCCACGTTGCGCCTGGCTGAGCCCACAGTGTGCCAGTGCTGATGGTCGGGAAAATTGCAAAAGTGTGTTGGCCACACCAACACATGCCATACGCCAGGAAGTAAGACTCTGATCTGCGCCAACACCCTATTTTGGGAAAATGGACCCTTTGTGTCCACCAGTTAAACTTCTGAAATGAACAATATTTGCATATTCATAGATAATGATAGTAAGGGAGAAGGAGTAGATGCCATTTTAAGGAATTTGATGTGGTAATTATACTTGTTTTTGTGGAAAAACTATATCAGACACACTATTGTACCAAGCAGGGTATTTTTATGCATCTTAATACATGTCTGGGGGAATCTTTGAGGTTTACTGGTATCATGAGTCTGACAATATTATAAGTAATGCCAATGAGTGCTAGCTATCTATTCCAGGATTTGTCACAAGGTGAGTTACCTTGACACTGCACCCGTGGGTCTCCCCAGTGGAACTGCTCACACTCAGTGCACTGTTTACCCCCAAAGCCTGAACGACAATGACACTGGCCTGTGAACTGTTGAAAACACAGAGACACAGAATGACAAAGATACATGGACACGCAGATGAGGATATCAAATAGATAAGAATACATGTAAACTTTATTTCTGTTCACTTTTGCATTAAACATTTTTAGGCTTTTGGAGGCCTTCATGCTTCCTTACCATGTTGCAGTGACTTCCTAGGGCGTGTTGTGGTTCGCAGCCACAGGGCTCACAGCCTCGGGCCTGACCAAAGTTCCAATGGTTGGAAGCACACTCGTCACAGTTATGACCGGCCACGTTCTCCCTGCATGAGCAGGCTCCAGTCTGCCGGTCACAGTGACACTGGCCATCACTACAAGCAGACTGGATGGTGCCAGCAGCCACACAGGTACAACCTGAGAGGAGAAATACACAATATACAAAGAATTGAAGCGGAATACTACCAAATGCACAGATACATACTTTGTGGACGAGAAGCACAAGTGGAAATGTTAAGTAGTCAGAATGCTAGATCAATGGACATAATTCAGTACTTACATTTTAAATAGGATTGGATTTCTCAAATTTTATCATTAGCTGTATTATCAAATTGTATTAAATAAATTGATTTGAAGAAATTAACTTAAAATGGTGATAATAATAAAATTTGCCAGCAAACAAATGGCAGGAGGAAGCAGACTGATCGACTGTGCAGCAGAGTACATGCAGGATTTTAAATAAATTTTCAGAAACTAGAACGATTTTAGTTGAATGTCATGCAATTGTGTTGGTTTGGAGCTGTGGCTATTTAAGGCTTTTATTGTCTTTGCAACAACCTTTAAAGCTGAAAACAAGCTGGCGGTACATCACTCATTTACATTGTAGGCTGTTTCAGTTGTTGATGCTTATATCCAAGGCAACTTAGCAGAGTTAGATGCTAAGATGACGCCATCACTTACGTCTGCAGTCGTGGGCCAAAGCATTGCCATAGTAACCAAGTTGACAGTGGGCACAGGACGGGCCATCGGTGTGGTACAGGCACTTGAGGCATTGGCCTGTCCTGGAGTCACATGACCCAGGGTCCTGGGTGTCGATGTTGCCACTGCACTCACACGGGAAGCACTGCCCACCGGGTTGCTCTGGGTTACCATAGTAACCAGGGGCGCAGAGGTCACAGCGTGGCCCTGGGAGAGAAAAGGAAGAATATGGCATTGCAATATGCTTTAAAATTGCTTCTCAGAGATGTGAGACTTAAATAGAGAGTTAAGTATTAATAATGACAAATGTAGATAAGCAGATTAGTCAGATAAGACCAGTTAAAATCCCATGTCAGTGCAGTGCAGTGCAGTGCAGTACAGTGCAGTGTGATAACTCACCAGTGTAGCCTTGTTTGCAGTTACAGATGATCTGGTTAGAGCTGTGGTCTGCTTGGCAGGAGTGTCCATTAAAATGATCTGAGCCAGGGTTACCAGGGCAGGGGCAGGGCCGACAGTGTTCCCCTGAGCCAAGCACTGGGTTTCCAAAGAATCCATTCAGACAACTATGACAAATTAAATGAGTGATTTACCATTAGTCTGATAACCAGGGACTCAGTAGAGTAAAGTTGGACATGGAGAGATTCTTACTGTTCACAAAGGTGTCCTGCTGTGTAGTCCCTGCAGTCTCTACACTCCCCAGTTCGGGGGTCACAGCTCTCTGCATGGCCATTACACTGACAGGGGCTACAGCTGGGGAAGCCCCACTGGTCTGGTTGGCAGTCGGAGCACTGACGCCCCCTGGCCCCTGGCCTGCAATGGCACTGACCTGTAACTGGATCACACTGGTGGCTCAATGAACCCTCCGAATGGCACTCACAGGCTGGAAGGGAGGAGGTATTTAAATGTTTATTCACTGAATTTATATCATCACTGTTTGTGCTTCTTACTGGAATCAGGAAAAAAAATGATACTCAATTATTAATCTTTTTCTCAGAAAGGTGCATGTGTTCAAGTTTTTATTTTGAATAGCACGTTAGCACACGTATCTATAGAACATACAGTGATGTGCCTTTTCCATTTGAAGCATACATCACAGCTCTACAGCTAAGCTCAATGGTTTGTGCAAATATGTGATTACATATTACTAAAGAGTTTCATCTACGTTAAGACCAATACAAATATGATTGCATGACTTTCAAAAAATATTGTTCTTTTCAAGAAAGTCAAAGTTCTGATTTTGTATTGGTATTGACTTGGCATTATCAGTTTGAATTATAAGAACAGACTGGAGGAAAGTCAAATCTTTTACTTGAACTTTGTCGAAGTTGTGACTGCTCTGTTTTTTTATTGCAAACCAAACCATGTGCTCTTATAGCACAATGGCTTGAAATTACATGGTGTAAGCAGCTGAAAATGCAATAATGTGCTACAGGGGGACACATCAGAAATGTGCTACAATATCAGGGTCAGAAAACATGAGAAATTTTCTCTTGTGTGCTCTGCCACAGAAAATATTAGAATCTACATATAATTTACATTTTGCTTATAAAAACATGTCATGATCTGGTTACTCAGTTTATTGCACCATAAGAATGTATGAGGCATTTAAAACAAACAAACAAACAAACAAACCAACATAACCAAACCCAGTAACCTAGTTAATAGAAAAAGCATCATTTACATCTGTGAGCTTTCAGGGATACAATTACCCAGGTATATTTTACTTACTGGACTTGAACAAGTGTACGAGTCAGCTTTCTGTGACACAACTGAATAAACTGTGATGAGATTGGACAGCTAACTTAAAAAAAAAAAAAAAAAAAGTAATTTATTTCAGGGAGAACCTGGTTCACATTTTTTCCACATCTGGCCCTGTGGCCGCATTATGCCCAGGTCTGTAAAAAAAAGTGTTAGAGTATCATGTGAACAGACTCACCAGTACAGCCACTAACTCCAAAGCCATAGGTTCCAGGGGCACACTGGTCACAGCGTCGACCCATCACGTTGGGTTTACAACGGCACTGACCTCCAACCTTATCACACTCACCACTGAGGGAGCCCTGGGGGTCGCACTGGCAGGCTGGATACAACAAATACCCATTTAACACAATAAAGAACATATCAGCAAATTACTGTAATTAAAAAAGCAATGAAGGACTTCAAACTGTCAGTGGGTTTAAAACCACATTGTCCAAATCTGTGCTTGTTTTGTGTGTTTCTGTTATTTACTCACCCAGAGCACCGTCGTGAATGATGGCTGAAATGCTACAGATGAGTTTGGAGCACATCTCAGCCAGGGCGGGCATCGGCGTGATCATAAAGGAATCCAGACACATGTAGCGAATCATCTCATTGCGACGATGCTCTGCCTCTGGCTCATAACCTTGGAAACCCGGGAGCTCAGTGTATTTGGGGATCAGAACAAGCTATTGTGGTAAACAAACAAACAAAGGTTAAAAAAAGAAAGTATTATAGTTATAGCTGTGAATGTAAATAGGCAGGTATTATGAGCCATGGAGGTGTTATTAATCATAAGAGCCATAATAAAGCTAACTTTCCTTATGCGGAGAAACATAAAAATGCTAAAGTTCTTTTCAACATAGCTCTCGCAGAAAGAGAACAACTTGGAAAGCCAGAGCTTTGTCAAAGTTTATTCTAGAAATGTCCATGAGATTGACAGAAAAAAAAAGAAAAAAAGAGCAACTACAAAGAGGGAGCATGAAATACTGCCCTGCCAAAATCTGATGTTGTTTAAAACATTTTTCTAAAGGCACAGCTGTTTGAGTTAGATTGTGTCTTTTAAAAGATCATTCTTTCTTCACTGGGAATTCTTTGTCTTTATTTATTTCATGATTTAAATGACTTAAAAGTGCTTTGAAGGGACATTCATTCACTCATTTAAAAGCCAATCCCAAGCCTAGGTTAACTCAACATTTGCAGTTGGATTTCCCTACCACTAGGGGGAAACGTCATGGTGTGAAACCCCAAGGAACATGCAGATGTAGTCACTGTTCCTGAAATCAGTTTAACCTTCATCATCATTTAATGCTGAGAGCCTTTTTTGGTGTCTCTTTTAATCATGACAGCTAAGAGGCCATGGTGATGTAAATTTTCTAGAATACTGCTACCTTTCAAACAGACTTAGATGTGGATAATGAGGGTGGTGGGTTGACAGATTGTCTTAGCTCACCGAGTCGATGAGAATGAAGGCAGTGAGATGTCTGTGTGAGACCCCGTGGCGCTGGAACCTGATTGCAACCATGTAACGATTACTTGGCTCAAAACAGAACGGCCTGGGCATCTGGATGTATCTGGAAGAACATAACACATGCAAAAAAAACTTAAACAGATAGGCGAACAGTATATTCTACATGCCATGGAGACTTTATTCCTCTCAATTTACTCTGTCTTTCTCTTTCCCTTTCCTTCTATCTCCCTATTTCCTTCAACTGATGGGCTCAACACCTGATAGGCGGTGACAAATCACCTATATTAATTCCTATTATCAAGTAGCGAGATTGATGAGCTCTACAAAGTGACAAATACTAGATCTTGTACATTTGTGCACATTCACATGGCCTGCAATGAGGTCCAGCAAAGTTGACTACTTTTGCCTGATGTTGGCCAGACAGCAGTGGCTATACTAACATATTTTCTACCATTAAAAACTGAATTAATGTGTTAAAAGTTTTTGTCATATCATGTCATATTTTCTTTAATCCCATACAGAGTCAAAAGATTTAGTATCAATGTTGAACATTTTACAAGACAGTCAACAATACAGCAATATGGTAGAAAAGAAGAAATGGAAAAAGTTCCACTCAAAAAGGTCAACAAACACAAAAGGAAGTGGAAGAAATTCCATAAACATAAGAAATGAAATCACAAAAGGAAATTGAAATGGTTCCTGAAAAACACAAGAGATAACTGGAAAAGTTCCACAAATGCAAGAAGAGGTGAAAAAAGTTCCACAAACACAAGAGGAAATGGACAGATTCTGAGTCTAACATAGAACATTTTTGCTAAGTACTTATTACAACAGCCCGTAAAGTTAAAGATAATCTGTAATATTTCTGTTTTAGTTAATGTTTGTTTGATTGTTATTTATATATTTACTTGTTTGTTTGGGCATTACTTAAAAAAATACATAAACACAATATGAATCCCTATTCCAATTTATCTTTTTTGATTTTGCAAAAGTTAACACTGAACAGAAATTTTACATGTACTTTTAATACAATTCTCTTAATAATAAATAATATAATACTAGTGTTAATTCTTGTGTTTAATGACTGTTTACATAAATTTTCTACTTAGTATGTCTTGCTTTTGATGTTTTGGTACCAGGTTATTTCCTTTTTCCATGTTCTGACTTGCTGTTTGTTTCTAGAGCAACCACCGTACACCAGAGACAACTAGATCCACTGTCTACCTGCGTTTGGCTCCCACCCCTC
This sequence comes from Thunnus maccoyii, assembly GCF_910596095.1. Lineage (NCBI taxonomy): Eukaryota > Metazoa > Chordata > Actinopteri > Scombriformes > Scombridae > Thunnus > Thunnus maccoyii. Next base: position 5,217,553 of record NC_056536.1, on the reverse strand, counting down.
TGTCTGTGTTTTGAGCTCACTTTGCTAATTGGTTTTGGCTGACGGACCGACCACAGAGAACGGAAGGAGAGCTACGGTCCGCTGAGACAGCTAGATCCGGGCAGGGTCTGTCCTCTTAGTTCCAGATGAATTGAGACTCTGAAAGGCTTTTCAGCAGGGTGAAACTAAACAGTCTTAATGTAAGGATTTTTTATCCTATATCCTGCCTTGATTTTTCTACAGGGATGATTAACATTTTATCTCAATTGATCTGCAGTAATCTGTCTAATGTGTTGATGCTGCAACACAATAAGCGTTCAACAAAACACCAGTTATTGAGAGGATGCCCACCTGATGACCCTGTAGACCTGCCTGCACTCTTACACTCACACACAAATTCATATTGAAACCATGTTCCTTTATTTGCTAAGACAGGTCAAGGGACGGAATTCAAGAAAAAAAAATCTCATACCAGAGAGGTTTTTAACTACTGGCTACTAGTAGAACTAGCTGTACAGGTAAAACAGTGGTGGTGGTTGGACTACTGAATGGTATTGCTTGTCATGAGGACCAGTAGATTTATGATGGCAGAGCCAGATTCCCACTACTGTACATGGTGATAGGTCAAATCATAATTTAACATGAATACTATGAGGTAAATAACATACTGTAATTGTAATACTGTTTAACTGAAGGATTTTAATGGTCTTTCTGTTCAATCAAAGAAAAAAAAAAGTATTAACAAGCCTTTACACTAAAAGGGGGCAACACGAAGACAGGCAAAAGTAAATGAAAATCAGAGATTAAATTTAAATTTAATCTCTTTTAATTTAAATTTAATTAAAATATATGGTGCAAGAAATATGATTTGTAATAAAAAATTTTTTACTCTTTATTTAGATAATTTCCGGCTGATTAACATCTCACTATCAAATTAAAATTATAATGTGTGAAGTCTACTACATTTCAGGTGATACATTTGCGATAACAAATATTATTTTCTTCAGATAACTTTCAACACTGGACTGTGTGATAACAAGTCTCCTTACCGATTGTGGTTTGAGCTCAGACAATAAAACAAGCAAAAGCAACTAAAAATATCTGAACTGAAAAAATATTCACCGTTAGTGATGTCATTTGGCATAAAAAGGGTGGGGGGAAACTAAAATAAGGCAAGGAAATCATCCTGGGGGGAAGGCAGGGGCAATAAATGTCTGTACAAAGTTGCATTGTGGTATATTTCCCTAAATGTGCATAATGGGAAATGTAGGATCCAGTGTTTTGGAGTTTGGCCCATACTAGGGACTAAAATTCAGGATACTGGCCTCTGCTGTATCCATTTTAACCATTCTTTCTTGAATCTCTCTTTTGCAAGTCCCCCGACTTGATGGTGGAAGTGCAACACTAAATTGCTAGAGTAACACTTTTAAGATGTTTAAAAAACTAATGCAAGAACAATCTCAATGAATGTGGACCACATGTATGTTGTTGGTTATGCGTACAAATTCCTTGCCAGACTGTACCATTCTCTGCTCGTTTCCAACAGCTCCTCTGATTTTTTCCCACTCTGAACTTCAGTAAACAAAGCTGCCTCCTTCCTTTCAAATCACTGTACCTGATTCTTACAAGGCTTTCAGGTATGTTTGCCCTCTTATCAGTGAATCAATAGTTAATAATACCTCAGGGTACAGTGAAATAAGAAAACAAATACAGGCCTGACTCACACAGTGCATACAAGCCTAGGCAAGTTTAAGTGGCTACAATGCAATGATGCAATTCTTCCTGAGCTATAAAACAACACAAAACCATATCAAGACTTGCATACTTGAACAAATCCTTTAGTGACTTAACAAACATAGTGGCTACAGTGGCCTCTCTCTCAGACCTACAAAGACACACACACGCATGCACACACACACATACATGCAATGCATATATCTAAGTTTTGGTACCTGTTGCGGTGCGGCAAGGTTACTGTGTAGAGCTGTTCAGTTGGTAGAAGGTTTCCACACCGGAGACTGGAAGGCAGCAGTACAGAAGTAATACTAACTATGGCTTCCCAGTCCTCTGTGGACTACACACACAGACACACAGACACACACAGACACACACACACACACACACATGGCTTAGTTCAAAAGACTTTCATTAATCAGGAAAAGAGATCAATTATGTAGGTTGTGGTCCACACACTCACACACCTCAGGTTCGTAGCGGATCATGATGTCATACTCCATGGCGTAGGGGATGTTTTCAAAAGTGAACACCAGGCCAGCACCATCTTTGACACGGGCAAAACCAGGACCTGTCCATGTCACCATGTGGCTGGGAGTGTGCTCTCTATGAACGGTTTTCACATCCGGCTGAAAGAGATAAACAGATTTAGAAAAAAAAAAATTTCTACTTGTACTTGATATCATACTTATATGTTCTCTCTTTCAATTTACTGACCTGACTGTCTATTTTCTCAAGGATGACAGCTGTGCGCTCTTTATTCAACTCAACTCAACTCAACTCAACTCAACTTTATATATATAGCACCTTTCATGCAAACATGCAGCCCAAAGTGTTTCACATAGCAGGATTAAAACAACACAGACAACACAGACAAACAACAAATAAATAAAAGAAAAATTTCCTTGCAAGGCTTAAAATTACAACAATAAAACAATGAAGTGTGTAAAACAGAATGAAATAGAATAAAAGTCAATAAAATGAACACCAGGAATAAAATGATTAAAACTTCAAAAACTAAAACTGAAACTATAACATTACTCCAAGTTAAAATTCAAAGCCAGATGAAAAAGATAGGCTTTTAACTTCCTTTTAAAAATACAGAGGGAGCTTGCCATTCTAATAACCAGATGCAGTGTGTTCCATAAAAACAGAAGGCAGCTTCACTGGTACTTTGATGGGACACATAGGGAACATTTAAAAGAGAAGTGGTGGAGGACCTTAGTGATCTGGCTGGAAAATACAATGTAAGAAGATCTCTGATGTAGGAAGGAGAAGGTCATTTAAAGCTTTATAAACAAGTATAATAAATTCTAAAAGATACCGGTAGCCAGTGCAGTGTCTTAAGCAGTGGGGTGATGTGATCTGTTTCTTTGTTTTAGAAAAGACTCTGGCTGCAGCATTCTGAACTAGCTGTAGTTTTCTTATAAACTATTTAGGTAATACAGTAAACGGCTGTTAATAAAAACATGAATGAGCATTTCAGCATCTCTCTGAGTTAAAAAAGGTCAGACATTGGCAATATTTCTGAGATGAAAAAATTATGTTTTAATGACCTTGTTAAAATGAGAATTAAGATTTAAATGAGAGTCTAAAGTCACTCCTAAGTTTGTAATTTGTGTTTTAATCTGTTTGCTAAGACCACAAAGCATTGATTGCGGTTTTCTCTTGCTGCTTTGGGTCCTATTTAAAGAATTTCAGTTTTCTCTTCATTTAACTTTAAAAAGGTTTTACCCATCCATGCATTAATGTCAGTGAGACAATCAATGAGAGCATGCAGTGTATTGGGGTCATTTGGTGATACAGAAATGTACAATTGTGTGTCATCTGCATAAAAATGGTAACTGATGTGGTGATGGTTCATAATGTTTCCAAGTGGGAGCATATATAATGAAAACAAAATTGGACTGAAAACTTCTATGAGGAATACCTTTATTCTAGGTTAGCAGAATGGAAAACAGCTTTTATGAAGACTAGAGCCGCTCAGTTAATCGTATCATCATTGTGATCACCAGTTTGGATTCTAAAATGACAGTGATTAAACTATATAGGGTGACAGCATCTAATTCTTTCGTTTAAAAACTTAACACCTAAAGAGTTAATTTATACTGTAGGATTATTTAAGTAAGTTTAGTGAAAAGTTACATTTTTGTAACAAATGATGAATAATTAATTGTTAAAATGACCAACATCTCTGCTGAGCCAGCTTTCCTTCCCTAGGTACATTTGGTGTGATGATGAAGTTTCACTGCTCCAACACAGACATAGTGAACACATTTCAGCTACTCCAAGATCTCCTTCATGACCTCAAGCTCCCTGAGTACTTGAGCAATAATTAATCATCGTTTCATAGTCACAACACACACACACACACACGCACACACACACACACACACACACACACACACACACACACACACACACGCACACACACACACACAAAAGCACTCTTTTTTTCTTTCTCTCTAGCTCGTTCGGACACTGGGCGACTTTGGGTCTTTGATATCCTGATCCTGGTTTGATATCAGATATCCTAATAACTTGAGTGAATTACAGATCATTATTAAAGAGTAATGAACTATTAATTGCCTTAAAATTAGTCCAAATTAGAAACACTACATAGCGATGACTTTTCAGCCTGAAGTTCATAACTAAGACAAACTGTACATGCATTTGTAATGAAATTAAAGGCTGTTTCAGGGTTATCAACAGTTTCCTCATCACTGGTGTTAATCAAAACTATTTCCAAAGTCAGGGAATTACAATTATAAATAACGCTACTTTTCCTTTTAAAGATCTGGCAGATAAATGGTTTAGAATTTTGAACCCTTGTTATGATGTCATAACAACATGATTACAGTCATGGCCTGCATTAGGGTTCAAGTTTCTATTTCAGAGGTCTCCAAATATCCCTGCAGTCCTACAGTATATATTAGCAGCTCTTTTTTCAGCTCGACCAGTTTGAACGGACAAAACTAATTTGACAGCCAAGTATTTAATTCGTCTAAGTATCCTCAAAATGCCAGGTGGTGCACACAGCACATGACCAAAAAACTTTAAAAATCCTATACTGGCCCTTCATGCAGCCCCTCTGTTCAGCCTCTGTCTGAAACAGAGCTTCCCGATGAGCCCACTCTGATTGACCAGCTCTCAGACTTTCAGCGTATTGGGAGACTATGTAAACAAACAAAAGAAACAGGATTTCACTTCTTTTCCTCGTTCTTTACTTGAAATTGAAACTTCGCACCTACCTCAGCAACAAAGGAAAAAGGAAGAAGCAGAGGTAACTTTGACTTTAAAGACGCATTTCTACGTATGTTCACCTGAAGTTTTGGACCTTTGACCATGTGAACCATATACATCCAACATCATAGCAATATAAAAATAACAGAAAATCACAAAGAGCATATGTCCCCTTTAAAGGATAAAGAAAAAATGCTTATGGAAGTGTTTCTTTTTGCTCAGGCCACTAAAATACACCTCATAAGGCCTCTAAATGTGCATAAAAAGGAACAAATCTGAAGAGGAAAAATCTCTGCTCACAACCCATAACCACACTCAGGTCAACAAGTAGACACTGCATTATTTTAGGGGTCACAGGTCAAAAGGGTTGGGAACAACTTAACTACATTCATTTTTGTCCACCTGGTACCTGCGACTCTCAACCTACTGTTTGTTGAAGCTGGCGGATACGTCTCAGTGCTGCCCGATGTTGCTGTGAGTTGGTGATGCGACGGTGACGTCGGTGCCTCCTCAGCTGGTTGCTAAGGTGCTGAACACAGTCAGTCTCTGCCTGAGGCCGAACTTTACCCTGAGAGAGAAGAGGAGAGGAGAGGAGAGGAGAAGAGAAGAGAGGAGATGGTTGACATTTGTGTCAATCATACGTTGCACTTTTTACAGAAATACTTATTACAGAAACACTTCTTACAACCTACAGGGGTTCATCCTGCACAGCCATTCCTAAAAATGACAGCACAAAGCACAGAGACCCATGCTGTGCTGTAGTTGCCAGAGTGTGACAGAGAGAAACAAAGACTATGAGGCTGAGAGTGTTTTTCTCTGCCTGTGTTGTATGTGTGTATGTGTGTGCCACGCAGCAATAATTGGTTGTGACAGGTTGGTATCTGCGCTACTGTCTGGTGTTTTTATGGGTCACTTCAGCTACGGAGTTTTAATTCTGCACAGGAATGCAGGACTTTGACTGTATCCTCCATATTATGTACCTCTTTTCTGTCCTTCTCCATCTACATCCGCCATCACTTAAACAAATCATGTTCAGTCAGAGGCTTCACCCCTGAAGACAACAGCCTCATAAGTCAACGACACATCTCCTCATGTTTAGTGTCTTGCACTGTTGCCTTCCTCGTCATAACATACTGAAGTCAATACTTGCCTTTTCCCTCACATTCCTGTAGCAGTGATGTTGTAAGTGTGGTCTGCCTGAGCTTGCCCAGAGGGCTGAATGGGGAAGTGGAGGGGGCACAAGGTCCCTTCAGATTTTTCTATCAGAGGCAGAGGAGGTGGAGGAGACAGACAGGCAGAGGAAAGAATGTGAGAAAGAGGGTAGATAGAGATGGTAGAGGATAGAGACACTGTTGTAGGGTAGAGAGGAGTCTGTAAGAGTGATAGCAGGTAAGATTAGTCACTGACAGCAGGAACGGGCTTGTCACAGTGGCTGTGACATGTTGGTTGGGGGGAGCTTAAGGGCAATATTAATAGAAATCTGTGTTTAAGTTGCCCAACCATTTGCTTCAACAGATTTGAACAGCAATAGCTGTAACATTAGTTGTTGGTATAGGGATGAGGAATGGTAATGAAACTTCTCTAAAGCTCCTTTCAGACATGCACACCTTTATGTCAATCTGATAGGAATTTAACATGCTGGTCTCACGTCTGAATAAGCGCCTGAATCACTTTTATGTGCAAGTCACAAGAGAAATCTTACCAGGCTGGGCCTGTATGTCTGTATCACGTTAAACACAGCACAAGTCTGAACTGAATGCCATCAGATTAACCCAAAGACCAGAGCAGCACAAGGTTAAACATGCAGAGAGAGAAATACAGGTCTTGTGTCACCTTCTAACATTACTGTGATAAATTCAGTATCTCAATCATCATCTCTTATGTACAAAATCAGTTTAACAATATAGGAAAGACGGTGAAAGAGACAATTTTAAGTTGTTGAGGGGATTCTTCTCATATCAGATCAGTGTATAAAACTATTTTCTCCCTCATGGTGCGACCAGACCATAAGAGATTTAAAAAAACGCCTCATACAACCACAATAATATAATAATAATCTAACAGCATTCACTGCATTTTCAGTTTTCATTCATGTCAGCAGCATGAATGAAAAAAATTGATTTCCAGCAAAATGCTTTACATGCATGTCAGACTTTATAAAAACAGGAAACAGAATTTACTCTCTAATAACGAAAATAATGCGAAAATGTATCAGCTGTGAGGAGTGGTCAAGAGTGTCCCTCACACTAATTAATGATGATGGTCATTAACTTAAGTTTCAGTAGTTCAGCCTGTGAGAGAACAGAAAATGGTCTTCTTCCTCCTACTACCACTTTTAACTCACTGCTCTCTCTGATCCCTCTGGATATTTATGAATCCATTTCCATAAATATCCAGTCATGTCTGAATAAAGCTGTACGAAACATTCATGTAAATGACACCTATGTCTGAATGACAAAATGACATAATTTTAACGGATAGATGGAGCCTGAAATGTTGTGTATTCCATGTCTGAAAAGCACTTCATCAGCAGTGCATCTAAGGCCCTGTTTAGACCTGGCATTAACATGTGTCTAGGGTTATCCGATCACAAGTAGACAGCTCTAAGTACAGGTGTGAATGCACCCAAGACGCATTGAGGACACATTGAGATCTGATCACTCAGACCACATTCAGAGGTGGTCTGGGCTGCATGTGGCCACATTCATTTAGCAGTGTAAATGCAATGTGTCCTGGGCCACACTGAAGGACTGCCCACTCAACTGACATCCTCTAATTTCCTGCAGACTAGGCACTGGAATTGCATTGCTGCCTCCTGGTCCGTGAACCCTCCGTTCAAACAAACCCTCCACTGTGTCAAACTTGTTTGATAACAGGATAAAGAAATGCATTATTTTGTTTTTCATGTGAATTAAAAAAAAATGTAATCCACCTCCCTTTTTTTCCTGTTTTCCCCGTTCCCCTAACCCATTTTCCTCTTCAAATCGACAACTGGAATAGAAATTAAACCAAAACCAGAAAATAACTTATTTTTCGCTTGTCTGTCTAAAAAAATATTTCAGAAGCTAAATGTTGCTGAATAGTTTCTCTCTCTCTCTCTCTCTCTCTCTCTCTCTCTCTATATATATATATATATATATATATATGTATATATTCATATATATGTATATGTATATGTATATCTGTGTGTGTGTGTGTGTGTGTGTGTGTGTGTGTGTGTGTGTGTTCCAATGCGACACTAGAGCAAATCAATAGGATGGGCATTTGATTTTCATGAGGGGGCACACAATGCATTGTATATTTGTTTATCCTGTTATCAAACAAGTTGAACACAGCTTTGGACGGAGGGTACATGGACCGCTAGTCCTCCTACCGGTTAAAAACAACGAATTTGGTCTTTGCAAACGGAAATGATGTACGTGTTTATTTGCATATAGAGCAGGGAAGTGAGATCCGATTACAAGTGGTCACTCAAGATGCATGTGGAGACGCATGTTAATGCCAGGTGTGAACAGATGTACTTAGAGCTGTCCACTTGTGATCGGATCACCCGAGACGCATGTTAATCCCAGGTGTAACCAGGGCCTAAATTTGGCACCCAAACAAACACACCCTTCCAAATCCCATCAGGAAGACAACCTTGGTGGAGTCAGAGCAACATGAAATATCCATCTGTTATAGTCATAACATTATCCACAACTTGATGTACTGTGAGTCAGAGGTCCGAGCAGCAAAGTGTTCTTTAATGCCGGCAATAAAGGAGAGTAAATTAGCGCATACAAGATGAACCAGGTTGCTCTGAAGGTTTTTTCCTTCAGGGCATAGTTTTTATACCCTTGGGTCGGCATAGGTCACACCTATCGTCCATCCTCCTTATTTTTGGCCAATTACACCATTATTTTTATCTCCGTCACTTGTTGTTGGTCAAAACTCTTCAAGACAGGTTTTGAGCTGTTGTGGATATGTACTGGCATATTCATTTCTATCTGGTTATGTCCAAGTATTGGGGATCATTTTACACCATTATTGCCAAGTTGTCTTCTGGCCTTTATTTTTTTATAAGTCATTCTAGTCACTTTCACCCTTATTTCTTGATCTTCTCCAGAGTGTATTTTTAAAAAAGGTGAAGACTTTAATGCAGACCCAAGCAAAGTGACATGTAATACAAGCACACTCAAATTTCTCCAGTGTATGATTATGATTCTTTTACCGTGATTCTATACGTATATCGTGATTAAATGTGATTCATGAGATTACATATACATCATCAATAAGATTCTAACACACTAGCACTTATTGCTTATAAAACTTATAAAATCAATCTGCATAGCTTAATATTGTCTTTAAGCACACCAATGACACTTAATGAAAATACACCACATCAGCAACATGTGCACTGGAACCTGAACGGAGGAGGTGCCAGGCTGTCGTGGCTGTGTATGGTTCTTCCACACACTACTGAGGCTCCTGTTTGTTAAATGAATAAATTGTTAAATTGCCAATATGTCTTGTTTCTTCAATCATCCAATCCACCAAACACCAAACAATGTCAATGGCAGAATAAGCTGTTTGGCATTGGCAGAAAAGATTGGACAAATTTTTCATCGGCGCAAGCCACATACTCAGCTCTGCTGTTCATCCCACAAATGCATGTTCCTTACAAATGTGGCATCATTTAAAAGGGAAATAAACAGGCTTTCCAATGGTATAAGATTAATTGCCAAGAAGCATTGTTACAACAAAGAAATAATCTACCAAACACAAATTTCCTCACTTTTTGTGCTATGTTTAGTTCAGAATCGGACACAGACTGCAGATGCATATGTGGTTCCCTACATTGGTCAAAAATTTCGATCTGTACACAGACAGTCCACGTGGATCCTCGTGGACAGGTGCAGATGATGAATTTGGCATTCACAAAAAAACAGTTAATAGTGTTTATAACACACTATAATGTAGTTGCAAGCAGATAAGACACACTACATTATAGTGTAATATCTTTTATTAAATGTTTATTTAGTGTTTATAAATTCTAAACAGGGGGACTTAAAGTAAAGTGTTACCGCAAATTTTACATCATGCCGACTAACTATAAATTAAGCTCAACTTTGTGGAGTCTTGTTGTCACTGTGAGGTTGTTAGTCAACCAGCAGTAACTCCCTGAGGTCCCCCGTAAAACCACAACTTAACAGGAAGACATGAGTGGTACTGATCTTTTTTTTCTTTTTTTTCAAATTCTCGAGAAAAAACAACCAATTTCTTTAAATAAAAGACAAACATGACTGTTCCACAGTATAACTGTGTGTATGAACGTGTGTATTTTTTTGGATGTCTGATTCTGATAAACCTTCAAACTGAATTTCCCAACTTCCTTGGGAAAAGCAACAGGCAACAGCCCTACACCAACGCAGCTGCTCACGTTCTTTTACTGAAGGTCTATTATCAGTCTTAATCCAGCAGTTACAGTGAGCTAGAATGTAAATTAGTGAGCTCAACTGACACATAGCAGTGTGCTCACCGGCAGTGCAGAGTCACCAGGGGACTGTCCAGCGGCATCTTCTGCTTCATATTTGTAGTAGTCAAGTGGAGCACAAAAATACCCAGGCTGCACCTCCGAACACTGTCGACCAATCAGATGTCTCCTGCAGTCACATTGTCCATTCTCCATCATGCACCTTAAAAAACAGACAGAGGAAAACTTTAAATGTTTATTTATAAGTGATTGTGACCTCTCTGTGGTCTGCATTCAGGAATGGACTGAATGATAAACAGCCTCACTTCATGGTTATATGCTCTTCAGACCATTCTTAGAAGTGACCTCTCTTTATAAAAAAGGATATGGTAAAGATACATAAAATTTTGAAAATCTATACCTATTGTTGACGGCTCCGCCAAAGTCACAGTCACATGGTCTGCAGCCAGCCAGGTCGTTACTGAGTCCCCAGTATTCGGGCTAAAGGGATGGAAATAAATTTAAAAACCAGGATGCACAGTGACACATACAGTATGCAGTTTTTACACTCTGACTCTGTGTCTGATGCTTTGTTGTCCTCGTACCATGTCAGCTTGCGCATTTGTTACTGTGTAATATGTTCCTTTATCAATGCAAACAAAACATTTATTTGCTATCCTTGACTGGTGAAAAGAAAACCTCCACTTGAAAATGTCACTACTTTGACAGTGTGAAAAGGTAAAAAAGTTCAAGTCTGTTGTCTGGTGACACAATTGCTTTCAAACTTGTTGCAACAAGTCATAAAAATGAAAAACCAGTGCAACATTTGCTATACAGCTATATAGCCAAACAGCCAAACTTTGTCTGTTCTCTAGTTTTCCTCTTTAAATATGCCTTACTGTGACATGGAAAAACATGAATACTAATTAACAGCCACATGAAAGACAAATACAATTATCAACAGATTTTAAGAGCAGAACAGTTGTTGCTAACCAGACACTGGTTGCAGTAGCGACCGGTGACATATCTTTTGCAGGAGCAGTCCCCACTGATCTGGTCACATGGGGCTCCCATCATAATAATGCCACGAGGGTCGCAGTTGCAGGCTGATGGAGACACACACACAGAATAAGATGGCATATGTGCTTTAAAGATCTTATATGCAGAATATATTATTTTCAGAAAAACAAATTAATTTTCATCCCTGGCCAAACACAAATCTTTTCACTTGTATGACACACACACATACGTACGCTGACAACCAAGCGGGTCATTCTGGCTGAGTCCATAGTAACCCTCCTTGCAGTCGTCGCAGCGCATGCCCTTGACGTGGGCTTTGCAGCGACACTGTCCAGCTATCATCCCTATGTCTACGTCAGTGTGGCTGTCACACACTCCTCCCTCCAATGATCCCACCGGGTCACAGTCGCAGGCTGGGTGTCAGAGGTCAGATGAAGAGCGTAAGTAAAAGGGGAAAAGAATGAGAGACAAAAACAAAAGGACAATAATAGAGACATGAAGAGACAGAGGATAAGAGCAGTGAAGAAAATTAACTGAAAAGGTTTTAGCTTCATGACACAATGAAGATCTGAAAACTGACACTTAAAAATGGCTGTCGTGTACATGCAGACATGTAATATTTGTACTTTCATTGTTTTGTTGCATCTAAACAAAAGAACGAACGGTAAGGAGATTTTCACGTATAGTAGCGTTATTATCATGAATTTGCATAGATTATACACGGAGTAATACCATGAAATAAGGCTATTGTGTGGAGAAGAGTGTTCAGCTTGCCACATTTAGTCTCATATTCATTTTAAACTCTTGTGATCTTGAAACTAAATAGAGCCTTCTATAACTATAATGTTCTGAATTCAATCTCAAGGATTTCAGGAATTATCTGAGCCCACTGGCAGTGTAAATACTGGATTTAATTTTGCAGTACAAAAGTAGACACTCCAACATCATGGCTAAAACATTTTTTTTTTACAAAAGAACAAAAGACTCACCAACACAAACCCGTGGGTCCCTGATGTCCCTGTTGGGCTCTTTGTAGTAGAAAGGTTTGCACATTTCACAGTTGCGTCCCATGGTGTTGTGCTGACACTCATCACACACTCCTCCGCTGACGTTTCCCGTGGCCAAATACACCGCCATGTCAAAGTGGCACTGGTTTGAGTGGCCATTACAGTTACACTCTAGAGAAAGAAGCAAGACATTCAAAAAAGTAAAGACTCATTAGACGCACATGAACGTTACCTTGACTGTAAAAGTTAACCACAACTTCCATGCTAGCAGTAGGAGAGTTGGGTTGACCTCCAATGATATTCTAATAAACTAATCACATCACATCATCTCTTATTTATTTGAACCCTTTAAAAGCAGCAAATACCTTAATGAGCAGGAAAGTAGAGTGCAAGACAGTTTTTATGTCTTGCACAATAACTGCTCATCTACAGGATGATTTAAAATATACAGTTTGCCAAGATTAATATGAATATGTATATAAGCAGTATATGAATATTTGGGAGATTATACTGAGCTTCAAATGTTAATATACAGCATCAAGGGTATTTGCAGGTCTCGCAAATTCTTAAATGGTTTTGAATTCAGTTCCCTCAATAAACGGCTTTAGAGGGTATTAAAAAGTCAGACCTTGAATATTTTTTCTTGCCTGCTGTAGACATTAACGTTATATATATCTTTTTTTTGGTATGTGGTTGCTGTCGGGAGACATTCTACATCTATTAACTAAACATAACACAAAAAGTAAGGAAATTTGTGTTTGGTAGATTATTTCTTTGTTGTAACAATGCTTCTTGGCAATAAATCTTATACCGTTGGAAAGCCTGTTTATTTCCCTTTTAAATGGTGCCACATTTGTAAGGAACATGCATTTGTGGGATGAGCAGCAGAGCTGAGTATGTGTGTGATCAGGCTGGTGACCAGCATGAGGAGGAGATGCCAGGCTGTTGTGGCTGTGTATGGTTCTTCCACACGCTACTGAGGCTCCTGTTTGTTAAATGAATAAATTGTTAAATTGCCAATATGTCTTGTTTCTTCAAACTTCAATCATCCAATCCACCAAACACTAAACAATGTCAATGGCAGAATAAGCTGTTTGGCATTAGCAGAGAAGATTGAGCAAATTTTTCATCGGCGGAAGCCACATTCTCAGCTCTGCTGAGTATCATTTTTTAAAGAATGAATAAAGCTACCCATGCTGTGTAAGCCATGCCTAAAATTTTACACTGTGCATAAAAAAAATGGAAATTGCAGATGCAATACACCTATTCCTGCTGCTGATGGCTACATAAAAGGAACTTTGTACATTCCTACAACAGGTGAAGTGACATTATTATATTTTGTTGATTGTGAGTCTACTTCTGCCAACAAGTCAGTAAAACTGCTTGCTAGATGCTCTGAGGAGACCGAAACAAAAGTAAACATAACCTAATTCACAATATACCAGCAACCGGCTCTCTGTATGTGTTTGTATGTGTGTGTGTTTGTGTAAATCCAAGAAAACTATCAATCAATCAATCAATCTTTATTTATATAGCGCCATATCACAACAGAAGTCATCTCAAGGCACAGAGAAAGGCTAAGCAAATGTCTTTCTCTAGCCTTAACCTTTTAACATCCACTGGGTTGCCAGCAACCCTCTTAAGCCAGTGGTAAGCGGTAGCATCACACAGTAATGAGTAAAAGCAAATAACACAATTTGGCCAATTTGAGATGATTGGAGAGGTTCGGGGACACCAGTGACACCACAAACTAAAAACTCCCTAGCTCCCATAAGGTTAGGCCTAGGGGTCTGGAATATCATACAGGTTGACAAAATGTAGAAGGTATATGGAGTTCTGCACAGTTCTGGCACAAAGCATGTCCTAATTATTGTTATTCAAATATGACTCATTATAGACAAGGACCAAAAACACTTTTTTGAGCCTTATTTGAACTGATGTAGTTTTCTTTGTGTTATAGCCATATGCTAAACAAGCACAGTTCCAGAAACTAGAAGATGTCACTTGTCAAATGAAGCCTAATACATACATCATGGCCTTACAGTTCTTGTGTTATGAGCTTTTCCATTTGGGTATGCCAAAATAGGCGAAAATTCTATAAAAAGGGTGGATGTTAAGGGGTTAAAAAATATTTGCATCTAATAACAGGCAGCAATCAGTTTAACAATAAATGACAATAAAATATAATCTGCATTTCTGAGTTCATGCTCATATCAGAATTTTTGAGACAGTGCCATGTGTTCCCACCTCTGCATGTGTGAGGGTTCTCCACCTCAGCTGGTCTCCATGGCAGGTCGTTGTGGAAATGTTGGCAGCGCTCGCAGTTCAGGCCCTCTGTATTGTGTTTGCATACACATCGACCATGGATCTGGCCAGAATGTAGCAAAATGATCAGTAAATAGGTTACTGTAGGCAGTGTCAGATATGAAATTATCTTGGCATGATAATTTGTACTGAACAAATTAAACAAGCACAAACAATTTCTGCTCTTGTTGTCTTTTATGTAACAAGTTTCTGTTCTGTTGTACAGAACATGTTGTAATGACAACAGGTACGATTTTCTCGTGATCTAGTCGACTAACTCACCATGCCGTTTTCTCGTGTGTCAACCCCTGGCACTGGGGTGCACTCTGAGGCGTGTCCATAACAGAAACAGCTCCCTCTTACCACCAGTTCATAGATGGCATAGTAATATTTCTGGAGGACATCAGAGCGTCGGTCCAGCAGGTCGTCTCCCAGAGTGTTAAGCTTTGTGAAGTTGATACGCAGGTTGGTGATGCGCAGAAGTTCTGTAAAGGACAAATAATAAAAAAACAAAACAAAAAAAACATTAATTAAGCTTGATTTGTGGCTGAAATTGTATTAGTATGCAAACATTTTTTTCCTAAATGACTGGTATTAAGGTGTCCATTTTATGTTAGCCTCACTACTCCAAAAGTATAATATAACCTATTTACTTTAAAATAATAATTGTTGTTGATACCTCTAGGGAGAAGCATTTTGTTTAAACTTAAATATTACTTAAATGTTCAATTTTAGCATTTACTTTTTTGTCTTATCTTCAAAAAATATGTAATTATGGATGTAAAGATCTGATTCTGAAGAAAAGTAATAACAGCAAAGTAGTGTGCAGCAGTTCAATATTTTACATTATATTTTGTTTGTAGTACAAGTTTGTCTGAATACAAACTGACTAGTGTTTGAACTGCTGATGCACACAGTCTTTGTTTATGAAAAGAATATGACAAGTTTTCATCTGGAGATAACATGAAGGTGAAATTTGTAAGAGACAAATTATGCTGTGCTGCTAATGAATGTGTTATTGGTCCATATTTAGAGTTAAAAGTCTCAATCATAGATCACTGAGGAACACTTCACTTACCTTGAATGTCCAAGCTGTAGGGGTCTTTCACATGAATGGCAGGATCCAAAACTTTATAAATGACCTTGAATTTAAAACAGATTTTTTTTTAGCAAGAGAGGTTTTCGGAGAAGTCCCATTAGATTTTGGGATTAGAGGAGATTATATCAATTTTAAAACAACAGATGTTCACCAAAAACAGGGATATGCAAGTGAAATGAACAAATTTACAAATGCATTTTCTCTTATTTATATACTGTTATAATGTTGGATGTCTATGTTAAACATTGTAGTTTTCATTGTTAGTGGATTCAAATTGGCTTCAAGTGCATGAGGGATTCACAGGAAACATTTGCTACTGCTGCTACTGTAGTTCACATTAAAAGCATTCAGCTGGCGAAACGTAGGGTGGCTTTAATTGTGAACGAGTCATAGGAAACACAGTGTTTTCATCATTGAGGTTGTGATTCAAGACATTTTTCGTATTTTTTGTAGATGTAGTAGATCAGCTTTAAATATTGTGAGTAGTGGAACAGGAGCACCAAGCTGTGAGCTGTGGCTGGTCCTTTGTGTAACACCAAATCTACCGGGACTAAAATGTTAAAAGATTATAACTTTTAAACTTTACTCTAGTTTTATTCTCAAACTACCTTTTGTCTTCAACAAACCAGTAATTTAAGATTATTTTGGTATTTATTCTCCTGTGTGTTGGGTCATCTATTGATCATCTCATCTATTGATCATCTATTCCTCCAAACAACAGTTATCTCACAAATTATTCTTTAAGAATCCTCAACTACACATTAAAGGACAAGTACTGCGATATTATATATATTTTATATTCTTCTTATTGTCAAAAAATCCCATGAAAAGATCAATACCACAATGAATTGATCTACTAACAAGTATTGTGTGTGTATTCAAAGCCTGATTTATCTTGCCATAGAGCTCCAGTGCTGTCTAAAAACTATTAAAAACATATCAATGAGCGTAAGTCATGCACCAAATTGGCAGCTGAAAATAGTCCCCAACAAATGCACTATTTCCTCCCATTTGAGCATTGCTAAAAAGTACAGTGGCTAGCTGTTTTACGAGATTATGTAGCCTTTTCTAAGATTGAAACTATACTGTATATTGGTGAGTTGTTCTTTAAGATTTATGTCTCAAGAAACAGGATGGGAAGTCATAAAGTATTGAGATACAGACTGCCACACTGTTGGATTTGGGGTTTTTTTGTTAAAAAAAAACAACAACAAAAAAAACAAGAATATTGCTTGCTACATCTTTTAACCATAACCTCTATCCTCCCAGTCCAACATGTCTCTCCTGTCTTACCTCTCCATTAGTGGAGGGTTCAATATCGGAGTAGCGTTCCTCGCAGATTATGTCATTGATGTGGTGCAGGCTGTTGGCAGGGATGCTGGGGAAGGTCCTGGTACAGTTTGAGGCAAAGTAGCGGTAGGGGCGCCATGTGCGTCCAAAATCAGCTGAACGCTCGATGATCATAGCTGCAGGTCGGAATGTCTGAGAAAAAGAGAATTCAGAATTTTTAACTTCATTTGCATATGCTGATAGTATTTTAGTGATTTTTCTTTTTGAAACAGGATATAGGATCACAGGGAGGCTTGTGCTGTATGTATGAATATAATACATGCCACATCAATCAATAAGTTATGGACTATTTGAGAAAAATTGGTGATCAGACTGATTTATCTGGGCCTTTTATTTCATGTTTGCTTCACTAACAGTAGGATGACAGATTCATGCCTGATGGAATGCAGTTGCTGAATGTTTGAGTGTACATAACAAACACACACCTAAACATGTATACACCTTGACATGCTTAAGCACATATATGAGTCACCTTTTCAAACAGAGGTCCACTTACACACACATGCAAATTGCACACTTGTCATCCACATGCGTGGAAAAAGTGTGCGTACCTTGAACTTCATGATGAGATGTGTGAAGTGGAATTCAGCCTCCAGGTTCAGTCTGATACTGACATTCTCCTCTCCTGTGGAGGAAATGACTGTCAATCAATATCATAACAACGCAATTGATGCACTAGACTTGACTGCTACAGTCACTGTCTGCTTGACTGAGTGACTGTGGGAGAACTTTTCCATCCTTCTTTGTATTTTTTTTTCTTCTCTTTGTCTCTCACTGAAGAAATATCAAAGTCTTCTAATATTACCCATATGGGGACATAGATTTATATTATAGTGTGAAGGTACTTTTTCTCTTTTTATTACATCACTGCATCTCAACATCTTGTAAAATCCCTCTAAAATATATAAATTATTTCCAATCAGGATGTAAAAAGACAAGAAGAAGAGGAAATTTCTCCCTGTGTCTATGACGACGGAGTCAATCAGCACAATGAACATTCTGATTATGTTCTTGTGTGCTGTTTTTACATTCAGTAAATATTTAAGGATATACAAGGCACAAACCGTTGACAGACTGCCACCAGGTTTGGTCCCTGTCATTGCTGTCCATGAGGTAGATCACGTTTTCGATGCGGTGGCTGTTTTTGTGGTGGTACGGGTCGTAGCGGTGCCGAGAGTTACACTCGAAACACTTGTCTGACTCCTGTCGAGGTGAAAAACAAATAGAGACTGATGTATAATAAAAGTAGAGTTTGAATATAAATATCATTTGCATTTGTTTTTTTTATTCAAGCTCTTTCAGATTTGTACCAACAAGATCACAAGAGACTGAACCAGCTGCATGATAAACCACCTCTGGATGTTGCACTACATGGGGAAAAATAAAATATTAGTTCATTTCACTTTCTGTTTCTACGGTTTTGTAGTGTCAGTCAAACTCATGATAGAGCTGTTACAGGGCTTTCATCTGTCAAGCAGAAATAACGTGGATAATGTTCCCCTGTGTGCCAATACCAGTGTAAATTGGACTACGGCCAGAGGGGACTTGACTGTGTCTCCACTGGGTGAAAAGATTAAAAGGGAAAAACGGTCAGAGAGATAGAAAAGAAAGCAAGGAGTTAAAGAATAGGAGGAAGAGAGAGAGAAAGACAGTTTGAGAGACAGAGCCAGATGTGAGGATTGGGATAAAGGGCAAAAAACAAGAATAACAGTCACAGTCATGCTAGCAGCTCTCTGAGGCTGTAATTAGGCAGTAGTGGTAGTGGTTGGGACAATATACTACTGTCAGCATGCTAACAATGACAACATTATGATATTTAACAGGTACAAGTGAAGCTGATGGGAATGTCATTTGTTTTACAGGTATTTAGTCAGAAACCAAAGTATCAGACAAATCAAAATTAGTGAAAAGTAAGGGGGTCACCAAAGTTCTTACAAATCGTTCTGAGGGGGCCAAAAATGTGTGTACCAAATATAATGGCAATCCATCCAATATTTGTTGAGATACGTCAGCCATATTGGGAAAATCATTAGGATTCATCATTCAATCCATCTAGTAGATGTTGAGATATTTCACTGGACATGTGGAAACTTTGACCTGATGATGGCGTTAGATGTCAGCAGATATTACTTTGGGGACCTTGAATATCTGTACCAAATTTTAAGGCAATCCCTTTGACAGTTGAATACATCTTATATAAGATATTCTAAAAATGTCAACCTCATGGTGGAGCTAGAGAAAAAATCAGGGAATCACGAAATTCAGTAGGATTCTTTCTCTGGGGCCTATGAATGGCTGTACAAAATTGAATGGAAATCCATCCAATATTTAGTTTTTCAGTCTGAACCAAAGCAGTGGACCTACACACCCACATTGCTATCCCAAAAACCACGCTGCTAGCATGACTAAGAATCTATAATCTTCAACAGGATCTCTGTCCACTAATTTATAATTATGTAAACATTTTATAATTAAGATAGTCAACACATGATGAACACAAAATATTAAAATCTCTGTGGATGCCAGTGGGTGCCCAGGGACTTTAGACTACTGTTGCTAAGAATTTAGCAACAATATCACCAACTGTTCTCATTAAATTCTTAATAAGAGTGGTTGCATCTTCAGCATCAATAGTTTAGATAATGATTATGAGAGATGCAAAAAGGGTGAGGTGCGGGAGTAGGAAAATGCAGTTAGCTGCTGAAGAGTGGACATTGATGAGGTAGAAGGCAGAAGGAGAGGAAAAAAGGGCATGGGAAAGAGACAAAAATGTGGGGACCGAGGCCAAGAGCAAGGGCTTGAATGAAGGGGTGTGCTTGAAAAGTTAGAAAAGGGGGTTAAAGAGAGGAGAGGTGCAGGTGAGAGAAGTGGGTACGCAGTGGAGAGAGGTCTCAAACAGCACAGCAGGGGTGGGGGACAAAGAAGGGGTCGGTAGAGGGTGAGGGAGATGCTGAGAGAGGGTGAGTGAGATGGGGCCATGAAGAGGGGAGCAGGGAGGGAAAAGAGGGCTAAACAAGCGGATGAGGGTAGGCTGGCACAGAGAAACAGTGGATTCCAGGGCAGCGTTTCCTAATTAGGCTGTTGTCAGGGGTGATTAAGCTGCTAACAACAGCATGGCTGTTAAAGAGACTCGGCTGAGAACTGAAAAGAAATGCCTAAAGTGTGCTGGAAGTGGTGTCTGTGTGTTTGTGTGTGTGTGTGTGTGTGTGCGCGTGTGGTTGGGTGGATGCATGTGGATGTGCGTGACCACATGTGCACCCACGCCCACTTGTATGTCTGTGTAATTGAGTGTGTGTTTCTTACATGCAAGCTTGCCTTCTTCACCCACCCTTCCTAATCCCAGTATAAATCTGCCCTCACTCTCAGCTCAGACCCCTTCCTGCACAGTAGCCCATCCATCCTAACGGCCTGTGCCATCATTAGCAAGCACTGAGTATTCTCCACAGCTTTATGGTGTTTATAGGAAGTCCTTAAGCAGGATTTCAGGTATTTGTAAAGGAATGGAATTTTAAAAAGTTATGAAAAAAAACTTGAGATGATGGTGAGAAAGTTTAGGTCCTTGTGCATAGAAGTAAAATAAAAGTCAGATTTCAACTGGATTCATTTTTTTTTTCAAGGACACTGTAAAGCTTCATCAGGTGCTGAACTTGTGTGCATCTTAGACCCCCCTCCACCCCCTGCCTCCTCTGAGCTCTTATTTATATCCCATTAGTCAAGCCTGGTCAGCTCGACTACAAGGCTTTCTGCTCCAACAATACACTGATGTAAGTCTAATGTTGATTCGAAAACACTTCTTTGTCACACTACAATGGTGGCTTTACAAAAAAAAAAGTATAGCCCAGCTCCCTCATTCAGTTTCCTTTCCACCTCAGTTCCTCCACTCTGAAACTGATATTTCCCCGCTATTAATACAGTATCTCACTTCTCCTTTTCTTCTTTTTCCTCTTTTTCTACATTCTCCATTCCATTTCCCATCTCCTTCTACTTTTCTTGTCCCTTCTCTTTGCCTTAGTAAGCCTGTCTAGAGTTACAGCTTCAGTTCCACTCAACCATGTGGGTCTAAAGGGCCAAACCTGGGCCCCTTTAAAGGCCTTTTACACAATTAGCTTGACCTAAACACACTGCTTCTCCTGGCATACAACTGTGCATAAAAGCTATGCAATCCGATCTCACAAGGAACAAAAAAACAACCCAGGAGATCCTATGCCAAACACAAATGATTGATGAACTCCTGGACATTTAAAGACCAAGAGTGTGATGTTAGGTGTGGGAATCTAAAGTAGCTTCTGACAGACCAGCAATGGTCTGCAGCTGGATTTATGGCGTGACAAGTTGTCACCCTGTCCTGCACCTTACTGTAAAAGAGGGCCTCTCACCAATCAGAGGATGCCAATCATGTTCACCTGGAAGTTGGATATCCCTGCCCTGGGGTGTGGAAGTGCAGGCACATACATGTAGACGTGCGGAAATGCATGCATGTAGCGTATGGATGCAAGACAATTGAATGACAACATAATGGTGAACCTGTCAGGAGTCATGTAGGAGTGGATGGAAAAACAAGGAACCAACAACATTTTGTCTATCATTGGAGATGCAATACAAAGCTACTCTCTGTGTCAATAGCTGTATATTTCACAAAAATATGTGTACTAGGATGTATGCTGGCAGTGGAAAAGACCTGCACCAGAAGTATTTAGAAATGGTCTAGACTGCTCTTGAATGTTAAATTGTTTTCTCCTGACATTTATACTCATACCCTCTATGTATATCTTAAGATATAAGTTGCTGACAAAATATGCAACACAGTTTTATGACCATTATACATTTGCATTTGAAGACCACCTTCAAAAAAAGTTAAAAAAGAAAAAAAAAAAGAAAAGAAAAAAAAAGTAAGTCTTAACTGAGTCTAAAGCTGTGTAACTGTTAATGGTACGGGGAGAATTAATAGTGGAAGAGGTTCTAACAGAGATTGCATCGGGCCATATTGCATGCTTTAAAAACTGGAGGTTGTGTATATAATAATAGATGAATGTAAAGTTGGTGTCTACGGTATCAAAAATGTTGAAACAATCTGAAAAACTTTCTTGGCCGTTTTGCAAGCACTTTTAAGATGGCCCCTAACTTCAGATGTCATTTTCCTGTTTACTGTAAAGTCATGCAAATAATACCTGTACAACATCAGTCAGGGGATGTACCTGTTGAAAGTTTTACATTTTGGTGGTATCATGGTGCTTTGGTGACCAACATTTTCTCTTTGTACTGTAGACAACAATCACTTGGATTAAAAAAGGAGCACCTTTTTTATGTGATTTCTAAAAGGATCTATCAACATTTATATCGACATTTATCACTGGAGACTCCACCACTGTAAATTGTGAGCCCCCTCATTGAAGCAAGGTATGGATGATGTCTGTGCTTCCCTTTCATTTGGTGACAGAAAGAAAAAAAAAATCCTGCAATAACATGGATGCTCTTCATTTCTGTTCAGACTAGTTATCTGTTCATAATGTATTTGTTTACATCCCTGGTGTTAGCTGGATTTAGGAATAACAAACATAATGATGAATCCAATATCACATTGGCCAAGTCCTCAAACTTTCATCGCTGGGGTCTAATTTACTGAAACATACATCATACATACAGTATGATTCTGAATGTACTTTCCTTCCTTTATTCTCCTCCTCTTGACTCACTGATTCACTCTACACTGAAAGACTGCCCTTCAAAAAACAAACAAAGACCTTCACAAACATCTCGACTGCATCAGAAGTCAAGAGAGAGAAGTACTCAACGCACACAGGAAACCATCATCAATGTCCATTGCAACTGTCTCACATTCATGGGCTCAGCTCTTGAAAAGTGTTATGGTGCGTCACCGGCCTGAGAAGGATGCTCTGAGGGAAGAAAGCCAGCGATCATGGGAGATGGAAATGACACAAATGGGGACAGAAAGATGTGTGTCACAAAGAAAACAATGGAGCAGAAGGTAAAAACAGTAAGTTCAAGACAGTGAGAGTGAAAGAGAGGCACTGAAAGAGAGACAGAGGGGAGAGTGTGTTTGTGTGTGATGGAGGTGTGGCTGACTTGTGTGTCCACACCTGGTGGCTGATATTGAAAGACTGGGCATTTGTAAGGGGGCCTTGCTCATGGAAACCAACCAGGCAACAATCAAACAGATGGATGAACAAATGAAGATGGATGAATGCATGAAGGAGAGAACAAACAAACCATCACATATTCTGGTGGTGGAGGGTGTGGCAGGGTGTTGAGAGATGTAACAGGCAGGTGGGAGAGTCAGGTCGAGTGTGCATGGGAAACTTTGAGAAGCAGTAAAAATTGTCAGAATTATTAAAGTAGGGATTGAGAATGCCGTAAGGACCTGTGTGAATGTGTGAATCTATGTGAATTACTGTACATAATATGACACAAAGGTTGCACATGAAGGAAAAAATAATGTGCATGATTAGTAGTTGGAAGGTATGAATGGGAAATCATAATCACTACCAAATGCTGAATCTGAACCTGAACCTGAAAATGTTACTTTGCATAGTTCAATCTGGTTTTATGTTCACATGAGTGTATCCTGACCTGCAGATGGCTGACAATGCAGTAGTGCTCTGGACCGTCCAGGCCGCAAGTGGAGGTGGTGGTTAGGTTAATAGCTCGTCCAATCAGAAGGTTTCCTGTCGCTGGGTAACAGCTCCCCTCTGTGCAGCCATGAGGGCCTGACGGAAGGTCCTGGCCAAACACATTCACAGCTGGAAATGGAAAGATGGAGGGAAGAAACAAAGGAGAGAATAATTATTGTAATTATCATCTAATTATCAAGTTCTTAATAGTGTAGAAAAACACACAGAGACAAAATCTCTTCCTTAATCAAGAAGTGAAACTTTGGTTAATAACTTCTTGTTATAATAGAAAAGTAATGCACACCAACGGTTGTAGTTGGGTGCTGATCACTAGAAGTAGACCTGAGAGGAAAAAAGTGTCACACACTCTAGATCTACAGTGTGTGACACTTTTTTCCTACTCTCATGATAACTTCTTGTTATCAAATGAAAAAAAAAGAAATTCACTTGATTCAAGGACTTCAGGACTCATAAGAGGACTTCTTTCCTTCTCCACTCTATCGTACCCACACAGTAAAATATGCACTTCACATAGACTATAAAACCAACAAGTACACACTTTAAAGGCCACACCTGCATAGTTATTTTGGCATATGACACCTCTGCTCAGGTTGAAGGTGGGTGGACATAAATTCTCCCATAATCAGGTTATCCTGCCTTTGCCATTTCTAAGTTACATGTTGTTTAATGTAGACCTCTACAAAGTTTTAAGGCAGCTTACCAGTGAACTGCTTCAGAGGCAGCCAGGGTTCATTTTTGATGCCTTGATGATGCATCAGTGCAGGCATGGTGTCTCACCGTTTGCTGGAGTGCCAGGGGTACCATGGTGTACTTGGCCAGTACCCTGCAGATTGTGTAATACCGCACTTCTCCCAGTACTGTCTTGAAAATGCTTTTTATGCATTCAAAGGCGGTACTGGGAGGACATTATGGTATTTGGCCAAACCAGGAAGCCTGGGGATGACAACCGAGAGTACTGTTATGCTGCCTATAGACATTTCATCTATTGACAACATGGCTCTTTAGGCCAAGGAAACCGACTTGTCATCCCCAGTTGCTGTGTTTGGAGGATCAGGGACAAGTTCCCTGGTCCTCCAAAGACATCACACTGGTTTCACACCTGGCCTCTGAGTTTCCCTCCAGGTCCTCTGGAACGTCCACACAGTATCTCAGGTACTCACACACCTGCCTGTTCATCATCAAGGCATCAAATCATCTCATATTTATTTGTTACATTTCTGATATTTTATTTATTTTATACTTGTTCTATACATTTTATATATTTATATATTTCCTGGATAATTATTAAACTTTTTGTTTATATATTCACATTTGTTCAACTTAATTGTGCAAGTTTACCAAATAAAGGGTATTCATCAGATGTGCTGTGATAATTGCAATGATAAACATATTAATATATACTTATACAATAACAGTATTTCCCTGCAGTCAGTATATTGTCATTACCACTTCCACCATTAATTTATATTGACATTATTTATATTTATAAAGCAACATAAAACAGTAGTGAAGTTGGAATACCACTGATCCTCAGAACAGGGCACTGTAGTACATGTTATGGATTAATTTTCATTGCTACTTCAGGTTATGTTAACTGTAATTCACTAGTTTGAACCACAAAATAAAAATATAAAAAAACAACACTAAGAATAATGACATTTGTAATAAAAATATATTTTATTTAACAGAAACATTTTTGGACATCCTTTTCAATCTGGACAATAAAAGAATAACATAAACATGCAGCTTTTACTGTTCAAACAAACATTTTGACAGCTTATTCTGTGTTCTTCAGAGTTGATTCTGAAGAGAAAGAATAATCTATCAAATCATTAGTCTGTTTGAACACTAAAAGCAGTGTGATTAAACTTATCTGATCACCTTCCAGCAGTCAAATTGCTGCACATATAATAGGTGACAAGGGTCAGACCAATACCACACCAAAGGTATTCAATTTACTGCTCTGGATGAAGATGCTCTCATGGCAGGAACAACACCTATGATTCACTGGCACTGCTGTTCCTCATCTGCTCCAGGAGCTGTGTGTAGAGCAGCAGCTGCATGGAAAACTGCTTCTGTGGAAGACAGTACCATTACACATAGAGTTAATTTACTATTTCATACATTTTATACAGTTGTACATGTGAAAATAGTGCTATTTAACCAAGAGTAGGACTTACAGGGTAAGTTAATATGCTACATAGGCAAACAAATGTGTATCACTTACCTAGACCTCTCCTGACTTGGTCTGCAATACCTCTGATATGGCGGGTGTGAATGTCACAGACATGGTGAATAATGCCAACCCATAGTGCCTGAGAAAAATAAAACAGCACAAATTCATGAACTTACTATTATAAATCATCTATCTATCTATTTTTCTAATGTGCTCACCAGAAACTGTTCAACCTTATTCCATGCAGATTTTCATCCCAACAACAGACTAGATCAGATTATTTAATTGATTAACACACTTTCAGTCAGAGACAAGTAGCTGTTCAGTGAAATCAACTTTTGTTGTCTTTGGTTGTAACGAAAACCAACGTACTCCCAGCCATCAATGGCACATGGTGAAATACCCCTGACCTATAACACAGTCACTTTAGGATGAAGATAAAGGCAATATCATGCATCGATGCTACTATGTGTTGTCTTACTGCCGCAGAAAATGAATAAATCGTTGGGTCATTAGCACAACGTCGCCTCCCTGTTGTCTCTTGTCAGACCACCAGCTCCGTGAGAGGCACAAACTGAAGCTAAAGTGGGCTCCTATTTAACGTTACGTGGCGGCGTTTCTTTTTTAGGGAAACTAATGCACTGCTAATAAACATTGTACATCATCTAGGTTTTGAACCATTACCAGCGGGGCAAAATAAATATACATTACACTCTTACCTGTCCAGCAGTAAACTTCGGCGTCAGTCTGCAAACATTTCTCTCATCAGGGATTTCCATCTGGCTTTATCCTCGTTTTATGCCGTTGCTTGTCCCGATTTCATTTTGCTTCTTCATGTTTTCGTGTCTTTGACGAAGACATTTCATGCTCCTGTGATTTTCTAAATAAGTATGATCCTCCATTTATCAGATTTTGGTTTCAAAAACTTCTCACAATACAAAATGTTTGGTCCGTTCTTCTTCATTTTAAAACCGGTGCATTTCCGGTAGTCGCCCACTGAATCTAAAACGTGTAAGGCCCTCACTGGAGCCAGTGTTTGTCTGCTCTATGCTACTGTAGAAACATGGCGATGCAACATGGCAGTCACCGTGGAGGGGGACCCGCTCCCATGTAGATATAAAGGACTTATTTCTAAGGTAAGGAAAAGACAACAATTATTATTTTCAGCTGATTAGACACTAATTAAGATATACTTATAAATAATCTATTCAATTTACCAAGTCTGTTCTTTTAGATGTTACTAAATACTACACACTGGACCTTTAAAAATTTAATGGTTGTGCATGTTAGGTGTTTATGTAAACAAATTCAATATGACCGATATGTCATTGTCAGATTTTTGTAACTAAGTATCGGTAAAATATCGGTATCTGCCTAAAATTATCCTGCATCAACTGGGCTCTAATCCAGAGTTCTGCTAGTGTATCCAACATGCATACATGCCAAATTTACTTTAAATGAATCTATGTTTTTCTCGATATGAGATTTATACACAGTGTACTGTACAATCTACTGTATGTTTCTTACAAGCAATTAATATTTAGGAAAGACGATAGAAAATAACAAAAATAATAAATTTATGCACTTTGTGGTGAACTGTGGGTTTTACACAGCATATCCAAAAGTATTTGAACCATGGCATTTTTATCAGTTCCCTTGGTCTTGGTCTTCTTCTGCTGCTCATTGTTGTGGTATAACTTTTAGACATTGCCTGACATCCCATAAAGTAATTACTTTAATGGACAACAGTGTCCAAGAGGAAGCACACTCTTGTTCCCCCACTTTCACCCTCACCCATGTAAACACTCTCTCTGCATTGCTGAGTCTGAATAACAGGCCTCATCAGCAAGAGAGAAACACAATGTGAGAGAAAGACAATGTGATAAATAATGCTAAAGCAAAAAATCTTTGTGGATGGATTTCATACAAACAAAATTAAGAGGCTTCAGAAAGGGATTCAGCAGTCAAAAAGACAGGGAAGAGACAGTTGAGTCAGGATATTTAGGTCAAACTCATTGACACAGATTGTCCTTGAGCTTACGAACCAACCACCAGAGTCTGTGACATCTGAATGAACATGAAACCACATGAAATTCACATACTGTACTGCACAAGAAGACTGGAGAGATGAAAGCAGGCAGTGATGTGGCAGAATTGTAGTGTTGGTTTAAAAGGAAATGAGCAGAATATTTGTTTATATGGACTTATTAGTGTTCTGAGAAAGGGTACGGTGATATGTGATATGTAGAACATATGGCCTGAAAAAATGTGAGGCTCAGCAATGGGCAGCACACAGGGTGATAAGGGATGAGAGATGTTGAGAGAGATTGAGGGACTTTCATCCTGTTGATCTACAGAAAACAACAGAGCAGCAACATGTTGAGGCATGATGGGAAAGACTTGGTCGGGTGGAGATGGAATCATAAGCATCCTTTTAAAAAAGCTACATACCTGCATTAAACAGACGACACACTAATGGTGAGAAGCTCATTTATGTACCACTCTGTGGTATGACTATGACTGTAATATTTGTAGTGTTAGAAAACCGTAACTGCTGTTTTAATTGTTTTCTTATGGAGGACACAATGCAGTAGTTAATGAGGTAGCTAAATCAACTTTAATTTTGTTTATCACCTGAGCATATGTCTGACGTCCCCACAGTTCTACACATTAAAGGGGAACTCTGCTGATTTTACACATCGAAGTCTGTTTACAGGCCTTGGGGAGTAGTAGCACATGTAGTAGCATATGTGAACAAAGTACCATAAAGCCTTTTGTGGCTCCAGAGGGAGCTGTGTGAAATCTCATAAATTGCCTCAAGTGATGTCACTTGAGTCAGTGTCAGTGGGGACTGAAGTCTACAAATTTGAAAGTTTGGAGAAAAAATGTTGGGTCTGACTTGGAAAGAAGTGAGGTTACCAGACCATGAGGGTGATATGTAAGCCATGGAGGAATAATACCTTTCCAAAGTCATATTGTTTACAGAATGTAGATCACAATTTATAGTGTTAAATAATGCAACAAACTCAATTACTTGATTACCTTGAAAAAGCAGAATATATAATCAAGTTATCTGTACCCTTTAATGATTTTGGAATGAAATTGATATTTTTTTCATGATTTTACACAAAAGTGTGCTCAAAACCTAAAAACAAAAAACATGTGTATATACAGTACTTAAATAAAGTATATAAGATCTCTATTTTGCTACAGCTGGTACAGTCCCGTCAGTTGACGAACATACACGTGCACACACACACACACATGCACACACAAACACACACAAAATGTGTATGTGTGTGTATAAATATCTTGGCCCCAGTTCAAGTAAAAGATTTAACAGAGGAAGATTTTCTGAATTCGTGTGAGGCATTAACAATGCCTGGCTGACATTGTTAGCAGTACTACTGATAAACCTGCCAGGAACATACTGCAAAATTAACCAGCAATGTCATTCCACTGCATGAATATACTGTATAGCAAATGTAAAGGATATGTAGTCACACATAATGTATAGCTAGGTGCACACATGTATAGTGTGCACATGCACAATTGCACATAAATGGGTGAGGAGGCAAACCTGTGGACTGTAGATAAAGATCAAACACACCCTGACCAAACAAAAAACACAGAGCTGTAACACTGGAACTCATGGAACAAAGAAATTTATGAAAGAATATGGCCTTTATTATTACTGTAAGGTAAATTAAAGAATACATTTCCTCATTTAACACATTTAGAAAAACAAGTGGAAAAACTATAAACCTGCCCATATTTCAACACATCTTCATAATTAAACAACCACATAAGTCTATTGTTCCTGTACTCCAGAATGACCCATACAGTAGTAGCATAGAATGCCGCTTTCTAAAACCATTACAAATCACTGTTAATAAATAATGATGTTTTATGGTGTGACAACACCGTGGTTAAGGTATGGTACAAAAACCACTTGGTCAGGGTTAGGGAAAGATCATGGTTTTGGTTAAAATGATCACTTGAAATGTAGTTAGTACTGCCTTAAAGTTGTGCAACCTTCATCATCATGGCAACAGTCAACAAAACTGTAAAAACATTTTTTTAAAAATGTAAGGTTATTATGGCTTCTAAAAAAATGTCCCTACTTGCAGATGGAAACATGACAGGAAATGGGAAGTGAACAGCTGTCTCAGGCAGCAAAGTCCACCTTGTTTATAACTAACTAACTTTCCATCTAACTATTTAGCCTCCCAGTCTGCCTCCTCCTTATAAGGAAGTCATCAATTACTGCGGCATAAATGTAACTACGGGCCGTTTTTACTGGCTGAATTTTAGACCTATACTGTCTTTTTTCTTGTGAGGATGGGCTGCCATATCTGTCTGTTGTGAAGCTGAATGTAGCACCGAGTGTACCCACCCCCCTACTCAAACAAACCCTTAAAGAATACAGAAACTGACTGAGATCTGTAACTGTGTTTCACCTGACCTCACTTTACAAGTATGACATTACACAATGGGTTCACTCACTGGTCAAATAATCTACCCCAGATGAGGCACTATGGAACACTGTACATGAAAATCTTTACTGCTTTGAACAAAAGAACAGTGGTGTTTATACTTCATCTCGGTCAGTATTGTCACAGGCATTGAGAAGTTCCTGAACTTCTGAGTTCAGGAGGACTCAAATGCAGCTGTGGTTCAAGTTGATTTGTAATCCATTACAACTTTCCTATTTCACAAAACTGCAGGGGTTTTATCTTTCATCTTCTTGTTATAGATTTACATGAATACATGTGTAGTAACTGGTATTGTAGGCTATAAGATTTTTAAAAGACACGCAGAAGTATTAGGCCCACTGTTAGAAAAAAATAATAATCCAAAAACATTACAACTTTTTTGAAATAATTAAACTTTATTTTCAAAATCTCCTTCAAAGTCTCCCCCCCTTCATTTTGGTGTGTGCTTTTGTTATATCATATATAGATATATAGATATATCATATATACCCTGATGACAAGTAGAACCAATCAATGTTTCTGATATATTTTCTTAAAGGCTAAGAAACTGTCAGGGTAACTATTTTATGAGGGGAAAATCTTACACAACACTTTATTCATCTTAATGAAAACTTCTCAGAGCAAAAAGTCAATTCACAAAAAGTGTCAATGAAAGAAACTATAATTTTGTAGGTTGCCACTTTAATGTTTAAATTGGATTTGATTTATGACTCAGAATCAGTTTTTGTTTTTAAGCAGCAATTCATTTCAACTCTGGTCCTGTATGATCAGAGTTTATCATACTGGTATGTACTGACGTTACATACTAAAGATTGATGGAGTGATAGAACTAACATCCATATGTGTTATGACATTTCCTCCTGATACTCTGTCTAGGCATGTAGCACTCAGTAGTCATAATTTACCCTCAGTTTCAATTAGTGACTGAGGCTGTGTTTTGAAACAGACCACACATGCATGGAATGTTCTTACTATAATGTATGCCATTCACAAAAGCTGTCCGTGTAATGGCTCTCTCCAATCTGTCACACTGTGCTGAAACAGGAAAAAATGGTTGTTGTGTTGATAATTACAAGGCAAAGCCATCATCTAGGCACACATCCTCACATGTGAAAGAGCCTCATTTTTCAAAAGATGCTTTAGACATCTGAGACGTGACAGTAGTGTTCATCCGTCACTCCCTGTGGACTGTAGGACACATATCCTTTACTTGGTTTTCACTTGCCTCGACTAGCACTGATTATGTCAGAATGTGTGTGCATTGTATTGCTTTGCTAACACATGCAGTAACACACTGATGTCATGATTTTCAGGATTTTTTTTGCGACTGTTTTTGCATTTGTACATAGAGTCCATTCGTATACGTGTGCATGTGTGTTGCAATTAGTAAGTGTGCTTGTGAGATAAGTTGGGGTTCTACAGCTTTTAATGCAGGAGTGACAATACAGTGCAACAATATAGCACATGTAGCTCAGGGGGGAGAGGGCGCTTATGTGACTTAAGTGACAGCTGCCAGTTTCAAGCTGGGGAAATTGCTCTAAAACTGTCATTCAGCAATGTACTTCAAAACTGGGATTACTTTAAGTTAAAGTACCTTTTAATTTTCAAGACATTTTACAGGATTACAAAAGCCAGCAAAGGGACAACCTTTGCAACAGCAAGAGCATTTTTTGAAATAACCCTTCTTACTGTGACATGTAGGCAAAGACACTATGAAAGCGATGATTGAGTAAGTAAAGTTACTTACTGTATGGCCATTTTCGATTTTCACCACTAAAAATATGTTGGTATTAGCTTCCCTGATGACAGTCGATATATTCTCTGTCAAAAAGAGTGGGTCAGCCAGTGTTCCAGGCACACAGGTTTCAACTATAATGGCTGAGGTACTGGGGGTAAAGAACATACTGTACAGCAGCTACTAGGTAAGTATTGATTGTTATCTGCCATTTGGACAGACAGTCAGGCTGAATTTAGAGGCAATTTTCTATCCTAATAACCTAGCTGGCAGGTAAAATGGTGGGCATCTTTTGAGATGAACCAGAAAAAGAGTTAATGCTCTTCTTGCACAAGAGTACTGAAGGTCAAAAAGAAAGCAGGGACAACAGATGCCTGAGTGTGACTTAGTAAAGTGTAAAGTAAAGCCGGTCGTTCAGATGTTGTTTGACGCCAGCTGGTTTACTGGTGTGTGATTAAAGCATTGGTATAGCATGTGGCAATGAAACATACACACATATGCACACAAAGGAGAAGAATTACAGATAAACACACCCTGGGGTATCCAATCTCCCTCCTATACATAGCGCTATGGCAGGAATGCAGGGACAGAGAGGAAAATGTTATTCATTAGAGAAAACATTCCAGGTGTCACGAATGACACAAAGGACACAAACACACCTTTAAGTGTTGCATGTATAGGTTACACACAAATAATATGTAGGTTAGAGAATGGAAGGCAATGGTTTCTTTCCTACCCCTACTCCCTACTCAGGAGGTCTTCAAAATAAAATATATATACATATATATATATACATATATATATACATATATATATACACATATATACATATATATATATATATATATATATATATATATATATATATATATATATATATATATATATATATACACAAAATTCTTCCCAACCTTATGTAAATCTATTCCAATTAATATTAAAACATTTCCTTAACATTTCTACTGGAAATGCAGCAGCAGTGCAGGAGGAGGCCGGAATGTAAAGGTTTTTCACATGCAGTAATCAGTCTCGATAACAAGTGGCAAGCTCTGAGATCCCAGTTTTGTTTTGGTGTTTCTGCACTTCTCAGAGATCACGTCAATTATTGAATGTCAGCATTCAGTCCTGTGATGAAATTGATGCAGGTGAACATTTTATAGACGGCATTTCTTTTCTTCCTTCTTCTAGCCAGTTAATCTAACATGAAATACATTGCTCTCTGTAAAAGCTTTACAGGCTGAATCACTGTTATGTTATATTGATAATTAATCAAGGGGAGCGCATAAAAATGTCAGACATCATTATTTTAAACTCAAGTAATATGTTTAAACTAGACTGGTACTTCTTGCCTTATTATATTCTCAAATTCTGTCTTAAACAGTGAGTAAAACAGGTATGTGGGGGGTCTCAGGGCATCTCGGACCCCTTATTACCGTAATACCAAGTTTCCCCTGTAAACCTCTGCATCATAATTTCATAAGTTTATTTTTTATACTATGGTCTGGGTGAACACTCAATTTTGATTGGCTGCAGGGTGTCCATTACTACTAAGTAGTTCCAGTGAAACTGTCTGCTCACCGTTTTAAAGTAATGCGCTGGCTAAAACGAGTAACCATAGCAACAGGGACGCAGTCAAAGACTCCGTTTACAATTTATTGTAACACGTTAACAAGTTTTTAAAGCCAAGTTGTATCTAAGGTTCATCCTATTTACTGGAGTAGGGAACAACCTTTCTATTGCATAAGAACCTTATGGAATGGAAATGATTGTTCCAGTTATTAGTCAAACCCTAAGGTGTTAATCAGAAAACTGAGTTATGGCTTGTGAAAAACTTTAGATTTTGATTGCAAAACACATGAAAATATAAATTAATGGTCTTTTTTTTTTTCTTTGGCAAGTGACCATGGTATAAGTGGGGTAATTACCTTTGAGGTATCCATAATCAGGAATTAATGGCCTCCCCGTCGTCCATTAATTCCTGATAATGGACACCTCGTCAGGCATTATCCCTTACATATTTATCTATATTGTTCAGGAGTATTTAGCCTCGTAGTCAGAACATTTAAAAAATGCTATGTGCGAAGTTGGGGACTAGGTTGGGGTAAACAGTTGCATCAGCAACTTTTAGTTACCATTAATAGCGACGACACTCAACGCACTTTCAGGCTAGAAGGATCTTATGAGGATGCAGCTGAAAGCTCCAAGTCCTTGAAAATAGAGCACTTCTTAGTTTTATGAATAATGCGGTAAACAAGTTGAAGTTGGTGTCTGTGTTTGAATAATCAGTGACGGTCAGCCCTGCAGCCCTTACGTTCCTGTACCTTTGGAAAGAACTACCCCCAGTACCTGGAATTATCTTACAGGAACTAAATTTAGTAATGCAGGTAAAGTTCTTGAGTTCCTTAAAAGGTTCTTGGTCCCCGGGGAAAATTCCTGCAAAGATAAATAAAGACCACCTTAAGGGGTTGAAGAATTTAAAAAAAAAATCATGATCCAATACTTACTACTACAATTCATTAATACTTTTTGTATCCATTAAGGAAATTCCTACAGCAAAATAAAAAATTTGATGTATATCTGGGGCGGCTGTGGCGCTGAAGGTACAGCAGGAGGTCCACTAACCACAGCTCGGTAGCTCGATCCCCAGCTTCTCCTGTTCGCATGTCGAAGTGTCGAAGGGTCACTGAACTCCATATTGCTCGAGGGTCGAGCCAACATCTTGCATGTTAGCCTGTTGTCATTGGTGTGTGAATGAGCGGCAAATTGTAAAGCGGTATATACAGTAAATGCAGCCATTTGCTATTTGCCATATATCTGGCTTGAATGAAGATTTCTCATTGTCCAGTTTTTTGGTGATATGATTTATGTTTAGTGAGATTTTTTTTAATGCTGCCAGCTCTTTTAATGAGCGTTGTTTGGAACACAAGTCCTCTTATTGGTTACAGGTTTGTGCTTCAACACTGTTGCCAGTTTGCACACTGAAGAAGGGCATCTGCACAAAACATACAACGCATGAATAAACAATTCAGTCCTGTCTTTGCCTTTCAGGATTCAGCTCCCATCTACACAATGAGGTGAGCATGTTGATTCATTATCAAACTTAATTCATGAGCACAAATCTTCACTGGTCAGTTACCTGTAGTCTTCATAGTCTTCATAGAAAAAGACAAAAATAAGATAACCAATGAGGTACCGTAGATATGCACACTATTCATTCATTTTTCAGTTGATCCATTCATTCTTTCATCCTGTCATTAAGCAGTTTTCCAGCAGCACACAGTCATGAATACAGTATCTTCAGTTAATAACTAACACAGAGACTCATCCTGATACCTGTGAGTAATCGAGGTGGGAAAGGCAAGTATCAGTTAGTGTGTGTGGGTGGCTCATGCTTATGGTGAGAATTTCTCTTTAACTTTGATAAAATCACTGTTAAGTCTCCTGAGAAACACAAACACAGATGCATGGGTGACCAGGGGAAAAATCCAACCAGATAAAGCACATTTAACACAGGCTGTGCACTCTATTTGTATGTGTGTGTGTGTGTGTGTGTGTGTGTGGCCTTCTTCAAAAAATACCCCTCAGGCACCAATTAACCCTGTAAGGGCCCATTCTGCCTCAGATCCAGTACTGCTGTCAGTAGCCCATCATCTACTACACATTCCACAAATACCTGACATTCTAACAGACTTTTTCACCTAACCTTCACAAGTTCACAAATCCTACAAGCTGACCTAATAAACCTGGGTTTGCAAGTCCACAGGAGCTTTAACATCATGAGATGCAATGAGCTGGTCTGCTGCTAGAAAGTGCAACGAATGTCCACACAGGAAATTGGGCCCAAATTAACATGGATGCTTCACTGAGATTACATTTAATGATTACAGTTGGGCAATCACAGTTTTTTAAGCATTTATACCAACAGAGACATTACTTCACCCTCTTAATAGACTGAACTAAATTTGTCGATAGAGACATGTTAAGGAGAGGCAGCAAAAGCATGTATGGCTCTATAGGGCTGTAATAATACAGTCATGTTATAAAGTTTGTAGTTCAATGCACTCACATTTTTAGCCAAGTTTGGCTGACAAGACACTATAACAGCAGAATAATCCTCATTTACCCCTCCTTAGATATTTATTAGCAAAATAGTTTGTTTTTCAGCGCAGGACAAATAACAGAATAATAGAATCTCTTACTGTACATGAAAAAATAAATCACCTGTTTTATAAGGAGATTTCTAACTACGTAAATTTAAATAGATTTAAAAAGGTCTTCATGAGAATGTCCTCCAAACACTTTAGTTGGCCAAGAACCCCAATTTCAGAATTCTGCAGTTATATTATACAATATAAGGCAATATTTACAGGCACCCTGAATCCAAAGTTGTTTCAACTTAAGATGTAGGACTCCTTCAACACACAGGAGACAGGAGCAGACAGGAAAGAGTCTGCAGGAAAAATATGTGTCATTGGAGTTTGTCAATTTTGAATCAAGTCTGTCTGAGCTGTTTTTTGACACACTGATGGAAGTCTGTACTGTCAGTCAGGGACAGTTGGTGGCCAAGAGTTACAGACTATGAAACCACTGCAGCGGTCAAAGTGAGCTGAAAATGATTTGGGGGTGAGAGAAAACACTGCCAGTTCAATTTTCTGCTAATACTCTGTGCTCACACCTAGTTTCAAAGGCAATTAATATTTACTTGATACTTCGATATACTTTTCAGTTCCAAAGCCCATATTGTCATTTTATTGAGAAATACACAACAGTTAGTTCCAACCAAATAATTTGATTGGACAAGAGTGGTCCGATAGACAGCTTCTGGTATACCACTGTTCCCCTTGGAGTAAACCAGCTGTCACAGATGTTGCCCAGGATGTGCAAAGAGGCAGGGACAAATATGTCTTAAACCAACCACAGCCTGAGAGCCACTGTCATACAGAAACTGATGCAGGACTCGAGGTGAGGGAGATCATGGCAGTGAGTGGGCATAGGTGAGATGCTTTATATAAACATACAGAGCCTACGATGTTAATTGTGATTTATAGTTTATTGTGATTTAGAGTCACGGAACATAAAAAACATCTCTGGCACTCGGCCTGCAGCCAAATTTCTGCTGTGCTGATATTCAGTACAACAGTATGTACAACAGTAGCACTGCCTCTCCTGTGATATTGTTTAAATATATTGCTATAATATATCAATTCAGCCCTATTAGTTAACGTACAGTGTTTGCATAAGAAATAAAAAAGCTCACATGAAGGGAGTGTTTACAGAGAACATCCTTAAGGTCCTGGATTACAGCATCCACTGTGCTGTAATGTCATTGATAATCAATGCACTTTTATTCTTCACAATATTGATGCAAATCAAGTATGACATAATTGTTGCTATTGTCATGTAGGGTTCTGCCATCCTCTGTCATTTTGACTGGGATGAAAGTTGGCATCAACTCAAGGAGAGTTAAATTCTAATAAGTAATACTTAAACCCTCCACTTCCTGTTCCCTTAAAGCTGGAGTGTGGGACTTTTGTCTCCCCCTTCTGGCAGTGAGTCATTACAAAAACACTGTTAATGCATGCTTATGTACGCTCTGCTGTGGCTTACTCCATCACTATTGTTGCGACTGTAAAATGGTGGATAATTCTTTTGAGCGTCACACAACCCCTGCGAAATGACTCGTTTCAATTTGATCCATTTGGAAAATCTAGAAGAGCTGTACGATTAAATTATTTTATCCCCATTCAAGCAGAGGGCTAACTGGAAGTTAGCCACTCGGCTGGCAAAAGTCTCTAGTACGCATCTCTGCCCATACAGCATGCGCAGTATGCATTCAACTGGCCAGCGCGGGAGTATAAAATTCAAAACGTACAATGTGAAATACAGAGAGATTTACCTGGCGGTGATAGGCTTAATCAGTATTGTGTGAACTCATTTGGCAAGGGCTTGAATGTTACAGATGTTCATTTATATGTAAAAGTTCCGCACAGCAGGTTTAAGTAAACACAATCCAGTGCAAACATCTGTGGTTACAGCTCAATCCTGTGATTAGCGTGCATGAAATAATGATGGATTAGACTTAATTACAATGTACGGGCTATGAATCTGTGAGGATTTCCTTTTGCTGTGAGTCTACTGAAGCAAAAACAACAACAAAACAGATTGCAAGGAGGACATACTGTATAGACACAAATGCCTGTTCACACCGGTTTCAGTAACAATTACCACATTTTACTGTGCTACCCTGCTGCTGCTGCTGCTGCTATGTAAGTCACATGACACACGGCATGGGCTTCGGTTTTGTATAAAAAGAATCTGTCTTGTTGCTGCCTCTCTTTTCACATTCTACAGCAGCTATCGCACACTGAGAAAGTGTGACAATGGTTTTCAATATCCAATGAGCTTAGGCAACGGCAACTGCAGATAAATGGCTCAGCTTACAGTACTCTTACTTACAACTACTTATTACTGTGGTAAAATTTTTGTTTCACTGATGTCGCTTTCACACCTGTAGTTCAGTTCAGTTGGCAGTGAGGTATAAACACAATGTTATACCAATGACTCATTCACTGGACAGTTTTGGTGATGCCATCCTGCATCATCATCAGTTAATTTCTGGTGACTCACAGCAGGTCATGCTGCACTTGTCTGTGTTCATTTATGTTCCATAGTGTCACACAGAGCTCCCAAAGAAACATTTTACCGTTAATTATGAGCTTCACTTGTCAAGACTGGAATTGACAGTTGCTGACAGTTAACAATCAGCAGATGGTTTTATTAGCAGCATCTAATATCACAAAATCTGTCTTTTTGCTTTCACACCAACCCAAATGAACTGAACCAGAAAGGCAAACTGAACCAAGCAGGTGACTGGTGAAAGCAACTAGACAGAACAAACAAGACACAAACACAAAACCGACCCGAGACTTGTACTCACCCAGCATGAGGAGGCTCAAATACATAGCCATGATGGGCATCACGACGCCTGGATGCATGGACAGCGGGCTGTCTCTCTGGCTGTAACAAACAGACACAAATTATTTAAGAGTATGTCAATTAGCAACATTAGCAAAACACCTGGAATCTGGCAGTTCACACCATAGGGAATGCTTGTTTGAACATTTCTCAAAATAAAGAGCAATTTCCCCACAATCTCCATTACTAATTAAGATGATGATTTTTTTCTTCAAATTTACGCTTTTTACTTGTTGAAAGTGATTACTTCCATTTACCTTTCCATCCGCCATTATCAGATAGTCAAAGCAGATAGTTAAAGCTTCTATTGTTTTCTTTGTTTACAGTAAATATTAACATTATTTTGCCTCCCAAGTGGTAATGGCTGGTATTAAAACGCAGCTTTGAAAAACAACACCTTTAACTGATAAAAACAACCAATGCTGCCACAGTGTAGTAGATTTTCTCAGAGGTACAGTGCAGTAGAAGGGTCTTGATTGTGTTGTGACACAGGAGCGAAAAGGCCTCTTGTATACTCAGGCTCTGCAAACATAGAGAACTGCTCACTGAATAGGACAGGACTCTGTGTACGTGTGTGTACGTGTGTGGGCGCGCACACTGAGAGTGGAGAACATGCATCGTTCATGTCATACACTAAACCAATCTGATCTCTGAGACAAATAAAAGTGGTTACAGGAAGGCAAAGGGACAGAGTAAATGAAAAGACTGACTCGCTTTAGAAAGCACTTCACAGCGACGATTGTTTTGGCAGCCTAAAAAAGTCCTCTAGGTCAGAGGGAGAAGTGCTTTGCTGTCTGACAAATAACAAAGCTAATGTCTTCCATTTTAAAGAATTCCTTAAAGAAAAAAAAGAAAAACTTAACATTACTCCCTAATCCAAGTTTGTGATCTAAGGCAGTTCTCTGTTGGAAATCATTTTTCACACTCAGCTTGGTAATAAGAGGCCCACGTGGCCCCACACTCACACTGTCAAAGGCAGAAGCACAGAGGGACCCCACAACATCTCAACATTCAGCTCAATAGCTTTACACGTGTTAGAGGCAAATACCATATGCACCAACAGCCTGAATAGACGTGAACCCCAATCAACAACACGGAATTCCTTTTGCTTCTGATTTGTTTTTGTTTTATCAGTTTTTGTCATTATATTAAGTTGTTAATCAACAAATACTGCAATTAGCACTATGCAAGTTGAAGTGCTGCTGAATGAATGTTTAAAATTGAAGCTTCTTATTTCTAGAGAGTGAAGGAAGTAAGGAGTGAGTGAACATAAGTGAGGAAAAATGCAGGATGCACAAGCGGAAACAGAGAAAATAAAAGAAAATAAAACTAATTTAAGATTTTAAGAAAAAGGTAAAGGTGAGAGCAGCTCAGGAGTGAGGTGATTAATTGTTATGTTCCTAACTTATATTTTTTAAGGAAAATACTTAATCTGGATTCAGAACACAAGATCAGACAGATCTTTTAATACAAGGAATAACACACGTTTGTTTACGTCAGTAAAAACAGAAAGATGCTTATTTTTTTCCATTAATAAAAACAATACTGATTGTGGTTGATTCGAGATTGGTCTTTGAGGTAGAGGGTATGGGACCATCTTTCCATTCATCGTGGCCCACGACAGATTAGCTGAGGTAAGATAGGATGTTAAACCCAGCTTTTATTTTTTTATTTTTATACAGCCAAGGTACAGGGGGACCCCTCAATGCACAATCTTCAATCTGTGTCTGAGTGGACATATCTGCAAAGGATTGTGAAGCCTATTTGCCATTGAAGAGCTCTAAGAGGAAACAACTCATAATCCACTTAACACAAGAATATTACAAGATAATGACTTTCCTATGTTACATTTAATGAGACCTAAATGCCACTCAAAGACATGCAGACGAACAGTTACAATCATCAACAACTACAGTTATTATAATGATGACGATCGTACCCCAAGCCATTTCCTAAGGAATTGAAAAACTGCCTACTGCACTGTTAAACTACTACTGTTAGATTTTAACAGCCACATAGTGAAGAGTTTACAGTTTAGCCACAGACAACCAGTGGTAGACCAATGAGCACAAGGTCACATTTTAATCTCAAATCTTCATCACAAGACTAATCCACCAAAGAACAAGAATATATAGAGAAACAAGTAAAACAATGCAGTAACAGCACTCATCATTAATCCAGTATTAACCAGAACTTATCCCAGCTTCATACTCACACAGCCACAGGTCACCTCACTCTCCTCTGCACTGCGCGCTCAGATTTGCTCACTCTGTGTCTCTGTAGGCCAATTTCTTTTGACAGTGTGGATGTGTGTGTATATTCCCGTATCCTGAGTGCGCAAATGTGCAGGCCCTGGACCCCCGTGTGTATATTTACGCGTGCATGCACATGTGTAGTATGTATGTGCGCCAGAATGTGTAAAACAAACTTGAAAGCACAACTGACGGGAGCGATGTAAAAACAGAGGGAATGTCGTCGGCCAACTGGAACACGGAGTGTGTGTAGGACCCCCCCCACACTTCATTTCTCTCCTCCCTCCAGCTCCCTCCGTTTCGCCCTCCCTCGCTCCCTCCGGCTCGTCACTGGGGCACTGGGGTGAATGGACAGCTATTCTTATTCTAATTCCTCTGTCACTCTGTGGGCCACTGGCTGAAAGAGGGGAATGGTCTCCAGGCTTTTGGAATGCACCACCCCTTTCTTCTGGACATGAGGTAAAGTGAAGGGTGAGAGGAGGCCAGCAAAAGAGAGGGATAGCTAGAGGAAGAGAAAGCAGAGAGAAGGATGGTAGTAGGAAGAAATCTTTAGTAAAGAAGTAGAGAGGGGTGACACTGACAGCAACGGAGAGACATGCTGGCTTTCTGGGGTAAACCAGGCCACAGAGCTTCAGTGCAGCACTGCCACCGCCCTGTCCACCTCATTCACAACCACTTTAATGGCACTTAGCAAAAGAAGGCAACCAACAGTGAAAGCTTCACCTCTACTCTGACCACCTTCAACTTGCTCTCAGCACTAAAAGATAGTACACTCTCCCCAAAACTGTTTGACAGCTAGTCATAGGAGGAATTTTCTGCAGCAGGATTCTCAGGACTGTGTGCTGTACACACGTTTCTCACAGTTGAAAAATGATTTTAACAATAAGCCTGTTTACTTGAGCTTTCGATTGTGTCACTCCTCTGAGCTGTAAATGCTGCTTGTTGACAGTGTTGCAGTGGAAGAATAAGTAAGACGAACAAAACTGAGTTAACAGGTTCCAAACACAGTGCAATTTGCCACAAAATTACAAACCAACATGCTGAAATTCATTGGAATTTTAATTTGCTTTTGTATGAGTCAGAATCAGTTTGATTACACTGGGTTGAGACTTTGAACCGGGCCATGGAGGCCAACTCTATTCAAAAGGCTGAAGTGACTCCCATGTTATGACTAGATTAGAAAAAAGAAAGGAATGGGATTGGTGGGTGTTTGTGCCATTGCGTGTAAGATATCTGCATGTGTGGGATGTGCATGCATGTGTGTCATTCAGGCTAGACAACAACTACAAAAAAAGTGCAGGAGAGAAGCAGTGTTCACTAGGGATGCATGATATTATTGGCACATCATCGGTATCGGCCGATAAAAGTTCTAAAATGAAATATCGGCATCGGCCATATCTGCCGATTATGAGAGGCCGATTTGTTGCCATCTTCTCCACCGCCTGCCTGTGCTTCCTTCCACGGACTGTTTCACCCTGACGGTCCCCGTGCTTCCTCCTCAGGCTCCACTTTACTCAAGCTGCCCGTCAGACCCGCTGCTTCTTCCCACTTTAACTTTAATAACAAACTGGGGCACAGCCAGCTAGCCTCTGCTAGCCTCCCAGCTAACGTTAGCCCCGGTTCTGCATGTGGATCCAACCAGAGCACCGAGCCCTGGTTTGTAATTCAGGTAAAAGTGGGAAGAAGCAGCGGATCTGACGGGCAGCTTGAGTGAAGTGGGGCCTGCGGAAGAAACGCCAGGGCCGTCAAGAAGAAACAGTCTGTCAAGCAGCTGCTAAGTTAGGCTGCACAGATAGGAAACACCTCGGCTGACAGGATGTATCACTCTGTTTGGAAAAAAAAATCTTTTTAGTTTATACCGGGGGTTGGCAACCAGCGTATTAGGTGCATTACTGTCACCTTCTGCTCCGGAGTGTGGACCAGAGATTGAGTCCTACACATTAATCCTGTCTGTCTAATGAACTCAATGAAAACTCTACTGCTCCACCCACTTAGCACGTTCATTAAAGTTTTAACGCTGAGCTCCTGAACTCCAGTCTTCCTAATAGTTCTTCCTTCATATATTATCTTTCTTGATCATACTTAGTACAATCTATGCTTGCTCACATAATAGTCTCCTCAGCCAGCTGGAAAAAATATGTGCCTTTATCGGTATCGGCATCGGCAATCGGCCACTGTGAGTTGGAAATATCAGCATATCGGATATCGGCAAAAAATCCAATATCGTGCATCCCTAGTGTTCACATTCTCAGCTCTGTGGTGATGTGACCTTTGGCCCCTACTGAAGGTGGAGATGAAGAGGCAGACTGGGGCTCAACATGTCACACAGCAACCACAGAAGAGGAAAGTGGAGCTACTGGTGCAAGTGCTAGGCCAGCTGTGTATTCTTTAAGTAGGAATCTAGGTATTTAGTAAAAAAAGACATTATTTGCAGCAAAACAAATGAGAGGAGAAGTGTCAGGCTGTACCTCGTGATCCTAGACCTTGAGCAGTGACTTTGACGCAAACGCACACTCAATCACATCAACAAAAGATAAAGAGAAACCTGCAGAAAGTTCAGTGTCTCCTCTACAAAGCCAAGGAATCTCGTGACTGCAGTCCAAACAATCTCAGGCTCCCATATCCTTGAACACAATAACACGATAAGCCTGACTCTGTGTGTGTGTGCATGTCTGCTTGCATGAGTCTGTGTACACATCAAATGAAGGGCTTCAGACTGAGCTTCCAAACACACTGCCAAAACACTGCAGCTTGAGACGCTGTTGTTAAAGGTATTGTAAAACAAGGCAGGGCTAGAAATAGGATCAGATCATTCTGATGAGCTCATGGAGGAAGTCTGCTTCCCTTACAGAGGCAGGTGACTCAATAAAAACAGCTGCCAGTACCTGCACCGCAGTGAGGGGACATGTGTCATCTATACAACACAAGGCATAAAAAAGAAGGGATGAAAAAAAACTTG
Source organism: Thunnus maccoyii (assembly GCF_910596095.1). Classification (NCBI taxonomy): domain Eukaryota; kingdom Metazoa; phylum Chordata; class Actinopteri; order Scombriformes; family Scombridae; genus Thunnus; species Thunnus maccoyii. Next base: position 5,173,122 of record NC_056536.1, on the reverse strand, counting down.
TAAGTAAAATGTAAAAAAAGGATGCATGTATCAAAATACCAAACAAAGAGGCATTGCAGCATTTCAGTTCACCTGCAGCAAAGAAGCTACATACAGTACAGTACAGTACAATAAATGCACAAGACTCACTAATTCCACACAACTTCAGTTGGTACACAGCCACTAGTGCCATAAATAAACCTGCAGTGTGCAGCAAACAGCAGGTGAAGTGCACTCAAGTGTCATCGAAGACACGGTGCCTGGTCAAAAACTAACCTTTGATCAACCCGCTCACTGTAAAGTAGCACAGGACCTTGAAGAGATATTGCAGTCATGAAATAGTTTTTAGTGCTGCTCAGTACAACTCTTAATGGTTGCTGAAAAGAAAATTCCACCTCTGAATACTGTTGCACTGCTCAACAAATCAGAGCAAAATATGCAAGACGTGAAATGAAATGCGTGTTGTTTGATTAAAATGACCCGACTCAATCACATGAATCTCATTTCTAGTTTTATTGTTTTGTGCAGTCACCAGCACCTTGGAGTGAATTTTTAGCTGTATCTACCTTTACTCCTCATTAGTTAGTGATTCATATGAGCAAGAATGACTTTCAGCAACGCCAAGGGATGAGATGAGAGGGTGTTGCATTCAGCTGTGGCTTTTTTTAATCACTGTACGTGTTGGTGGAGAGAGTAATTATGGCAATAGGTTGGTGCATGCAACACTTTTTTTTTTTTTTTCCAGTGAGGTCAAAGGTGGAGTCGTTCCCATTACTCGTCATGTTTTGCAGCTACACTGGATGGTGTCAATAACTTACAACATGTGTGTATTTCTGCCTCTTTTCCCATTAATTTCTCCCTTTATGCTCAGTCTATAGAGGAAGCCCTGGTTCCTTGATCCTGAAAAACTGGCAATAAAAGAGATGTTCAGCCTTTATGATAAATGTTTAAATAGGATTATAAAAATGTAACTTCTTTGTACTCAATAAATTAAATTAGACCTGAAAAGATTAGTCAATTAAGCAGTCATCTGGAAATTAATCAGATCACAATTGTTGAAAAACCTATTTTATAACGCAATTCCTTATGCGCCTATAGTAAAGCTTAGACTTTTGTCTTTTCATCAGTCCTCGCCTTTTTACGATATGCAATACAACATAGCAAAGGGCATTTCCGGCAATCGGCTGTGCTAAAAACAAGGCTTATCTAATCTGTTGCAGGCCACATTTTGGCCTTTGTCGTGGCTCAAAAACTGACATCCATAGAAAAGTTTGGTCTCATCTTGAATCAGAGCGTTTGCAGATTAATTCCATACTCAATATGTTACGATCCACTAAAGTTAAGCACGATATGAGATGAATAATATCCCTGTTTTTGTTATGGTCGCCACTAGTAAACCAGTCATTTTCATTTCACATGCTTAAGGAGATCCAGCATTACAGTAGGCAAGCAGCACTGCATCTGCATGTTTGAGTCGTAAATTACTGTAACACACCCTAAAGCCACAATGAGTGTGTCTCCCCAAATTAGACTGAGTGAAAATTGCACAGCCTTTATAAAATTATATGGCGTTTAACACCTTCCAAGAAAACAATGACCTACTTTTCATCATGAACATACAGAAAGCTTGAAAAGCTAGGAAAACAGCTCACGCCTTGTATTAAAACTTTTCAGTGAAGTTGTAATGACTTTAGCCCCAGCATCTATGTACTCCAATAGATTTCTCACACAGATACCAACTAATATCATAAGAGCCCAAGGTAAACCATTAACTGTCTGCCAGTCCACATCTGCTTAATTTGACAGAGACAGACCACCCAACACAACATCTTCAACTCAAGGGACTTAGTTTAACCATAGTGTCAAACAAGAAAACAGCTTCCCTTCAAACAATTTAACCTAATCTCCTACATAAATAATCAGATCATTGTCTGTGGAGCCAAAGGAAATCTCATAATACTGTCTGGATAACTACTTGAATGTCTGCTGGTATCTTTCAGTGCGGTAAAAGAAAGATTACCATCAAAGATAATTCTCTATTTCAGCATTGTAGAGAGAGAGTTAAATCTCCTGCTTGAGATGAACTGCAGACTTTCACTGCTATTGACCCAGACTTTAGCCTTAGTTCCACACACACATCTGAAAGTATGCATATGCATTCATACTCATACACAAGCAAAGACGTTTGTTTTATACCTGTGTAATGCCCTTCTATTCAATGCAACAACAATACTCAGTATGAGATCCATTCTTACTCCAGCTACGTGTCCAGTGATTTATCACAGAAATTAATATTTAACTTAACTCAGTGGGACACACCTGCAAGGCCAACAAAAAGCTCATGCAAGGGCATGACCAGACAGTAGCCAGCGAGGAGCCTTTGACATGATTATATTCACTGCAGACACATCAACCAACACAATCACCACATTCATGTTTGGACTAGACAGTCGCAGAGACAGTAGGTGAGAGGTGGAGGTGAAAAGGGGTACTCAGGTACTCTACCAGGCAGAGCTTCAGGGAAATCATTTCACAAAATAATTGTATGTGGCAGCTCGCCACCCAGATCAACAAATACACACCAAATAAATTAATCACAAAGCTGCAAACATTCAAAAGCTTTATGCTTAAAAACCATAACAATGCAGGGGGGGTGAAAACTTGCTGCCACAATGTACATACACATATATATGTCATATGACATATATATATATATGTATGTATGTCATCGTCCTCTCATTCCCACATTTTACTACACACCTCACATAGACATAGTCGGCTCTTGCTAGCCAACGTGATACAGAATTCAAGTGAGAAAGGCAACTACAAAACAAAGTTAGCTCTTGCGGGTAGTGAGACATGAACTGTGTCCCAGACCATCAACAGGCAGCACAGGGTTAAGAGTTATGAGTTAAGAGTACAGCAGTTTACTAGGTGTGTTATATTAGTGCAGACACTCAGACGACTGCAGTGTATACAGGCAGGGCTTCATTCATAAAAAAACTATGTCAGTGGAGATGCGAAGTGGGAGGGGGCGCTGGTTCCAGAAGTACTTCCCATTTCAAATATTTCTTTAAATGATCTCCTCAATATTATTTAACATAGAAGCTAAGGACTCTCCCAGATAATGTAACCATCCCATTGCCACCAGTTTTAATTGTTTCAACTTTGTTTCTGAGAAATTTTGTCTGTGATTTCAGCATAACAGACGCCTAAGAATACTACAGTACCCATGAGCCTCAGCTGCTGTTGCTATAGAGAAGAAGCCATGAGAACAAATCAGAGCTAATGAACTCAAAATGCTTTGTTGCTGGAGTTGTAAACAGTAGCCATAGTTGCTGAATTCCTTCAAAAGTGACCCAGAAATGAAAAGTGAACTGAGTCACTCTGTAGACTGTGAATAAGTTTTCTCAACAATGTAATCTTTAGCTTTAGCCTACCATTAGCAATGCACATGACTGAATTTTAAGCTTGATGATTGGCTGTTTCTTGCTGAAATGCACCTTTGGAGTTGTAGTTAACTTCTTCCCCCACATTTTTATGTACAGTCTTGTTCCTTTGATCTTTTACGAAACAACCAGATATTTTCGAACACAGTTGTTCATCTTTTGTACTGATGATTTGACTGGGAAAGTTTCATGCCGATCCAAGCCATAGAAATGCTCAAACTGTGAGTAACATAACATTGTCTATGGGAAAAATGAATGAGATGTTTACTCCCTGAATCAGGGGCGCCCGTAATAGCTCTTTCCACATCGCATCTCTATATACAAGATATTTTAGTATTATATAACCACTGTGGGGGATCATGAAAAGACATTTTTTCTCTAAAGTATTACATGCTTTTCCCATCCAACACCATCAGTCTGCACCTCTATCAACTGTATCCAGTTAGCTCACTCAAACTCTAACCTAATCAATGATCACAGAGCCTGATAAATGTTTGCACTATTCCTCATTAAACAGCCATTAAAACACAGTAGCAGTGTGTGCTGTCTTAACTCAAAATAGGAGTTTCTTTCTCACCAGTTTCTGTGCAAAACTATCCACCACCCTTTTAAAATCCAGGGCTCTGACCAGATCACTAGCTACTAATAGCTAATTCTGCACTCTGAGCTAAAAGGGAGGTTTACTTCTTGGAATATTCAACATTTTCCACCTATTAGTGTCTTATTATCTGTAGTTAATGGCACAAAAACAAATCCTCCTGTTAATCTCCAAATCAGTTCCCAGTGATTCTGTTTGTAGTTGCTACTCCCCATGTGCACGTCTCATGTTGACGTCACCCTGTCCACAGCTTACATCGGCTAGCTTATTCTTTCTATTATTCACTGTATGCTATGAATTCACCTCAATAACATTTAATTAACTCACATTTATGCAAATAAAAAATGCTGTTTAGGTCAATTCCTTCACGTCATGAGTTAACATCCAGCAAACTGAACTAAGACGTATTTTATTTCATCAAGCTGAATATGAAGTCTTCATGCTTGATGAATTAGCTATATGGGGGTGATGTTGCCAGCCTTGACAGGTTTGATATTGATGCTAACACATCACGGCATGACAGTCTTGAATGTATCTGGTTACTGCTGTTAAACAAGGACATGAGGGTTGCCTCAGGTCAAACCGCTAACTCTCTTTACTTTGGACAATTTGCACTTGAAACTACTAAAGCAGATAGGGCCTACGTCACAAGTCATCTGAAAAGCAGGGGGGATATCAGTGCTTGGAGAAGTTTCCTGTCTTTATAAAAGATAGAAGGCTGGATATTCTGGCGTCTTTTTCAGTAACACATATAAGGAAATTGTATTTCCTGTTATTGATGAGACAATCTGCAATGATTTGCACGCCATCAGCCATTTCCAGTGTAAATTTCCTCTGTTTGAGTGTGTGTGTGAGTTTGTGTGTGTGTGTGCGTGTGTGTGTGTATGTGCAGGGGAGGGTAAAAGACCCACCACAGAGGCAGCAATTTGTGTTACATCCTGAGTGGTAATTGGCAGTGATTGCAGTTCATCACACTGGCAGACAGACATTAAAAAGAGAAAAGATTATTGTGTGGAGAGACAAATGATTCATAGTTTTTCTCTGGAAGCCAGAAATGTTCTGACACATGCTTTCTTGATCCTAAGTGTTTGTGTTTACTCATCTACACAAAATATAACACGTGGGAAAGCCACAGAGAGAGATATTTTAAATAAATTATGGCATACTGCATTTTTTGAAAGAATATTTCCCCAGTGTCACAAACAAAAAGGTCTTAGTTCACTGAACAAATGTCTTGATTTGTCCACTATATTTACTATCACAGAGGACTTAAGAAACCAGAAATTATTCACATTGAGAAGCTGGAATCAGAGACTTTGAAAATTTTCTTCTTAAAAATGACATAAAATGAGTAATTGGTTATCAAAATAGTATGTGATTAATTCAGTAGTTGGCAACTAATCAATTAATTGACGAACTGTTGCACCTCTGTTGAAAGGATAAATTTGGGCATTTTCACTTTTTATACACATAATAATTAATAAATGAAACAAAAGATAATCAAGTCTATATATGTCCTTATGATGAAAAAAATCATGAGTTGCAGACACTCTTTGTCTGTGTTAATTTAGCTTAATGATTGGCAGGAAACATAACTTCCAGACAGGAAGTTATGTTTCCTGCCAAGAAGAGACAGACATGAAAAAGAGGAGTAGCAGTAATCAGTCTCTCTTGTCAGCAGGCAGCAAACAAGGGGTTGATTTATATCAGGGGATGTGATTATGAACACAGACACATACCAAACATACATAACCAACTAGTCCCCCACCCCCTTTCAAACGTGTAGGAGAACCTATGGTGGCTGCGAAACTCATGAAAAATGCAAAGGCCCTCTCTACGGCCAGTGTTTGGTTTGTCCTTTCTGGGCTACTGGAGAAACATGGCGGTGCAACATGGTGGGCTCTGTGGAAGAGGACCCGCTCCCTATGCAGATATAAAGGGCTCATTCTTAGGTAACAAAAACACAAGGAATGTTATTTCCAGGTGATGACACACTAATTAAAACATACTTATGAATATTACGTTCCATTCTACCAAGTCTGTTCCACTGGATGCCGCTAAATTCTACACACTGCAACTTTAGATTACTTTTTACAACTGAATTCTTCTGTTTAAACAATATAGCATCTGAGATCTGCCAAATACAGCACCAAACTTTGTCAAAACCAATCTAGAGTCAATCGAAAAATAGTCAAGGAAAAGCAGCCACCAACCACACAGCCAGTTCTAAAATTTGGGGTCTTGAGTGACTCGTGGATCCTCTTAACCCTTCAGGTTAGAGTTGATCTCAGCAGTAGAACGAGGGGCCAGGTCCTTGAGCTAATTAAAGCTAGACTAAGCCTACAAGGGCCATGGGAACCTGTGCCACCAAACACAAACATGTCTAAATACCTCAACATAGAGCTGGTAAAAAAGAAATAAATGACAGTTTGACATTCATGATTTTAAAGGAAGAGAAGAAGAACAGAAGAGAACAGAGAACATGCTTTTCAAGGTCATAATGAGATATTTCCTGGAACCTAGTGTGAGCTCTGGGGGAAATAAGTGTGGAAACAAATGCTCTGTTCTGCACCTGCATAAAAAATTTGAATATCATCCATTTCAGTTCAGATGGTGAATCTGAGCTCTGCTCTCCATTAAACTGTGCTGCCGGATAATCTGGTAGGAATGTGTGCAACAGTGTCAGAAAACTGCCTCCCAGCCACAAATGACCCACTGGTGTCAGTGAACGAGCAGGCACACACGCACACACACACACACACACACACACACACACACACACACACACACACACACTGCAAGTCATCAAGTATCTCACCCGTGAAATTTTTCAACTTCTAACCTCAATCTGTACGATGAGTCTGAGACAACTTTTGGTTGCTCTATATTTCATTTTCATTTTCTTTCTTAATAAGCTGCACTTGTTGCCTCAGGCTCACAAATTAAAAAAAAAAAAAAAAAAGTTAAAAAAACCACATACCAAGTCTTATACTAGCACTTTTTATGAGGACAATATAGACTATTTTCAGGGTTATATTAACTGACTGGCTAAACCTGCAGTACATTAATAATGCTACTGTTTATTTTTATTGTTGTTTTTTCCGATGATATAACCATCTCATTACTGCGTCTGAGGCAACACTGTGGGCAAAACTGTGGTGTTTGTTTACTCACCAACACTTTCTTTGGATTTAAAACAAAGTGATCCACTACATCAACGTGACAGCAAGCTAACCCAAAAAATAAAGTAGCCGAGCATTACAACGCCACAAAGTACGCTAAAGTTACATAAAAGTATAGCAATATAACAGTAGTACGGGAAATATAGCTTAAAGATTCATGTAAACTCACTGTTCAGTAAAGCCAGCAGCAGATACCCACTGCCCCTGTGGGATTAGAATGGTAACAAACTGGTGATTTTTCGTTATTGGGTTTCGTTTTACTGAGGTGTGGTCCTGACATAAATGTTAGCAAAGACGGAAGATGTAGCGCTCACCTGCTCGGTAGTTTTCGCCGGCTCCCCTCTCTCTCTCTCTCTCTCTCTCTCTCTCTCTCTCTCTCCTCTCTCTCTCTCTCTCTCTCTCTCTCTCTCTCTCTCTCTCTCTCTCTCTCTCTCTCTCTCTCTCTCTCTCTCTCTCTCTCTCTCTCTCTCTCTCTCTCTCTCTCTCTCTCTCTCTCTCTCTCTCTCACTCTCACACACACACACACGCCGTCCCGCAGCGGCTGCACCGCCTATATGAGCTCGGTCTACAGAGGTACAGTAGCGGCAGTAGAGGAGGTGGAGCCACAAGTGTCACCGGGAGAAGTTCACTGTACCCAGGAAAACTGATGCAGGTAGGTCCCATCAATCCACAGAGCTGGACCCCACCCCTGTCAGGCCAAGCCCACTGCTCTGGCTAAAGATTACTCACAAATTCCCCACAGTTGAAGAATGTTGATTTTGCTCTGGACTGTTCTCTGTCAAAACGGCGAATGAAGATTTCATCCTTCCCAGTAAACTTAAAGGATGGGTTCATAATTTTTCACGTCTGTCTAACAATAGTCAGGTGCCCATATGAACACTGAAATAGGTTTTTCTTATCAGAATCATTCCTCCTGTTCATACTACCCATTAGAAGATCCCTTCATAATGTACTTGCAATGTAAGTGATGGGGGCCAAAATCTGCAAACCTTCTTTTGTGCAAAAATGTATTTTAAAATTTATCTGAAACTAATATGAGGCTTCAGCCGTCCAAATGAGTCACATCAAGTAGATATCTTTCAACGTTAGTCTTTTTAGTGCCAAAGTCCTTCTCTTTGTTACTATACTTCCACCACAGCTCAACAAGGAAACACAAAGGGGGAATTAGATGCTAAAAAGACTGTAAATGTGGCAGATATCCACTTGCTGTGACTAACTCAGACTGCTGAAGACACATATAAGCTTCAGATCAATTTTTAAATGCATTTTTGCACAAAATGACTGTGTGGACACACTGTAGATTTTGGCCCCCATCACTTACATTGAAAGCACATTTGAAGGGATTCTTTTTAATAGCCAGTATGAACAGGAGGAATGATTACAGCAAGCAACTTGAAAAATTGTGAACCTTTCCTTTAAATACATTTGAATCTGATAAATATTTAGTAAAAGGACAACTGGAGGCCACAGTCCTCTTACATGCATGGGCATTTTTTATTGAATCTGTCTCCCCAGACAGAATTATAGTAGGTTTCCCACACATACTGCCTAACCTTTCAATTCCCTTGACACTTGCACTTGATATCAATGTGATTCACACAGTACAGACCATGTCCATATTAAACGCACTAGTGGGCCACAGTGGACTGGGGTCACACACCCTTTGCTCTCCATCAGAATTGGTTGACCTTTCACTAGATCTACATAGGGTTCATGTATAGCACCAGTCAAGTCAAATTTGGACACACCTTCCGATTCACTTGAAAGAGAAAGTGTGTCACCTGGATTCATCATTAAAGTTACAAAATGCTTAGAGGTCAGATTACAACACAAAATAATTTTATTTATTCTCCATGACAACTGAGCAAACCTCTTCTGCTGAGGAAGAACATGACATGCAAAGCTTGGGAAAAGCTAGCAAGTGGAACTTGAGTCAAGTTTTTTTTTTTGTCAAAACCCAATTTTGAAAGTGCAACAGATTGTGCTTGGTTTAATAATAGATTTGAAAAAGCTAAAGTCACTGATATAGTCATATATGTTCTATTATCCAACAGAGTGTAGGAATTGGTCAAGGCCCAACAGAACAAAACAGAAGTTCTGCCATAACTGCAATCAATGAATTGCATTTATGTACAACTGTAAGCTTATCTCATATTTCTAAAGGGTTTTTGTTTAGTTTTAGGTCTTATGTTTAAGTCTTTTAATATGGGTATATATTGAAATTAAGTTGAAAATTTATCTTAATGTGAAATTTCATCTTTTGAGGCCCTAATTGTCTAGGGCCCTTTGATTTTCTGTAATCCAGCCATCATATCACATCTGCATGTGGACACAGCATGGGTTGTATTCTTCCTGTCCGTAATCACGCCATCTGATTGTTTGCGGTTTTTGATGTGCATGTATCTTCTTCTGATCAATGTTATTCCTCTCTTTATGAATATGGCAGTATAGAATATGTAGTAGTAGTGAGAGAATAGCAGAGAGAAATGGAAATCTATTTTGCTTTCATAGCATGCAGTCTTGTCTTAGTTCATGAGGGGAAGATATTGGGATAGCTCATCACGGACTGGATTTGTACCATGGGAATTATCAAAAGATGATGACAATCTCCATCACCAAGCTCATTATATGGTGCCAGCCAAGTCAGCTGATACATATCACATATCCCCAACCAGCAGTTGCCTAATACAAGGATAGTCTCCTTTGTAGGGGGCTGATATGTGTGTGTGTGCGTGTATGTGTGTTAGGGTCTGATGTGATCTTTGGACATTTGACCAATATAGTAAGCTGCTAATGAAATGGATGTTTCGCAGTGTCCATGTTGTCTGGAGACAGAAATGGGGTGAAAAGAGAGACACCGGGAATAGTAATGTGTTTACGCTGAATTTAACTGAACTGAGTGAGAGGGTAAAAAGAGAGACAAAAAGTCACTGTAAAATCTACTGTCATGAGTCAGCACTGTTATGGAATTTTCCATCTTTAGGAGTTACAGGTTGGAGTGACATTGGGTCAAGATGACACCCTGAGGTCACGCCGTAATTCTTAATCTCTCCTCGAGACGTCAGTTGTCTGTGATGTTTTGGTGAAAGCAGAAACCTCTCTGATAAAGAGTATATCAGCATTGCCATGGTAAGCCAAGGCCAGAGAGGACCCTTCTAGACAACACAGATAGGTGGAATGTGTAGCCAAAATGTGTTGATAATGACTTGAGGCTCAATGCAATTTGATTTAAGATGTCACGGGTAAAGTGTAGTCCTTTGTTTAGAAACTAGTGAACCAATTAGACTAATTTTTCATATAGTAGGCCAATCTGCTTGGGTTAAAGACTAACACTCAGACTGTCAGAGGGCAGAACGGGAAGAGACAGCATCCAAGTTACACCAACTTGGATGTTCGCTGTTTACAGTTCTCCTTGATCAAGTAACTTCAATAAATATTCTCAGCATTAAGACATCATCATCATTCTCTCCACTGAAGTGTTGACCATCGCTCAGAAATATCCACAACAAGCACATGTTGTGCAAATTTAAGCCTAGGAATGGCTGGAATCCATAATAATCAACAATTTTTGTGTAGCCATATTCTCCTGTTATACAAACATGGAAGTAAACAGCAAGTACAAAAACTGCAAACATGATACAGCAAGTTGTTATCGAATGCAGACCCATTAAACAGTATTGTCTTGTATATGCAAGCACCAAAGAAATGCAGTGAAAAACAAAAACAGGATGAGATGAGCAGCAGCACAGCAAAAGAGAGACAAAGAGTGAATAGATAAACTGAAAACTGATGGGGGGAAACGAAAGAAATTAAGAAACTTTGACAGAACAGCTAAGAAAGAGAGACACATGACAAAGACAAGGAAAGAGAGAGAAGTGAGAATGCTGAATGGTTGGAAGGGGAGGCTGTAATTTGCTCAGAGCTATACTCTTTGGACAGGGAAACATCTGGAGGCGGTGTTTTATCTGATTGCTACATACACTCAGAAAGCGAAAATGAACAGTTGAAAACCATGTTCACCCTCTTCTTTTCATTCTACATGTGCTTTTGTGTCCAAGTAATTTTCCTGGCTCTTTGCACAAATTACCCACCATAGGTATGAGAGGAACATCAACCATCAGAAATGCAAAAATATTTTATTCTGTTGGGGAAAGGTAAACTTTTTTTTTTTTTAAATTGAGTGCTGTATTGTGGTTTAAAATGTTTTTGTTAAATGGTCTCATTTGCCTCAATTATTTTCTGCTTGACAAGCTGCCAGCTGGCTGAATTATGTGACCTAATGTTTATGCATCAATATCACTAATCAATATTTCTAATGCAGCATTAGCTTTAGATTCCTAATGTAAAGGCTTATTTTATTGATGCTGATTTGAGGTCAACATGTCTGCAGAGTGAGTGACTGACTGAAAGATCAAACTGAAGGACCACCACAGTATTTTGTTGTACCACAGACATTCAAAATAACAGCCTTCATAACGTCCTTTTTCAATGGCCACAGGGCCACAAAAAAGCTCTTTGCATTTACACATAATGATCAAGGTCTGCCCTCTAGTGAGAAAACAGATCAACCCCCACATCACTCCATGTGGAGACTGCAACCGAGATGCATCTTCACAACCAGGTGATGTTGCTTCAGCTCAGCCTGGTCCCCTGAGATTCAGTGAAATTAACTGATGAGATAATATTTTAAGATAAAGAAATGAAAATATGCATATTGTTTACAAAAAAAGCAAAAGGAATACATTTCCCCACCACTAGAAGATTAAATGAAGGCATTAGATGGATTGCTGAAAAACAGCAAGGCTGTTGTGATTGGGTGTAAACATTTGAATTATTCTCCAGCAGACAGGGTTTAGTCTCTACAGTAACTCATACCAAAAAGAGAGAATAGTATAAGAGAAGTTCAAATACATATATAGCTGAGGCTTTTACCTGCTTTCACTATCAAATCCACACTGTTGTGTTTACACACCTTTAACTGTCCAAAAATGCTATTTGTTTTAAAATTTAAATAATTTAAAAGTTATGTTAATTAAACAGGAATGAAAATAGTCAATGGTCAGTGGGTTGGTAATTTTATATTGATTTTACAATGAATGAATGTGAAAAAAAAGGTGAACCGCTGAACAGACAAAAAAAAGAGAGAAAGTTTTTTATATAGGTGTTTGGTTTATGTCCCAGCCTAAAGGAGAGTCTAATTATAAACTGGTATTATGCACACACAGAAGGAGGTTGGGGTGATTTCCACTCTTTGACTATCAGTCTCTGGCTAATCATAAGTACCATCTGGATCCAACTAGTGTCATGGGTAACCAAGGATTTGAGGGGAGATGGATCACCTAACACATAGTCTGCTTGAGTTTGGGTATTGTGTATGTATAATCCTCTGGACACAATCAGGAATTGTTAAACAGAACTACTGCATTCATTAAGCCTGCAGTCATTGATTACTTTGCCACTTGGGGGCAGTGCAACAAGCCGTAATCACAGCACAGCTTTCGCTATTAAACTATATTCACATGCTAGTGGCCTCTTGGTGCTGGACGGGTAGTGTACAGTGGATTGATCTGAGCTATTTCCTGAACACAGCTGCCTTCTGCACCTGGAACAACACCGATGAGAGCGGTGAGAGTGAACCAAAACAGTCAAGATGTGGATCATAAAACAGAAAGAATGAGCTGAAAGATATTAAAAACCTCCTTAGAGCTGAGGGAGTATGACAGAGTCTGGTGATAATTATCTATGTTTTTATCATTACAGACAACTCCTCTCACATTCTCATTGTCATTGATATGTTGTGTATATAGTAATATTGATTAGATCAGCTTTAAAATTGGAACCACTGAGTGTTAGGGTGGTTTAAAAGCCATGTAATTTGTCATTTGGTCTATGGAAGTAGAAATGCACATGATACAAATGGATGATAAACATACATTAAACAGGATAAAATTTATTATGCCTTTATTGTGAGGTTCTAACTAATTAATTAATTAATTTTATTCAATCTCTAATGATTCATTTTAAGTTCTCATTGCTGTGGTATTTTTGCACTGTCATCACCTGTCAGTATGTCCTTCCAATGTCTTCCTCCTTGGATTTTCTGTTCATGATGCCTGAGGCTCTGTAAAGTAGCAGTGTTTCCCATGTGGCTGGTCACAGTGGGTATCACTGCTCTGGCATTTTTATTTTAAACAAGTCAGAAAATGATCTAGTAGTGGGGTCTATTTACTGCACACACAAGTGCCTCTACAAAATATGAAAAGGTACATCGATTTAATGCAGTTCTCATAGATTGTAGTCCCATATTTTGGTTTGTGTTGTTTTCATTCTTTGCCTTCACTGAAATAACAGCAATAAAGTTTAATCATAAAAAAGCTGGATTTGCACTATGGTTCATTGTTAGAAATTAGGGCTTTGGTACAGGCAGCTGTGCAGTAAAAAGCCTCATAAAGCAGAGCCAGATGAAATATCATTAATGCAAAGCTTCAGTACAGGTAGTTACAATACATAGATGCCTTGAACTGTATGTGGTCATCTACACAAGAGTATGAAAGAAACACTGGGAGCAATTACCACACCATTTTATATTGCACAGTACAACACTTCATTTGTTCTGCAAAAGGCCGTCATTCAATCAAAACTCATGTCAAAAGTAAGTAAATTTATCAGTTTGATGACATGTCATCACTGCCACCAAAATGACATGTCCCTTTACCATCCCTTTATCATTGCTCAAGCCAAGACAGTCAAATGTTTAAGAAACTGTGTCATGATGACAGAAGACACTGAAATACTGTTTCTTTATGGCATTTCTCATTGATACTTATAGTATATGTCCTACTAATATATGGTAACCTAATAAAAGAGGTTTTTGGAGAGTGTAATCAGGTATGAAAATGACTGCATGGTTTGTGAACCTCCCTGTATCATCAAAATCAAAGTTGCATTTGGTTCAGACTGCAATGAAAATCATCGGTCAGAAGGATCATCATAATCTTCATTCTCTCTTTGACCAGTGTGTACTTAAACAGGTAAAGATCCTCTGTGATCCATCCTATATTCTGCACCTCAGCAGTGTAAATTGAACCGGTTTAAAAACTCCTTTGTACTGTAGTACAAAACCACAAACTGATTGATGCCCCTCACTGTGTCTTTTTCTGAGTTTGTATTTTTGTATTATTTATATTGCATTTTTGTGTCTTCTGTTTGCTGGTGTTAGCTGCCCATATTAAAGTATATATCTATCTATCTTAAGTCAAACATGCTGAGGAGTTGCACCTGTGAATTAAATTTGACAAAATTTGCTTTGAAATTTGAGGATGAACATGAATTTAAAGATGTATCTTTTATCATTTTTCTTAATGACAATACCAGATGACTGAAAGCTATAAAACATTTATATTTGAAAGGTTCTGACAGTTGGCTTTAATGATTTGCACATTGAATTTGTTGATGAACATGTCAATAATAAATTTCATTGGAAAAGCAGTTTATGCCATTTTGATCAAAGAGGCTAACTAAAGATATTTGTACTTATATGACTTCTGCATAAAAACAAGAAGAAATGTGTGAACTGTTGAGAGAAAAATGATCTAGATTTGAGAATTGCACACAGTGTTTTAAGAATCATGATCTTCATTCGACAATATTGTGCCAAAGCAATGACAAACTGTATACTTTGTATTGTTACAACCATAAACTATTACAGAGTAAAATGAATCATAGGTACTATTTATCTAAAAACTATTATCAACAATTTATCAACTTAGAGATGCTATCAGTTAAAGATGATTTCAGGATTAATATGCCTCCTTTGCAATCAAAAATCCATTGTCACCTACTGTATATCCGCATATTTTTTGAGTGCCCCAATGTTAATTACTTTAGTGTCACATGAACAATAAATTAGTTATATTATTATATTGGGATTCAGTATTAGATTGGGAAAATTTGTTTTTTTTCCTATTCTTTTTTTCCCTCAAGATTTTCTTCTCATTTGATTATATTTTTCTTCATATATTGCATTTATATGTCAGTCAGTTGTGCCATTCTGCGTGAATGGTGTGAAAAACCAATAAAAAAAAAAATTGATCACACGCACAAAGAAAATGCTCCTGTTGAGATTTAAGCGACCAATCTAAATAGACTTCACATACCTTTTATATACATATACACAATATAAGCAAATTTGCACATGAACATGTGGAGATGGTTGATGGTAACTGGCTCCTTTTGGAGAATCAGCAACCTGTTACTAATCATGAGGGAAACCTTGTTGCTGGGACTGTGTATAAATATATACTGTATATATATATATATATATATATATATATATATATATATATATATGTATGTCCTTTAAAGTGCAACTTTAAAGGACATGAAATGACTCAGACTGTGCAATTAATTACATTATTGCACTTGAAAACTGAGCATTTTTACAATGATTTAGCCTGGGACTGTGCAATCTACTGTGCATGACATTTGAGGTTCCTATATATATGGTGCATTGATTGAGAAAAGACCTTGGTTGAACAAGTCTATTCTATACACAGCATATAGTTCAGTATCTTCTAATCTTTATAGTGTACTGCTTTCATACAAGAAAACAATGTCCACATTGTTTTCCAGTATTTATTTCAAAAATGGAATTGTTATTTTTTGTTTTCTTAGATGTTCCTGGAGCTGTCTCACCACCATCCACTATTACTTTTCATTTTGTCCAGCTGTGAGTACTGTAGCTCCCTCAATTTGTTTTGTGCATGGCATTGTGGGACAATAATATCCATCAACAGCCCACACAAAAATCACAATCGAAAATCAAGTTATATACTGAATAAGTGATCCAACTGTGGTGAATGATGAAGGAGCAGAATGCGCTGAATTAAACTTAGTGACTCTTGTGTCCACTCTACTGCTGTGTTTTTTAGAGATACATATTGTATGGTCTGAATATACGTTCATATTTCTATCTCCAGTGGATTCAAATGCATTTTACTTCTTTAGGGGAGATGTCAATCAAGGACAGTCTATACAGGCCCACACACTCCTAAGTAGAGGTCTAATCAAGCAAAATAGGCAAAAAAACACCTCTGTGTGTCATTAGGGGCTTTTAAACTGGGAGAAGCAAAAGAATTTAAAAATATATTGTTATGACCCGGCCTAGGAAAAACCCTGGCACAACATGAAAAAAACACTCCCTCTTCCCAGCTCCCAAGAAACAGTAGCAACAAGGGATTTTGCAGCCCTTTAAATGTTTATTTCATAGTTGTGGTTTCAGGGTGAGTTAACAGCAAAACAACAAACAAAGGGGAACTAAAGCTAATCAACCTAAAATTACCTATTCAAACGTAAAGAGACAAAAATACAAATCATAAACATCATCAACATAAACAGGAGAAAAGATATTAAACAAAAATGCTCCCCCACCAGAAATCCAATCCACCCCAACAGAAACTGGGCTGTTTAGATGTCAGAAGCCTCTGTTTGACACAAAGGTCATGCCTCCCCATTGGTTTACATTGTAAGCGTGATGTGGCACTGCAACTTTCGGGGCTTATAAAATACAAACCGTTCAAGTTATTATAAAGTTTTTAACAACTTTATTTCAGCACAGTGTCATAAGTCATCTATTGAAGTTTGAAGCCGATACCATTAACACCCTTGGAGGAGATAGCGTTTGTTCAAGGGCCAAAATTGGGGCAAAGTCTTATTTTAAAAGGCTAATTGCGGACTTCCTGTTGGATTTAGGTTAGGGGTGTCAGTGTATGAATTGTAGGTCTTGATGAGACGAATAATTGAGTTTTGGTTTGATCTCTCTACGACATTCCTACGGGCTGTGGCGGCCATTTTAGTTACATAGGTGGCGCTAGAGAGCACATTTTGGCACTTTGAGGATTAATTTTGACATTTTATCAAATTTTTCACCAGACCTGATGTGCATGCCAAATTTGGTGAGTTATTGAGCATGTTTAGGGGGTCAAGTTTAGGGTTTAAGTGGCGTAATAATAAAGAAAAGCAAGAAGCAAACAAACAAACACATGAAAAACAATAGGGTCCTCACCCTTAGGCAAGGACTTCTGTTTTACAGTTTCAGCTTTACTGAGAGGTGCCGCACATAATGTTGTTTTATGACCTACAATGACAATAAAAATGTTTTTTATTTACACATTCAATCATTCAATTAAACATTCAAGCACCATCACTATTTCAGCATACATCATACCTTAGGCTCATCCAGTTGAGCCTATGAGGAAAGATAAATGACAACAGATGAATTAAATTAAAGCTGCAAGCAGCGTTGAACGGGCCCTCGCGCCTCTGCGAACATTGGGCTGCGGCGCAGTCGAGGAGCTTCTGTCACGAGCATGTAGATGTCTTCAGACCCAGGCTGTTTTCAGACAGTGCAAGAAGGAGATAAACATCACTTCCTTCGTCCACTATTTTGCCTGCTGCTGGGGCTGCTTTGCTGCAATTTCGTAGGGGGTGCTATTCAGCCAATTTACATCACTTATGGAATATTGTCATGTAGACATGTTCAGGCCGGGAGACTTATCAAACATGTAAAGTTTGGTGCCGACTGGAGCATGTACAATAAAGTTATAGCAACTGCCTCTGTCATGGTGACAAAGAAAGTAAAATAGTGGACAAAGGAAGTGATGTTTATCTCCTTCTTGCACTGTCTGAAAACAGCCTGGGTCTGAAGACATCTACATGCTCGTGACAGAAGCCCTTCGACTGCGCCGTGGCCCGACGCGTGCAGAGGCACGAGGGCCCGTTCAACACTTCTTGCAGCTTTAATTACATTTACATCTGCTTTTATGGTTTAATCAAGACGAAAAAGTAATTAAGTTGATTATTTATTGTTTATTGATTTAAGTACTGAGTATCTTGAGTTATAGATTAGCTTAGATTGTAACCTACCATACTCACCCACCATGTGTCCAGAGGCCTGTACTACGAAGCAAGTTCAACATACCCGGGATATCTTTTCATTATCTGGCTTCACTGAACCTAACATTGGCCATCCAGATAACCAGTACTGCGAAGCGGGTTATCAACTAGCTCTGTCAACCCACGGTTTTTCTATCCAGCTAAGAGCGCGTTCATGTGAAAGAGGCGGGGTTGTTAATTACTAGTGACATCATCAGAACCATGAATGAAGTAGTTCATATGAGATGAAACGGTGATACAAAGTACCCGCGGAAAACTTCTGTTTAAGAGATAGCAAAAAATAGTAAAAGTAGGCTACGGCTTAAAATACATGTAGGAATTATTATATATGACTTAAGTATAGAGTGAGTATTTTTTGCTATTTAGTTGGATAATGAAGAAACCATTCTGAATATGTCACATAAAAAAACAAACTTAAAAGTAATGTCAGACTGTTTCTGCTACTGAAGCATAGAGTGGAAAAATAGTTAATGACTGATGAGATCTATCTGACCCAAATGTTGCTTTTTAATCATGGAGCCAATTAATAGTGTGTGGATTATTTTTCTGATAAAAGACAATATTTCGTTTTTATTTCTAGTTATCATCACACAGTTGTCTTATGTTATTCTGAGCTGCAGTGATGGAATCAGAGTGTAAAATCATCCACACAGTCAGCTGTCACTGTGGGGATAAATAAACTTTGCACAATTAAAATGCAGCTAAAATCATTATTATGTGTTAAGAGTCGTAAACGGACGCTCCGTTCAACAAACTGAATTTCAGCATGACACTGATTTTGCATTAAATTCATGGAAAGGGGGAAGGCAGCAGTTAATTGTGCCCTGGTCCTGTTTTTCTTTTGGGGAAGTGCCTGGAAGTGCGGGAACGGTGGCCAAGGCACTTCCGAGTACTTCCCCATATGAAAACCAAGACAGCCGCAGTGAACTGCTGCCTTCCCCCCCAGTACTACTTACCAAATGCAGGGTCGCCATTAATTTACTGCAAAATCAACGGTGTCATGCTGAAATTTGTTTTGTTGGTGCTTTTATAAATACAGCATGACACTGTTTTCTACATTTACAGCAAAATACTGCCAAAAGAAGTGTAAATTAACGGTAAATTGTATATTACTGTTAGGTTGCACTTTTCACAAGTGGCATACTTACAGATTTTTAACTGTAAACTGCAAAATGTATGACATACTACTCGACACACTATTATGTGACTGACTATGAACAGTAAGGACTACAGTGAGTTGATGACGACGGGCCCCAGCTGTGCCCCCGAGAGCCTTGCAGGCTCTCAACGTCCCATCGAGCCCCCTGCGGGTCCCCAGCCCTGTCCCTGAGTGCCTTGTGATTTGAAATGTTGATGGGCAAGTAGTCAAATATGAGCAGACAAAGAGTGAAACTATAAGACAACTGTATGAAAAAATGTATCAGTGAACAAATATAAAATCAGTCAGTTATGTGCGTTTCTTGATTCCATTGAAATGCATGAGGTTGACCTAAATTCATTAGGTGGGGAGATCACTAAAGCTGAAGTAAACCAAGCAATTTTACAATTAAATAAAAGTAAAGCATCTGGTCCAGATGGACTTCCCAGTGAATTTACCAAACATGTATAAATGAGATCACAGACCTGCTAAGGAAATCAAATAGTTATAAAACTAGAATTTTAATAATAAAGACTTGTTTTACCCAAATTGTTGTTTTTAGCTACCTTTTTCCCTCCTAAAGAACAAACAATAAAGACACTAAATAAAATGGCAGTCGGTTTTATATGGGGAACCACTAGAGAAGTCACAAAGAGGCAGTTACTTTACCAAAGTAAAAAGATGGAGATCTGGATTTGAAATTAAAGATAGCTTTTTATAAAAACATTGCAGTAGGTATCAAAAGAAAGGCCATGTGGATTGGTGAAGCCCTGAGCTGGACTAAAAAAAAAGGGACGTGCGAGAAGCTCTAATCCATACTATAAATTTATGTATAGTGACTTTATGACTAAGGTTGCACACCTAAATATTGATTGGGTTGAAATGTCCAGCAAAAATTTAGGTATTAAACTGTGTGATAACCTGTATGGTGATGTTTACTGTCTGCATCCCAGACAGCAAAAGCCAAGTGTTTTACCTTGTTGGTGTTGGTGCTCGTCTGGCTCCTGCTGGGCTCTCTGCTCCAGTAGATGTGATCATGGAGGTGAGCTGGCACATCACACACCTGTAACCATTAATGTACAGTTTAGGATGGGACTCTACTTAACTCAACACAACTTGACTGAACTGAACATTGAATAAATTAGTTCATCTCTTGAAACTGCTGAACATACTGATGCTTCCCTTAAAGGATAGAGGTTTTACAATTTTTCACTAGAAGAGTTTCTCCTCACTGTAATCTTTCCCCCTGTTCATACTGACTGTTAAAAGATCCCCTTCAAATGTGCTTTCAATGTAAGTGATGGGGGGCCAAAATCCATAGTGTGTCCTCTGCCACATTTACAGTCTTTCAGCATTGAATTCCCTCTTTGTATTTCCTTAGACAGTGTTTCCCTGTAGAACTGCGGTGGAGGAATAGTAACAAAAAGTGGGACTGGCACTAAAAAGACTGTAACGTTGAAAGATATCTACTTGATTTGACATTTGGACGGCTGAAGCTTCATATTAGCTTTCAGATAAATTTTTAAATACATTTTTTTACAGAAGGAATGCATTATGAAGAGATCTTTTAATGGCCAGTATGAACAGGAGGAATGATTATAGCGAGAAAAACCTCTTTCAGTGTTCATTTGGGCTCCTAATTGTTGTTTTAAGACAGTTTTGAACATTTGTGAACCTGTCCTTTTAAATAAACAAGTTATTGTCTACTTTGCGTGCACATATGCATAACAGCTTTTCTGTTTTTGCTGCACAATAGCACAGTAAATTTGACATTACTACAAAAAATATCAATCACTTATGAACTGTTTAATTACACTGTAAAAAATGGCTGTGAAATCCACAGTAATTTACTGTGTTTCTGCACAGTAAATTACTGTGAATATTTTTACAGTATAGTACTATGTATTAGGCCTAAAAACACAGTAATCATAATGATACTGTAGAAAATCACAGTAATAGTCATACTACTGCAGACACCCATTATTATACTATATTTAAGGTAGCAGCTTTCCCTTTTGTAAAGAAAATCACTAATTTGAAGATTATTTTGTTATACCTTCAAATAAAACCCTCAAATTCATGATGCAGATTAAATAATTTAAACATTAGTTTGAAATAATTATTCTTTTCATATGAATTCAAATACTTAAAGATGAGACCTTGTTTGTTCATGTTTCTGCAGGCCGTTACTTTCAGTTTTTAAATTTCTCTCAACGTTTATCAGGTCATGACCTTTTAGACAGTCTATGGGTACGTCTCAAGTCTCTTATTTTATGTCTCCTCGCTCCTCGCCTGAACCAGAAGTTGTTCCTGATGCGCCATTTTGACAGGAGCGATCTCTGAGGTGCAAGGAACGAGGAAACACGAGAGCAGCCTTCACGGAAGTCTTTTACCAGCCGACACGCCCCCTTATTGGATATCAGTTATTAATTGGATGCTGCAGCTGATCTGACTGATCTGAAAATTCCTGAGCGTCGGGTTTGATATGAGTTACATCATTTCCATTTGCCCTGAAACATTTAGCCAAATACATATTTTCCAGTGTTCAGAAGACACCTTGATCATATTCTAGGTCATTGAATGATGAATTCACTATCAGGATTATCAAAAAATACAGACGCAAATAATCAATAAATAGTATAAACACATTCTGCGAGTAGAAATGGTTCCTGTGCGTCTAAGCAGGACACAGTATAAATGCAGAATGCAGGTTTTTATTTAGGTGTTTGTTAAACAGGTAACAGGCTGCAGAGAGGAAACAGCTGCTCTAGCGGTGATGACTGTGCACTTTTATTAGTGTCAGCACAGTGCACATGTGTGCAGACACAAACTACATCAGAAGTTTCTACAGCTGTTAAAGCCGACTGACAACTGATCCAGCTGTGATCAGCTGTCGCCGTCATCAGAAACAGACATCGCTTCACATGACGCTTCAGAGGAGAGGACGTCTCATGTCTCTTAAAACAAATTTCCTCGTTTCCTCTCTCCTCGCTCGGTTTCTTTGCGTCTCTCCATGCATCCACGGTGGGACGGACTAAGATTCAAGGAAAAGACGCAAGTGAGGGAAACGTGGATGCAGTTTAAGAGACTTGGGATGCACCCTGTGTCATGACCATAGACTGTAAAAAAAATATGGACGTAGTAACTGTGACGTCACCCATTGGTTGGCGAACTGCCATTATCAAGCCTCGAGTGTAGTGATTTTACAATCGCCATCTTGGATTTGGCTGTCGCCATGTTTGATTTTTGGAGCCAGAAGTTACTGGACGAGAGGGTGGAGCTGATCATAGCACTAGCTGCTAGCTTGGTTAGCATGGTGCATTTACAATCTATGGTTAACAGTGATCATACTAATGCTAATTTTTGCTAGCAAAAAACAGGCCTAAAAACGTTAAAAATGTACTCACCGGAAAAACTGATCATCCGACTCATTGATGGGTCTTTTATTACAACCAAATGCTGAACAAGACTGTTTTAAAGCGACCACAATGTTACAATTAACTTTGGTGAACTGAAAACACACTGTGAAATAGCAGCAGCTACGCCCATACGCAGTGGTTACGTTATGTAAGCAATATTGTTGCCGTGGTAGCGACTTGTCAATCACAACGGAGCAACGCCCTGAAGCATACCCTGCTTTATCGTCAAATTTAAATGAAATGGGACCATAATTAACAAAATAAACATCATGCTGTATTGAAGAAGACTTGAAATTAGCGATTGAGACCATAAACTCATTAGGGAACAGTTCACTGAGGTAATAAATCAAGAGAGAAGTAGGGTCATTTTCTACAATCGGACTTCTTTTTGAAGCCAGTAGAGTCACCGCCAGCTAGCCATTAGAGAGAATGCAAGTTTTTGGCACTTCTGCATTGGCTTCATTTTTCAGCCCCGGAGGTTGCCCATGGATGTATAAAGAGAACTGGATACAGGAAGAGCGCCAGGCTTTGAAGCAAATTTGACATTTTTTTTGAGCGTCACAACCCCTGCGAAATGACTGTCTCATTATCAGAATTAAATCCATTCGGTCCGATTATGGAGCTATTTCCCTATCTTTATTCAAGAGTGTGGTATATCAATTTGAGAGCATAATTTATTGATTTCACGTTCAAATTTTGTAATTTGTCCCTCAAAACCCTGCCCTCGCACTCAAATAGCCTCTGCTTGCGCTTAGATTCGCTCTGTTTCTGCTCAAATTGTGTGCTTGCGCTCAAATATAATGTTGCACAGATTTCCTGCACTCCAGCTTCAGCTTTTCTCCTCGCACTCAGGCTGCTTCTGCGCGCTTGTGAAACTTCTGCTCTCGAATTTTTCCTCTGCTCTTGGATTTTTTGTGCAACAACCCTGTCAAAATCCCCTAATCAATAGAAGGCCAGGTTTAGTGTTGACCAATGAAATGATCCCTGCCTCCTTGTGAGCTTGTTTGCTTTACTTCTTAGAGCGTCCCTTACGGGCAGGTACTCTTTAAATGGGTTCATCCACTCCCGCCCTCCAGGGCTTTATAAAATGTACTTCCCTTGCTTTATTTATGACTTTTGGAATAAAAGGATGCTTCATTTATACACCAGCACCCGTGACTTTCAGACTTTCAAATCTAAGTGCAAGCAGAGGCTATTTGAGTACGAGGGCAGGGTTTTGAGGGACAAATTACAAAATTTGAACGTGAAATCAATAAATTATGCTCTCAAATTGATATAACATGCTCTTGAATAAAGATAGGGAAATAGCTCCATATCTGATCACATTTCAAAAGCCTAAAAGAGCTGCATGTTTGAATTGTTTTATCCCCATTCAAGTTAGCCGGAGGGCTAAACCGGAAGTAGCTGACTCGGCCAACACTAGTGCGTGTCACTGCCATGGATGTATTATAAGAGCTGGATACCGGACTAAAAATGGCGCCCATTCAGTCCTATAGGAACATGGATGTATAAAAAGAACTGGATACAGTGTCGGAGGCGGGGCCTCATTCATTCCTATGAAAGTTGCTCAGTGGCGCATGAAGCATGGATGTATTATAAGAGCTTTCACAATGTAAGTCTATAGAAAAAAGTCTTTTGGGCCCAATAGTGTCACGTGACGTTGACGGTTTGGCTGCTATGTCAAATTGGACTCACAGCCCGGCGCTGTTCCTGTCGATAGTATAGCATGGACATGTTATAACCCCTAAATTCCACCGGTTGCATGTGCGCCACGTTCCGGCTCCGATGCGGCTGCTGGAGCTGATCGCGGCCACTCTAGTCAATGTATCCAATTCCACCAGGCATGCCGCGGCGTGTTTCAGAAGCATCCCAGAAGCGGCTCTCTGCTCCGCTGCGCTAAAGAAGCATTGAGCATCCGGTCAATTTTCAAAATAAAACACCCCGTGCAAACTCCTGGTCGTATATCAACAATAAACACAATCAAAACAGATGAATAAAGAAACCATTTAACTACCTAGCCTACTTAACCATAGCAGAAGCACAAAAATCAAGGAAAATGACCAAATCAACGAAAGCTGAGCAACAAAATTGGGCAGTTTAGTTGCCCTGCTACTGCAGTAATTACGGTAGCCTTAAAGGTCCAGTGTATAGTATTTAGTAACATCTAAAAGAACAGACTTGGTAAAAATTGAATAGATTATTTATAAGTATATCTTAATTAGTGTCTAATCAGCTGAAAATAATAATTGTTGTGTTTTCGTTACCTTAGAAATAAGCCTTTTATATCTACATGGGAGCGGGTCCCCCTCCACGGTGGCCACCATGTTGCATCGCCATGTTTCTACAGTAGCGTAGAATGGACAAACCTAACACTGGCTCCAGTGAGGGCCTTACGCATTTTAGATTCAGTGGGCGACTACCGGAAATGCGCCGGTTTTAAAACGAAGAAGAAGAACGGACCAAACATTTCGTATTTTGAGAAGTTTTTGAAACCAAAATCTGATAAATGGAGGATCATACTTATTTAGAAAATCACAGGAGCATGAAATGTCGTCATCAAAGAAACGAAAACACGAAGAAGCTAAACGAAATCGGGACAAGCAATGGCATAAAACGAGGATAAACCCAGATGGAAATCCCTGATGAGAGAAATGTTTGCAAACTGACGCCGAAGTTTACTGCTGGACAGGTAAGAGTGTAATGTATATTTATTTTGCCCCTCTGGTAATGGTTCAAAACCTAGATGATGTACAATGTTCATTAGCAGTACATGAGTTTCCCTGAAAATAAAGGCCGCCACATAACGTTAAATATTAGCACACTTTAGCTTCAGTTTGTGCCTCTCATGGAGCTGGTGGTCTGACAAGAGACAACAGTTAGGTGACGTTGTGCTAATAACCCAACGATTTATTCATTTTCTGTGGCAGTAAGACAACACATTGACTGATAACTAAGATATTTAGCGCTGGTGATGTGCTAAAGACAGTAAGTCAGAGTAATGAGTTAGTGTGAAAGATAAACTGAGGAGAAGTCTGCTCATCACCGAGTTAATACATCCTGTGAATTTATATTTTTCACAGTGCTCCATGATTTCATTGTTTGCTCCTAATTTGTCATTTAGGAGCATGTGTACACATTTGTTTGCCTATGTAGCATATTAACTTACCCTGTAAGTCCTACTCTTGGCTAAATAGCACTATTTTCATATGTACAACTGTATAAAATGTATGAAATAGTAAATTAACTCTGTGTGTAATGGTACTGTCTTCCACAGAAGCAGTTTTCCATGCAGCTGCTGCTCTACACACAGCTCCTGGAGAAGATGAGGAAAAGCAGTGCCAGTGAATCATGGGTGTTGTTCCTGCCATGAGAGCATCTTCATCCAGAGCAGTAAATTGAATACCTTTGGTGTGGTATTGGTCTGACCCTTGTCACCTATTATATGTGCAGCAATTTGACTGCTGGAAGGTGATCAGATAAGTTTAATCACACTGCTTTTAGTGTTCAAAGAGACTAATGATTTGATAGATTATTCTGTCTTTATCAGAATCAACTCTGAAGAACACAGAATAAGCTGTCAAAATGTTTGTTTGAACAGTAAAAGCTGCATGTTGATGTTATCCTTTTATTGTCCAGATTGAAATGGATGTCCAAAAATGTTTCTGTTAAATAAAATATATTTTTATTACAAATGTCATTATTCTTAGTGTTGTTTTTTATATTTTTATTTTGTGGTTCAAACTAGTGAATTACAATTAACATAACCTGAAGTAGCAATGAAAATTAATCCATAACATATACTACAGTGCCCTGTTCTGAGGATCAGTGGTATTCCAACTTCACTACTGTTTTATGTTGCTTTATAAATATAAATAATGACAATATAAATTAATGGTGGAAGTGGTAATGACAATATACTGACTGCAGGGAAATACTGTCATTGTATAAGTATATATTAATGTTTATCATTGCAATTATCACAGCAAAACTTGATAATATTCTGATGAATATCTTTTATTTGGTAAACTTGCACATTTAAGTTGAACAAATGTGAATATATAAACAAAAAGTTTAATAATTATACAGGAAATATATAAATATATAAAATGTATAGAACAAGTATAAAATAAATAAAATATCAGAAATGTAACAAATAAATATGAGATGATTTGATGCCTTGATGATGAACAGGCAGGTGTGTGAGTACCTGAGATACTGTGTGGACGTTCCAGAGGACCTGGAGGGAAACTCAGAGGCCAGGTGTGAAACCAGTGTAATGTCTTTGGAGGACCAGGGAACTTGTCCCTGATCCTCCAAAAACAGCAACTGGGGATGACAAGTCGGTTTCCCTGGCCTAAAGAGCCATGCTGTCAATAGATGAAATGTCTATAGGCAGCATAACGGTACTCTTGGTTGTCATCCTCAGGCTTCCTGGTTTGGCCAAATACCATAATGTCCTCCCAGTACCGCCTGTGAATGCATAAAAAGCATTTTCAAGACAGTACTGGGAGAAGTGCCGTGTTATTATTACACAATCTGCAGGGTACTCTCCATAGCATTTCCTCTCCCGGTCCGTAGGCATGTCTGTACAGTTACTACAACATGGTACCCCTGACACTCCAGCAAGCGGTGAGACACCATGTCTGCACTGATGCATCATCAAGGCATCAAAAATGAACCCTGGCTGCCTCTGAAGCAGTTCACTGGTAAGCTGCCTGTGCACATCCAAGGTCATCTCTTCAAGAAGTTTATGAAAAAATAAAACACAGGAAAAACACAGATAAGGCTTTATAGGTTATACGTTTCATGATATGTTGGAAATATGGTAATGGTAGTGCAGAATATGGACTGTAGGCTGTCCAGTGTTCCCAAACATGTCTACAACAATAACATGATTTTTAAAAAAAGTCAAAATATTGCTGCTCGATACTGTTCCTATATAGTATTTATATAATCATTCAGTAGTGTTGCTGATGTTTTCAGTAGCCTCTTTTATACAGAGAACCCGCATTATAGCTGTAATGAGGATCCAAGGGGAGGACATTTCTCTTCATTTGATAACGTTAAAAGTAAAGTTAGACTTTTCTGTCGGCTTCCCGACTCATTTTAAAAGGACGAGAGAAAGAGAGAGGGAGCAGCTGTGGTCGAGTGAGCTAGAGGGTGAATGAAGAGAGGGAGCCCTAATAAAGTTAGTGAGGAAGCCGGTGAATCAGATCGATAAACGTTATTTTCTGATTGTTTCACAGCGGTTAGCTTCTAAAGCACAAACACACCCACACACCTCCTCAACCCTGCAGCTGTGCGCTGCGCCGCCTGATTTGGTCTGAATATGGGCTAAACAGAACAGCAAGGCGGATTACAGGCGCAGGATTCCCGCCTTGAACGGGCTATGTAAAAGGGGCTACTGACTCACATTACACTGATAACACATCAAACTATACAGACTACAGTAATGTAAAGCACAGAGCTGCTATGTAAATACCACTTTGTGCTGTATTGGCATTTTTAATATCGTGCAGAACGGGTATGAATATGATAAAATAATTGTATAAATAACGTCACAAACCTCAGTCGCTTCGGTCCCTTCAGAGGGTTTCCAGCCTCCTCCCCTGCTTCCGCGGTGCTGGTGTTTGCTCTCCTCCCTTGCCTGGCCCTGCCTGCAGCAGAACCGCTAACTCGCCCTCTTTCTCGCCCTCTTCCTCCTCCTCTAACCTCCGGTACTTGACTCTGCAAACGGATAATAGAATATGTAACGTTATCCTGCCAACGCTATCTCGCTATCAATAATGCTTAACTTTAGAATAAAATAACATAAGTTTTGTTTAGCATGACATTGCTAATGTTAGCTTGTATTACCAAAACAATAAAACACTCATAATTGCTATCTTACTTGTGAGCTATAACCTATAGTACTATAGACTAAATAACTAAATACATATTCACCTCATCACTTGACTTGTTAGAAATGCTCGAAGTTGTCATGGACGATGACATCTTCAGCAAATAGCTTCTCGTCCTTGAAGGCCACCGTAGCTTCTGGAACCTCTCTAAAGTCTTAGGGAGGGGAGGGATGAGCGGCAGAGTGCTTCAATCTAGAACCTCACTGTTAGAGGCCGCTAAATACCACACATATTACACACTGGACCTTTAAGGGACTTTATCGGCTTTGACTAGGCTGCTGTAATTACTGAAATTACTAAATTACTAAATTACTCCACGCCTCTGGTGGAGTAGGGAGCTGTGCAGAGGACGGATCAAAACCGTGTCGGAGCTGGAACGTGGTGCACACGCACCCCGTGGAATCCCGGGATAGGAGCTGGATACCGGACTAAAAATGGCGCCCATTCAGTCCTATAGGAATCGCTTGTGTCACTGCCGATTTGCATCACGCATGCGTGAGCAGGTCCACCATCTTGGACAGCTAAGTATGGCAACACCACTTGGACAAACAACATTAGAGTTGAGTTTGTCACTGCCCGATCTGCGTGGTGCATACGCGAGTGTAAACATAATTAAACATATATATGTAAACATATATTTTGTAAATTATTTATTTTATTACAAAGTAATTTCCAAAATATTTGAGAGGTTTTAATAGCTTTTTTGTTTGTTGTTATCTTGGAAATACAGACAAAGAGTTGTAGTTCAATACAGAACAGAGGAATGTTAGGTGTGATAAGAAGCACTCTAGCCATATGGATGAGATATTTGCCGACAAATAACGTTTGAGAGCATTGTTAGTAGGTTGTGAGTCTGTATTCAGAAAAAAATGTCCATTTCTTCTAATTCTGGCCTCACTTTGTTGAAGCTTTGATAAATTAACAGAGCAACATCAATCCAGAACTCCTGAGAGTAAATACATTAATAGAATAACTGAGAAATGGTTTCAATTTCTGTTTTAAAGAAAGGACATACTGGAGAAATATCTACTTTAAATTTATGCATTAATTTATTGCAAGGATAGTATCTATGTGATTCCTTAATTAATGTGAATTTCTTTTGGAATGAGGAATTTATTGGGGTCTGACCAAACTTTCTCTGCTGAGATTTCTGTAAAAGTTAGTTTACAAAAAAATAGTTTCCATAAAAGAGTCGATTTGGGAAAACAACTGGTCTGAGGTCAGTATTTTTTTTTTCTCATATGATGATTATTACACGTACGATCTGATAGGTCTTTCCCACCAGCTAAGAGCTTGGGAATTTCTACGTTTTTAGGGCCTTGCACTTTTGATGAGATGAATGTTTAAACACATTTAATGCTTGTTATTATTCTATGCATTTCCACTGACGCAGCTGATATCATGCCGCCTAAAAGCACGGATAGGTTGTGTAACATAGAAGAACTGCACAACTGCTTTTGTTTTGTTAAAATTCATTGTTTTCTTAACATTATTTTGAAAAAATGCTTTACTAAAATTACACAGTGATTAATGCAGAAATAAAAGGAATATGATGACACAAGGCCGCTGAATGGATAGTTTTTTATTTGCCCATGTCACAACACACACTTCTGTTTAGGCTACCTGCACCTGTGGTGAATGTAGCATGGAGAATGTAGTCCGAGTCTCTCTCACTCTTACTGCAAGCACCTTCCAGCATCCCATTCTCCAAGGGCCTCCTACCTTGCTCTCCCCACTCCCCCTATGTGATTACTTTACTAATGTGGGGCCCTACTGATTATCACTCTAACACTCCACTGTCGTCAACCCTCATATTATGGTTACTGTTGGATATTTGGGATATTGTCACCCTTTTCAGTGATGGATATGAACACTGATTAAGATGAGTTTTTTTAATTCATTCATTATCACAGACAAATGTGATCATATATCAACACAGTGCTTAATGACATACATTTATTGACACACACATCAGTTCACCTAATTACATCATATCCTATCATCATGTGCTGCATCAATACAGTAGCTGCATAGTATGGTTCAATGCATTGACATAAAGCATGATAAGCATGTATAGTTTGCATTTTTGTATGCATATTATATTATATTATATTATATTATATTATGTTATATTATATTATATTATATTATATTATATTATATTATATTATATTATATTATATTATATTATATTATGCGTATAGGGCGGCTGTGGCTCAGGAGGTAGAGCGGGTCGTCCACTAATCGGAATCCACTAATCGGAAGATCGGCGGTTCGAATCCCGGCTCCTCCAGTCCACATGCCGATGTGTCCTTGGGCAAGACACTTAACCCCAAATTGCTCCTGATGGCTGTGCCATCAGTGTATGAATGTGTGTGAATGGTTAGCTTTCTCTGATGGGCAGGTTGGGACCTTGCATGGTAACCCCTGTACCCATTCAGCGTATGAATGTGTGTGAATGGGTGAATGTGATTCGTAGTGTAAAAAGCGCTTTGAGTGGTCGGAAGACTAGAAAGGCGCTATACAAGTACAGTCCATTTATTATATGCTATATATATATATATATATATATAATATTTATTATCTATTATAAATAGATAATAAATGTGTATGTTTATCTTTATTTTTTAATTAACATTTTTACCTGGTGGGCTTAAAGGGGATGCTACCAAAAAAAAAAAAAAATCACACTATCTGGGATGGATATAAATGAGTATAGATAATTACATCTCTGCATGTTCAATTTACACTTTTCATGTTATGTTAGTGCAGCATAAAGACTATCTCTCATATAGTTATTTTCTTAGTGTTATGTGCGTGGGATAAAATATTCTGTTAACCATAAATTCACTGGTGTTCCTTTTAAACCCACCTGCTACCATTAACAAAAAAATGTTCATTTGTGAAGGAGAGATGTTCGATGTTCAATTTATGGAAATGTTCAACTTATGAGCTAGGTCTTTTTACCTACAGGGCCTTTACTCTGGCCTCCAAGGTCTCATACAAGAGATGTTTTAGCTTCACGGCGCCAGGCTAGGAGATAAGATGGTAGCCTTGGATGGGTAACAACAGCTGCCTGCATTATTTTCCAATTAGAGTTCATTCTGACACCAAGTGTCCTTGTTTCTCCCTTGCCTGGTGGTATGACCTGAACAACTCTATAAGAAGTGATTGTTTTCCTGTTTGTGCTAAGTTTTTGGTATGACTATATCCATGTGTACACGGTGCCAAAGGCTTCTCTGAGCTCAGATATATGTTTTCAATAAACTTCATATATTCAAGTGTTGGGCCTCAAACCATGAGGTCACACAGAGCCACCTGTGAGGCCTGACCACGAGGTGCTTTTTTCCTTTGTTTCCCCCGAGACAAAGGAATAGCGCCAAAATGCTGCTTACAGACAATGGGAGTCCATTGCAAACTCCATTTCCAAGGATGCTTTACGATTTTCACACCTCAGCAGAGAACAGTCAACATACAGTCTCATTGGCGGAGACGGTCCGCTGTGCAGGAGCGTCCTGATGACGCAGCCATGACATCACCGCCCCTTTAAAAACTGAACGTGCCCTGAAGCACACTCCTTTCCTATGTCACTGAGCTAGGGGTAACTTCTGTTCCTCTGAATCAGCTTGACTAAAGGGGGTACCCCACGCACGTGTTTTCCCCTCATCGAAGACTCCCCTCGCCGGACGAGACGAGACTTCGCCCGTGTTCACCAGAACACATTCCTGGATCCGAGAGAGACCGCTGCTGCAACCAGCGTCCTCAAATTCCCTCGAGAAGGAAGAAACTCGACTCTGCCGTGCTTTTTGCCGACCGTGCGAGAACAGCCACCATCTGCATCCGAGCCCAGGACAAAGCCGGACATAAAGACGGACTACACACACACCCTGCTCGCTTTCTGAAGCGACCAAGTAAGAGGCATAAGTCTGGGCAGAGGCAGTGTTAATTGTGTGTTCTTATCAGCATCAGTTACTGTTGTTTAGCATTTAGCTTTTAGCTTTATTGCTATTATTTTGTTGTGTTGTTGATGGACCGCCGAGTCCATTTTTTCATGCTTTATTCTTAGGAGTATTTTAAGTTTGCTGCCTGTTTAGTTGTGTTCACCACGCTAGACTGTTTTGTTTTTGTCCCGCTCGGGACTACCGCTGTGTTTGTGCCATCGTGAGTGAGAAAGTAAGTGCTTTGTCGGTCAGAAACCAGGCAACGTGCATTACAGACCGCCGTCCGTACACACGCTGTCTGTGGACAAAGGAACCGCTTCTCTTCCTCTCACGATCGTTCTCTCTCCGTCTTCCCTCTCTCTTCTGACTAACACATGCACGCGTGCACACATACACGCACTGACATCTTTTTGCGTATCTGATGGTCAGATAACGTCGGACAAAACTTTGCTTTGTCTTTCCTTATCCGCCATCAGACACATGTTTTTTCACAGAATTGGGTGAGTGCAAGACGCTGACCACTAGACGGCACCATCTTGCTTCTGTCTAGACTTAGACTTAGAAGATCATGGGCCTGGAGGGATAGCTCAGGGCTTCTGCCCTTTTCTATCCATAGTAGGTGGTCTTGTGTCCTTTTGGTCTTAGTTGGCGGAGGAGAGGCAGAAGGACGTGGGGGGACACATGAGATTTCAGGACACATGTGGGCCAAGGCACAAACAAGAACAGAAACAAAACAAAACAAACAAAAAAAACTTGTTTGGTGTGTTTTATTTACATTTATGTATGTGTGTGCATGTGGGTGATATTAAGCAGCAGAGGTGAAATAATATTCTGTGTATTCAGGTTTGGTTAGTCAGTCATGGGGGGTCGGTGGCTGGAGGGGCTTTGGTTAGCTGTAGAATGAATGAGAGGGGGTGTTAACTGTTAATTTTGCTTCCTTTATGGTTCTTTGGAGTGAAGGATTGTTTGTCGCTATCCTCAGGTATTTCAGTGCTATTGTTTGGTGTCTCTGTCTTAAGGTTTGGGTTATGGTGTGTATATAGTGATTGCTGATGTAGGATAGGAGTCTGTGTGCTAGTTTGAGTGCTTTGTTCTGGATTGTTTGTAGGCGTTGTAGCTGGTTATCAGAAATGGTGATCCAGGCGGGGACAGAGTATTCGAAGAGTGGTCGGATGTATGATAGGTAGACTTTGATGACTGTAGAGGGTGATGCGCCATGTTTTCCACAGAGGGCTTTGAGTCTATTGTTTGCTTTTTGTTCCAGGTTATTGACGTGCTTTGTCCAGGTCATGTTGTTTTGGAATGTGACTCCGAGGAATGTTGCTTCTTTACTGATATAGATTTTCTGGTTGTATAGTGTTAGATTGGCACTGTTGTTGGGCTGCAGGTGTGGTTTTTTAGTGAGGAGGACGCACTGTGTTTTGGCAGGGTTTAGTTTGATTCTCCACATGTTAGACCAGTTTTCTATTTCAGTTATGCATATGTGGAGTTTTTTGGCTGCTAGGTTTGGACATTTGGAACTGGACCAGTAGCAGAGGTCGTCTGCAAACTGTGAGACTTTGGCTATGGTGGCTGGGGGGTAGTATATATCAGAAATGTATAGTAGAAAGAGAAGTGGACTCAGAACTGCACCCTCTGGAACTCCTGCTTGGGGGTGAAAGGTGTTGATATGGCAGAGGCAACCTTGACATTGATTTGGCGGTTGTTAAGAAAGCTGAAGATGATGGATTGGGTGGGTTTTGGGAGTTTGAGATTTGTATCCAGTAGTCTGTATTTGAGTCCGTTGTGCCATACCTTGTCGAAAGCTTTTTCTATATCAAAGAATGTTGCCATGGTTATTTCTTTTTTGTTGAAGTTTCTGTGGATGTCTTCTGATAATCGGATGATGTTGTCTGTGGTGGCTCTCCCTTTTCTGAAGCCAGCTTGATGAATTCCTAGGAGGCCTATAGAGTTTATGTGGTTGGTGAGGCGTGAGGTGAGTATTCTTTCAAACAGTTTTCCAATGTGGCTGAGAAGGCTTATGGGGCGATAACTAGTGGCATTGTGCGGGTCTTTTCCTAGTTTATGGATCATAGTGACAACAGCAACCTTCCAAGGTGAGGGGAAATGTGCGGTTATGAGGCAGGTGGTAAAGAGCTGTCCAAGGTGCTGGAGATAAGCGGTTGGTGCTTGTTTTATCAGTATGGTGTCAACATTGTCCTCCCCCGGTGCTTTATTTTTCATCTTTTTCAAGTGCAGTTGTATTTCTTGGATGGTGACTGGCTTTGTGAGGGGATGATGTTCTGTGATGAGATTGGCTGTATTTGTCTCTTTTGTGTTGTGTTTTGCTATTTCTTTATCAACCAGGTCTTTCCATGTATTGTCAAAGTGTGGGTCATTTGGGCATGAGTGGATGTTTTCAAGATGATTACGGAAGAGTGTGGCTTTTTCTTTGTTGTCACTGATTGTGCCTGAGGATTTGATTGGTGGTGTGTTATTGTTTTCTGAATCTCCATTTACGCTCTTTATTTTTTGCCAGAAGGTCCGGGGATTTGTGTCCTGATTGAGTTTTCTGTAGAATGTGTTCCAGGTTTTCTGCTTTTGAAGGGTAAGTTGTATTTTAATAGTGTTTTGGAGTCTGTTTATTTCTGTTTTGGTTTGGGGTGATCTGAACCTTATGAATTCTCCTCTCAGCTTTCTCTTGTGTCTTATGAGTTGGAGCAGGTGAAGGGGTAATGTCTGTGTCAGTGTTTTAGCAGGGTTTTGGGGTATTGTTTCCTCTCTGGCTTGGGTGAGAAGTTGATTTGACAGCACTGCTTGTTGGTCTAGACCTTGCAGTTTTGTAGTTGTACTTCTTCCTTGGAGTTGCTTGCAGATGAAAGGAGAATGTTGTGAGGACAGGTAAGTGGTCGCTGGAGAGATGATTTTTGGAGGAGAACTTATGCAGTTTTGAAGCCAGATCAGGGGAGCATATGATCAAGTCCAGAATGTCTGTGCTGCCTGTTTGGGGGGATGTATAGGTGGGTTTGTTTGTGTTGATGATTGACAGATTTGTGCTATTCAAGATCTGTTTTAGTGCTATGCCACTTTGATTTGTTTTTCTGCAGTGGAAGTCTACATGCTTTGCATTGAGATCTCCCATTATGAGGGAGCGGCTGGGGTTAGAGATAGCGTTAAACAGTGCAGCTGAAGGTTTTATTCCAGGGGGACAGTAAATGCTGGTGACTGTAATAGGGTGATGTGAATGGATTTTCATTTTGGTTGCACTGTATTCATTTCCTTGTAGTTCTTCTGATGAGAGACTGTAATCAATTTCACTGTATTCAATGTTTTTTTTCTGATCAAGATTGCTACTCCTCCTCCATGTCCTGTCTGCCGTTCTTTTCTTATGATGTTGTAGCCAGGGATCTGAATTTGTGATTTGGTTGATAACAGTGTTTCATTTATGGAAGCCACAGAGACATTCTTCTTGTTTAGCAGTTGGATTAGCTCCTCTTTGCTTCCCCTTATTCCTCTAATATTTATGTGTAGAAAGGTGGTGAGGGCCATTATGAAGAGTGTTAGAAGGAAAAAAAGAAAATTACTGGAAATAGACATCTGTTGTCATACAGAGAATGACACACACTTCATATATTGTGTTTCCTGATGGTTTTGAGTACTTCCTCTATTTTCTTGTCGTCCATGGTGAGTTTTTTTAAGTCATCACGCAGATGAGTGAGGTGGGTGCCATCATTAGGGTGCAGGCTTGGGGGGTTAGTGGTAGTGGGTTTTCCGGCT
Source organism: Thunnus maccoyii (assembly GCF_910596095.1). Lineage (NCBI taxonomy): Eukaryota > Metazoa > Chordata > Actinopteri > Scombriformes > Scombridae > Thunnus > Thunnus maccoyii. The sequence continues at coordinate 5,136,807 of NC_056536.1, read as the reverse complement.
GAGGGTTCGGCAGATGGTGTCTTTTTGTTTGATGCGGTCATGTATGAAAGGTAGACTGGACAGGTCTTGGAGGCAGCGGAGTGTTCGCCTGCACAGTTGGCACACTTGGCTTCTCGCTTTTCTTTTGTGCAGGTTTTGTGCTGGTGGTTTTCTCCACATCTCAGGCATACGACTGGGTTGGTGCAGTTGATTGAGATATGGTTGAATTGTTGGCATTTATAGCACTGTTTGGTGGTGGGTGGAGGTTGTGCCTTCTCTACTCTGTACTGAAAAAGGTCCATGTAAAAGCCCTCATGGAGAAGGCTAGCAGCTTGGTCTGGGTTGGTGAGCTGGATCTTGATGAAAGTGGTTGGCTGTTGAGTGGATTTGCTTGTAATTCTGTGTATTCTGGAGATGTAGATGTCTTGTTTGTCCAGTTCTTCTTTGACTTGTGTCTCTGTGATGTTTGTGTGAATACCTTTGATGACCAGCAGTTTTGTAGGGGTTTCAGATGGGGGCATAGAGCTGTGTTTGCATGCTAGCCTGCAAGTGAAGTGTGCTCCATTAAATGCTCCCTCGAGCCATGGTGAGAGCAGAGAGTTGAGGGAGGGAATGTCCTTGGGGAAGATGAGAATATTGCCATTCTAGTTCTAGAGGTGTGATGGGATCCATTCTTTCCAAGTTTTGGAGTGTTTTGGTGATGAAGCTGCGTACTGCTGGGGAGTTGGGGCTCTCTCTCACTTGTGTGGATTTTTGTGTTTTGGGATCTGGCACTTGTTTCTTTCTTTGTGTTCTTTCATTTGATCCAAAAGCTTCTGTCTAACCAAGAGACTGCCATATTTCTGCCATCCGGTTCTCGCGCAACGTGACTTCCTCCCATAGTCACGTCCGTGTCGCAGACCGACGTCATCACGTCAGGCCCCGTCGCCATCTTGTCACACACACGCACGCTCGCACACACACACACACACACACACACACACACACACACACACACACACACACACACACATACATTCCCCTGCATGTGTCCAACCCTGTACATAGCTGTTGTGTTTTGTTTGGTATAATTAGATTTTAGAATTGTTGTTTATTGAATGAAGCATTTGTTAACTTTGTTAATTCTGCTAAGTTTAATAAACGCTTTTATATCTTTAAAGAGAAGTTCTTCTGTCATTATTGTGTGTAATTGTGAAAAGTGGCTGATTGAAGGAGTCAGAGCTCGAATTAAACCCTTCTTTGTTCACCCTCGAATGTTGATATCTCTCAGATATTAACATTCTAGGTGAACTCCTTTTATGAGACTACCTTGTTTGGTTATTGGTCCCGGTTTCCGGGTGGTGCCCCGTATTTGTTAATTCATATAAATAATTCTATTAGTTGTCATAATTAGTTAATTATCCTTGATAATTGATAATAATTGCAAATAATCAACTGTGTTCCTCACAGATCCAACAGTTGGTGCCCGAATTATTGATTAAGGTTAACAATATCTTATTTTCATAATTCATAATTATCTATGAAAAAAGTTGCACAGTAAAGCTAAATCTAAAAGAGAATTTTAAATTAATTGACAGTTTGAACAGGTGTGGCCAGGCTTGGTTGTAAGCCCACTCACCACGTCAGGCCATGAGGCCATGAGTGGGTAAAAGATAGGGTGAGGGTTTGTGAGTGTGTGGGGCACCTTTCCAGCGTCCAGCCACAAGGGAAGGTGAGGGTGTGGGGCACCTAATTAGTGTCCTGCCACAAGAGAGTGTAAGGGTTTATACATGCGGAGTTTACTTTCAGGCCCTGCTGATCCCAACACGCTGTGAGGAAAACCTCCATGTCCTCCATCTTTTCAAACACAAACATGAAGGGGTCCTTAGCTTCAAGGTCCTCTCCCTCCAGCACCACCTTCAAGACCTTCTGCTGGTCCTCTTCCTCCAGACTCAGGAAGGTTGGCTCTTTCACCTCTCCTGCGAATACCCCTGGGTCGCTGTGGACCCACTGTACAGCCAGGTGGAGGTCCTTCATGATTTTGGGCTCCTCCTTTTAACAAAGAAAAATACCTGAGGTTGGGATTAACCTATAACATCAGCTGTTGGTATGCCATTACCATACATGAGTAACAACAACAGACGGACAAGTCAAAATATGCAGCAACAAAATGCTTGATGGAAAACTGAAGATGGCTATGAGGTGAGTGTTGGCCATACCTTCAGTGGGTTGCTGTGGGTAAGTCTGCATGGTAGCGTAAGAAGAGGCTCTAGTGTTTCGGCCAGCAGTGCCTTTGCCTCCTCTGTCCAAAAGACAAAGCGTTGACCATGCCTTTTGAATAATTAAAGTACAGTACTTTCAATGTAGTGTCATCATGAAGCGGACCAATGTTTTCCTATTAAAAAGTTATCCTACCCTTCAATGGAGAACCTCTCCATGAGCTGCACACACCACCATTTGTCGATAGACTGCATGTCACTCTGTAATACACATATAAAGTTGGTGAATTGCAATGCAACTTTTTTGTTTACCTAAGTTGCATGAATTAAACTTACTTCCGAGAAGTTAAGTGGACTGCCAGTGCAGATGCAGAGGGCATACTGTGAAATATAGAAAAAGGTAATGATTACAAAGGCTTCTGACAAACAGAAAAACATTGTGTGGAAATTGCACAAGTTTACTACGAGCATGATAACACCGCAGTGGTTTCCAGTCATTTGTTCAGGAAAGCCCTGAAAAACACAAAACTGAATCTCATACTTTGAATCAGTGTGTTAAAATTAAATGTTGCATGTCCATGTCTGTGGTAGTCTATAAATGTGACTGAGAAAGTGATCATGATGAAAACTGCTATGTACATTAGTATGACACTCAGTCAACATAACGCTTTAAAAGCATTTACGTCAAAGTCACTGCCTGTCTTCTCGGTCCATGGTCCTGGGTCAATGTGACATGCAATTTGTCTAAAAATCAAATAAAGGCACAAAGTTACATCTCTGCTGTGGATAAATCATCATAACCCTAGGTAAAGCTGTACAAGTAAATCCCTATCCCTGGGCCAAACCTTAATTGAGCTCCTATCAAAACCTTTAGCCATAGAACAAGGCTTATACTGAAACCTGTAGCCATAGAACAAGGCTTATTTCGTAACCTGAAGCCATAGAACAAGGCTTATATTGAAACCTGAAGCCATAGAACAAGGCTTATATCGAAACCTGAAGCCATAGAACAAAGCTCCTCATAAAATATGTGACTATTAAACATGAAAAGCAACAGTCTAAACAACTCCAGAAAATGTTATGGGCCACAAAACAGGGCCAACTATTTTTCTTATGTATGGACCTAAATATGTTTCTGTACGTCTCATCTCCAAAACCACCAGGGAGAAGAGAGTCAAAAAAATGATCTCCCTTTCTGCTACCAATAACACCTGCAACAGACACATTTTTACATGACCACAGTGCCAACACATTAAGCATATAACTTTGTTATGGCAGAAATTCAATGTGTCTGAGTGTTATCGATTTTCACTCAACACATAGCAAGTAGTGATCTGCTCGATCTGGTTGTGTGCTCCATGCAGGAAACAAAATAGCATTCTTTGAGCCCATGTTGTCCTGGTATTATTGGAATATAAATACATGTATTAATAATTTAATGCATTTGTGTACAAATGTACAAAAGTATGAGTATTGCACAAAAACTCACCGGCGGGCCAACCAGGGTGTCCACAGTAGTGGTTTTCCATGTGGGCACAACAAACATGTCCACAATGTGAACCTCTTTTCCCCATTCAGAGCAGTATTGATCATTACTTCTATGCAAATAAACCTACACAAACCATATACACTGAAGTTTATGAGACTAAAACAAATTACATGTCTCTGAGCAGCCTCTCCCACAATCTTCAGACAGGCATTTCCAATCTAAAAGTAATTAAATTAAATAATTAATTAATTACATGATCGACCCAACTTCAATGTGATATTCTCTTGAGTTTAAATCTAAGTGAGTGAGGTACAGCAACATTAATATACTCACATTGGAATCCATGCACCGGCTCAAACCCAAAGACCAGAATTCCTCACGGAAGAGGCAGACATCCCCATCTTTGATTATGATTTCCCCCGCAGGACGACTGGTGTCCAGGACATATTTCAGCTAAAATGGAATTCAGTATTATACCATGAGTTATCCAAACACTTGAGCAACCCCCTCTCATCCTAAACGCACAATGAGTTGGCTTGAGTCAATCATTAATATGATTATGATTAGATGGATAAGTCACTTGCCTGTTTATCCTGAAGAGGACCCAAGTCCTTCTCCCATTTCTCATCATACGATTTTTGTTGTCTTCCTTGTGCCCTTTCAATGTTGTGAAAAACCTACAAAAACAGTAAATTAAATTTAAAATTCTTTCATATTAGACATCCATTGTCCATTGTATTTTGAAAGGGCACTGACCTCGTTCAACATCTTCATCTCCATCACTATGGTGTCAATGTCCTCATCTGGATCTCCAACCTCAAAACTGTCTGCCATGGGACAGGCATTCATGACCTCAGGTGAGTGAGGATGCCGGTGAAACATCAACAAATAGGGAGTATGCCTTGTGGAAGCCTGGATACAGGCTTCCACAAGGCAAGTTCAGCATTAATGCATTTAGCATTAAATGTAAAAGTAAAAATCATTATTACATGACAAACCAAGAGGAAAATGAACACCCACCTGCAAAGCTGTGTTTATGCCATACACAACTGCAGGTAGGTGGAGGTCCCAATTGTTGTGGGTCTTGTTGACATATTTCCTCAAAGCACGCTTTATATTTTGATTTGCTCTTTCATCCTTAACATTCCAAAAGAGTTCATGAAATATATTTAATAATCTTTTTTCTTTCAAAAGTCACAAGACAGGTATGAATTACATAAAAAAAAAGAAAAATTTCGTTACCTGCCCGTTTGTCTTGGGGTGATATGCACTGGAGATTGAATGTTTTATTCTTAGAATCTGGAAGATTCTCTCATTCAACTGTGGATGGTTCAGTAACAGAAATAGTTACAATGGTTCTGACAATGATGAATGATTTTACGCAGGAAAAAAAATAGCAAGAGGAAAGAAGGCTATCAATGTGTTAAAAAGATAATAATAATAATAATTCATAAACAAGGTAAGATAGCAACAAAATGATACCCATGTTAAAATAAACAAGGTATACCTTCATAAGGGTTAGTACTTTATAGTGTAATAATTATAAGTATTGTTTGTATTTTTATGCTGAGAGCATGTTTTTGAATGGTACCTCATTGACGAACTCCTTGCCTTGGTCAGTGATGATTTTCCTGACCATGCCGAAAGAGTACATCTTGCCCAAAATGGCTGCAGACACTTCACTTGCACTCTTACATGTGAGGGGCTCAGCGGCAACCCACTTGGTGTACAGGTCTGTCATGGTCATCACATATTTGTTTCCTCTAGCTGTTTCAGGTAGTGGGCCAATAAGGTCCAAGCCTTCTACCTCCCAAGCTTCTTTCACCTGAGGAAATATTTCCTGTTAACTTGTTGGGCCTCCACATACAGTCAGACAAAGATGGGCCTACATGGAAACCCTGAGGCCTGGCCACGAGGCCGCCTTTGTTCTCCTGAAACAAAGGATCAGCACCAAAAGGCTGATCACTAACTCCATTCCCCAGCGTGCACCATTTCGCACCTAGGTGCTAAGTAGGAAATGGTCCCAACACAGTCTCTGATTGGCAGAGACGCACCAACATTACGGGGAGTCATGGCAATGGAGCCGTGACGTCATTCCCCTTTAAAACACGGAGCGGGAGAGAATCTCGTCCTCTTTCAGGTACTCTTGCTTAGGAGAAGGTTCGCCTTTTCGATCAGCTGGATCGCCAATGAAGGGGACTCGTACACGTGTGCTATTCCCCCCTTTTCTTTTGGAGTTTCTCCCCTCGCTGGACGAGACGAGACCTCGACCCGTGCTGCACTCTGAAGAGTGTGTGTTTTAAGTTGCTGCCTGTTTAGTTTGTGTTCACCACGCTAAACTGTTTGTGTTATCCCATTCGGAATTTCTGTGTTTGTGCCACCGCAAGTGGAGAGTAAGTTGCTTTGTCAGTCCACAACCAGACAATGTGCGTACCGACTACCGTCCGTACTCCCGCTCTCTGTAGACAAAGCAACCGCTACTCTCCCCTCACGGTCGCGGGACTGAGAGTCGATCTCCCTTCCTCTCTTTCCTTCTCTTACTAACACACACACACACACACGCACATACACTTACACATCCACCTAACCACACACGTTTTCCACACATCTGATAGTCAGATAACAGAGGGCCATAGCGCCGTCTTGCCCCTTTGTTAGACACGTGAGTCATCAGACACGTGAGTGCATCAGACACGTGAGTGCAGAAACGCCACCGACCACCGGTCGGCGCTATCTTCTATTGTTAACCGGAACTCTGTGGCGTCTTCCGCCGGTTGTTCTCACGTGACACGACTTCCCCCGGAAGCTGCACCATCTTGAGTCACTTGTATCGTCACGTGATCCACGTCGGCCATCTTGTGACTCACACGTACATACACACACACACACACGCACACATACACACTTACACATACTCTTACATCCTCTCTCTCTCACACACACATGCTTCAGTTTACCTATTTACCTTTACACAGCTGCTGTTTTATATGTGTTTTTCGCTAGTATTAGTTGGTAGTATAGTATTTATTGATTGAAGCAATTGTTGACCCTGTTAACTCTTGTGGAAGTTAATAAATACTATTTATAGCTTTAAAGAGAAGTTTCTTTTCATTATTGTGCATCTGTTATTGTGATAAGTGGCTGATTGAGGGAGTCAGTGCTCGGACTTTCACCTTCACCATTCACTTAGAGGTACTGATACACCAGGTATTAGCTCCCCTTAAGTGAATAATTTGTTTATGAGACTACCTTTACAGTTGATTATTAGTCCCGGTCTCCCGGTGGTGCCCCGCATTATTAACTAAGTTAATAATTTTTAATTTCATAATTCATAATTATCTGTGATAATTATAAATTATAGCTAATAACCAAACGCACTCCTTTCAAGCCCAACAAACTTATTTAACCACATTTCCCTTTGTTCAGCATAAGTTTGGCATGCACTACCTTGATAGAGTGCAAAACTGGTGTCTGTGTCTTGATGGGGTCATTTAACTGGCAGCGATGACAACATCTCACCTGAGACAAGAATTAATGACTTGCTAATTTTCTTTCATAATTACACTTTGAATGATTGTCTTGTAATTACTGAATATCTAAAATCCGTATGGTGTCTTGCAAAATTCATGTATTATAAACTGACTGTTCTGTATCCCAGCACACTCAAATCAAAACCATTTCCCCAGGAAAAAAGCAATATGTATATCACATGCTGCAGGACAAAGTACAATCATAACTTATCCTGTCAGTCACGTCTCTATTAAGGGTTGACCAGTAGTATCCAGCAATAACCCTGTTTCTGGTGCCTCTTGTTGGGACAGGCAGGAGTGCGTTTGGTTATTAGTAATAATTCATAATTATCATAGATAATTATCATAGATAATTATGAATTTGAAAGATTATTAATATCAATCAATAATTTGGGCACCAACTGTTGGATCTGTGAGGAGCACAGTTGATTACTTGCAATAATTATCAATTATCAATGATAATTAACCAATTATAACAATTCATAGAATTATTAATATGAATTAACAAATACGGGGCACCACCTGGAAACCGGGACCAACAACCAAACAAGGTAGTCTCATAAGAGGAGTTCACCTAGAATGTTAATATCTGAGAGATAAACATTCAAGAGTGAACAAAGAAGGGTTGAATTCGAGCTCTGACTCCTTCAATCTGCCACTTTTCACAATATGTTACACACAATGACAAAAGAACTACTCTTTAAAGATATAACAGTATTTATTAAACTTAGAAAGGTTAACAAAGTTAACAAATGCTCTGATCAATAAACTACTATTCTAAAATCTAATCTACCAAAGCAAAACAAACAGCTATGTACAGGGTTGAACACATGCAGGGGAATGCGTGTGTGTGTGTGTGTGTGTGAGAGAGAGAGAGAGAGAGAGTGTGGGGGTGTGTGTGTGTGTGTGTGTGAGAGAGAGAGAGAGTGTGGGGGTGTGTGTGAGACAAGATGGCGACGGGGCCTGATGTGATGACGTTGTCGGTCTGCGACGCAGACGTGACTATGGGAGGAAGTCACGTCGCACGAAAACCGGATGGCGGAAGTATGGCGGTGTCTTGGTAAGACAATAGCAAGATGGTGCTGCCTGGTGGTCGAGAAACACAAAACAGTCTAGCATGGTGAACACAACTATACAGGCAGCAAACTTTAAATACTCCTAAGAGTAAAGCAGAGCAAATGGACACGGCGGTCCGTCAACTCACGCAACAAGAAACAATAGCAATAAAGCTAAAAAGCTAAATGATGAACAACAGCACTGATGCTGAAAAGAACACACAACTAACACTGCCTCTGCCCAGACTTAAGCCTCTTACTTGGTCACTTCAGAAAGAGAGCAGGGTATATGTGAAGTCCGTCTTTCTGTCCAGTTCTGTCCGGCTCGGATGCAGATGGTGGCCATGCTGCTGTCGGCGAGCTTATCGGCGGCTGATTCTCGGCAGCACGGCAGAGAAAACAGCAGAGTCGACTCAGTGAAGAAGAGCGGGGCAGAGAAGTTCCACGTCCTCCTGAAGAAACTCCGTTTCCTACTCCTGAAGGGGAATTTGAGGGCGCTGGTTGCAGCAGCACTCTCTCTCGGATCCAGGGATAGTGTTCAAGTGAACACGGGCGATGTCTCGTCTCGTCCAGCGAGGGGAGTCTTCAGTGAGGGGAAAAACACGTGCGTGGGGTACCTACATTAGTGAAGCTGATTAACAGGAGGACAATGCCCCTCCTAGCTCAGTTCACAATGAAGGCGTATATTTCAGGGCGTGCTCTGATTTAAAAGGGGTGGTGATGTCATGGCTGTGTCATCAGGACGCTCCGCTGTGCAGGAGCATCTCTGCCAATGAGAGACTGTTTGTTGACTGTTCCCTGCTGAGGTGTGAAAATTGCAAAGCAAAGGAGTTTGCAATGGACTCCTTTTGTCCGTAAGCAACGTTCTTTTGGTGCTGTTCCTTTGTCTCAGGGGGACAAAGGAAAGAGCACCTCGTGGTCAGGCCTCAGCAGGTACATGTAGGCCTTTTCTGTGTGACCTTGTGGTTTGAGGCCCAACACTCTCAAACCATGATGGTTGCCGGCTCCAGGGTTATCATGGCACTCTATGAGGGCAGACCTCTTTTCTTCCTCGGTCAACACTACCAAACGCATGTAGCGTTGATTCGACCCGATGTAAAACAACTGGCCATCTACACACAAAAAAGAACTTAGTAACCTTACTACTAACGTAGGGTGACATATTTTAGAAAAGACCGACTCTCTCTTCAGCATGACAGCTAACCGTTAGCATACTGACAGGTTCATTCATACAGAGCTGCAAGCGTCGTAGCAACAGCCTTGACAACGACAAATTAAATGACTGACACACCTACACACAAGTCAGACGCATGGTGTATTGTTTATCTTTTCATATTGGGTTAACTTGGGTGAGATAACGTTAATGAGTAGGACAGATCATGATAAACGTCTATGTAAGTGCTGAAAACAAGTATAATAATATAATTATTATTTTAATTGTGGTGAAAACCAGGACAGTTTGGTAATGAATGTTGAAAACCGGGATATTTTAGGATTTTACAGATATTCGTCGGGACTCGGGACACCCAACTCGAAATTGTTAACTTAACCTACTGTGCATACTGGCCGAATGAGCTTACCTTTAATTATAAAGTTGGAAGCGGCACAGCGCATTTCACTTCGCTCCATCCTGGAAAGACTGGAGTGAAATACACCATTGCAGATGTAATCTCTCAAAAGATGATAATATTTGAAAGTTTTCATTGTTGTGGATGTAGTAATACTGTAACGTTAGATACCGAGCAGTGACAGAAGCTGTTAAACTCAACTTTAATGTTGTTTGTCCAAATGGAGTTGCCGTATGTAGCTGTCTAAGATAGTGCACATGCACAGTGCAGATCAGGCAGTGATGTGCATGCTGTGGCGATCAATCCCACAGAATAAAAAAAATTAATAATAATAAGGATTTGAAAGTTTTGTATCAGTTTGGTATCTGTGCTATGTTCGTGACTAAGCAAATACCTTACATTCATGCTTTAAATATATATTATGTTTTGGTATGCGATTGCCCATTTTGTTTTTTGTTGTTTTTTTTACTTACTTCCACACCCCACTAGTCCAGTCAGCCAGTGAGTTCGCTCCATGTTGCCACTCCCTCGGAGTCCCGCCTCTTCCGTTTTTCGTACCAGGAGATTTAATTCAGTATGGCGGGAGTCACCGGCAGGTGAACAGCAGGAGAGAAACCCTCGTGAGTCATCCATGTCCGGAGTAAGCCTATCCTTGACCATCAGCGCGCGTTTCAGTCCGCGTCGTTAAAATCCACCTTGGTTGCCCTCGAGCCGTGGATACTGCAGCCTCTCTTCTTATCTCCACGAACACACCGAACCGTCCGTGTTTTCAACTCCGGACAACGCACGTTTCCACACTTCCCCTGAACAGTGAGTCGGCTAAAGCCGGGTGACTTCACTGTGCTCTTTTCGTTATCTTTATGCTTATGGAGAAATGGGTAGAATTTGTAAGACTGGTCGTCAGCTGAAAAATGAGTAAAACGAGTAAGTGCCGGGGGCTACCCGAAAAATGGCAGAAAAAGGGTGAAAATGAAAACAGCGTCGGACCATCCCGAAAACATGATAGAATGAATACGGGATGGGTGTTTATGGAAAAAATGTGTAGAATTAGTAAGATTGGTCGTCGGTCGAAAAATGTGTAAAATGAGCAAGGGCCGGGGGTTACCCAAAAAATGAGTAAAATGAGTAAGGGCCGGGGGTTACCGGAAAAATGGCAGAAAAACGATGAAAACGAAAATCGTGTCGGATCTTCCCGAAAACGTGATAGAATGAATACGGGATGGGTGTTTATGGAGAAATGGGTAGAATTTTTAAGATTGGTCGTCGGCTGAAAAATGAGTAAAACGAGTAAGGGCCGGGGGCTACCCGAAAAATGGCAGAAAAAGTATAAAAATTAAAATGGCGTCGGATTTTCCCGAAAACATGATAGAATGAATACGGGATGGGTGGTTATGGAGAAATTGGTAGAATTAGTAAGATTGGTCATCGGCCGCAAAATGGGTAAAATGACAAAGGGCCGGGGGTTACCAGAAAAATGGCAGAAAAACGATGAGAACGAAAATCGCGTCGGATCTTCCCGAAAACATGATAGAATGAATACGGGATGGGTTTATATGGAGAAATAGGTAGAATTAGTAAGATTGGTCATCCGCCTAAAAATGGGTAAAACGAGTAAGGGCCGGGGGTTACCCGAAAAATGGCAGAAAAACTGTAAAAATTAAAATGGCGTCGGATCTTCCCGAAAACATGATAGAATGTATACGGGATGGGTTTATATGGAGAAATGGGTAGAATTAGTAAGATTGGTCGTCGGCCGAAAAATGGGTAAAACGAGTTAGGGCCGACCCGAAAAATGGCAGAAAAACGATGAAAACGAAAATGGTGTCGGATCTTCCCGAAAACGTGATAAAATGAATAAGCGGTGGGTGTTTATGGAGAAATAGGAAGAATTAATAAGATTGGTTGTCGGTCGAAAAATGGGTACAACGATTAAGGGCCGGGGTTTACCCAAAAAATGTGTAAAACGAATAAGGGCTGGGGGTTACCCGAAAAATGGCAGAAAAAACGATAAAATGAAAATGGCGTCGACTCTTCCCGAAAAAATGATAGAATGAATACAGGATGGGTGTTTATGGAGAAATGGGTAGAATTAGTAAGATTGGTCGTCGGCCGAAAAATGAGTAAAACGAGTAAGGGCCGGGGGTTACCCGAAAAATGGCAGAAAAACGATGAAAACGAAAATGGTGTCGGATCTTCCCGAAAACGTGATAAAATGAATACGGGGTGGGTGTTTATGGAGAAATAGGTAGAATTAGTAAGATTGGTCGTTGATCGAAAAATGTGTAAAATGAGCAAGGGCCGGGGGTTACCCGAAAAATGGGTAAAACGAGTAAGGGCCGGGAGCTACCGGAAAAATGGCAGACAAATGATAAATATGAAAATGGCATCGACACTTCCCGAGAACATGATAAAATGAATACAAGATGGGTGGTTATGGAGAAATGGGTAGAATTAGTAAGATTGGTCGTCGGTCGCAACATGGGTAAAACGAGTAAGGGCCGGGGGTTACCGGAAAAATGGCAGAAAAACGGTGAAAATGAAAATGGCGTCAGGTCTTCCCGAAAACATGATAGAATGAATACGGGATGTGTGTTTATGGAGAAATGGGTAGAATTAGTAAGATTGGTTGTCGACCGAAAAATGGGTAAAACGAGTAAGGGCCGGGGGTTACCCGAAAAATGGCAGAAAAACTGTAAAAATTAAAATGGCGTCGACTCTTCCCGAAAACATGATAGAATGTATACGGGATGGGTTTATATGGAGAAATGGGTAGAATTAGTAAGATTGGTTGTCGGCCGAAAAATGGGTAAAACGAGTAAGGGCCGAGGATTACCCGAAAAATGGCAGAAAAACGATGAAAACGAAAATGGTGTCGGATCTTCCCGAAAACGTGATAAAATGAATATGAGGTGGGTGTTTATGGAGAAATAGGAAGAATTTGTAAGATTGGTTGTCGGTCGAAAAATGGGTACAACGATTAAGGGCCGGGGTTTACCCAAAAAATTGGTAAAACGAATCAGGGCCGGGGGTTACCCGAAAAATGGCAGAAAAATGGTTAAAATGAAAATGGCGTTGACTCTTCCCGAAAAAATGATAGAATGAGTACGAGATGGGTGTTCATGGGGAAATGGGTAGAATTAGTAAGATTGGTCGTCGGCCGAAAAATGAGTAAAACGAGTAAGGACCCGGGCTTACCCGAAAAATGGCAGAAAAACGATGAAAATGAAAATGGTGTCGGATCTTCCTGAAAACGTGATAAAATGAATACAGGGTGGGTGTTTATGGAGAAATAGGTAGAATTAGTAAGATTGGTTGTCGGTCGAAAAATGTGTAAAATAAGCAAGGGCCGGGGGTTACCCAAAATATGAGTAAAACGAGTAAGGGCCGGGAGCTACCGGAAAAATGGCAGACAAATGATAAATATGAAAATGGCATCGACTCTTACCGAGAACATGATAAAATGAATACAAGATGGGTGGTTATGGAGAAATGGGTAGAATTAGTAAGATTGGTCGTCGGTCGCAACATGGGTTAAACGAGTAAGGGCCGGGGGTTACCGGAAAAATGGCAGAAAAACTGTGAAAATGAAAATGGCGTCAGGTCTTCCCGAAAACATGATAGAATGAATACGGGATGTGTGTTTATGGAGAAATGGGTAGAATTAGTAAGATTGGTCGTCGACCGAAAAATGGGTAAAACGAGTAATGGCCGGGGTTTACCCGAAAAATGGGTAAAACGAGTAAGGGCCGGGGGCTACCCGAAAAATGGCAGAATAACGATGGAAACGAAAATGGCGTCGGATCATCCCGAAAATATCATAAAATGAATACGGGGTGGGTGTTTATGGAGAAATAGGTAGAATTAGTAAGATTGGTCGTCGGTCGAAAAATGGGTAAAACGAGTAATGGCCGGGGGTTACCCGAAAAATAGCAGAAAAACTATAAAAATTAAAATGGCGTCGGATTTTCCCGAAAACATGATAGAATGAATACGGGATGGGTGTACATGGAGAAATGGGTAGAATTAGTAAGATTGGTCATCCGCCTAAAAATGGGTAAAACGAGTAAGGGCCGGGGCTTACCCGAAAAATGGCAGAAAAATGGTAAAAATTAAAATGGCGTCAGATCATCCTGAAAACATCATAAAATGAATGCGGGGTGGTTGTTCATGGAGAAATCGGTAGAATTAGTAAGATTGGTCATCGGTCGAAAAATGGGTAAAACGAGAAAGGGCCGGGGGCTACCCAAAAAATGGGTAAAACGAGTAAGGGCCGGGACTTATCAGAAAAATGGCAGAAAAACGATGAAAACGAAAATGGTGTCGGATCTTCCCGAAAACGTGATAAAATGAATACGAGGTGGGTGTTTATGGAGAAATGGGTAGAATTAGTAAGATTGGTCGTCAACCGAAAAATGGGTAAAACGAGTAATGGCCAGGGTTTACCCAAAAAATGGGTAAAACGAGTAAGGGCCGGGGGTTACCCGAAAAATGGCAAAAAAACGATGGAAACGAAAATGGCGTCGGATCATCCCGAAAACATCATAAAATGAATACGGGGTGGGTGTTTACGGAGAAATAGGTAGAATTAGTAAGATTGGTCGTCGGCCGAAAAATGGGTAAAACGAGTAAGGGCCGGGGGTTACCCGAAAAATGGCAGAAAAACTGTAAAAATTAAAATGGCGTCGGATCTTCCCGAAAACATGATAGAATGAATACGGGATGGGTCTATATGGAGAAATGGGAAGAATTAGTAAGATTGGTCGTCGGCCAAAAAATGGGTAAAACGAGTAAGGGTTGGGGCTAACCCGAAAAATGGCTGAAAAAGGGTGAAAATAAAAACAGCATCGGATCTTCCAAAAAACGTGATAAAATGAATACGGGGTGGTTGGTTATGAAAAAATAGGTAGAATTAGTAAGATTGGTCGTCGGCCGAAAAATGAGTAAAACGAGTAATGGCCGGGACTTACCCGAAAAATGGGTAAAAACGAGTAAGGGCCGGGGCTTACCCGAAAAATGGGTAAAACGAGTAAGGGCCGGGGGTTACCGGAAAAATGGCAGAAAAACGGTGAAAATGAAAATGGCGTCGGATCTTCCCGAAAACATGATAGAATGAATACGGGGTGGGTGTTTATGGAGAAATAGGTAGAATTAGTAAGATTGGTCGTCGGTCGAAAAATGTGTAAAATGAGCAAGGGCCGGGGGTTACCTAAAAAATGGCAGAAAAATGGTAAAAATTAAAATGGCGTCGAATCTTCCCGAAAACATGATAGAATGAATACGGGATGGGTGTTTATGGAGAAATGGGTAGAATTAGTAAGATTGATCGCCGGCCGGAAGATGCGTAAAACGAGTAAGGGCCGGGGGTTACCGAAAAAATGGCAGAAAAACAATAAAAATGAAAATGTCGTCGCGCCTTCCCGAAAACATGATAAAATGAATACAAGATGGGTGGTTATGGAGAAATGGGTAGAATTAGTAAGATTGGTCATCGGTCGAAAAATGGGTAAAACGAGTAAGGGCCGGGGGTTACCCGAAAAATGGCAGAAAAATGGTAAAAATTAAAATGGCGTCGGATCTTCCCGAAAACATGATAGAATGAATACGGGATGGGTTTATATGGAGAAATGGGTAGAATTAGTAAGATTGGTCGTCGGCCGAAAAATGGATAAAACGATTAAGGGCCGGGGGTTACCCAAAAAATGGGTAAAACGAGTAAGGGCCGGGGGTTACCCGAAAAATGGGTAAAACGAGTAAGGGCCGGGAGCTACCGGAAAAATGGCAGAAAAATGATAAATATGAAAATGGCATCGACTCTTCCCGAGAACATGATAAAATGAATACAAGATGGGTGGTTATGGAGAAATGGGTAGAATTAGTAAGATTGGTCGTCGGCCGCAACATGGGTAAAACGAGTAAGGGCCGGGGGTTACCGGAAAAATGGTAGAAAAACGGTGAAAATGAAAATGGCGTCAGGTCTTCCCGAAAACATGATAGAATGAATACGGGATGTGTGTTTATGGAGAAATGGGTAGAATTAGTAAGATTGGTCGTCGAAAAATGGGTAAAACGAGTAAGGGCCGGGGGTTACCCGAAAAATGGCAGAAAAACGATGGAAACGAAAATGGCGTCGGATCATCCCGAAAATATCATAAAATGAATACGGGGTGGGTGTTTATGGAGAAATGGGTAGAATTAGTAAGATTGGTCGTCGGCCAAAAAATGGGTAAAACGAGTAAGGGCTGGGGGTTACCCGAAAAATGGGTAAAAACGAGTAAGGGCCGGGGCTTACCCGAAAAATGGCAGAAAAATGGTAAAAATTAAAATGGCATCGTATCGTCCCGAAAAGATGATAGAATGAATACGGGATGGGTCTATATGGAGAAATGGGTAGAATTAGTAAGATTGGTCGTCGGCCGAAAAATGGGTAAAACGAGTAAGGGCCGGGGGTTACCCGAAAAATGGCAGAAAAATGGTAAAAATTAAAATGGCGTCGTATCGTCCCGAAAACATGATAGAATGAATACGGGATGGGTGTTTATGGAGAAATGGGTAGAATTAGGAAGATTGGTCGTCGGCCGAAAAATGGGTAAAACGAGTAAGGGCCGGGAGTTCCCCGAAGAATGGGTAAAAACGAGTAAGGGCCGGGGCTTACCCGAAAAATGGCTGAAAAAGGGTGAAAATAAAAACAGCATCGGATCTTCCAAAAAACGTGATAAAATGAATACGGGGTGGTTGGTTATGAAAAAATAGGTAGAATTAGTAAGATTGGTCGTCAGTCGAAAGATGACTATAACGAGTCAGGGCCTGGGGTTACCCAAAAATGGCAGAAAAACGATGAGAACCAAAATGGCGTCGGATCTTCCCGAAAACGTGATAAAATGAATACGGGGTGGGTGTTTATGGAGAAATGGGTAGAATGAGTAAGATCCGTTGTCAGTCGAAAAATGGGTACAACGATTAAGGGCTGGGGTTTACCCAAAAAATGGGTAAAACGAGTAAGGGCCGAGGGCTATCCGAAAAATGGCAGAAAAACGATAAACATGAAAATGGGGTTGACTCTTCCCGAAACATGATAGAATGAATACGGGATGGGTGTTTATGGAGAGATGGGTAGAATTGGTAAGATTGGTCGTCGGCAGAGAAATGAGTACAACGAGTAAGGGCCGGGGAGTACCCAGAAAATGGCTGAAACAGGGTGAAAATAAAAACAGCAACGGATCTTCCAAAATACGTGATAAAATGTATACGGGGTGGTTGGTAATGAAAAAATAGGCAGAATTAGTAAGATTGGTCGTCAGTCGAAAAATGGCTATAACGAGTAAGGGCCGGGGGTTACCCGAAAAATGGCAGAAAAACGATGAGAACGAAAATTGCGTCGGACCTTCCCGAAAACGTGATAAAATGAATACGGGGTGGGTGTTTATGGAGAAATAGGTAGAATTAGTAAGATTGGTTGTCGGTCGAAAAATGGGTACAACGATTAAGGGCCGGGGCTTACCCGAAAAATGGCAGAAAAACAACGAAGACAAAAATGGTGTCGGATCTTCCCGAAAACGTGATAAATTGAATATGAGGTGGGTGTTTATGGAGAAATAGGTAGAATTAGTAAGATTGGTCATCCTCCGAAAAATGGGTAAAACGAGTAATGGTCGGGGTTTACCCGAAAAAATGGGTAAAAACAAGAAAGGGCCGGGGCTTACCCGAAAAATGGCAGAAAAATGGTAAAAATTAAAATGGCATCGTATCGTCCCGAAAAGATGATAGAATGAATACGGGATGGGTGTTTATGGAGAAATGGGTAGAATTAGTAAGATTGGTCATCGGCCGAAAAATGGGTAAAACGAGTAAGGGCCGGGGCTTACCCGAAAAATGGGTAAAACGAGTAAGGGCCAGGGAATACCCGAAAAATGGCAGAAAAACGAGGAGAACCAAAATGGTGTCGGATCTTCCCGACAACGTGATAAAATGAATACGGGGTGGGTGTTTATGGAGAAATAGGTAGAATTAGTAAGATTGGTCGTCGGCCGAAAAATGGGTACAACGATTAAGGGCCGGGGATTACCCAAAAAATGGGTAAAACGAGTAAGGGCTGGGGGTTACCCGAAATATGAGTAAAACGAGTAAGGGCCGGGAGCTACCGGAAAAATGGCAGACAAATGATAAATATGAAAATGGCATCGACTCTTACCGAGAACATGATAAAATGAATACAAGATGGGTGGTTATGGAGAAATGGGTAGAATTAGTAAGATTGGTCGTCGGCCGCAACATGGGTAAAACGAGTAAGGGCCGGGGGTTACCGGAAAAATGGTAGAAAAACGGTGAAAATGAAAATGGCGTCAGGTCTTCCCGAAAACATGATAGAATGAATACGGGATGTGTGTTTATGGAGAAATGGGTAGAATTAGTAAGATTGGTCGTCGGCTGAAAAATGGGTAAAACGAGTAAGGGCCGGGGGCTACCCGAAAAATGGCAGAAAAACGATGGAAACGAAAATGGCGTCGGATCATCCCGAAAATATCATAAAATGAATACGGGGTGGGTGTTTATGGAGAAATGGGTAGAATTAGTAAGATTGGTCGTCGGCCAAAAAATGGGTAAAACGAGTAAGGGCCAGGGGTTACCCGAAAAATGGGTAAAAACGAGTAAGGGCCGGGGCTTACCCGAAAAATAGCAGAAAAATGGTAAAAATTAAAATGGCATCGTATCGTCCCAAAAAGATGATAGAATGAATACGGGATGGGTCTATATGGAGAAATGGGTAGAATTAGTAAGATTGGTCGTCGGCCGAAAAATGGGTAAAACGAGTAAGGGCCGGGGGTTACCCGAAAAATGGCAGAAAAATGGTAAAAATTAAAATGGCGTCGTATCGTCCCGAAAACATGATAGAATGAATACGGGATGGGTCTAGGTGCAGAAATGGGTAGAATTAGTAAAATTGGTCGTCGGCGGAAAAATGGGTAAAACGAGTAAGGGCCGGGAGTTCCCCGAAGAATGGGTAAAAACGAGTAAGGGCCGGGGATTACCCGAAAAATGGCTGAAAAAGGGTGAAAATAAAAACAGCATCGGATCTTCCAAAAAACGTGATAAAATGCATATGGGGAGGTTGGTTATGAAAAAATAGGTAGAATTAGTAAGATTGGTCGTCAGTCGAAAGATGACTATAACGAGTAAGGGCCTGGGGTTACCCAAAAATGGCAGAAAAACGATGAGAACCAAAATGGCGTCGGATCTTCCCGAAAACGTGATAAAATGAATACGGAGTGGGTGTTTATGGAGAAATGGGTAGAATGAGTAAGATCCGTTGTCAGTCGAAAAATGGGTACAACGATTAAGGGCCGGGGTTTACCCAAAAAATGGGTAAAACGAGTAAGGGCCGAGGGCTATCCGAAAAATGGCAGAAAAACGATAAACATGAAAATGGGGTTGACTCTTCCCGAAACATGATAGAATGAATACGGGATGGGTGTTTATGGAGAGATGGGTAGAATTGGTAAGATTGGTCGTCGGCAGAGAAATGAGTACAACGAGTAAGGGCCGGGGAGTACCCAGAAAATGGCTGAAAAAGGGTGAAAATAAAAACAGCATCGGATCTTCCAAAAAACGTGATAAAATGAATACGGGGAGGTTGGTTATGAAAAAATAGGTAGAATTAGTAAGATTGGTCGTCAGTCGAAAAATGGCTATAACGAGTAAGGGCCGGGGGTTACCCGAAAAATGGCAGAAAAACGATGAGAACGAAAATGGCGTCGGATCTTCCCGAAAACGTGATAAAATGAATACGGGGTGGGTGTTTATGGAGAAATAGGTAGAATTAGTAAGATTGGTTGTCGGTCGAAAAATGGGTACAACGATTAAGGGCCGGGGCTTACCCGAAAAATGGCAGAAAAACAACGAAGACAAAAATGGTGTCGGATCTTCCCGAAAACGTGATAAATTGAATATGAGGTGGGTGTTTATGGAGAAATAGGTAGAATTAGTAAGATTGGTCATCCTCCGAAAAATGGGTAAAACGAGTAATGGTCGGGGTTTACCCGAAAAATGGGTAAAAACGAGTAAGGGCCGGGGCTTACCCGAAAAATGGCAGAAAAATGGTAAAAATTAAAATGGCATCGTATCGTCCCGAAAACATGATAGAATGAATACGGGATGGGTGTTTATGGAGAAATGGGTAGAATTTGTAAGATTGGTCATCGGCTGAAAAATGGGTAAAACGAGTAAGGGCCGGGGGTTACCCGAAATATGGCAAATAAACGATGGAAACGAAAATGGCGTCGGATCATCCCGAAAATATCATAAAATGAATACGGGGTGGGTGTTTATGGAGAAATAGGTAGAATTAGTAAGATTGGTCGTCGGTCGAAAAATGGGTAAAACGAGTAATGGCCGGGGGTTACCCGAAAAATGGCAGAAAAAGTATAAAAATTAAAATGGTGTCGGATTTTCCCGAAAACATGATAGAATGAATACGGGATGGGTGTACATGGAGAAATGGGTAGAATTAGTAAGATTGGTCATCCGCCTAAAAATGGGTAAAACGAGTAAGGGCCGGGGCTTACCCGAAAAATGGCAGAAAAATGGTAAAAATTAAAATGGCGTCAGATCATCCTGAAAACATCATAAAATGAATACGGGGTGGTTGTTCATGGAGAAATCGGTAGAATTAGTAAGATTGGTCATCGGTCGAAAAATGGGTAAAACGAGAAAGGGCCGGGGGCTACCCAAAAAATGGGTAAAACGAGTAAGGGCTGGGGGTTACCCGAAAAATGGCAGAAAAACGATGAAAACGAAAATGGTGTCGGATCTTCCCGAAAACGTGATAAAATGAATACGAGGTGGGTGTTTATGGAGAAATGGGTAGAATTAGTAAGATTGGTCGTCAACCGAAAAATGGGTAAAACGAGTAATGGCCGGGGGTTACCCGAAAAATGGGTAAAACGAGTAAGGGCCGGGGGTTACCCGAAAAATGGCAAAAAAACGATGGAAACGAAAATGGCGTCGGATCATCCCGAAAACATCATAAAATGAATACGGGGTGGGTGTTTACGGAGAAATAGGTAGAATTAGTAAGATTGGTCGTCGGCCGAAAAATGGGTAAAACGAGTAAGGGCCGGGGGTTACCCGAAAAATGGCAGAAAAACTGTAAAAATTAAAATGGCGTCGGATCTTCCCGAAAACATGATAGAATGAATACGGGATGGGTCTATATGGAGAAATGGGAAGAATTAGTAAGATTGGTCGTCGGCCAAAAAATGGGTAAAACGAGTAAGGGTTGGGGCTAACCCGAAAAATGGCTGAAAAAGGGTGAAAATAAAAACAGCATCGGATCTTCCAAAAAACGTGATAAAATGAATACGGGGTGGTTGGTTATGAAAAAATAGGTAGAATTAGTAAGATTGGTCGTCGGCCGAAAAATGAGTAAAACGAGTAATGGCCGGGACTTACCCGAAAAATGGGTAAAAACGAGTAAGGGCCGGGGCTTACCCGAAAAATGGGTAAAACGAGTAAGGGCCAGGGGTTACCGGAAAAATGGCAGAAAAACGGTGAAAATGAAAATGGCGTCGGATCTTCCCGAAAACATGATAGAATGAATACGGGGTGGGCGTTTATGGAGAAATAGGTAGAATTAGTAAGATTGGTCGTCGGTCGAAAAATGTGTAAAATGAGCAAGGGCCGGGGGTTACCTAAAAAATGGCAGAAAAATGGTAAAAATTAAAATGGTTTCGGATTTTCCCGAAAACATGATAGAATGAATACGGGATGGGTGTTTATGGAGAAATGGGTAGAATTAGTAAGATTGATCGCCGGCCGGAAGATGCGTAAAACGAGTAAGGGCCGGGGGTTACCGAAAAAATGGCAGAAAAACAATAAAAATGAAAATGTCGTCGCGCCTTCCCGAAAACATGATAAAATGAATACAAGATGGGTGGTTATGGAGAAATGGGTAGAATTAGTAAGATTGGTCATCGGTCGAAAAATGGGTAAAACGAGTAAGGGCCGGGGGTTACCCGAAAAATGGCAGAAAAATGGTAAAAATTAAAATGGCGTCGGATCTTCCCGAAAACATGATAGAATGAATACGGGATGGGTTTATATGGAGAAATGGGTAGAATTAGTAAGATTGGTCGTCGGCCGAAAAATGGCTATAACGAGTAAGGGCCGGGGTTTACCCAAAAAATGGGTAAAACGAGTAAGGGCCGGGGGTTACCCGAAAAATGGGTAAAACGAGTAAGGGCCGGGGGTTACCGGAAAAATGGCAGAAAAATGATAAATATGAAAATGGCGTCGACTCTTCCCGAGAACATGATAAAATGAATACAAGATGGGTGGTTATGGAGAAATGGGTAGAATTAGTAAGATTGGTCGTCGGCCGCAAAATGGGTAAAACGAGTAAGGGCCGGGGGTTACCGGAAAAATGGCAGAAAAACGGTGAAAATGAAAATGGCGTCAGGTCTTCCCGAAAACATGATAGAATGAATACGGGATGTGTGTTTATGGAGAAATGGGTAGAATTAGTAAGATTGGTCGTCGAAAAATGGGTAAAACGAGTAAGGGCCGGGGGCTACCCGAAAAATGGCAGAAAAACGATGGAAACGAAAATGGCGTCGGATCATCCCGAAAATATCATAAAATGAATACGGGGTGGGTGTTTATGGAGAAATGGGTAGAATTAGTAAGATTGGTCGTCGGCCGAAAAATGGGTAAAACGAGTAAGGGCCGGGGGTTACCCGAAAAATGGGTAAAAACGAGTAAGGGCCGGGGGTTACCCGAAAAATGGCAAAAAAATGGTAAAAATTAAAATGGCATCCTATCGTCCCGAAAAGATGATAGAATGAATACGGGATGGGTCTATATGGAGAAATGGGTAGAATTAGTAAGATTGGTCGTCGGCCGAAAAATGGCTATAACGAGTAAGGGACGGGGGTTACCCGAAAAATGGCAGAAAAATGGTAAAAATTAAAATGGCGTTGTATCGTCCCGAAAATTTGATAGAATGAATACGGGATGGGTGTTTATGGAGAAATGGGTAGAATTTGTAAGATTGGTCGTCGGCCGAAAAAATGGGTAAAACGAGTAAGGGCCAGTGGTTACCCGAAAAATGGGTAAAAACGAGTAAGGGCCGGGGATTACCCGAAAAATGGCTGAAAAAGGGTGAAAATAAAAACAGCATCGGATCTTCCAAAAAACGTGATAAAATGAATACGGGGAGGTTGGTTATGAAAAAATAGGTAGAATTAGTAAGATTGGTCGTCAGTCGAAAGATGACTATAACGAGTAAGGGCCTGGGGTTACCCAAAAATGGCAGAAAAACGATGAGAACCAAAATGGCGTCGGATCTTCCCGAAAACGTGATAAAATGAATACGGAGTGGGTGTTTATGGAGAAATGGGTAGAATGAGTAAGATCCGTTGTCAGTCGAAAAATGGGTACAACGATTAAGGGCCGGGGTTTACCCAAAAAATGGGTAAAACGAGTAAGGGCCGAGGGCTATCCGAAAAATGGCAGAAAAACGATAAACATGAAAATGGGGTTGACTCTTCCCGAAACATGATAGAATGAATACGGGATGGGTGTTTATGGAGAGATGGGTAGAATTGGTAAGATTGGTCGTCGGCAGAGAAATGAGTACAACGAGTAAGGGCCGGGGAGTACCCGAAAAATGGCTGAAAAAGGGTGAAAATAAAAACAGCATCGGATCTTCCAAAAAACGTGATAAAATGAATACGGGGTGGTTGGTTATGAAAAAATAGGTAGAATTAGTAAGATTGGTCGTCAGTCGAAAAATGGCTATAACGAGTAAGGGCCGGGGGTTACCCGAAAAATGGCAGAAAAACGATGAGAACGAAAATGGCGTCGGATCTTCCCGAAAACGTGATAAAATGAATACGGGGTGGGTGTTTATGGAGAAATAGGTAGAATTAGTAAGATTGGTTGTCGGTCGAAAAATGGGTAAAACGAGTAAGGGCCGGGGCTTACCCGAAAAATGGCAGAAAAACAACGAAGACAAAAATGGTGTCGGATCTTCCCGAAAACGTGATAAATTGAATATGAGGTGGGTGTTTATGGAGAAATAGGTAGAATTAGTAAGATTGGTCGTCGACCGAAAAATGGGTAAAACGAGTAATGGTCGGGGTTTACCCGAAAAATGGGTAAAAACAAGAAAGGGCCGGGGCTTACCCGAAAAATGGCAGAAAAATGGTAAAAATTAAAATGGCATCGTATCGTCCCGAAAAGATGATAGAATGAATACGGGATGGGTGTTTATGGAGAAATGGGTAGAATTAGTAAGATTGGTCATCGGCCGAAAAATGGGTAAAACGAGTAAGGGCCGGGGCTTACCCGAAAAATGGGTAAAACGAGTAAGGGCCAGGGAATACCCGAAAAATGGCAGAAAAACGAGGAGAACCAAAATGGTGTCGGATCTTCCCGACAACGTGATAAAATGAATACGGGGTGGGTGTTTATGGAGAAATAGGTAGAATTAGTAAGATTGGTCGTCGGTCGAAAAATGTGTAAAATGAGCAAGGGCCGGGGGTTACCCAAAAAATGGCAGAAGTACTGTAAAAATTAAAATGGCGTCGGATCTTCCCGAAAACATGATAGAATGAATACGGGATGGGTGTTTATGGAGAAATGGGTAGAATTTGTAAGATTGGTCGTCGACCGAAAAATGGGTAAAACGAGTAATGGCCGGGGTTTACCCGAAAAATGGGTAAAACGAGTAAGGGCCGGGGGTTACCCGAAAAATGGCAGAAAAATGGTAAAAATTAAAATGGCGTCGTAACGTCCCGAAAACATGATAGAATGAATACGGGATGGGTGTTTATGGAGAAATGGGTAGAATTTGTAAGATTGGTCATCGGTCGAAAAATGGGTAAAACAAGTAATGGTCGGGGTTTATCCGAAAAATGGGTAAAAACAAGAAAGGGCCGGGGGTTATCCGAAAAATGGCAGAAAAATGGTAAAAATTAAAATGGCGTCGGATATTCCCGAAAACATGATAGAATGAATACGGGATGGGTGTATATGGAGAAATGGGTAGAATTAGTAAGATTGGTCGTCGGCCAAAAAATGGGTAAAACGAGTAAGCGTCAGGTAAGGGCCGGGGCTTACCCGAAAAATGGCAGAAAAATGGTAAAAATTAAAATGGCATCGTATCGTCCCAAAAAGATGATAGAATGAATACGGGATGGGTCTGCATGGAGACATGGGTAGAATTAGTAAGATTGGTCATCCGCCGAAAAATGGGTAAAACGAGTAAGGGCCGGGGGCTACCCGAAAAATGGCAGAAAAACGGTGAAAACGAAAATAGTGTCGGATCTTCCCGAAAACATGATAGAATGAATACGGAATGGGTGTTTATGGAGAAATTTGTAGAATTAGTAAGATTGGTCGTCGACCGAAAAATGGGTAAAACGAGTAAGGGCCGGGGCTTACCCGAAAAATGGCAGAAAAATGGTAAAAATTAAAATGGCATCGTATCGTCCCGAAAAGATGATAGAATGAATATGGGATGGGTGTTTATGGAGAAATGGGTAGAATTAGCAAGATTGGTCATCGGCCGAAAAATGGGTAAAACGAGTAAGGGCCAGGGAATACCCGAAAAATGGCAGAAAAACGAGGAGAACCAAAATGCTGTCGGATCTTCCCGACAACGTGATAAAATGAATACGGGGTGGGTGTTTATGGAGAAATAGGAAGAATTAGTAAGATTGGTCGTCAGTCGAAAAATGTGTAAAATGAGCAAGGGCCGGGGGTTACCCGAAAAATGACAGAAAAATGGTAAAAATTAAAATGACGTCATATCGTCCCGAAAACATGATAGAATGAATACGGGATGGGTGTTTATGGAGAAATGGGTAGAATTTGTAAGATTGGTCGTCGACCGAAAAATGGGTAAAACGAATAAGGGCCGGGACTTACCCGAAAAATGGCTGAAAAAGAGTGAAAATAAAAACAGCATCGGATCTTCCAAAAAACGTGATAAAATGAATACGGGGTGGTTCTTTATGAAAAAATAGGTAGAATTAGTAAGATTGGTCGTTAGCCACTAAATGGGTAAAACGAGTAAGGGCCGGGGGTTACCCGAAAAATGTGTAAAAACGAGTAAGGGCCGGGGCTTATCCGAAGAATAGCTGAAAAAGGGTGAAAATAAAAACAGCATCGGATCTTCCAGAAAACGTGATAAAATGAATACGGGGAGGTTGGTAATGAAAAAATAGGTAGAATTAGTAACATTGGTCGTCAGTCAAAAAATGGCTATAACGAGTAAGGGCCGGGGCTTACCCGAAAAATGGCAGAAAAACAATGAGAACGAAAATGGCATCGGATCTTCCCGAAAACGTGATAAAATGAATACGGGATGGGTGTTTAAGTAGAAATAGGTAGAATTAGTAAGATTGGTTGTCGGTCGAAAAACGGGTACACCGATTAAGGGCCGGGGTTTACCCAAAAAATGGCAGAAAAACGATAAACATGAAAATGGCGTTGACTCTTTCCGAAAACATGATAGAGTGAATACGGTATGGGTGTTTATGGAGAAATGGGTAGAATTAGTAAGAATGGTCGTCGGCCGAAAAATGAGTAAAACAAGTAGGGGCCGGGGTTACCCGAAAAATGGCAGAAAAATGATGAAAACGAAAATGGTGTCGGATCTTCCCGAAAACGTGATAAAATGATTACGGGGTGGGCGTTTATGGAGAAATAGGTAGAATGATTAAGATTGGTCGTCGTTCGAAAAATGTGTAAAATGAGCAAGGGTCGGGGGTTACCCAAAAAATGAGTAAAACGAGTAAGGGCCGGGGGTTACCCGAAAAATGGCAGAAAAATGGTAAAAATTAAAATGGCGTCATATCGTCCCGAAAACATGATAAAATGAATACGGGATGGGTGTTTATGGAGAAATGGGTAGAATTTGTAAGATTGGTCGTCGACCGAAAAATGGGTAAAACGAGTAATGGCCGGGGTTTACCCGAAAAATGGGTAAAACAAGTAAGGGCCGGGAGCTACCCGAAAAATGGCAGAAAAACGATGGAAACGATAATGGCGTCGGATCATCCCGAAAATATAATAAAATAAATACGGGGTGTGTGTTTATGGAGAAATAGGTAGAATTAGTAAGAATGGTTGTCGGTCAAAAAATGGGTACAACGATTAAGGGCCGGGGTTTACCCAAAAAATGGGTAAAACGAATCAGGGCCGGGGGTTACCCGAAAAATGGCAGAAAAATGGTTAAAATGAAAATGGCGTCGACTCTTCCCGAAAACATGATAGAATGAATACGGGATGGGTGTATATGGAGAAATGGGTAGAATTAGTAAGATTGATCGTCGGCCACAAAATGGGTAAAACGAGTAAGGGCCGGGACTTACCCGAAAAATGGCTGAAAAAGGGTGAAAATAAAAACAGCATCGGATCTTCCAAAAAAACGTGATAAAATGAATACGGGGTGGGTTTATATGGAGAAATGGGTAGAATTAGTAAGATTGGTCATCGGCCACAAAATGGGTAAAACGAGTAAGGGCCGGGGGTTCCCCGATAAATGGGTAAGAACGAGTAAGGGCCGGGAGAACGAAAATGGCGTCGGATCTTCCCGAAAACGTGATAAAATGAATACGGGGTGGGTGTTTAAGTAGAAATAGGTAGAATTAGTGAGATTGGTTGTCGGTCGAAAAACGGGTACAACGATTAAGGGTTTACCCAAAAAATGGCAGAAAAATGATAAATACGAAAATGGCGTTGACTCTTTCCGAAAACATGATAGAATGAATACGGGATGGGTGTTTATGGAGAGATGGGTAGAATTGGTAAGATTGGTCGTCGGCAGAGAAATGAGTACAACGAGTAAGGGCCGGGGAGTACCCAGAAAATGGCTGAAACAGGGTGAAAATAAAAACAGCAACGGATCTTCCAAAAAACGTGATAAAATGTATACGGGGTGGTTGGTAATGAAAAAATAGGCAGAATTAGTAATATTGGTCGTCAGTCGAAAAATGGCTATAACGAGTAAGGGCCGGGGGTTACCCGAAAAATGGCAGAAAAACGATGAGAACGAAAATGGCGTCGGATCTTCCCGAAAACGTGATAAAATGAATACGGGGTGGGTGTTTATGGAGAAATAGGTAGAATTAGTAAGATTGGTTGTCGGTCGAAAAATGGGTACAACGATTAACTTACCCGAAAAATGGCAGAAAAACAACGAAGACAAAAATGGTGTCGGATCTTCCCGAAAACGTGATAAAATGAATATGAGGTGGGTGTTTATGGAGAAATAGGTAGAATTAGTAAGATTGGTCGTCGGCCAAAATATGGGTAAAACGAGTAATGGTCGGGGTTTACCCGAAAAATGGGTAAAAACAAGAAAGGGCCGGGGCTTACCCGAAAAATGGCAGAAAAATGGTAAAAATTAAAATGGCATCGTATCGTCCCGAAAAGATGATAGAATGAATACGGGATGGGTGTTTATGGAGAAATGGGTAGAATTAGTAAGATTGGTCATCGGCCGAAAAATGGGTAAAACGAGTAAGGGCCGGGGCTTACCCGAAAAATGGGTAAAACGAGTAAGGGCCAGGGAATACCCGAAAAATGGCAGAAAAACGAGGAGAACCAAAATGGTGTCGGATCTTCCCGAAAACGTGATAAAATGAATACGGGGTGGGTGTTTATGGAGAAATAGGTAGAATTAGTAAGATTGGTCGTCGGTCGAAAAATGTGTAAAATGAGCAAGGGCCGGGGGTTACCCAAAAAATGGCAGAAGTACTGTAAAAATTAAAATGGCGTCGCATCTTCCCGAAAACATGATAGAATGAATACGGGATGGGTGTTTATGGAGAAATGGGTAGAATTTGTAAGATTGGTCGTCGACCGAAAAATGGGTAAAAACGAGTAATGGCCGGGGTTTACCCGAAAAATGGGTAAAACGAGTAAGGGCCGGGGGTTACCCGAAAAATGGCAGAAAAATGGTAAAAATTAAAATGGCGTCGTATCATCCCGAAAACATGATAGAATGAATACGGGATGGGTGTTTATGGAGAAATGGGTAGAATTTGTAAGATTGGTCATCGGTCGAAAAATGGGTAAAACAAGTAATGGTCGGGGTTTATCCGAAAAATGAGTAAAAACAAGAAAGGGCCGGGGTTTACCCGAAAAATGGCAGAAAAATGGTAAAAAATAAAATGGCGTCGGATCTTCTCGAAAACATGATAGAATGAATACGGGATGGGTGTATATGGAGAAATGGGTAGAATTAGTAAGATTGGTCGTCGGCCAAAAAATGGGTAAAACGAGTAAGCGTCAGGTAAGGGCCGGGGCTTACCCGAAAAATGGCAGAAAAATGGTAAAAATTAAAATGGCATCGTATCGTCCCAAAAAGATGATAGAATGAATACGGGATGGGTCTGCATGGAGACATGGGTAGAATTAGTAAGATTGGTCATCCGCCGAAAAATGGGTAAAACGAGTAAGGGCCGGGGGCTACCCGAAAAATGGCAGAAAAACGGTGAAAACGAAAATAGTGTCGGATCTTCCCGAAAACATGATAGAATGAATACGGAATGGGTGTTTATGGAGAAATTTGTAGAATTAGTAAGATTGGTCGTCGACCGAAAAATGGGTAAAACAAGAAAGGGCCGGGGCTTACCCGAAAAATGGCAGAAAAATGGTAAAAATTAAAATGGCATCGTATCGTCCCGAAAAGATGATAGAATGAATATGGGATGGGTGTTTATGGAGAAATGGGTAGAATTAGCAAGATTGGTCATCGGCCGAAAAATGGGTAAAACGAGTAAGGGCCAGGGAATACCCGAAAAATGGCAGAAAAACAATGAGAACGAAAATGGCATCGGATCTTCCCGACAACGTGATAAAATGAATACGGGGTGGGCGTTTATGGAGAAATAGGTAGAATGATTAAGATTGGTCATTGGTCAAAAAATGTGTAAAATGAGCAAGGGTCGGGGGGTTACCCAAAAAATGGGTAAAACGAGTAAGGGCCGGGGGTTACCCGAAAAATGGCAGAAAAATGGTAAAAATTAAAATGGCGTCATATCGTCCCGAAAACATGATAGAATGAATACGGGATGGGTGTTTATGGAGAAATGGGTAGAATTTGTAAGATTGGTCGTCGACCGAAAAATGGGTAAAAACGAGTAATGGCCGGGGTTTACCCGAAAAATGGGTAAAACGAGTAAGGGCCGGGGGCTACCCGAAAAATGGCAGAAAAACGATGGAAACGATAATGGCGTCGGATCATCCCGAAAATATAATAAAATAAATAATCGGTGGGTGTGTATGGAGAAATAGGTAGAATTAGTAAGATTGGCTGTCGGTCGAAAAATGGGTACAACGATTAAGGGCCGGGGTTTACCCAAAAAATGGGTAAAACGAGTAAGGGCCGGGGGTTACCCGAAAAATGGCAGAAAAATGGTTAAAATGAAAATGGCGTCGACTCTTCCCGAAAACATGATAGAATGAATACGGGATGGGTGTATATGGAGAAATGGGTAGAATTAGTAAGATTGATCGTCGGCCACAAAATGGGTAAAACGAGTAAGGGCCGGGACTTACCCGAAAAATGGCTGAAAAAGGGTGAAAATAAAAACAGCATCGGATCTTCCAAAAAAACGTGATAAAATGAATAAGGGGTGGGTTTATATGGAGAAATGGGTAGAATTAGTAAGATTGGTCATCGGCCACAAAATGGGTAAAACGAGTAAGGGCCGGGGGTTCCCCGATAAATGGGCAAGAACGAGTAAGGGCCGGGAGAACGAAAATGGCGTCGGATCTTCCCGAAAACGTGATAAAATGAATACGGGGTGGGTGTTTAAGCAGAAATAGGTAGAATTAGTGAGATTGGTTGTCGGTCGAAAAAACGGGTACAACGATTAAGGGTTTACCCAAAAAATGGCAGAAAAATGATAAATACGAAAATGGCGTTGACTCTTTCCGAAAACATGATAGAATGAATACGGGATGGGTGTTTATGGAGAGATGGGTAGAATTGGTAAGATTGGTCGTCGGCAGAGAAATGAGTACAACGAGTAAGGGCCGGGGAGTACCCAGAAAATGGCTGAAACAGGGTGAAAATAAAAACAGCAACGGATCTTCCAAAAAACGTGATAAAATGTATACGGGGTGGTTGGTAATGAAAAAATAGGCAGAATTAGTAATATTGGTCGTCAGTCGAAAAATGGCTATAACGAGTAAGGGCCGGGGGTTACCCGAAAAAATGGCAGAAAAACGATGAGAACGAAAATTGCGTCGGATCTTCCCGAAAACGTGATAAAATGAATACGGGGATGGGTGTTTATGTAGAAATAGGTAGAATTAGTAAGATTGGTTGTCGGTCGAAAAATGGGTACAACGATTAAGGGCCGGGGCTTACCCGAAAAATGGTAGAAAAACAATGAAAACGAAAATGGTGTCGGATCTTCCCGAAAACGTGATAAATTGAATATGAGGTGGGTGTTTATGGAGAAATGGGTAGAATTAGTAAGATTGGTCATCGACCGAAAAATGGGTAAAAACGAGTAATGGTCGGGGTTTACCCGAAAAATGGGTAAAAACAAGAAAGGGCCGGGGCTTACCCGAAAAATGGCAGAAAAATGGTAAAAATTAAAATGGCATCGTATCGTCCCGAAAACATGATAGAATGAATACGGGATGGGTGTTTATGGAGAAATGGGTAGAATTAGTAAGATTGGTCATCGGCCGAAAAATGGGTAAAACGAGTAAGGGCTGGAGTTTACCCGAAAAATGGGGTAAAACGAGTAAGGGCCAGGGAATACCCGAAAAAATGGCAGAAAAACGAGGAGAACCAAAATGGTGTCGGATCTTCCCGAAAACGTGATAAAATGAATACGGGGTGGGTGTTTATGGAGAAATAGGTAGAATTAGTAAGATTGGTCGTCGGTCGAAAAATGTGTAAAATGAGCAAGGGCCGGGGGTTACCCAAAAAATGGCAGAAATATTGTAAAAATTAAAATGGCGTCGCATCTTCCCGAAAACATGATAGAATGAATACGGAATGGGTGTTTATGGAGAAATGGGTAGAATTAGTAAGATTGGTCGTCGACCGAAAAATGGGTAAAACGAGTAATGGCCGGGGTTTACCCGAAAAATGGGTAAAACGAGTAAGGGCCGGGGGCTACCCGAAAAATGGCAGAAAAATGGTAAAAATTAAAATGGCGTCGTATCATCC